>NC_073405.1:7059221-7671721 GCF_028641065.1 Leucoraja erinaceus | reverse complement strand
ATTTCTAAGGTTTAGTATTTCATCTGTAAAGGCAGCACAATGGTATAGCTATAGAGCTGCCGGCTTACAGCGCCAGAGACCCGGGTTCAGTTTAATTTATTATCTTGTGTACCGAGGTACAGTGAAAAGCTTTTTGTTGCGTGCTAACCAGTCAGCAGAAAGACTATACATGATTACAGTCGACCCATTTACAGTGTATAGATAAGTGATAAGGGAATAGCATTTAGTGCAAGGTAAAGCCGGCAAAGTTCGGTCAAGGATAGTCCGAGGAACATCTACAAGTCTACGTGTACAAGCAAAATGTTCATTGTACCGTGTGTTTACATATCTGTTGTGCTGCTGCAAGGAAGAATTTCATTGTTCCGTTTTGAGGCATTTGACAATAAAACTCTCTTGACACTTCTCTTGTGCATTTGATAATAGACTTAACTTGACTTGAATCTGTTTTTTTGTGTAATCATTCCTCTTGAGACATTGCTAGTGCTACATTTGCTTGAAATATCAACCCTGTGCTTTAAATATGAAGGGACTGCAGATGCTGGTTTAAACCAAAGATGAACACAAAAAGCTGGAGTTGAAGGGTCTCGACCTGAAACTTATTCCTTTTCTGCAGAAATGCTGCCTGATCCATTGAGTTACTCCAGCATTTTGTGTCTACCTGCACTTTAAATGCCTGGGATGTTGGGTGAAAGATCCATCTTTTGTTTTAAGGGTGGGAGTTGTTTATAAATTATCCAGTCATTGTTGCGGTGCCAGAGCCATTAAAAAAAAAACAGTTCTCTTTTGGTCTAGCTGGGTCTGTGCCCCTTTCCCATTTGGTCAGTCCTGTCCATGTGGTCTACAGCAGGTGACTTTTTGACTATTTCTTCCTAAGTGATGTGATAATGGGAGCAATGTGACCCTTGCTGAATCCTTGAACTTTGCCGTCACAGAACTCTGAGCAGTCATAATCAAAATTGAATCAGAACTACAGTACGAAAATAGGGGGCTGTCAGTGGATATTTTTCAGGCAGAGATAGACAATTTTTGATTAGAAAGGGTGTCAAGGGTTCCGGGGAGACGGCAGGAAAATGAGATTAAGAGGCAGAGATCAGCCATGATTGAATGGCAGCGTAGACTCGATGGGCCGAATGGCCTCATTCTACTCCTGTAACTTGAGAACTTGTGGGTGTGCATACGGTAACCTAGACATTTATTCCCTCGCATATGGAATTTGATCATTTTCAGAAGGACAGAAGTATAGATGGATATCATTTATTTTGGTTGGGGGAAATCCAGAATTTGGATGCATTGTCTGAAAATTAGAGCCATGTCTTTTGGGAAATAAGTAAAGAAACTCTTCTGCGTGCCGAAATTTGGAAAAATTTTCTTCAGTGCGATTTGACTGCCAATTTTAAATTGAGATTGATAGATTTTTATCAACCTAAGAGTTGGTGACTCTATGGAGTTTGGGTCACAGGTTAGTTGTGATCTCATTGTACATGAGTGGATAAAACATTCCAGGGTAACGTTTATAAGTTCTGAGCGCCTTTCCCTAGCTCTACATTGTGTCTATAAATAAATACAGATGTCTCCTGTCTGAATTCATGAAATGACAGGCACTTCCACGAGGTATCAAAGGGATATTAGTATTTGAGGAACTTCATTCCATTGGGAATTTGAAGGGTTGAGATGGTGATTTGGGGAGTGGTGGGGGAGTGTGGGAAGATGTGGGCAGCAGAAGTGAACCGGGTGGTACAAATTAGTACATGTAAGGAAAATCTGAATTTGTTCTGAGGATCGCTAAGTTGTTCAAAATTTGAAATCTTGACATTTTGAAGGAAGCTATTGACTAGCTGGCACATTCTCTTAAGTTCTCCACATTGCCCCATACTCTTTCCCATTGTGAAATGAAATTATCTGAATAGTTACGGTTGCATCTGTGCTTCAAATCGAATGGTCTGGAGCAACCCAGAGAGACAGTTTTTAATTATTTTTCATCCAAACATTTAAATTCCTTCTGCCTCTCTCTTCTCCCTCCCCCACCTCACTCACCCTGTCTTCTAGTGTCAGGTCTAACTAAAGCAAACTTTGCTCCGTTGACAAGTGGGGATTGTACAAAAGGCTTTTGTTCCTTGACTCTCGATCTTACAGTGTTTAAGGGCGGCATGGTAGCGCAGTGGTAGAGTTGCTGCCTTAGTGTTAGAGATCTGGGTTAGATCCTGACTATGGGTGCTGTCTGTATGGGAGTTTGTACGTTCTCCCCGTGATCGCGTGGCTTTTCTCCAGGTGCTCCGGTTTCCTCCCACACTCCAAAGACGTTTGGACTGTTCGACCTGCTGCCCTCTGGAAGGCGCTATAGGTGCATCAAATCCAGGACAAACAGACTCAGGAATAGCTGCTTCCCGAGAATTATATCTACCATAAATTCAAATCCACACATGCACTGACTACACCGCCCCACGGACTTCCATCTGTATATATGTATATATGTATGTAGCGCCGTAGAATTTGTGCACCTATCCCCCCCCCCATCTCCCTTCTGTTTTGTTTTCTGTTTCTTGTTTTTTGTGTAAAATTGTATGTATGCACTGAGTACGAGCAGCTTTCAGTTTCACTGTACATGTATAGTGACAATAAATGGCATATCTATATCTATATCTACGTACAGGTTTGTAGGTTAATTGGCCTCGATAAAAATTGTAAATTGTCCCTAGTGTGTGTGTGGACAGTGTTAGTGTGCGGGAATCACTGGTCGGCATGGGCTGAAGGGCCTTTTTCTACGCTGTATCTCTAAACTAAACTCAACCTATGGTTGGCAATTACTGCATTCATCAGTAACTCAAATATCAGCATGGCACATTATGAATATTGAATTGAATGAAGCAAGTTATTTGTGGACTGTCAGTTTGTAATAAACTTACATTTGTTTCAGCCTATATGGTACTTTGGTCCTCCATGAAGTGATGGATTCTTAATGCTGAGTAAATATGTTGATGATGGGAAATTAAATAATGTACTGACTCTTATTTGCATGAGAATAATTATAGATTCAAAGATAAGTTGCTGCTGCCTCTGAAGCTTATTCTGGACAAATATTTGTAAAATGGTCTCTTACGGAGTATTAACGTCACAGAAGCCGCTGCATGCTTGTCTTTACGCTGTATATAACTTTACTCTCTTATGGACACGTTCTCCTACTTCTATACTTGCATGATGTTCCCTTGAATTATCTATGGAACATGACTCAAATAATCCAAATGGTAATGAGTTCTGTGTTCGCAACAGCCAGTTCATAGAGAAGTTTTATTGGTGACTATTTTGTATCAACTGATCTTTAGTTTAGTTTAGAGATACAGCATGGAGGCAGGCTCTCCGGCTCACTGAGCCCACGCCTATCGTTGATCAACTGTTCACACTGGCTCTAGGTTATTCCACTTTCCCATCCACTCTCTGCACACAAGGGGCGTTTTACCGAGGTCATTTAACCTACAAACCTGCACGTTTTTGGGATGTGGGAGGAAACTGGAGTACCCAGAGGAAACCCATATGGTCATAGGGACAACGTGCAAACTCCACACAGACAGAGCAAAAGTCAGGGTTGATACCGGGTCGCCGGAGCTGTGAGGCAGCGACTCTACCAGCTGCGCCACTTTGCCACTGTGATCCTGTTTTTGTTTCACAAAATCAAGTTTGGGGAAATAAGATAGGGTGGAGATGCATATGTATATAAAATGAGCTGACTCACTTTTACTTTTTTAGTATTGTGAAGAAATTTTTGACAAATCTAGTTCCCTGTTTAAGCAACTGTTAGATTGCATAATTTCACGTGACATTGTGGTTTGGATAAGTGTGGCTGTGGGATTTTGTCTTGCTGTTCTCTCCTGCCTTTATTGCTTCCAATTCTTGCTTCAACTGTATTCATTTGTGATTAATAATACCCCCAATGGAGCAGTTCTGTCCAAAAGAGTTATTTTGTTCTTAGAATTGTCTTGCGTATGCACAGTGATATGCAGTATTTTCAAAAAAATGTTTGTGGTAGGTCGAGAGAAAGAATCCCTTGTTTTGGCATGTGGATTTGCTGATAGGCTCTGGTATGCAGAAATGCAAGATTTTCAGGGTCTAGCAATGGCAGTTTTTTTTGCAGAAATAATGCTGAGAATGTGCACATTTTTGTTTGTGTCAATCACACATGGAATGGAATGGACTACATTAAAATGGCCGACATTTCTCTGCTTTTGGTGTTGACTCTACGTGTGAGGCCATTTTGAATAATTTGATCTGACACACTAGTTCTATTTACCAGAAACTCAGAGATTGAGTCCAAAGAAGGATCCCGACCTGAAACGTCACCAATCCATATTCTCTTGAGATGCTGTTGAGTAACTCCAACACTTTGTGTTCTTTTCAAGCAGAATTTCAGTTTGATAATTTTTAATTGGTTTAGCTGGGGATGCTTAGTCTAGGGTGGTGATGGTTATTAAAGGTCCTTCACTTGACGCTGCTGAGTGAACAAGGAAAATAGAGTTATAGATAAAGAATGGGTCCAGACTCTTGCTTACTGAGTCTGTGCCAACCATCAAGCACCCAAGTAATTTACAGTGCCTATTTAACCCACCAAAATAGACATCTTTAGCACGTGGGAGGATGCCAGAGTGTCTGAAGGAAACCCACATGGTCACGGAGAGTGTGAAAATTCCACAAAATCTAACGTTGGCGATCAGGTTGTGAATCTGGGCCCCTGGATCAGTGTGGCCGCAGCTCTATCAGCTGTGCGCTGCACAGTCGCCTTGCAGCAGAAATTTAGACAAGGGAAACTAGTAACTTTATACGCAGCGCATAAACAGGCCCTTTGGGACACCGAGTCCGTGCCAACTAAGTGATTCCCACACACTAGCACTATCCTACACACAAGGGACACTTTACAAATTTTACCGCGGCCAATTAACCTACAAATCTTTACGTCTTTGATGTGTGGGAGGAAACCATGAGCACCTGAGGAAATCACACGCAGGTCAGGGGGAGAATGCACAAACTCTGTACAGACCGCACCCGTAGTCAGGATCGAATTTGGGTCTCTGGTGCTGTAAGGCAGCAACTCTACCGCTGCACCACCATATCACCCCGTACTTAAGTTTGAAATGGGCTCATTGCTGACCTTGGATTTGATTGACTGTTTTGGGAAAGATCCTGAAGGATGACTGGAACTATTGCAAGTAGGACGGGAAATTGGCAAGAATTTCCTTATTCTGTTTAATCCACAATTCACAAAGACATGAGAGGATCTCCAAATGACCTAAGCATTTTTGTTTGCATGCTATTATTTTTTGTTGCATATAGTTTGAAAAGGATTTAATATCTGGGTGGTATGTGTGGGAAGTATACAGCATTGGGACAAAATGTGATTTATGCTTTTGTTTACGCAGTGAATTTGTTCTTAAAAAGTGCAGAAGTTTTTTTTTCCACTTTGCTTGCGTACATCGGCACACGTGTTGCTAACCTCTGCAGCACTTGAATAATTGATGTGAAGAAGAAAAAATAGCTCTTGACAGCAGGAAACAAATATTCAATTGCTCAGAAGTCACCAAAGGATTCAGTATTTTGCTATTTGTGGTTCATTGTTCTGTGGAATATAATTCTCTTCTGAACTGGCAAAATACAGCTGTGTTTATTTAGCAACTTAGCACTTTTCTCAATCTCCGTGTGCCAATGCTAATGAAGTATTTTTAAAGCATAGTGACCATTGCATCGTCGGAAACATGGCAGCCAATTTGCACGCGGTCAGACCCCACAAATAGCGAGAGTGATCATGACCAAATACTCACTCAAGCAGTGACAGTGAAGAATTTGTGAATTTACCGAGATGGGGGATCCTAATGGTAAAAACTAAGCTCTGGAGGAGCTCAGTGGGTCAAGCAGCATCTGCAGAAGGGAGGCGGAGAGGGGGCAGGATGGAAATAAAATGTTTCTGGTCTGTCTGTCCATCTCCACAGATGCTGCTTGGCCTTCAGAGAACCTGCAGTACTTTTTTTTTGATCAAGTTTCCAGCTTCTATAGTCTTGTGCCTCTAGATCCGAATGCTATCCGGATGTATAAATAGTCATGGTGAATTGCCTTTGAACTCTTTCCTCTGAAGAAACCTGTTCTCGGATCACCCATCCCCAGACTTAGCATGGGTTATATGGATGGGGTGCATGGTGCTCAGGTAATTTTTGTTCCCTTTTGATGTGCGATTCAACGATTTGAATTTGCCGAAATTATCTTTTAACACCTCACAATGATGATTAATTAATGCCCCCCCTGAACAGCTTGAACAGTTAAGTACTAGAGCGACGTTCCCAGTCAGATCATTCTAGACCTGACCAATAGTTTAACATCATGACACTGGAAATCTCTCTGGCTTTGCAATTCCTTCTTGAACATTACGTTGAAGTGTAGACTTTATTAAGTGCTGAAATAAGTTTTCTGACTCCAGTAACGGTGCTATGGTGCCAGGTTTGACATTTACAATAATATACACATTTGGATACATTAAATCAGTCTAAAGAAGGGTTCTGACCCAAAATGTCACTTATCCTTGTTCTCCAGTGATGCTGCATGACCCGCTGAGTTACTCCAGCACTTTGTGTCTTATCTTTGTAAACCAACATCTGCAGTTATTTGTTTCTACATTTGGACTTTGTATAGCGAGTCTGCATTTCAACATAAAACTACCTGTTGAATTTTATGGTTATTCCCATTGTTTCCTGCTTTTATTGCCATTGTAAATTGGCGCTCTCTTATTCTCAGATAGACACAAAAAACTGGAGTAACTCAGCGGGACAGGCAGCATCTCTGGAGAGAAGGAATAGGTGATGTTTTGGGTTGAGACCCTTCCTTATTCTTCCCCTGCTATCTCTGCTTGTGGGAGTTTAGCTACAGCTCTTTGTTACACTCAGTTTCGAGCCATGTTCAAACTATTTGAAATTGTATGGGCAAATATACTTTCTCTAACTAGTATGGAGTGAATGACAACACCATACTTGCCGTGCATTTCCGAAGCTGAATGCTATTCACAAACCTTGGGAGCATAGAAGTCATCCGCACCATTCTTTGGACATCTTCAAAGAGGAATCCCACTTTGTTGCACTCTACTGCGTTTGCACCATAAATGGTCAAGTTTTTATCCAGTTCCCTTTCCAAAGCTGCAACTGATCGCTTTGCTTCATTCGATCAGGCAGTGCATTCATAATCTACCTCCATGTTGATTTTCTTCATGTCACTGCTGGTTCTTTTGCCAATAAGCTTAGATCTGTGCTGCTTTATTTTCAGTGCTTAAATCATTTAAAACAGTTTCCCTTTGTCTCTGCTGTCTAAATCCTTCATGATTTTAAAACAACTCTGTTGCATCTCTTAAATTACCCTATTGTAGGGAGGACAAATCCAGATTGATTCCTCTCGTAACTGTAATACCCCTTCCTGTAAATGTGCATCCCCTCAAACATCCTCATCCTTTGTGAAGTATGATACTCGGAAATGAATACAATATTTCACTTTAAGGCCAAACTAATGTTTTGCAGTTGCTAATAAACGTTGCTTCCTTGTATCTGTACTCTGTAGTTAACTAACAACAGTCAAGATGGATACAAAAAGCGGGACAGACAGCATCTCTGGAGAGAAGGAATGGGTGACGTTTCGGATCGAGACCCTTCTTCAGACTGATGCCAGGGGAGTGGTTGGTACAGAGATAGAATATAGTCGGAGACAGTAAGACAGGTTGGAGAACTGGGAAGGGGGAGGGGATGGAGAGAGAGGGAAAGCAAGGGCTAATTGAAGTTAGAGGTCAATATTGATATGGCTGGGGTGTAAGCTACCCAAGCGAAATATGAGGTGCTGTGCCTCCAATTTGCGCTGGGCCTCACTCTGACAATGGAGGAGGCCCAGAACAGAAAGGTCAGATTGGGAATGGGAGGGAGAGTTAAAGTGCTGAGCAACCGGGAGATCAGGTAGGTTTAGACGACTGAGCGGAGATTTTCAGCAAAACGATCGTCGAGCCTGCGCCTTATCTCGCCAATGTACAGAAGTTGACACCTGGAACAGCGGATACAGTAGATGAGGCTGGAGGAGGTGCAAATGAACCTCTGTCTCACCTGAAAAGACTGTCGTGGTCTTTGGATGGAGTCGAGGGGGGAGGTAAAGGGACAGGTGTTGCATCTCCTGTGGTTGCAGGGGAAAGTACCTGGGGAGTTGACCAGGGAGCTGCGGAGGGAACGGTCTCTGCGGAAAGCAGAAAGGGGTGGAGATGGGAAGATGTGGCCAGTAGTGGGATCCCGTTGGAGGTGGCGAAAATGTTGGAGGATTCTATGCTGTATGCGACGGCTGATGGGGTGGAAGGTGAGCACAAGAGGGACTCCGTCCTTGTTGCAAATGGGGGGAGGGGGAGCAAGAGCGGAGCTGCAGGATATCGAGGAAACTCTAGTGAGAGCCTCATCTATAATGGAATAATAATAATAATAATAATAACTTTATTTATAGAGCACTTTAAAAACAACCCCTGTTGCCACAAAGTGCTGTACATGACTAATCATGGACAAAAAAAATTATTACACGACAATAAAAACACTAGAAGAGAAAGTAAAAACAATAAAATTAAAAACATTAAAAGCACTAAAACAGGAGCAAAGTCTCAAGCAGGGTCAAAAGCCAAGGAATATAAATGTGTTTTAAGATTGGTTTTGAAGATGGACAGTGAGGGGGCCTGTCTGATATGCAACAGCAGAGTGTTCCATAGCGCCGGAGCAGCAACAGAGAAGGCTCTATCCCCTCTGAGCTTCCGCTTAGACCTCGGTACCTCCAGGAGCAGCTGATCAACTGACCTGAGGCACCGGGCAGGAGCGTATGGATGAAGTAGCTCAGAGAGGTAAGGCGGGGCGAGCCCATTCAAAGATTTAAAAACAAATAAAAGAATTTTAAAATGAACTCGAAAGTACACCGGGAGCCAGTGGAGGGAGGCCAGAATTGGCGTTATGTGCTCCCTTTTTCGCGTTCCAGTTAAAAGACGAGCAGCAGCATTTTGAACCAACTGGAGACGAGCCAGGGAAGATCGAGCAACTCCAAAATAGAGTGCGTTACAGTAATCCAGCCTAGCTGTGATAAAGGCATGGATCACTGTTTCAAAATGCTGCCGCTCAAGAATGGGCTTCACCTTTGCCAGCTGCCTTAGGTGAAAGAAGCTGGACTACCACCGCGCCTATTTGATGATCTAATTTAAAATCACTGTCCATCCTAAAACCCAGGTCCAAAACTGTTGGCTTGACATATCGTGCCAGGGGACCAAAGTCAACAGGGGGAGGTTCACGGCAGCCATTGGGACTAAACAATATCACCTCTGTCTTCTTTTCATTAAATCCTAGAAAGTTTAGGGCCGTCCAGGACTTAATGTCCTCAAGACAAGACAGAAGTGATTTGACAGAAAAGGCATCTTCCTTCCTCAGTGGCATATATAGTTGGCTATCATCAGCATAACAATGAAAAGAGATGCCATGCTTTCTAAGAATGGAACCCAGAGGAAGTAAGTACAGTGAGAAAAGCAGGGGCCCTAAAATTGAGCCCTGTGGAACCCCATATGACAGAGGAGCGGAGGAGGATTCAAAACCAGCAAGGCTTACACACATAGTTCTGTCTGCCAGATAAGACCTGAACCATCCCAGGGCACTGCCACAAATGCCCACTAGGTGCTGTAACCGAGATGTTAAGATACCATGGTCCACTGTATCAAAGGCGGCAGATAGGTCCAGCAGGACAAGAACCACATAATCACCAGAATCATTAGCTAGGAGGATGTCATTAAAAACCCTTAGCAATGCTGACTCTGTGCTATGCATAGTTTTAAACCCAGACTGGAAAACCTCCCGAATATTATGCTCGTCCAAGAAAAGTTTTAGCTGAGCATAAACAACTTTCTCCAGAATTTTAGAAATAAAAGGCAACTTGGAGATCGGTCTAAAATTGGCCAGAACAGTTTGATCCAGGCCAGGTTTCTTAAGTAGTGGTTGCACTACTGCATGTTTAAAACTTACGGGGACAACCCCAGAACACAAGCTGCTGTTGATAATGGCAAGAACCGACTGCCCTATACTGGGGAAAACCTCTTTAAAAAGATGAGGAGGGACAGCATCACAAGGGGAACCCGATGCTTAATATGGCTAACCACATCCTCTAAACACGACAATGTCACAGGCACATACTTTTCCAATACCACCAGGCATGGGACAGAAACAGAGGGGTCAGAGGCAGGAGCTGAAATGAGAGCCCTTATGGAAACAACCTTATTAATAAAAAAGTGCAGGAAGTCATTGCACATTTCAGACGATGCTTCCAGACAGACAGGCTGTGGGGCATTAAGAACAGAGTCGATGATTTTAAATAGCACACGTGGGTCGCGGAAGAGGGCAACCCCTGTTTCCTAAAGAATTAGGACATCTCCGATGATCTAGTATGAGCGCAGATGCGGCATAGATTGAGGAATTGGGAGTAGGGGATAGACTGTTTACAGGAAGCAGGGTGGGAAGAAGTGTAATCGATATAGTTGTGGGAGTCAGTGGGTTTATAATAGATGTCAGTCAATAGTCTATTTCTTGTGATGGAGACTGAGATCAAGAAAGGGAAGGGAGGTATCAGAGATGGTCCAAGTAAATTTGAAGGTACACAAAAATGCTGGAGAAACTCAGCAGGTGCAGCAGCATCTATGGAGCGAAGGAAATAGGCAACATTTCGGGCCGAAATCCTTCTTCAGAGTGATAGGGGGTGGCGGAGAGAAGGAAGGAAAAAGGAGGAGGAGGAGGAGCCCAAGGACAGACTCTCGCTCCGTCCAGGACGACTCCAGCAGCAGCGGCTCCAAGTCGCTCGTCTTCGAGAAGGGCCGGCAACTGCTCATCTTCAGCAGGATCTCGGTGTCAGACTGAAGGGAGGGTGGTGGAGGTGGAGGGCTACTGGCCAACCCGGCGGGATAGGCAGAGCCGAGCTGGAGCCACCGACTGCAAGCCCGGGGCTGCCCCGCCAGCCCAGAGCCACCACGGACACTTCCGGACAGGGACGGGACACCGGGGAGGAGAAAGGGACGGCCCAAAAGCAAATCAACAGCGCTCGCAGCCACAGAGATCCGACCCCAACTCTGGGTGAAACGCAAACCTGCACCACCGTTGCCACCTCCGCTCGGTCCGCAAGAACCTACCTGACCTCCCGGTGGCTCAGCACTTCAACTCCCCCTCCCATTCCCAATCCGACCTCTCTGTCCTGGGTCTCCTCCATTGCCAGAGTGAGCAACACCGGAAATTGGAGGAACAGCACCTCATATTCCGCTTGGGGAGTCTCCTCCCCTTCCTTAGCCCTCGAGCTGTCTCCTCCCATCCCCCACCTCCTCCTCCTTTTTTCCTTCCTTCTCCCCGCCATCCCCTATCGGTCTGAAGAAGGGTTTCGATCCGAAACGTTACCTATTTCCTTCGCTCCATAGATGCTGCTGCACCCACTGAGTTTCTCCAGCATTTTTGTGTACCACCGTTGCCAAGACTGTTTTATAGCTATGACCTGGGCATGCACAGTCGGAATACCGAAATCGCTTATAATACCCACCTTAACTAACAGTATCTCTGACAGGGAGTGGGCATGTTTGAACTAGGTGGTGAGGCTATTTGCAGTTCAATAGCCTGTGAAATTTAAAGGGAGAGGAATCTGATGCTTATGGCACCATAGGTTTGCAAGGAATTGATAGCATTCTCCAAGATGGAGGTTGACAGAGGAAATGCATCTAATTGACAGCAGAACAGAATAACTGACTCTGCTTTTAAATGAGGAGTCGTCTGGTTTCCGTGTTGAAACCTGAACACAGGCAGCTGCTGCTGCCCTTGTGATCACGGAATAATACATGTAAATGTATTTTAGACAATTTGTTTATTAGTTGGATAGTAAATATCTTCATTGGCTAGAAAAGATCTGCATGAATAGTGGCCTATTGGTTCTGTTTCTTAGTAACTGGATTCAACTAATTGCACAGCAACAAGTTGTTGTCAAGCTGAATGAGCAAACTCCAAGCTTCAATGTACTTGGATTTTTTTTGATTTTTTAAGTCAGTGCAAAATATTTAAATACAGACATGAATTAATTGCCTACAATCGCGACTGCATGTAATGGGGTAGTGATATGGCAATAATGGAGATGGATTAGAAAACGTCATTCATTCAAAGCCAAGTTCATTAATCGCAAGTCTAAAGAAGTTATCACTGGGCAGTTCTGGAGAGTGTCAAGTGTATGGATGCAGGGACTGGATGCACCTTAGTTTGAAAATGAGAGCAGAAATTGAAACAGTAGACTACAAGTCTGTGGCTGATTGTCTGGCTCGAGGTAAAGACTGACACACGGTGCTGAGGCAACTCGGTGGGTCAGGCAGCATCCGTGATAGGTGATGTTTTGGGTCAGGACCCTTCTTCAGACGGAGAATGGGGCGGGGGTTGGGGGAGAGGAGAGGAAAGCTGGCAGAGAGAAGGGGCAGGACAAAGCATGGCAAGTAATAGGTGCACACATGTGAGTGAGGAGTATGATAGGCAGATCGTTGGACAAAGGCCAGAGATGAATGAGACAGGTCTGAGACAGAAGGAATGAATGGATGTGAATTGTGACTCCAGAGAAAGAATGTAGGTGGAGATGGAGGGGAAAAGAGAAAGAATACACACAGCCCATCAATTGGGTGCAAGCTATAAAACGCCACCGACTGCCTCCACCTACATTCCTTCTTCTGGCTTCACAATTCTCATCTATTCAACCCTTCTGTCTCAGACCTGTTTTTTAATATCTCTGGCCTTTGTCCAATGATCTGCCTATCATACCTCCCTCGCCTGTGTGCACCTATTACCTGTCATGCTTTGTCCTGCCACTTCCTTCTTCCAGGTTTCTCTCCTCGCCCCCACTCTGGATGACTGCATGTCAGCTGCATGCCCTGTATCTTAAATGCAATCATGTCTCTGCCTTTTTCACGTTTTAAATCAGCACAGTGTCATTCCGGATTGCTACTATGCTCTTATCCTTCTGCCAATTACAAACTTGCTACGGGAAGTATGCATATAGAAGGAGTCACTGCATTATATTTGCTTTAAAAAAAAAAAAAAAAAAAAATTCCCACCTTCCATCCACTTCTCTCCCCTCGACTTTAAAGATGTGGTGACTGTATTGAGATACTAGCCAGCCTATTGCCCAAGCAGTCGTTCTTTTCCTATGCTTAAACTGCAAGTCCATACTGGCCATTTGTTCATGTGCACAACATTTATATTAAAAAAAGACAACTGGCATTTCTATAGCTTCACTGCTATTTCAAATACAGTCCAGCCAATGAAGCATTTATAAAATGTAGTCACTTTTGCAATGTTGAAAATGTGATGAATTTCATTAATCAATTTCATTGATGGTGAATCTGGAATTCTTTGCCACAGAAGCCTATGGCCGTCAATTGATATTTTTAAGGCAGAGATAGATAAATTCATGATTAGTAGGGGTGACAGGGACAAGGCAGGAGAATGCGGTTTGGAGGGTGAGATAGATCAGTCACGATTAAATGGCGGTGTAGACTTGATGGGCCGAATGGCTTAATTCTGCTCCTATCATTTATGACATGAAACCTCGCTGATATTGACTCTGCACTACCTGTTTTACATTGCCTACTTCTGATGTTGACTCGGTCTGTTGGCTCAGGTACTGGATTGCCCGAAGCTTCTCACAGAGGTGGTTAGGGTGTTTGCAGATTCTGGAGTTGGTACCAGCTGCTGAGGTTAGATATGTTTTCTGTGGTTTTACGTGGAATTGCAGGGGGCCCTGGAGCAGATAAGGTTCATGTTACAAGGGTAAAGTTGGGACTCATTTGTTTTGATGTGGGATTATTGTTTGTTCAACGTAGCAGATATTCAGATTAGCACCTTGCCCTCAGTAGCATTTGTTGAGGATTCCGCAAGAACTGTCCGCCTAACATCATATTTGATAAAAAGGTACAGGATTTTAAGTGAGGTGCCCCAATCGTAATTATTTCCCCTTGTTTCAGGATATCTGGAATAAATGCAGCAATAACAACGATTTATCTTGTTAAATGCCGAGTGATTAACAAACATTTAAGTCGGAAATAGATAGATTCTTGATTAGTACGGGTGTCGGGGGTTATGGGGAGAAGCCAGGAGAATTGGGTTAGGAGGGAGAGATCGATCAGCCATTATCTGTTAATCCAACACCTCCAAAATCCTGGATGTGCTGAATTTATGGAATTGAAGTACCTATATGGATGCCACAAAGTGCAGGAGCAACTCAGCAACTCTGGGGAACATGGATAGCTGATGTTTTGGATCGGGGCTCTTCTTCTGATCCAAAATATTACCTAACTGTGTTCTTCAGAGATGATGAAGATAAACACAAAATGCTGGAGTCATCGGTCTCGACACCATCACCTATTCCTTCTCCAGAGGTGCTGCCAGTCCCGCTGAGTTACTCAAGCATTTTGTGTCTATCTTTGGTTTAAACCAGCATCTGCAGTTCCTTCCTACACATTTCTCCAGAGATGCTGCCTGACCTGACGAGTTACAACGGAACTTTGTGTCATTTTTTGTAAACCTGTATCTGCAGTTCCTTCTTGCTACCTATATGGCTGGACCGTTTAACGAGTTGATTGGCCAACATATATTTCCAAGTGTCGACATGAAGGACATAATTGAATTTAACTGAGACATCCTTTGCAATCAAATCTTGTTAAAGTATAAATGCAAGCACTGATCTGTATATGCAGGAGACATCATTACTCTTTCTGCCTCTTACAGTTTGAAACGGTCATCATCCCCAATCAATTGCTGAGCATTAAGATCCCTCCATTTAAACGAGGGCTTCTGTGATTCCTTCCTGTTTGCTACGTTCTGGCATGCGTGTTTGTCTCTAGGTTTGGCAACTGTCGCTAACCAGACGCCATTCAGGCTGCAGGTTCCACCGAGCAACGCCCAGATAGAAGCCTTCTTGTTTTCAAAACAAAATTATGTCACACTTTGAAGAGTACCAGCATGACTCTGCCATAATCAGCGATGTATAAACGCAGACCTCTGTTCTGCTTAAGCCATCTTAACCTGATCTTAATTGCTCCTGAAGTTTAGTTTAAAAAGCAAAATATTTTCCTGTAAATACTGCTGAAAGCAGTTGCGTGCGTCATTTGGTCATTTTGTCCCTTCCTCTTAAGCTTTGTTTCCAGTTCATTGAGTGGAGGAGGTTTAGCCCAGCACTTGGAAATGTGCTGAAGGTTGAGATGATTACTTTTCTTGACTTTGAAGTTAGGCTGGGCCTCGAGTTTGCGGCCACAAGATCTGTCAGAGGGTTGAAATATATTTAAAGAAGACTAGTAAAGTTTTCGAATATCAGATAAATGGAGATTAAAATTTTGAGGTGGGTCGACAGAAATGAATGAAGAAATTCAGCTTCATTCACATTTCCCTTCTAGAAAGAGTTAGACTTGTCTCTGTGAAGTTGGGATAGTTAAGAAATTATATACTTCTGGTTTGTGAGAATCCTATCTGGATTCCCATACCTGGAAATTAGATTTTACCACGAGGGGCAAATTGCCTTCCTCATAAAGTTACTAAATTGGTCAAAACTGGCCTGAACAAATGTTAACACCTAGAGAGAAGCTTTAGAACCAGCATGGTTACTATAAAGACTACTCTTATGTTCAGTACAGCTATTGACACTCTGTTGCCAACAATCAGAGAATGGCATTGGGTCTTAAAGGCACCCTCCTGCATCCATATAGCTGTGAATTATGGCTGCCATTAAAGAGCAAGAGGCTGTGGGGAAAGGAATGGAGGTTTTCATTTTTCTGAAAAGAACATCCTCATAAGTGAAGTGTGTCTTGGATGCACGTAGACACACTGGGACCAACATAAGGGCCTGGTAACAGCTGGCTGGAATGATCCCCTTTAGGATTGAGAATCTCTGGACAATGGAGTATGTCATGGTGAATTATACCCCAATCAAAATACTGTTTTTTTCACACACAAGATCTTATCCATCTCATGCACATGTGTGCGTTTCGCGAGACAATGTGTTACTTCAACCAAACACAATATTCTGTCCGTTCCCGATTCTTGCCTCGCCCTGGACCTTCTGTTCCCCACCGTATGCGCCACACTGAAATCAACCCATCCGATAGTAGGCAGAGTTGCTGTGTTACAGCGCCAGAAACCCAGCTTCGATCCTGACTACGGGTGCTGTCTATACAGAGTTTGTGCATTCTCCCTGTGACCGTGTGAGTTTTCTCCGGTTGTTTCGGTTTCCTCCCACACTCCAAAGACGTACAGGTTTGTAGGTGGATTGGCTTTTGGGAAGTTGTAAAATTGTCCCTAGTGTGCGTAGGTTAGTGTGCGGGGGCGTTCGCTGGTTGCCCTGGACTTGGTGGGCCGAAGGGCTGGTTCCAGGCTGCCACTCCAAAGGTTTAAGTCTAAATATGCGACAATTAAAAGAAAATCAGTTTCCTTCATTTTCTCCATTTAGCCTCGATAGCCGGTGAATATGAGGGAAGTTGATCGTGTATAGAGGTGGTAGGTGGATTCAGTGCCTTGCAACCTAACAGAGGCACCTTTCATGGCCAGCCATCTGCACGGTACCAGGGTCTTAGACGAGGATGATAATTGGCATGACTTCATACCAAGGCTGATGTGAAAATGCAGCACCATGGTTCATGCATGGTCAAGCTGAAAATCCGGAGGTCAATCCGACTTGTTTGCAAGGATTGTTCACGCAATCCTCATAGACAGCGTCTGCTGCTCATGGTGATGGCCACCATGGAAGCACAGGTTTGTGGCTTCAGTGCTGTTTCACCCTGATCCAACGATGCACGTGTTGGAAGCAACACAAAGCAACTTGCCTCTCCCATTTGGCAAAAGGCATAAAAGTGTGAAAACGCATACCTCCAGGTTCAGGGACAGTTTCTTCCCAGCCGTTATCAGGCAACTGAATCATCCTACCACACTAGAGAACAGTCCTGAATCAAACTGATTCAGGAACACCGGAAATTGGAAGAACAGCACCTCATTGGGGAGTCTGCATCCTGGTGGCATGAACATTGAATTCTCACAATTCTGTTGGCCCTTGCTGCCTCCTCCCCTTCCTAGCTCTCCCTCAGCCCTCGGGCTCCTCCTCCTCCTTTTTCCTTTCTTCTCCACGCCTCCCCCCACCCCCCCCATCAGTCTGAAGAAGGGTTTTGGCCAGAAACGTTGCCTATTTCCTTCGCTCCATAGATGCTGCTGCACCCGCTGAGTTTCTCCAGCATTTTTGTGTACCCTGAATCAGACTTTATTGGCTTTGCCTTGCACTAAATGTTATTTCCTTATCCACTAAAATAGCTCCATTGTAATTATATATTGTCTTTCTGCAGACTGGTTAGCAAACAACAAAAGCTTTGCACTGTACCTCGGTACACGTGACAATAAACTAAACAGAGAGCAGACGTCTGTACATTGTTTATGCAAACTCTAGATTATCCTCGGACAACAAATGGCACTTTTCCATTAAAAATGATTATCTCTTTACAATGGAGCATATGACTGAATGTTTTTGTGTTATGTTGCAAATAATTCAGTAACACTTCCATTGTGAGGCTGAATCATATCTTGGGATTCTTTATCACTGCTCGGTTGAACTGTGATAATATTATCATGGAAAACCTCTGAGGAAGAATGTCTTAAAAGAGTCTGAGAGAAATGATCAAGATGGATCTTAAGTTCTGTGGTCTTTGTTCTCCTCTGCCCTCCCTTCCCTTCAATTGGAACTAACAAATAAGTAACAAATTTAGCCAAAGGTGATAATTTGTGGATGAAAGAATAATTAGACATCAATTACCCCCCCCCCCCCCCCCCCATCCTGATATAAATTTTACGCCATCTGGACTTCCAGGGGGCTACAACGTGAGCCGCAACAACAGCCGTGTCACCAGATCCGCCGTGCGGTGGGTGAAGAAGGGCCTGCTGGTGCACCTTACGAGTCGGAGGTGGTGTTGGGAGCTGCGACTGTGGAGGTGATGCCAGCCAGGGGTGGCATTGGCAGGACCGCCCAATTTATCCAAAATCCATTATAAATGGATCCATTAAAAATAAGGGTTTATTGCATTCTTCTTTAAATTTATTTTTGTTGTTTATTATGGTATCTACTGAGTACTATGTTTACATATCAGTTATACTGCTGCAAATAAGAATCTCATTGTTCCATTTCGTGACATAGGACAGTAAAACACTCTTGACTAAGACAGCTCACAGATAACATCTTGTTGCCTCTGTCATGAAATTTCCCACCCATTCCAAGTGACCTGTTGCAACTGTGCTGAAGCCACTTGCAATGGAATGCTGCTGGTCTGCCGTCATTGTGGCACTCATTGAAAGAGCAGATCACCTGCTAATGGCAAAAAGAAAAGAAGCTCCCTGAGAGTTTCAGCACGCTCTGTGGACTTTGGGATACATTTGAGAAGCCCCTATTTAATTCTGAGGTTCCCCAATTAATTCTCTTAATACCAGCACCAGCGCCCCTTTAAATAAGGAGCAAAACAACTCTCCAGACCAAAAGTCAAGTGCACGTCTGGCTCTGTGGCTCTGTTCAGTTTTGCAATTGGTGGAAGTTCATCGGAAATGATTCTAAATGCAATTTAGATAGAATTGAATTAGGATCAAGCTGTGTTTTATAAACAGTGCTCCGTCGTTCAATTCCTATCTCCAGCGCTTGTGGGAAAATGTTCACGTCTATCCCGACAAGAGTGCCACAGTTTGACTCTCATCCAAAAAATGAAAACAGCACCTTGAACAATGCAGCCGCTCAAATGTCAACAGGAATTGTGTTTTCAAGTCTCTGGAGTGAAACTTGAAATGAGCCAAATTGGCACTTGAGTTGTAAAGGAGTTTTTATTTGACCTTTATTTTTTATATAACTTGTTAATGGGTAATGGTGAGTGGTGATGTGCGTATTTATTTTCTTCCCTCCTTCCTGGAGGTAATGACTCATGTTGGTTGAGTTCCATTCTTTTGTGAAAACCAAATATGTGTTGTTCTGAATATTGATTATGCCACATCACAAAGGTGTGATGTGGCAAGATCAATATTCAGAGTGAGCGAGAGGCAGATTGTTGTCATTGTTTAAGAAAGAACTGCAGGTGCTGGAAAAATCGAAGGTAGACAAAAAATGCTGGAGAAACTCGGCGGGTGAGGCAGCATCTATGGAGAGAAGGAATTGGCGACGTTTCGGGTCGAGACCCTTCTTTGATGACTTTATGCCGAAGTGAAACAATGTACCCATTGCACGGAGTCATTTTGACTGGAAGAAGCTAGGTCTGATCCTGCTTTTAATGCTAAGCTTGCTAATAATCACAGCCTGTGCAGCAGCAAACCAGGGCGAGGGAAAGGGAAGATTATCAGTCTGGGCTTCCCTTGGCCAGCCTGTCATTGCAGCTGAATGCCTGAGAAGTGATGCACTTAGTATAAGAAACAGACACTACAACCCTCTGTGTTTGATCGACTGATCGATGCTGTAGTTTTTGATTGAACTGACCAAGTGGCCATGGGGTTATAGTCCTGAAGGAGTTTCAGATATTTTATTTGGGATTGCATTGCATTAGCAGTACAGTAAACCTTGTATGTTACTGCCAGTTGTTCACTGTAACCGAGTAAGGGGGTAAGGATTGACAAAAATGCTGGAGAAACTCAGCGGGTGAGGCAGCATCTATGGAGCGAAGGAAATAGGCAACGTTTCCGGTACCGAAACGTTGCCTATTTCCTTCGCTCCATAGATGCTGCCTCACCCGCTGAATTTCTTCAGCATTTTTGTCTACCTTCGATTTTTCCAGCATCTGCAGCTCCTTCTTAAACAAAGGGGGGTAAGGATTAATTAGTTTAATTTAACCGCCACCACGAATGGACGCCTCGGCCCACTATAACCAAAATCCGTTATTTGAAGGTGTGTAATTGTGAGAGAGAGTTTACTGTGTTTGCAGCAGGCTGTTTGGCTCAGTTGGAACATACTGCACCCAACTCTCACTTGCTAACACTACTGCTGGAATCTCCGATTTGTTCCCCCTTTATGCAGATCGCTGTCTTTCTTTCGTTTGAATACTGTGGGATTTTAAGGAAACAATCTGGTACGCACCAAAAAATAAATACATTTGGTAGGTATCGGTGGAATCAGTGAGTAGAAATTGAGAGAATTTCAGCTCTGAATAACATGATCAGCGTATAATATCATTTAATGGCTGATTAATTGGTGTGGGTGGGGAAGAATCCGCAGAAGTGAGAGAAAAAAAAACGACAGTGGCATATCTTCTTGCGTCTGATGCAGGGGTTTTTTTTGAGAAATTGGCTGATTAATGGTTTCACTTTGCAAATACTCTTTTTTTCCTAGAATTGGAAATATCTTATCAACAGCAAACTGAGCGAGAGCCCAGCCTAGTTTTAGTGGTTAAACCGGCTGGACTGCACGTAATTATTCTAGAAGAACGGGTTGTTTATGTGGATAGTTTGCATTGGTATTAATGATAGTATATGAAGAAAGTACTTTAGGTAGAGCCATGAGCCACAGTCATTGCCTATGACAGTAGATTTCTCTAGGGTATTGAACAGCCGATGACCACATTGAGCTTGTCGCCATATCGAAGTCCCATGGAGTGGGGAGGGCTTACACCCCAAGCAAAGAGAGTGGAGTGATAGCATATTCCATCACATCCAACAGGACGTGACGAGAGACCCAAGGATTCCATCAACATACAGAGCCAGAGCTGCCGGTCCCCAAAGATATGTAGCCCTGAGCCCCATATCTCAATGCTGAGCAGCCACAATCCTTGCTCCCAACTTGCCCATCACCACCCATCACAGCCACCACATGCACAACGCACGCAACAAGGACAGCAAGGATCGTGCCAGCTTTCCAACGCAGCAGTGATGGGGCATGGGTTGATGCCAGATTCCTTCTCTCTCTATTTTTAATTTTGTAATGACCCTTTTTTTAGCGTGGATTCCACTTCCATTCTCATCCCTGTGGGATAAGCAAGGGACCATTGCACCGTGGGATAAGCAAGGGACCATTGCACGAGGGAGCTGACAAATATAAGAGAACCACTTTGGAATGGCACAGTGGCTTAGCTGTTGAGCTGCTGCCTTCCAGCTCCAGAGACCCGGATTTGATCCAAACTACGGGTGCTGTCTGTACAGAGTTTGTACATTTTCCCAGTGACCGTGTGGGTTTTCTCCAGGTTTTCAAGTTTCCACCCACATTCCAAAGGCGTGCAGATTTGTGGCCTTCGGTAAAAAATTGAAAACTAGCCGTAATATGTAGGATAATTTTCCTGTTAGTGTTTGGGGTGATTGCTGGTCGGCGTGAACTCAGTGGGCCAAAGGGCTTGTTTCCTTCTGCCCTGTATTTCTAAAGTGTAATAACAAATTCAGCAGAGATTTGAGGAACATTTCTGGATTGAAGAATTGCTTGAAGCCTGGAGCACACTGTCATGAGTAGTAATTGAGATGATTAGCATGGATGCGTTTATGAGGAAGTTACATAAACACGAGGGAATAATTACTATGTAACATAATACTATGTAATAAAGTAGGTGATCAAAGTTTCCATGCACACTACAATGCAGTGCCGCATTATTATTAAAATAAGAGCTTGCATTTAATTAACATCTTAAATGTTATGTTTGCCTACATAACAGAAGTGATTGCATCTTAAAGGTAATTAATTGTATGTAAATTGGTTTGCTCTGTCCTGAGGATATAATGGACACTATATAAATGCAAGCAGACTGTACATATTAAAACTGTGCAGCTCTTTTGTTTGAATACTCTGTTGCAAATGTGTTATAATACAACTATAATTATATGACAAAAACAAAATTGTCTCAACTTAATCAGATGTCTTTCAGACTTGTTACTTCAGCACATAAATTGATTACTGATTTTATTGTTGCTATTTTGTGTTATAGGTGGAAGTAAAGATCTTTTGTATAATTTATAACATTGCTTCAGGAGCTGTAGGATTCTGCGTTAAGGCTTTCAAGAATGTTCAGACAGGATCAAGGTTTTGGCTCAGGAGGAGGTTCACAAAGATAGCATTCACTTAGATTAATTGAGCATAGTATATTTAACTGTATAGTATTTCCTTCAAGCTTGCTTTCATATAGGTACTAGCTGACTTCTGGTTCTGAAGAATATAGATGATAATAAATTGGAAGGGAAAGTGCATTTCGCTGGGTATGAGAAATACTTTATAGAATGTGAGCTGCTACCTCATAGCGCCAGAGACCTGAGTTCGATCCTGACTACAGGTGCTGTCTGTACATAGTTTGTACGTTCATCCCCGTGACCGCGTGGGTTTTCTCTGGGTGCTCCGGTTTTCTCCCACACTCCAAAGGCGTGCAGATTTGTAGGTTAATTGGCTTTGGTAAAAAAATAGGATAGTGCTAGTGTATGGGGTGATCGTTGATTGGCGTGGACTCGGTGGGCCGAAGCGCCTGTTTCTGCGCTGTATCTCCAAAGTCTAAATACATTTTTTTCCTGTTTTTTGTGAGATATGGTACAACATTATCATTGGCCTAAAACGACACAAAGTGCTGGAGTAACTCAGCGGGTCGGGCAGCATCTCTGTAGAACATTTCAACAAAATAGAGAGAGTACAGAGGAGATTTACTAGAATGTTGCCTGGGTTTCAGCAACTAAGTTACAGAGAAAGGTTGAACAAGTTAGGGCTTTATTCTTTGGAGCGCAGAAGATTAAGGGGGGACTTGATAGAGGTTTTTAAAATGATGAGAGGGATAGACAGAGTTGACGTGGAAAAGCTTTTCCCACTGAGAGTAGGGAAGATTCAAACAAGGCGACATGACTTGAGAATTAAGGGACTGAAGTTTAGGGGTAACATGAGGGGGAACTTCTTTACTCAGAGAGTGGTGGCTGTGTGGAATGAGCTTCCAGTGAAGGTGGTGGAGGCAGGTTCGTTTTTATCATTTAAAAATAAATTGGATAGTTATATGGACGGGAAGGGAATGGAAGGTTATGGTCTGAGCGCAGGTATATGGGACTAGGGGAGAATATGTGTTCGGCACTGACTAGAAGGGTCGAGATGGCCTGTTTCCGTGCTGTAATTGTTATATGGTTATATGGTTATAACATGGATAGGCAACGTTTTGGGTTGTTTCATTCTGATGTTTCAAAAGTGTTATACTGCAATTAATTTTATTTCCATTCCCTGCATTCATGCTTTTCTTCAATGCATGTTCTGGAAGACTGTCCACATCCTCATGCCTATTGCTCAGATACTGATTGCTGATTAATGGGTAGTCAGCTGAGAGCTGGCTCGGAGAACCCAAAGCTGAATCATAAAAGCAGCTTTCCCTGCCTATTCATCCCATCTTAATTTCCACCCAGTCCTCCACTGCCGTACCCAGCATTGCTGTATTTACACCCCATTTGTAAATAGTGCTTCACAATTACAGAATTTGCAGATTACACAGCCTTCTAGCAGTCCCTTGTAATGCAGTGCATTTGATTAGAAAATAAATATTTCAAGCTGCAATTTAAATAAACCGTTATATGGACATCCTAATTTGGGAAAATTACGTCATATTCCAACTTTATGCAACGTACTCATGAACAGGCATTTATGTAGTGCCTTTAACAATTCAACATGCCCCCCAGTACTTTAAAGCAAAAGAGAGTCCACAGCAAGACCATGGGAAACACATTTCCCTCCTCGGGAGCCTCCCCTCTACTAAGGCAGACTTAGCTATTGAAATCCACCATCATTTTGTGTAAGCCAGCACAGCCTTTTGGCCACATGAGGAAAAGAGTTTTAAAAATCAAGAGAGCAAAACCCAGCATTAAAGCTTGCAGACATAAGAGACTGCAGATGCTGGAATCTGGAGCGACAAACATATGCTCGAGGAACTCAGTGGGTTGAGCAGCATCTGTAGTGGTTTTGCCTTGAGCCGCTGAGTTCTTCCAGAGGATTGTTCGTTGCTTCGGCATAAAACTTTATGGTCAGTAAAAGCAGTAGTGTTGGGTTTTTTTTGAGTAATTCTGGAAACACTAAGTTTTGACTTGTTAACTAACTGATCTCCAGCAAGTGCAGCCTCCAACAGAGCCACATGTGGCTTAACGAGAAGAATTCTTCAGCTCATTTGGGATGTCAGACCTTTGGACAGCAGTGAATGGGAAATGATAGATACTTTACAAGACAAGAGTTTATTGTCAGATAGGACAATGAAATTCTTGCATTGCTGCAGCACAACAGGATATTGTAGTCATAAATACAGATCAGATCAGTGTGTCCATATACCTTAGAATATATACACACATCAGTAAACAGATAAAGTGCAATAGGTTGTTATAGTTCATAGTTTGTTTGAAGTTGTGTGTTAACAGTCTGATGGCTGTGGGGAAGAAGCTGTTCCTGAATCTGGATGTTGCAGATTTCAGGCTCCTGTACCTTGTACCTGATGGCAGCGGAGAGATGAGTGTGTGGCCAGGATGGTGTGGGTCCTTGATGATGCTGGCAGCCTTTTTGATGCAGCGAATGCGATAGATCCCCTCGATGGTAGGAGATCAGAACCGATGATGGACTGGGCAGTGGTTACGACTTTTTGCAGCCGTTTCTGCTCCTGGATGCTCA
This sequence comes from Leucoraja erinaceus, assembly GCF_028641065.1. NCBI lineage: Eukaryota > Metazoa > Chordata > Chondrichthyes > Rajiformes > Rajidae > Leucoraja > Leucoraja erinaceus. Next base: position 7,647,061 of record NC_073405.1, on the reverse strand, counting down.
GGTTGCCGAACCAAGCCACGATGCAAGCGGTCAGCATGCTCTCTACTGTGCACCTGTAGAAGTTCGAGAGAGTCCTCCTTGACATACTGACTCTCCGTAAACTTCTAAGGAAGTAGGGGCGCTGATGTGCTCTCTTTATGATTGCATCAGTGTTCTGGGACCAGGAGAAATTTTCGGAAATATGCACGCCCAGGAATTTGAAGTTCTTGACCCTTTCCACCATCAACCTGTTGATATAAACGGGACTGTGGGACCCCATCCTATCCCTTCCGAAGTCCACAATCAGTTCCTTGGTTTTGCTGGTGTTATTGTGCTGGCACCATTTGGTCAATCGGTCGATCTCACTTCTATACTCGGACTCGTCCCCATCAGTGATATGTCCCACAACAGTGGTGTCGTCGGCGAACCTGATGATGGAGTTCGCACTATGTCTGGCTACGCAGTCATGAGTATAGAGTGAGTACAGCAGGGGGCTGAGCAAGCTGCCTTGAGGTGCTCCCGTGCTAATTGTTATCGAGGATGACACATTTCCACCAATACGGACAGACTGTGGTCTGTGAATGAGGAAGTCGAGGATCCAATTGCAGAGGGATGTGCAGACTTTTACTATGGTGACAGTTCCATACAAATATTTAGTAAAATATAAAGTTTCCTCCTTCACGCATGTTTACTGTAGAAATGCTTCACACATTATTTCAGATGGTTGATTTTAAATTGGTATTTGCGAGCTATCACTCCTCGTGTGAACTAGTACTGAACAGAGCTTCACGCTTATAAAAGTTAACTTTCCTTTTGTTCATCTAGTATTTTCTGATTTACCCTGCAGCAGAGTGTTTTATTCGTAGAATGCCATTCTCTCCATCCCACCTGCCCTCCTTTTCTAACACAAGGTGGCTATAGTGTAGGCAAAACAAAACATTTCATAAGCATTAATATCTAATTCTCATAGGAGTTCGATAATTCTAGACGCAAGAAACTGCAGATGCCGCATTTTTTTTAAAAGACGCAAAGTGCTGGAGTAACCCAATGGGTCAGGCAGCAACTCTGGAAAACATGGATAGGTGATGTTTAGGGTCGGGAGGGACCCTTCTTCAGACTATAATTGTGATTTGTAATGATTTTTTCCATGTTAATAAATTTTCACCTGTTGTTGGGCAAGTCGCTGTTCTGTGAATCCCCTGGTTGCGCTGTCTGCAGTAATTGCTTTACATCGCAACTCTCTTGGTTCCTTTTTCTTGCTCAGCTGTGTAATTCTCAATGTATAAAAAGAGCGGAGTGCTTTAAATTGGCTTCTTTAAATTTCCCCTAGCGTATTGGATGTGACGATGGTATAACATAGAACTAGTGTAGAACTACCTTGACTACTCTTAATAAGGGTCTCGACCTGAAACGTCACCTATTCCCTCTCTCCAAAGATGTTGTCTGTCCCGCTGAGTTACTCCAGCGTTTTGTGTCTACCTTTGTTTAAACCAGCATCTGCAGTTCCTTCCTGCACACTAGTGTACAGGAGATCGATGATCGGCATAGCCTCACTGTCCCAAACGGCCCGTTTCCATGCTGTACCTCTAAACTAAACTAAACTAAAAACATGTATTTTCCCTTAGTGAAATTTGGATTGATTTCTCTCGGTGTTGTTATTATGAATAAATGTTTCTTCACAACAGGGCTAAGAGGTAATGGGGTTAAGCTTCAGTGTAATGAATTCTGAGCATTGCTCTAGAGCACGTCACACAACATTAGAAGCACGCTGGCTTAAATAGGGCTGTGCTTGTATCCTATAACCTAGCGACCACAGGCCAATCTTTCTATTTGTAGGAAAGAATAGGAATTGAAGTGTTCTGAATGATACTGGCTTTACTGTTGTTGCAGTCACAAAGGAAGCTTTTATATTTTGTTTTGCTGGAAGTGATTTGCCAGTTTGAGTGTTAAAATGAAGGCACCATAACTGCATTTGTTTAATTTTAGTTTTTCCCAATGTAAACTAGCAACCAGTGTTGTTCCCAGACTGAAGCAGCAGTGTTGATTTTTGGCAAAGAGCCCATCTGAAAATGGTCACCTTTTTTTCCCCAGCTTTCTTTTGTGTGGTAGGAAATGTCATGATCTCCCAAATGTTTTCCCACATGAGGGTCATGCAAGAGCTCCAAGTTGCTAGACGCTGTGGGTCATGTGCAGTTCTTATATTAGGAAACGTGATCTAATGTTGTAACAAGTGTTTTTCAAAACATAGCCCTGCACTGTTGCTAGGTACACCAGGGGCTTAGTCTTTTGTTATAGGAAGTTTGGTATCAGAGTGCTGTTTTATATGGAATTGAGCAAGAATAAGTGTGTAGGCTGGTTGATTAAATGACAAAACCCAAAGGTCATTTTGTTGTTGACAGTTGTTAGTTTGGAAAAGAGGAACATGCAAAGTCCATTATAATGATGTTGATCCATTTCTGAAAGATTTTAACATTTCATTTTATTGCTGTTTGGCACAGTGGCACAGCTGGTAGTGCTGTTGCCTCACAGAGCCGGAGACCCGGATTCGATCCTGACGAGGGCTGCTGTTTGCGTGGAGTTTGCACAATTCTCCCCGTGACAACTTCAGTTTCCTCCGGGAACTCTGGTTCCCTCCCAGGTCCCAAAGACGTGCGATATTTGTAAGTTAATTGGCCTCTGTAAAATGTCCCCAGTGTATAGGGAGTGGATGAGAAAGTGAGATAACACAGAGCTAATGTGAACGGGTGATCGATAATTATTGACATGGTCTCGATGCGACGAAGGCCCTGCTTCTATGCTGTACCTCTACATTTTCCTCCTTAGTCTTTATAAATGTACTTTTGGAAGTGGATGTTGAGGTAATGTATAGATTCTGTCATCCATTGGGAACTCCATTCTATTTTGAGGGGGTTCATGGTATTTTGGTAGCTTTGGGGGTTTATCAGTTAAGTTTTGTAAACAACAGTGACTCTGTCACTTGCTAGCACAAAGGGCCCTTGTTACCTGATATGATTTCTGCAACAGGTAGGTGTCACCTGACCTTTCAACAATAGTTAAACTTTACCTTCTACTCAAGATGCCTGTGGTTGTTTACTCTTATTGATGCATCATCGGGCTAAGGCACATGCCAGATAAATGAATTCATCCTTGGACTGTCTCTTCCTGCAAGGCCAGTCAACAGAGTGATCCTGTGATAACACCGGTTCCTGTATGATTTTATTGCCCGCATCACCTGACTGATAGCCACCATTTATTATTGCATGTCTATCTCTCTTGGCAACCTCTGCCACTTGCCTGCTGCCCTAGTTTCTAGAGGTTGTGTCTGAGATTTGTCTTTGTGGGCCATGATATTTCACAGGGTCATCTTGTATTGCATGCATTTCAAATCATGAGCAGATGTTGGCCCTTGGTGTTCTGGTGACCATTACATGCCAAAAGAACAACACTTTTCAGATTCTCTAGTGAGCATTTGGTCAGAAGGTTGTCGTTTAGCTCCCCATTCCTCCCGTCCTTCACAGAACTACGACATCTGAAATCCCCATCACAAACATATTCTTTCTTCTTAGGCTATCCCTTGATACCAACCATTTCCACAGATGCAGATGAGGCTTCTACACGTTACCAATGAATGAACTTGACATTCTCATGCTGTCGTAAATGCTACTTCCACTTCACGTAATCATAGCCCAGAAAATCCCGAGTCCATCAAAATATTTTTCAAGGCGACATTTAGCGCATCCTTGAATCATTTCTCTTGCTTAAGTGGAAGTGGCTTTTTATGGTATAGATAACAATCATCTTCTCTTGTAAAAACGTTCTGTTGGTTGCATGTATTTTTTTCTTTATGGTGTTAGCAAAAGACCTTGATGTGTTGTTGTGACAACCTGGGGAATTTTTTACTACGAAATATGAACCATGTCCGCTGCAGCGGTCCAGAAAATTTGCCTTGTGTGAACTTGAATATTGGACTGGATCCAATAATGTCTACATGCTATTCATTCAATTTCCCCTTCCTTCTGTTCTCCTGCCTCCTGTAGACATGAGCTACCCTCCAGTCAAGGTTGGCAGGCTTTCAAAGTTCTAGGTGGGGGAAGGAAGAGAAGGGAAATGGAATCACAGACATAGACAATTTTGCCCGTAACTCACATCCATGTACGCACTTCCCATTGCGCCACAGGGTAGGAAATGGGGGGTTGCGGTCAATGGAACCTTTCCCATGCTCACCCCTTCAGTCTGGAATAGGGCGTAGGTTTAAAGTGAGAGGGATAAGATTTAATAGGAACTTGAGGGGCATTTGAACCAAGCTGCCAGAGGAGGTAGTGGTAGTCATTATTTTGGGGGCATTGACCAGGCATTTGAACATGTCGAACAGTTGCACAGACATGATTTCTGTTTCCTTCTATTTTAAAGGCCTGTTTTCTTCTTGGCAAAAAGGAATTAGATGTATAAATGGGTAGAAAAAATTCAAGGTGATGGAATGAATTGTAAAGCTCTTTCGAAGAGCTGATGTAGAAACAAATGATCCCTGTTTTGATAAGTTGAAGAAGGGAAAACTAAAGGGCCTGTCCCACTTACGCCGGGAACCCATCATAGTCGCAGCAGGTCACCGAAAATTTCAAAATGTTGAAAGTCCAGCGGCGACAAGAAAAAGGTACGACTCTTTGGGTGACTACTCATGACCAAACTGGGGCCAACCCGCGGAGAATTCCACAAATTCACAACTCTCTGGGTCTTCACTAATCTTTTCCCTTTTACATACCTACAGAAACTTTTACAGTCAGTTTTTATATTCCCAGCAAGCTTTCTTTCATGCTCTCCCCCCCCCCCCCCTCTTAATTAACCCCTTTGTCCTCTGGCCAAAGTAGACCCTGGATAAGAGTTGGGTGGGTCATGTCAGCAGGGGCTGTTCAGATGTAACTATTTTAGAAAACAGTGACAGCGGGGATTGTTTCCTGGAACTCTTAAATGTAGAATGAATAATGGAAACAGCAGGCAGGGAAATGCTGGAACTTGAGGCTTTGAATGTAAGTTGTAAAGTATGCATGAGCATCATAATATTGGACTGCACCATTGCTGAGGATTGGGATCACTGAGATGAGGGCAGTATAGTTTTATGTTGGGATTGTATTTAGACTAGGGATTGTGGCCAACGGGTCACAATGGCTCTTGGTTAAGGACATGCTGACATTGGACCTCAGCTGATATAGCCAGTGTTCCTCTGCAATAAGGTATGGACTTTGGAATGAGATGCAAATCCAAGGTTTGATCTGTCTGATCAAGTGAAGACATAAAACCTTATGTACGATTTAAAGAGGATCGAGGATGAACTTTGAATGTTGCTATGGTTACGTGCATCTATGCAAATGGCGTGTGTGCCATCAGTCCCCTGATTTGTATGTTGCGTGGCAAGTCATTTACTGTAGTGCTCACAGTATTACAAGTGAGAATGTTTTCATTCCATCAAGACCACTGGTCATTTAGGCCCCATTTTGAGTAAAAACCAAAGATGCTGGTGATACAAGGAACTGCAAGTGTTGGTTTACAAAGAAAGGCACAAAGTGCTGGAGTAATGCAGCTGGTCAAGCAGTCTGAAGAAGGGTCTCAACCTGAAATGTCATCTATCCATGTTCTCCAGAGATGCTGTCCGACCCACTGAGTTACTCCAGCACCTTGTGTTATTATATGTAGGTATTGGTGATCATCAACATTAACTCTTTCTTTCTCCACAGCTGCTAACTGACTGCCATACTGGCTGTGTAATCCCAGCATTTTATGTTCTTATTTTGGCTCTGGCATCTGCAGCATTTTAGTTTAAAATTGATCAGTGACTTAAGAAATCAACATTTCTAATTGTGATGGCTACCACCTACTCCCCAGGAACTTGATGATGGTAATGCTGTTGGCTGTCATGTGGAGGTGCTTAAATAGAAAGGGAATTGGCCAGGTTGGATTTGTTTAAGAGGAGCAGGAGAGGCAGGAATAATTGTGGTGTGAGTTTAGACTGAGCATAGGAAATAAAAGGTCCTCCTTTGGGCTGGCCATTTCATCACCTGGCTCTTGTGTGACATGAATGTTACTTGCCAGACTGAGTGTAAATGTCAAAAAGGACACAAAGTGCTGGAGTAACTCAGTGGACAGATAACATCTCTGGAGAACCTGAATAGGTGACGTTTCAGGTTGAGACCATCTGAAGAAGGGTCTCGACAGGAAAAGTCACCTCTTCATGTTCTCCAGAGATGCTGCCTGACCTGCCGAGTTACTCCAGCACTTTGTGTCCTGTGTGTATTAACCAGCATTGGCTGTTCCTTGTCTCTTCACTGAGCCTAAATGTCATCTGGTCTTGTTGAAATGAGAACATTTTCCACTTCCGACATTCTGTATGGAGCCTTTGTGCGTAGTTATTTTACATCAGATGAAGGTGGTTCTTGAACGATTTGGGGAGGTTTGTTTGAACATTAAAAGTAATCAGCTGGGAATGAGAAAATTCTTGGTTCCCAACACATTAACTAGCTAATTTCTCCCTGCGTATATATCACTTGCCTACTTTCAGCACGTCGCAAGCACGCAACATCCGTGCTTGACTGATTTCCATGCTGAAGCCCATTGACGAGGCGACAATATGCCTGCAGCAATCGGGCCATGAATAGAAGGAAGTGACAATAATATGAGTCACTGCAAAGATAAACAAAATTTAATAAATGAATCAGCTGATCCATTTGGACTTAGTGAGGAGGAAACACAATTCACCTCCTCTCCGTTTTACTGCCATTCCCATGGAGATGTTGAAATTGTTGTGATGGCTGCACTAAAACATAACTGGGAAAGAATCGCTTGGCCTGCAACAGGATCTGGCTGCTCCAATGGGACTGGTCTCCAGAGCATCCTCAGTTTTATTTTAAAAAGGTGGTGTGTTTAGTGGTTCTCCAGGATTCTCGTATAACAGAAAACTGGCTGCTTGTGGGGGAAATAGTAAAAAGCCACAGATATCCTTACTTTGCCACAATTGATTTTTTTTTTTAAACTTTGGAAGGAATGTTTGTCACGTTCCAACTTCCGCTGAGAACAGATTATTGGATTTCTCTGCTTCATGCATTTGGGTTTTTTTCCCAAACATTTAAAACATTGTTTTGACCAGCACAATCAAGGACCAGGCTCACTCACCCTGATCACACCCTCTTCTCCCCTCTCCCATCATGCAAGAGGTGCAGAAGTGAGAAAACCCATACCTCCAGATTCAGGGACAGTTTCTTCCCAGCTGTTATCAGGCAACTGAACCATCTTCACACCAGCAAGAATTCGGTGCTGACCTTCTATCTACTTCATTGAGACCTCTGAACTATCTTTAATCAGACTTTATCTTGCACTAAATGTTGTATATTTTATCTATACACTCAGGACAGCTTGATTGTAATCATGTATCGTCTTTTTGACTGGATAGCATGCAATAACAGTTTTTCACTGTAACTCAGTACATGTAATAATAATAAACTAAACAAAACTATGAACTTGGACTCCAAGATCCCTCTGCACATCAATGCTGTTAAAGGGTTTTCCATTAACTGTCTATAATGGCAGTGAACTTGGTGAAAGTCGTGAGGTAAACTATTTTACTTATTTATCTCCTGAACATGCACACTCGCAGCTACTGTATGCGTGTGTGCGTGCATGTGTATGCACATGTATGCACGCATTGCTGGTTTTTGCTTCAGCAGCCCCTTCCACTAAAATTGGCGTTATATTTCTTAAGTGTATACAATTATGGGAGGCTTAGATTGGGGAGACAGTCAGAATTTTTTTTCTCGGGATGAGAAAATCAAATACTAGAGGGCACAGCTTTAAGGTGAGAGGGGCAAAGTTTAAAGGAGATGTGCGGAGCAATTTTTTACACACAAGGTGATGAATGCCTGGAATGCACTGCCGGGGCGGTAGTTGAGGCAGATACAATAGTGGGATTTAAGAGACTTCTGGATCTGCACATGGATATGCATGGAATGGAGGGATATGGATTATGAGATGAGACGGTCTTGGCATCATGTTTGGCACAGACATTGCCAGCCAAAGGGCTTGTTTTTGTACTGTACTGTTCTATGTTCCCTGTTAAGCCACTCTCCATTAAGTTAATTTGGCTAAGATCATATTAAAATGTTTTATTTTTAACATCAGTATTTAAGTTCACTCCCGGTTACTGCAACTAACTTCACTTCTGAATTTTGAATTGCCCATAAAAGTTCTTTTTTTGTTTTCTGCTTTTGGTACTGGTTCATTTATTAATGTATTATGATTTAAAAATAACCTTTTAGTGAAAATCAAAATAGTAGAGCATCAAGTCAAGTCAAGTCAAGTTTATTTGTCACATACACATACGAGATGTGCAGTGAAATGAAAGTGGCAATGCTCGCGGAACAACAAAACAACCAAACAAATTATAAACACAATCATAACACACATATTATTTTACATAATAAAATGTTTGCATGCTAGCAAACATGTTAATAAATAATTTGCTGAAAGCCTTGCACAAAACTGAACCTCTCAGTTTTTAATTCTTGGCACCGTTATGTCAAGGCTGTAATTTTGTGAAGTTCAGGTAAGGATAAACTATTTTTTAAGCCTTTGATTTAGATGGGCCCTGGAAAGCTGAAAGAGAAACCCAAAAAAATCTGAACGTACACAGCAAGCTCTGTCTATGTCTGGAAAAAGGAATAAACAGGTTAATTTTTCAGATAGAAACCCTTTATTGGGAATGGGAGAGAAAAAAGAGTCTTCATGGTTCAGCTTAAAAAACATGGGAGTGGAGGCCAAGGCTCAAAAATTGTCAAGTACTGATGTAACAAGGTCCTGCTAATGCTGTGTATAAACAGAGATTACTTCTGTCCATGAAAGGGATTAAGGTAAATGTGGTCCTAAAATCAAGGAAAGTAAATTTTAATCAAAATTACAGGAGCATGGAGCAGATAGCTCGTCTCTGGAGTCACGAATGGTCTGGAGTTTGAGCAGAATGCAGATGAGAACTGACGTTGCCAATGTGTCTTTTAAAAGATAATAAAAGCCATTGATAAAATGATTAACGTTTATTAATCAAATTGTAGGGAGAAACAAATGGAGATGTGCAGGGCAAGTTTTTTGCACTGAGTGTAGTGGGGGGGCTGGAATGCATTGTATGGGGCGGTGGTGGAGGCAGATACGCTAGTGGCGTTTCAGAGGCTTTTGGAGGTGCAGGGAATGGAGGGATATGGATCATGTGCAGGCAGATGAGATTGGTTTGACTTGGCATCATGTTCGGCAAAAACATTGTGGACCGAAGGGCGCGCGTTCCTGTGCTGTTCTGTTCGATACCGAAGATAGACACAAAAAGCTGGAGTAACTCAGCGGGACAGGCAGCATCTCTGGAGAGAACGAATGGGTGATGTTTCGGGTCGAGACCCTTCTTCAGACTGAGAGATGCTGCCTGTCCTGCTGAGTTACTCCAGCTTTTTTTGTCTATCTTCGGTTTAAACCAGCATCTGCAGTTCCTTCTTACACACTGTCCTGTTCTATGTTCTAAATGAAAGAAGAACTTGCTCATGCTTCATGACATCCCTAATATAAATTCTGATCATCCTTCCCATTGCAAGCTCCAGTTGAGATATCTGAATTGAAGTGTATGGAAAAACATGATGGGGAACACTGTGAAGATGCTTTGTTAACCCCACCATCTGGGAAGGCAATTGCTAATAAACAAAATGCCCGGCCAGGGAATTAAATTTGGGTTAAGGGGTCTGGTGTTAAGGAAACAACTGTTGCTCGTTGCTTGCTGTTACTCGTTACTGTAACGACAACTCTTATCCGTGTGATCAGGCTCCCTGTACTATAGGTGCAGCTGTTATTGTGGATACAGCTCTTCTCTCATCAAGCATACGCATAACAGACTCGCCCATTAATACCTGAATATAACTATTTGTTGTTTACAAAGGCCACACGATCGTGAATGTGGAAATATCTTTACCATAAGGGTAGCAAAGGTTTAAGAAGACCCTTCCGCAAACTTCCTCTTCACAAAATACGCCCTCGTGTACAACTAAATCATAAATCACTCTTGAAACATTTTGGAAGTTGGCCCCGAAGGAGAAAGGGAGCATGTATCAGCTTCAGGAGTTTCCAAAATGCTTTGCATGCAATTAAGTTTTGTTATTGGTAGAGTGATGGAAAACATAGCAATTTGAATTCAGTATGGTCGCATCACAGCAGGTGAGACGAAAGACTGCATAATCTATGTTAGCGATAAAGAGATTAAAATGGGAAAAACACTGGGAAACATTTTCCTGCCTTTTGAAACTCTGCACATGATTGTACATATCCACCTGAGAGAGCAGTTAGGCTCAGATTTAGTGTCTTGCTCCAAAGACATTGATATTGTACCAGTAGCTCAGCTCTCAGCATTGGGGGCTTAACCAGGTTACGTGCTTGAGACTCTGATGCGCAAAATGGACCCACAGCCTTCTGACTCCAAGTAAAGTAAACTATCCCAGAAGCACAAGAAGCAGAGCTGAAGGTGACATGTTGTGATCTTGTATTTGGGTGGAAAGCAGCGATGTGGCAGGGTCACCACCCAATTTTTATCAGTCTGTTAAATAGGAAGAGTTGGATTGTGATTGTTGAATGGTGCATCTAAAGTTATGAGTTACTTTGTATACATTGCTGTGCATATGGGAAGTGAGTCAAGAGTCTTGGACTGAGAATAAGTGTATGAGCGTTGCAACCAATTTAGATTTCTCAATGGTCTCTGATTTCCTACCATGCGCCAGCCTTGAAGCTTGACAGACACAGTTACACTCTTGGCTTCATATTAAATAATTGCACTTTTTAAACTTAGCTCCCCTTGGGACAGTGATCCTACGGCAATTCTGAGGGAATGCATTGAGATAATCCTGCGAATTACAGTTCCAGTCTGTTCTGCAGTCTATCTGATTGGATTTCAAATTTTTCATTGGTTAATATATTGAAGGTAAGATTTTCATTTATAATGGCTTTCAGAACTCCAGAATGTCCCAAATCCCTTTCAAGCCAATGAACCTGTGTGGAAGTAGTGTTGTACTGAAGTAGTAGTAATGGGGAATTTGGCAACCAGTTTGCATAGAACAAGATTTCACAAGCTACAACATGTTAATCAGAATATGCTTCTTTGAAATAAAGGTCCGGTGGGATTTTTTTGTACTTGCATCGGAGAGAGAAAAGATTGGATCTTAGATCATAATTGAATAACTTTATCCTTTAAGGGAGTGCTGGACTGGTTTTGTCCTCAAGTTTTTGGATTTGAACTTGAACCCACAATGTTCTGGCTATGAAGCCATGCTGTTAGTATTTATGATGTTGTGCAAGCTGTTTACTAGCTTTCTACAGTGTATCTCCATTTATGTAGAAAACTAGGAAGCCTCTGGATTTTGTACATTTCTTGATTCTGTTGGCAAAGATGCAGCACACATTTATACGACTCTAGGGTCCTGCCAATTAAAAACATAACTTAAGAAATAGAGGCAGGAATAGGGTATTCCTTCCTTATGTGTAGAAAGGATCTGCAGATGCTGGTTTATACCGAAGAATTAACCCACAAACCTGTACGGCTTTGGAGTGTGGGTGGAAACCGGAGCACCCGGGGAAAACCCACGGAAGGGGGAGGGGAGACAGAAAATTGACACAAAGGATAGACACAAAGTGCCTGAGTAACTGCAGCATCTCTGGAGGAAACAGGATTGGTGATATTTCAGGTTCGAACCCTTCTTCCTTCCTTATGCCTGTTCTGCCATCGAGAAGATCTATTGCAGTCTGACCCGAAACGTCACCCATTCTTTCTCTCCAGAGATGCTGCCTGTCCCTCTGAGTTACTCCAGCATTTTGTGTCGACCTATTGCATCAACTTTCTGTCCCTATCCCACCTGCACATCCCTTGACTACTTCAGTGCCCAAACCGAGGGTCCATACTCGTAACGTCACCTGTCCATGTTCTCCAGGGATGCTGCCTGAACCGCTGAGTTACTCCAGCATTATGTGTCTTTCCAAGTAGCCAAAGTCTCACTGAACTCAAATTAAGGGCGATTTTTTTGGCGACTTACTGGCACGCAGCAGGTCGCCGAAAATTATCAACATGTTGAAAATCCAGTGGCGTCCATCAAAATGTACGACTCTTTGAGCGACTACTCACGACGATACAGGCGTCCGTCACCCTGCGACATGTCACTTCAGATTGCATCCCTTGTGGAAATGGCAAGGGGAACACATCTGCCTTGTTGAACCCTCTAACCATTTCGTACGCTTTGGTGAATTTGGGCTTGCTTACCATATGGTGCACATGTATAGTGCAAATGCACTGCTATATACCTATAAAAACATTTATAAAGGAACAACTTGAATACCTGAGGGACTTGGCACAAATTCAGCTTGATTGCCTATTAAAGTACAAGTAGGCACCAGGGTTGTTAATCATTTATTTATTATTCATTTTTCAATAAGCTTCTGGTTATTCTGCAGTCACATTCTTCTGTTTATCCGTCCAAGTCATAAATTGTACTCTCCAGTCAGCTTGAATGTTATTTTAATTTCTGCTAAGCTGGTTGTTCCTACGGTCGACGTAAGATTCCACCTGGAGTGAGCATCTGACAGCCCACACCCCCGTCCCTAATTGCACCGTCCTATTTGTTATTATGCCCCAGGTTTGTTTTGTTATTTGTTTTAGAAGTGGCTGGTGGCATCTTTGAATATGAAATCCATATTTTTGCCATCACTAAGGTGTATAAAATCGTGAGGGGAATAGTTCGGGTAGACGCACGGAGTCTCTTGCCTAGTGTGGTGGAATCGAGAACCAGAGGACATAGGTTTGAGGTGAGGGGGGAAAGATTTAATAAGAATTTGAGGGGTAACTTTTTCACGCAAAAATAGGTGTATGGAACGAGCTGCCGGAGGAGATAGTTGAGGCTGGTGCTATTGCAACTTTAAGAAACATTTACACAGGTACATGGATAGGATAGGTATGGGCCAAACGATGGTAGGTGGGACTGGTGTAGATAGGACATAGTGGCCAGTTGTGGGCAAGTTGGGTCGAAGGGCCTGTTTTCACGCTGTAAGACTCTTATGACTATGACTTTGAGAAAAGTGGACTTTAAATTCCTAACTGTTTGTGAAATGAGTAATTTTCTAAAATGTAGGAGGGGTGGGGTGGGGGGGAGAAATAAACAGAAATGTTGATGAGGGAGCAATGGTGCTATTATAAGGTTGTGGCTGGGGCTTATTACAGGAAAGAGTAAAGGGAGTTTTATGCATGCAAAGAGGGCTCTAAATGTGTTTACTAACACCTGGCGGAGAATATAAATTCCCATTGACATGGTTTGCACAGCTTGAAGCTAGAACAGCTTGAAAAACATGCTTTTATATTGGACTTTATCATGACCACAGACCATGTCTAATCATCTCACAGCCAGTAAATCATTTTTTAAAGTCCCTGCTAAATAATCAATCAAGGTTCCATGCACAAAGAGTGAGATGAATGACCAGTTAAATATGTTCACGGTGATGGTCGTTAAATGATAAATGTACTTAAGAGTAGTGGGGAAATACCCTTGCTTTTCCAATAGTGCCACATAATGTTTTCCAGGAAGAATCTTCAATGTTCTATGTGAAAGCCTGCACCTCCTAAAGATGCAGCAGATCCTGCCTGCCATGCTGCATTTCCTTGCTAGTTCTAAGATTAACCTGAAGTATAAATACTTCAACGTGTCCGCAACGTGTCTCCATATTCTGCAACCTGTAATTTTCAATGAGTTTACAATCTTTACCCGTTCATGATCGATACCCCTAAATTGATCCAATCAACTGGTGAGACTTTTTACACAAAAGTTGACTCCAACCACAGTTTTGAAGTGATTGTGAAAGACTATGTTGTGTATTTGAAAATGGGAAAAGTGTGTATTTAAAAACACAAAGAAAAATAGAAGCAGGAATTGGCACCAATTTTGAAACTAGATTTACTGATCAAAAAATAACACTCTTTATTGTTTTGCATTAACAGCATTTCTTTCCATGTAAACTGCGACAATGTCATAGATATTGTAAAATAAAGCAATTAGCTGTTCACCAAATATGAGGCAGGTGTGTATCGGAAGGGATTATTGTAATTTGGTTCTTTGAGGTGTTTGTGAATATAGTCCATTTCATGTTCATGAAGAATAATTTGACAATGTTAATTTTGCAAATGCTGTGGATAGGAAGCTGTAGCTGTTTAATGTTTATCTGGTTGGTTGACATTCCCCGATCTTCGATTTGGCAACTGTGTCGAACATCACACACATTCCACACGTGTGAGTGCACACCTGTAATGTTTTTCCAGTTAGTCACTAATCATTGCAGAGAATTATTTACAGTTTGCTGCTTTCCCACTCCTCCCACTAAAGTTAACCACAACCTTTAATTCTTTATTTCTAAAAATAAGAACGGTTTTGGGGCATCGGTCTGCCTTTGGTTGCATTCCTGTAAGGCCCCAGTGATAGAGTGAGTGAGTGAGTGAATGGGGATTTAACTGGGTAGTGCATTCAAAAAGCAGGCGTTTGGAGTCGATTGTCCATGCCATTTGCATGCCCGACACCAGACTCCCAAAGCAAATATTCCATTCTGAGCTCTGTCGCAGGAAGCAATTACCAGGCGGACTGAGGAAAAGATTTACGGATGTGCTCAAAGCTTCCTTGAAGACGTGCAGCAACCCAATCGACTCCAACTAAGCTCTGGCTCTTAACTACTCGAAAGAAGAGGAGGAGCAGTCTGAACTGTATTGAGACTGTATCAAGTTCATGCATCAGGAACACCAAGAAGGAGCACACTACCCCACCATTTCTGATATTAATTATTTTACTCCATTTAGTTCATGAATTTAAATTGTCCAGATGCCATTGGTGAGATTTGAACTTGTTTTTAAGCTTCTGAATCCTCCTTGAAGGAACACAACTTTCCCATTGACTCCTTGGAATCTCTGGCCCACTACTGCTGAAGCTGGGACGGCAATGGGAACCTCAAGTCCATGCATTAGGAGCACAAAGGCACCCTGCATTAGTGGAAGAAGGAACACACAATCTCACAAGATTACCCACTCATCCGTGCCCTCAGGCACCTTCTGCCCCGTTTGCAGAGGAGACCACGGTTCTCATATCAGCCTCAGGGGAAAACAAGTCAAATAATTATTTAATTCCAAGGGACTGCGCAGAAAGTAAATAACATGCTATCTACATGTACATTTAACATCACAAAGAGGGAAATCACGGATGGTCTTTCAGACTTTGAAGTGAATGAAGGCATTAATAAATTTACCAGTTTGAGTCCTTCTGGGTATGATGTTTTAATTTTGGATGTTGCGTTTTAAAGTTTCTCTCATTTCTTTCTTGCTACACTTCAAAATATCTTCTGACTGATCATGAGCTTCTCCAGCTAATATGTCACAAATTGGGATGCAGATATTAGTTTTGGTCACCTTGTTATAGAAACGATCTTGTTAAGCTGGAAAGGATATATATTTGCTTTGTGGTGCATTTGCTTCCAGTTGGACTTTATAGTACACTTTGTTCTTCCCCCCCCCCCCCCCCCCTCCAAAATGGAACATCTCCTATGTTACTTTGGGAATGTCGGGAGATTTGTTGATAAATATGTTAAGTTCAAGTTGCAACTGTCCCTTGCTTCCAAGCAAGTACGCAATACTACAAGTTTAGTGGAAAAGGTTGGAATGACTTTGAACCTGTCACAGTGCATGGAATAACTTGAGGCAACAAATTCAGCTGATGGTGAAATCACAGTCTTGCAACATCTTTGAATTTAATTTTGAGGTGTGTCAAGGTTTAATGATTTGTTGTTAGATGGTCTGACTTTGGCATGATGAAACTTTCCTTCTGTATTGTCTACTTAAGGAACAACAAATGTTCCATGGCAACATTTATTCCATACAATAAAGCTTGTCTTGTGTGCACATCAAGGAAATATTTAATTATGCAGAGTGTAAACGTAGAACTTGTTATTCTACTGGGTGTTGTTATCACGCAGTAATGTTTATTGATGCTTGGCAAAGTATAACAAGAACTGCGTCACTGAAGTTTTAAAATATAAACACAAAATTGCTTTGGGTTTGAATATTTTTCCTTTCGTTGGAAGGTGCCATTGGATTCGCAGGCACACTTCTGCATTCGTCCTAGTGGTCATCCCATGATCCCCCTTCCCCGGAGTGAGCATTGTCAGTCTCGACCGTAGAGAGTGGAAGACGGTGTGTGTTATATAACGATCGCATTGCTCATTGCATCATCAAGAGTTACTTGGAGCATCTTTGTAACCTGATGTCCTGCAATACAAGCCTTGGTTTTCAACTTCATTTCTCAATATTTTACGAAATCTTTCTCAAAAAACTTTTTTACACATCACCTTACTACATATTGCCATTTTCCCCTTTTTTTATTTCTATTTTCATTAATATCCTTCTGTAGTCCATTTCCTCCCTCCCCTAATTGTTATGGTTGCATATGAATAGGAACTGTTCTGTATGAATGGGGACTGGAGGTATTTTGCTCCATTGAGATAACTCCACGTTTAGGCGACTCTGTCGCCACTCGTGTCAATTCTTCCGCTGGATCCCAAAATATGATTAAAAGCCTTTGACAATTCCAATTACAGCTTTTGGAAAGGTACGTGGATAGCAAAGGCTTGGAGGGATATAGGGCAAACACATGCGAATGGGACAAGTGTAGGTGGGGCATCATGGTCAGATGGGCAAGTTTGGCTGACGGACCTGTTTCCATGCTCTGTGACTTTATGAAAATGGACAGGTGACATTTTGGGTCAGGAATCTTCTTCAGCTTAACGAAAGGTCTCAACCCGAATCGCCATTTGTCCATTCCCTGTACAGATGCCGTCTGATCAGGTAACTTCCTCAGGTAGTGATTTTTTTTTGCTTCTTAGGCATCTACAATCCTGCGTGTTCATTAATCTGTTGGTTCTACACACGAGTTTTATGCGAGTGAGCATGCGTAACTTATAAAAGAATGGATTTAAAATTCCCGCCATATTGTGTGCTTTCATCCTTCAATGGCATGGATCTGATTTTAAATTGTGTACTTTCAGTAGTTACTAAATTAGGGAATATTTATAAATTGAGAACTTTGGTTGGGGAGAGATGATAATGACAAAAGTTTAAAACTAATGATAAAAAAAATAAGAATTTGAAAAATATGTTTTACAAACAAGATGACTAGAGTATGACTAACAGTTGTGATATTGGTCATTTTTGTGTCCGAAAATAAATTAATATGGGAAGCAGAATACAGGGATTGCTGCAAATTTGAGTGAAATATGTTTCCTTGATTTGCTATGGACAGAGCTATGTAAATTAAGGATGAATAAGCATTTCCAATTTTCATGATAATTTTGCATCCACCCAGAATTATACCTTCTTTGGCGATTCTAATCTTCCCTTTCCCCCAAGATAACCTAAAGCAACGGTTTCACTGATTATTCTTAAGGCCATTTAAAATCACTCCCTTGTGCATATAATTCTGCCTCCTATCGTTGTGGAAAACACCCAGAGCAAATAAAAGGAATACACATTAGTCACACAATCCAAAAGAAATGCAATGAGAAGGTGGTTAGTTAAGTTAGTTAAGGGCCTGTCCCACGATGCGAGTTCACCCAAGAGCTTTCACGAGTTTAAAAAAAAATCAAACTCGTGGTACCTCATCACGAGCATTTTTTTACTCATGGAAATTTTTCGCACTGTTGAAAAAAACGAGTTTCTGCGTTGCCCGAGTACCTGCCGTTAGCATTACGAGCCGCTACGAGACATCCACGAGCTCCGACGTACCCGCTACCTACATTCTACGTACTTACCACGAGTTTGATTTTTTTTTTAAACGCGGGAGAGCTCTTGGGTGAACGTGCATCGTGGGGCAGGCCCGTTAGAAGATTCAATCTTCACTCATTGAGCTCCCTGTTCATGTTTAGAACTTGCTCCAAACCACACGATTCATTTACTGCCTCGCAACTTCATCACCGAGCCCCTTGTTCTGTACAAAAGCAGCAAAGGCACAACTGTAATTTCCATGCGTTAATATCTGTGATTATTTTATCACGCCCAGTATCTTTTTACATTATGCGCTGTCTCCAAGACCATAAAACCTCAAACAATGCAGCTGGCAGTTTTCTTGAGTTCAAAGCACCTGTTATAACGACATTGTTTTATATAAAAGTAATGATGTGTTCAGAACATTAATTATTTTCCATCTCTACTATCCCTAAGAAATTTGTAATAAATCACTATCTTTTGCTTGATAGAACTGAACAGATTGCTAATCCACTTCAAATGGCGAGTAAATTAAAGCAGGGCAACCTGCAGATAGAGAGGGTTTTGGTTTCTAGATAACACCAGAAAGTGCCTGGTTTCGGCAAGACCCAGGTCAACATTGATGAGATGCCAGGCATCATCTTGGAGACGGCGCAAAGGAAACTTACCTCGACTTCCCCAGCAACAGAACACCATCAATACGAGTTGGCAACAGCACTTCCTCCTCAATAACCATCAGCACAGGAGCACGTCAACGCTGTATGCTCAGCCCATGTCTGTGCAGCCACACACAGTTCCAACTCCATCTTTAAATTTGCCAACAACACCACCATTGTTGGGCGAATTACAAAGATGCAGAGGTATAGATGGGAGATTGATCACCTGTCTCAAGGGTGCCACAGCAACAACCTTGTTCTCAACATCAGGAAAACCAAGGAACTGATCGTTCACTTTAGCACAAGAAGTACCCACAAACCTGTCTTGATCAGCGGGCCGGTGGAGGCGAGAGGCCAAATTGTCAAATTCCTGGACGTGCTTTACTCTGAAGACCTGCCCTGGACCCAGCACATTGAAAGCCCATCAACGCCTCTACTTCCTTAGAAGATTGAGCTGATTTGGTATGTTGAGAAACACTCCCTTGAGCTTCTACGGGTGTATGGTAGAGAGCATATGGACTGGTTACATTACGGCGTGATTTGGCAACTCAAACGCTCGGGAACAAAGAAGATGGCAAAAAGTAGTGAACGCTGCCAAGTTCATTATAGGTACTGACCAACATCGAAGCGGTGTACAGGAGGCACTGCCTCAAAATGGCAGCCAGCATCAAAAGGGACCCACACGTCCCTTTTGGGCTGCACTATCATTTCACACCTGCCATTGGGGAAAAAATGTATAGGAGCTTGAAAACTGTAATGTCCAGGTTCAGGATCAAGGTCCCGTCAAACAGGCTGTTGAACACTACGAACTCCATCTAAACTCCAGGGCTACAAACTGGATTGCACCAGGGACTTGGGGGCAGTGATTTTGTATTTGCAGTATTTTGTTTATTTTTCATATATTGTTTTTACAGGTATGTTTCTACATATCTGTTATGCTGCTGCTGCTGCTAAGAATTTCTTGCTTTGGGACATATGATACTCCTGTGGGGAGTTGGGAGAAACTAAAATGATGCAGGCAGATGAATTTATTGAGGAGGTCAAAATCATGCTGAGTTGTCCTAAAGTACACGAGGAGCAAGCGTTCCAGTGGAAGGTGGGATCTTTAAAAAAAAAAAAAAAAAAAGTGCATGGATTTAAGATAAATGCCAAAAATATATCATAAGAAATGGGGAACTCTTTCTTCCATGCAGTCAATTGTTCAGAAGTAGGGTCCCAACCTAAAAAGGACAATTGTCCATCTCCCCCCCCCCACAGGTGCTGCTCGGTAAGATGAGATCTTCCAGCAGGTAGTGGCTACAGATTCCACGACTGCACTCCCTTGTGTCTCCAGTTAGCTATAGGGGTGGTGGATACATTCGTATGGGAATTTGAAAATTTCGAGAGCAGAAAAATTATTCAAAAATATAGGACAAGACTTACAAAAGGGTACTTGCAGTTGACTGTATGAGAATTGTGGTTCTCCTGTACAAGAATGAGTTAAATCCATCCACAAATCCCTCCCAGAATTTGAGGTTTAGAAATGGCAAGTAGGAGTGCCTCATTATACAATTATTTAAAATGCTTTGAATTTATGGCCCCAATACTGCACTCTAGAAAAAAAAACATGTTGGATGCCACGTTGGAACATTCTTCCTTGTGGTGTCAAACTAGCTATCTTCAACCGCTTCCTCTCCTCTCCACATGGGGTCTTGTCCTGCTTTACTATGACGCTGAGATTGTAGAATAACCATATCCCTGTTTAGTGGATGAGAGACATGGTATGAGGGAAGAAATTGTTTTAAAAAAATATATATTTTAAAAAAAAATCTTCAACTTAATATCAAATGTTTAAGAAAGAACTGCAGATGCTGGAAAAATCAAAGGTAGACAAAAATGCTGGAGGAACTCAGCGGGTGAGGTAGCATCTATGGAGCGACGGAAAAGGTGACGTTTCGGGTCGAGACCCTTGAAGGGTCTCGACCCGAAACGTCATCTTTTCCTTCGCTCCATAGATGCTGCCTCACCCGCTGAGTTTCTCCAGCATTTTTGTCTACCTTCGATTCTCAAGAAGGGACTCGACCCGAAACGTCACCTTTTCCGTCGCTCCATAGATCCTGCCTCACCTGCTTGAGTTTCTCCAGCATGTTTGTCTATCAACTTAATATCAAGGTCGGTAGAGCAGAATTTAAAAAAATTGACACACAGATTTTGACAGCTCAGATGGCAGCTTGAAACAATGTGAAAGTAGTTTTATGAATCTTTAGGTAAAGCTGAAAATGAACTTGTGCAGTTAGTATAATTTTGCACTCATTCCCCTCTGCTAAGTTGTTTTCTGCTCCTGTTTGCTTTCTTGTTGAAAAGGTGGATAGCAGGTCACCTACAGTGCAAGCAAATAGCAAAAGGTGATTTGGTTTACAAAGTTGGAATCATTTCATTTAGGTGGCACGGTGGCACAGCGGTAGAGTTGCTGCCTTATACAGGCAGAGACCCGGGATCGATGCTGACTACGGGTGCCGTCTATACGGAGTTTGTACGTTCTCTCTATAACTGTGTGGGTTTTCTCCGGGTGCCCCAACTTCCTCCCACAGTTCAGAGATGTGCCAGTTTGTAGGTTAATTGCTTTGGTAAAATTGTAAATGTTCCCGAGTGTGTAGGATAGTGTTAGTGTATGGGGATCGCTGGCCGGCACCAACTCGGTGGACCGAAGGGACTGCTGTTTCCATGCTGTATCTCTAAACTAAACTAAAAGGTGATGAAGCCTGTTCGAGTCAGATATTGACGTTTCAATACATACAATCCAGATTTCTAATAATTAATTACAAAACTATGTATTTCTTCTACTCTAAACCCAATGCTACCATTGTTCTCACCATCTTTGTTTTTAGTTTAGATTAGAGATACAGCGCGGAAACAGGCCCTTCGGCTCACCGAGTCCGAGCCAAACAGCGATCGCAGCACACATTAACACTATCCTACACACACTAGGGGCAGTTTACACATACACCAAGCCAATTAACCTACATACCTGTACGTCTTTGGAGTGTGGGAGGAAACTGAAGATCTCGGAGAAAACCCACGCAGTCACGGGGAGAACGTACAAACTCTGTACAGGCAGCACCCGTAGTCGGGATCGAACCCTGGTCTCCGGTGCTGCAAACACTTAAGGCCGCAACTCCACCGTTGTGCCACCATACTGCCCATGCCCTTACCATCCAGCCTTTGCTGCTCTCAGTATCCCTTACCCACCCCTTCACACTTGCCCCCTAGCCTTTCCTTCTCTCAGCTCCATGCAGCCTCCCCCTCTCTTTCTCCTCCATGAACCTTGCGTTCAACCCCCATCTTTCCTAACTCTCACTTCCCTTGCTCTATCAACCCCATCCTCTACTGATCTCTCACCTTGCTCTTGTCCCCTCCTGTCTTCTCCCACCTTTCAACCTTTTTAGCCTATCCCACTCTCACCTCTATTGCATTGTACCATATCTTGGCCACATTCATTACAGTACCCAGAATCGCCACCTTTCACTTGTTTTGCTTGCTCACAAACTCCATGTTGATCTTCTCCAATTCCTACCCCTGTCTCACTTGCTGTCATGGCTCTTCAGCTCTGCCCTGGTTCCCTGAGCTCTGCATATTGATTCTGAACCAGCCCTCGCCTAATCTCAACCTCTCTACCTCAGCCTTGCTTGTTCTTACACATCATGTCCTGAGCCAATAACAAATGCCCCAGCATTATTCTAGGTTCTGATCCGTTCTCATGACTCCCACAACACCCTTATCCTCACCTGCTCACCATCCTCCGGCTCCCCTAAACTCGTTCTCAATTGTCTGGTCTGCAGCATTTCTTCTATGCGTTTCACTGGTGTGAGTGGGTTGTCCTAATGAAACGAGTGAGACCAGCATGTGAAACAAGCCAATACTCATTAAAATGGAAGGTGATTTTTGATAGAAGATTCAAAGAGGGCTAAAATTATGCAATATGTTGGTCGACTCAATGTTGTAAAGCTGTCTTCTTTGCCTGGACATTCCAGTGTTAGGAAATGTAATCTTAGAATCTCACGACTTAGATGTAAATGTAGATAGGTTGGCGAGTAAGTTTGCTGATGACACCAAAATTAGAGGAGTAGCAGACAAGGAGGAAGGCTGTCAGAAGATACAGTGGGATATGGATCAGCTGTAGATATGGGCGGGGAAATGGCAGATGGAGTTTTACCCGAACAAGTGTGAGGTGTTGCAATTTGGGAACTTGAATGTAAGGGGAAAGTCTACAGTTAATGGCAAAACCCTTAACCGCCATGAGGGATCTTGGAGTCCAAGTTCATCACTCACTGAAGGCTGCGGCAAAATTAGTTAGGGTTTTAAAAAAAGGCGTCTTGCTCGGGGCATGGAGTATAAGAGTTAGGAAATCATAATGCAACTCTGTAGAACTTCGGTTAGGCTGCTATTGGAGTATTGTGTGAGTTCTGGTCTCCCCATTACAGGAAAGATATGGAGGCTTTGGAGAAGGCAGGTTGAGATGGAAAAATAGAACAGCCATGATTGAGTGGTGGAGTAGACTCGATGGGCTGAATGGCCTAATTCTGCTCCTATTTCTTTAGGTCTTATTTGAGATAGGGAATAATATTCACATTCACAGAATTTATTCAATAAATTTAAATAAATCAGCACTAATTTGCTTTCATCACGTTTTCTATGTAATGCTTTGCGTTATGGAAACTCTCATACGTAAATGGATTACCTATAATCCATCTATGTATTAAATAATGCTGGAACACCGAACTCTGTGAAATAAATTACCTGACAATGAGCTTGCATGTTACCTTTTGTGATCCCCAGTTGCTCCAAAGCTAATTACTAGAGAGGAAGTACTTATAAAGTGTAGCCATTACATCATATACTTATAATGTATGAAATTTGCCAGCCGATTTGTACATTGAAAGTTCCCATAAACAGAAAAAAGATAATTAAATTAATGTAGCTGATGTAGGTTGAAGAATAAATAATGGTCCCAGTCAAGTGCACTTCATCAAATAATGCAAAAGATAGACTCAAAGTTCTGGAATAACTCAGTGGGTCAGGCAGCATCTCTAGAAAATGTGGATAAGTGACGTTTTGGGTCGGAACCCCTTCGGACCTGACCGAAACATCACCTATCCGTTTTCTCCAGAGATGCTGCCTGACCCGCTGAGTTATTCCAGCATTTTGTGTCTATCTTTGGTATAAACCAGCATGTGTAGTTCATTTTTATTTCATCAAATAATGCCATGGGATCTCTATGTTCAGACACGATGCAAGCATCGTGGATCAACGTCTCATCCAAATGACTGCACCTGTGATAGTTGTTGATTGCCTCTGATGTTGTTGCCAATTTGTTGCATTAATGTGGCTGCAAAGCTGCAGCAAGTAAGAATATCTTCCCAGTGCATATGACAATTAAACACTCTTGATTCCTCTTGAGATGTTGAGCGTGACCTTGGCTTGCACTGTGAATTACATGGCTGTGCCACTGGAGAGATGCCGGATATTGCAGAGTTGTAGCTCTGCACCAGTGGGAGAAGAATTGGAAAGACGTACAGGATAAGTAAGAAAGATAAAATAAGCAGCTCTCTTTGAAGTGGTCTCACGATAGACACCAGCATTCCAAATTGTTAGCAAGGAGGCTAAATTGTGTTTGTCATCAATAGGGTGCAGGGTGATACTTTTAGATAAGTAGAATTAATGAGAAGCGAGACTGCAGATACTGGAATCTTGAAGGGGGGAAAAAGCAAATTACTCAAGGAACTCAGTAGATCACGCAGCATCTGAGAGAGAGTGTGTTACGAAACTGATAGATTTGTGAAGATTCGCAGTGAATGGCAGTGCACTGGGGAGTGCTACAACACAGAGGGATCGAGGAGTGCAGGTACATTGCTCCTTGAAAGTGGCGATACAGGGTGGTCCTTCTGTAATACGCACACAAACCTAATCAGCAGGACAGCATCACAAGAGCGATCCATCAAATTTGTGCTTTTTTCCTGTTTCTATCTGGGTTGGGAACAGGTCAACATGCTTTGAGCTTTCCTTCCTAAAGTGCTGGCTGTGGGTTTCACTTCTGAAATAATTGTACACATTTCATCGTCTCAACTTGATGGTCAAGAAGTCACTATTGTGCAGAGACTTTGTTGACCTGGCCACATATGTGTTTTTACTACAAGAGCAGGTCAGAAATTGGGGACTATTTGGTACAGAAGGCGTGGTACGTTAATTACCTCCTGATATTCCATTGTCTTTCCACCAACTCCAAGGCACAACTGCAGAGTGTAATAGATTCCTGTTCACTGTGCCTGGAGGAGTGCTGCTCCCACACCACCCAAAACTCGATGTTACCCATGACAAAGGCCACTTAAATAGTATTATCCATCACAATAAGCATTCACAATCTCCTCCACTGGCTGTACTATATATTGACTCAAAATGCCCAGCAGTTACTAAGTAAGCTTCTCTGACAACCTCAAACCTATCATGTGTACCACCAGGACAAGGGAAACTGGCATGTGAGAAAGTCCTTACACTTGCTGTGTCCACTCCAAGTTATAAACTATCATGTCTGGGAAATGCATTATTGTTCATTGTCACTGGGTTTAAGTTGTGGAACTCCTTACTCAACAGCATTGTGGAAACACCTTCACCAAAGATTGCAGTGGCTCAAGAAGGCGTTTCATCACCCTCATTACAAGGACAGTTGGAGTTGAGCAATGAATGCTGACGTTACCAATGAAACGTACCACAATATGAACATTCAGCAGGGGTGGGGGGAAGCGTAGCAAGCCAAACTTTCCACTCAGCAGCCACCATTTGTTGATGCTTTGTTTTCAATTGAAAGCATGGCTGCTGCTATGAAGCAGTCTGATTTGTCAGGACTTGCCCAGACGTCATTGCAACCAAATGGCATATCTCAGTGCTTAGAAATAAAACATCCTTTCAATTTGATTTTAACTGAAATCCTTTGTCTTCATGTCTCCTTGGAGAAGGAGCCAATGTAATCAAAATCTTGTCCCATCCCGGTCATTCCTCCTGCTCCCTTCTCCCGTCCAACTGAAGGTACAGAAGCTTGAAGACGCACACCACCAGACTCAGGAACCGCTTCTTCCCCTCTGCTGTCAGGCTTCCATAAGCTAGGGTAGACTCAAAATGCTGGAGTAACTCAGCGGGACAGACAACATCTCCAGAGAGAAGGAATGGGCGATGTTTCGGGTCGAGACCCTTCTTCAGACTGATGTCAGGGTAGTGGGCGGTACAGAGATAAAATGTGGTCGGAGACAGTAAGACTGGTGGGAGAACTGTAAGAACTATAAGCTAGGGTACTGTCCGACGCACCTTTATCCCTTTGTGGACATTAAACTGCCCACCGAGTCGGCGCTGACCATCGATCACTCCGTAAACTAGCACTTTCCTACATACTAGGGACAATTTACAAATTTTCAGAAGCCAATTAACCTACAAACCTGTACGTCTTTGGCGTGTGGGAGGAAACCAGAGCACCCGGAAAAACCCACGCAGTCACATGGACAACATACAAACTCTGTACAGACAGGACACGTAGTCAGGATCGAATCCGGGTCTCTGCCGCTGTAAGATAGCAACTCTACTGCTGCGCCACCATGCCCTCCATTTAGGGGAAAGCGTTATTGTGGCAAAGGTCTTAATAACTTGCTGAATCAAGGCCCAAGACTTCAAACATCATGGGCGTTTTTCACCATAGCATGGCGGTGCAACAGATAGTGAGTGCTGTTGCCTCACAGCACCGAGGACCAAGATTCAACCCTGACCTAGGTTACTGTGTTCGGTGGCAATTCCTCTGGTTTCCGCCACATTCCCAAATATTTGTTTGTCAGCTATTTGCTGTTGTAACATCCTGGGTGCAAAATAATCAAAGGAAATGGACACGATGGTGTTGGGGGTTATGGGGAGAAGGCAGGAGAATGAGGTTGAGAGGGAAACATAGATCAGCCATGATAGAATGGAGTAGATGATGGGCCGAATGGCCTAATTCTGCTCCTATGATTTATGAATTTATGTAAATTGCAAGAGTAGGATAATAAAGCGAAGAGCACTGAGATTAATGGGAATGCGGTACTGAGGGCCAGCATGGACGAAGGGGGCTGAATGGCCTCCTTTGGCGCGTATGCAAGGAACACTGTTGTCTTGCAGTTGACAGAAGAGAGGGTTATTCTCGAACAGTTGGACATTCAGTCTAAAATACATCTCTGCTGGCTGGGTAAAGATACTTTTGGTTGGCAGGGGCCCACGAGCAGGTTGCCAGTCTGCCTTTTCCGTCTGTGGATGCGACGGGAGGACCAAAAGAGGGGCGGTGAAGAGAAGGACATTTTCAGGGGCATTTATTTCAAGCATAGATATCTTTAATGGTGAAGCTTCAAATTAAAAAAAAACAGACATTCAAATCTGTGCGTCGTACTTTAGACATTAGATTGTTATTTGATTTTTGTCACGTATCCTTTTCCAGACAGGGCCAGGGGCGAAGGCTGCTGAAGGGTTAATCGCTAATGGTTCACGCAGAGATGGGAGAAGCCTTTTGAGGGCTCCTGCTTCAAGCTCTGAGCACATTGGTTAAGGTTGAGGGCGGTTCTCTAGTTGAGCCTGTTTCCTGTTATGGATTAGTATGGATCGGAGCGCCCTCTTCGAGCAGGGTAATCGCTCCCGCCCCCCGCACAGACATGTCCGCAAGGACTTTGGTTTTGACGAGAGGATGCAGTGCGGTGCACAGTGCAGCTGTGCACCCTGGCAGTGAGGAATGAGGGGGGAAAGCAACATGTGCAGACAGGCAGGCAACGCTGCAGTCACCTGGGCTGCTTGGGAAAGGGTCCACGTTGTTTGTGCTACAGTCAGGCTGACCCAGCGTCACATGATGGGAAAAATTTTTCCCTGATACACACTCCATGTCATCATATCATTCAGCTACTGCTTTCTGAATGAGCACACTGATCTCAGCACCTTTATCAATCTGTGCATATTTTGCAGCTTTCTCATTTAAATGTGGGGGTGGGAGGAAAGGTAGCTAATGTAGATTGTGGTTTTTTTTTGTAAACATAGAATGTTTTTTGCCTTTAATTTTACCTCCCTGATTATCAGTGATTTTATTTGAATTGCAGGGTTGAAAGAATAAAATTCTCAAAAATATTTGCTAATTTCATTGTTTCAGTTCACATGGTAACAAAATACATAATAGTTGCACGTAGAGGTCTGGCTGTCTTTTGAACGACTTCAGTGACTGCGTTTGTTATTTTATTCAGGATATATATATTTGGCTTGGTGTTGATACCTAGCTCACTGGCAATTTCTGACTTCTTTGTCATCACCATTTATCTCCAAGACTCGTGTTAATTACATTTTGGACCCGTAATTTGTTGTGAAGATTGTTTGTCACTGTTCTTAGGCTTTGCTGTTACTTCGACCATGTTTGTTTTGCTTTGCCCACTGTTACCCTGAGGGTTGTTCCTAAACCCAGGACTTAAAAAAAAAAAAGAGCCTTCATTTACACACTGTTTCTCACAACTTCAGGGAAAGGACCTTATAATTGGTTGTAGTTTTACAAATGTAATCATTATCATGTTGGAAACAGCAGCCGATTTACACAAGGCATAGTCCCACATATATTGGAGGAATACAAATGCACATATGTGGCTTGTATCAATATGAATTCAATGGGTAAATATTGTTATGGGCAGTAGAGAAAACTCTCATAATCTTTGAAATGATACCATAGAACCTTTTTGTCATCCACCTGAGAGCAGAGGAGAAATCTTGGTTCACTGGCCTCGTCTGAAATGAATCTCTGTCTGCGACCTGTTCTTTCAGTGTCATAATGAAGCATCTACGCAGTTTGTTTTTAAATCACTGAATGGAATTAGTACATTATCCACTGAACCACGTCTTGAATAACTGTGAAGATTGCAAGTATGTTTTTTAGATATGCTATTAAATTCAGGAAGCTCCTATAACTGTGCCGATGATTAGCTAATTAATATTTAATGAAATTGGCTGTGAGACATTCTTTGGGAGCTCCCCGTGTTCAAGAATAGTGTGCTTGCATTCTAGTTCTGAGGAGTGGATGACGCCTGTGTGTAAATTCCTTTCGGAATCATGGACTTCTCCCAAAGAATGTTGTGTGAATCTTCAGCTGTCCACCACGTGTTATCAGTTTGGGTAGATTGTGCGCACTGGTGCTTTCTGGCTGGGTTGGTGGATCACAACATGGATTCATCCTGCAGGAGTACGAGTATCTCACTCAACGCAAAGTGGCATTGGACTCCAATTTAAGGATGATTTGTCATCTGTGCATTTTTTCAACTCGGGGTGGTCTTTGTGTTTAGTTTAGTTTAGGGATACAGAATGTTAACAGGCCCTTTGGCACATCGAGTCCGTGCCGACCACCGATCCCCATACACTAGCACTATCCCACACATCTGGGGCAATTCACAATCTTTTACCGCAGCCAATTAACCTACAAACCTGTAAGTCTGAGGAGTGTGGGAGGAACCGGAACACCCAGGGGAAACCCATACGGTCACAGGGAGAACGTACAAACTCCGTACAGACAGCACTCGTAGTCAGGATCGAACCCGGGTCTCTGGCATTGTAAGACATTTATTTATTAATGCGTGTATTTACATATATAATGGTATATGGACACACTGATCTGTTTTGTAGTCAATGCCTACTATGTTCTGTTGTGCTGAAGCAAAGCAAGAATTTCATTGTCCTGTCAGGGACACATGATAATAAACTCTCTTGACTTGACTCTTGACATCAACTTTACTGTTGTGCCACCTTTGTATCCTGTGGGATGTATAATGGTCAAGTCTCTCACGCTCTGTCACTATCAGCCTGAAACTTTCTGCTGTCTACTGCTGAGTAACTCCAATATTTTCTGCCTTTATGGCAATCATTGCCTCAAAACAAATGTGCGTTTATTGCTCATTGAAAGGGTATTAAAGGCAGACATTCGAGCCACTTTTTGAAAAGGGAAGTTACCTGATAAGCCACTTGAAAAGCTGTAATTTGGAGGGCTATGAAACAAGTGCCCGGGAAATGTGATAAGCCGAGACCTTCTGTGCCAGAGAGTTTTATGTTTCTATAACAGCATACTGTTTTCAATATTACATCAAACTGAGCTGCTTCAAACAGGTTTTCATTGGATTGCAGATTTTAAGAAGTGAATGTGGTGGTACAAAGCACAAATAACATATGAAACTCATCCATACCTTTATATTGTATATGAAAGAACTGCAGATGCTGGTTTAAATCGAAGATAGACACAAAATGCTGGAGTAACTCAGCGGGACAGGCAGCATCTTTGGAGAGAAGGAATGGATGATGTTTCGGGTCGAGATCCTTCTTCAGACTTTCTATTGTAGCAGCATTACAGTATTCATAAAATGCAATGCAGAATATACTTCAGTAGCAGCAGAGCTTTTATGCTTTGATAAAGCTTAATCTGCTTAAGCATGCGCATGCACAACAAATATTCATCTAACATATGAATATCTATATAATTAAAAGTCTCATCTTGACCACTCCCTGTCTGCGCTGTATATTGATTTTAGAAAAAACGCTACCCTGTATTGCTGTGATTTTTGGCCATCTTACTCACAATCCTCCACTGAGCCAGCCCCGAGGATTTTTCCCATCGATGAAAAATAAAAATGTTATGAGTGGTTATAAAAACCTTGAGATCAGCTGATTGATCCTCTCACCAGTCAATCACCGCAATGAAGGTAACGCCCCTTCCAGGGGGAGAGTGGCAGGACTATAAAACCCCGGATGCCTGGACGTGAGTCAGTCACTCTGCAAGATCGCGAGAGGCCACGACTGTCATTCTAAGTTGTGAATTAACTGAACTGTGAGTCTGCAATGTACTTGCAATAAATGTGTTAGCCCTCAATGACAATGGCATGAGTTGTTTGGCCAGCTGCCCTGCCTGTGCTTGAAAGTGCAATGCTTAATTGGAAATGAAATGACAATGTCATGAGTTGTTTGTGCTTGAAACTGCTATGCTTTATTAGGTCCGACTGTGTTTGAAAGGAATAAATACTTTATTAGGTCCGACTGTGTTTGGAAGGAATAAATGCTTTAATAGGTCTGGCTGTGTTTGGAAGTAATAAATGCTTTAATAGGTCTGGCTGTGTTTGGAAGTAATAAATGCTTTATTTGGTCCGACTGTGGTTAGTCCAAAAGTCCCGCTCATTTTGTGACTTCCGTTTAGTGGACAGGTCACGCTGATTGCGTAATTTCCGGTAAGTGCAGAGGTCACGCTGATTGCGGAATTCCGCTGACTGCGGAAGCCCCACATTGGAGAGGCCGCGCTCAGCCGTGTGAGTAGATTCAAGAAAGTTTACTGTCATATATATGATGTGTGTGTGAGTGTGTATGTGTGTGTGTGTGTGTGTGAGTGTATGAGTGAGTGACTTTATGTGTGTGAGTGTGAGGTGGAAGTGTGTGTCTGTGGGTGTGTGTGTGTGTATTGGAATTGGTGGAGAGGTGGAATATTGCGTTAGGGGACCAGCCCTCCCGTGAGAAGCTGGGACCCAATGGGTCCCACTTAGTCTAGTAACATATTATGAAGCAACGTGAAGCGGACCCATTCTGCTAATTATCATCTTTCACATATACATTCCTCCTCTGCCTGCACCATTTAAGGTGGTGTAAGTTGGAGAAAGGTAGACTATGGACCCCAGGGTCCTTGTGCATTCCTTGTATAGTTTGACTCGCGGATGTTAAAGAGAACATTCCTCTCACTAGAGAATACTGTGCAAAATTAGTGGACAGACAAAGAATGGCTAAAATATGAAAGGAATTTTTTAAAAAGGCAATATATTTCAAAATATCTGCGGCATGCTTAATCAATAGAATCTGCAGAGTCAATGTCGAATGTAAACATTTTCCTACAAAAAAAAAATCAGACCGAAATATCTCCCTTCCTCAACAAACATTAAACATTAATTTGATAAAGTTTGACAGAGCCACAGAAGGAACTGTCTGAGCAATAAAACAGCTCTTTCCGCACAGCTGAAGAAAGTGTTGAAATCAAAACTCTGGGATCAGTAAACATTAACATTTAAACCCTTTGTTGATTTCATCTTCTTGACAATGAGTTGGTAAAACTGTCAATATATGACGATAAAGTGTGAACAGTACAAAATGTTTACAACAAAGTGAAAGAAAGCAGCAAGCAGGAAAATTGATATACCTTTGAAAGTGAGGTTACAGTGCCCTCCATAATGTTTGGGACAAAGACCCTTTGTGAAACTATTTACCTCTGTACTCCACAATTTGAGATTTGAAATAGAAAAAAAAATCACATGTGGTTAAAATGCACATTGCCAGATTTTAATAAAGGCTATTTTATACATTTTGGTTTCACCATGTAGAAATTACGGCAGTGTTTATACATAGTGTCCCCCCCCCCCCCCCCCCCCATTTCAGGGCGCCATAATATTTGGGTCACAGCAATGTCATGTCAATCAAAGTAGTCATGTTTAGTATTTTGTTGCATATCCTTTGCATGCAATGACTGCTTGAAGTCTGCGATTGATGGACCATCACCAGTCTTATCTGGTGATGCTCTGCCAGGTTTATATTGCAGCCATCTTTAGCTTATGCTTGTTTTGGGGGCTAGGCCCCTTCTGTTTTCTCTTCAGCATATAAAAGGCATGCTCCATTGGGTTCAGATCGGGTGATTGATGGGGCTCCTCAAGAATTGGACATTTTTTAGCTTTGAAAAACTACTTTGTTGCTTTAGCAGTACGTTTGGGATCATTGTCTTGCTGTGGAATGAACCGCCGGCCAATGAGTTTTGAGACATTTGTTTGAACTTGAGTAGATGGGATGTGTTTATACACTTCAGAATTCATTATGCTACCACCGTCAGCAGTTGTATCATCAATGAAGGTAAGTGAGCCAGTACCTTCAGCAGCCATACATGCCCAGGCCATAACACCCCCACCACTGTGTTTCACAGATGAGGTGGTATGCTTTGGATCTTTGGCAGTTCCTTCTCTCTGCCATACTTTGCTCTTGCCATCACTCTGATATGTTAATCTTTGTCTCATCTGTCCAGAACTGTAGTTGCTCTTTTAAGTACTTCTTGGCAAACTGTTAACTGGCCTTCCTATTTTTGCAGCTAACCAATGGTATGCATCTTACAGTGTTGCCTCTGTATTTCTGTTCATGAAGTCTTTTGCGGACAGTGGTCATTGACAAATCCATGCCTGACTCCTGAAGAGTGTTTCTGATCTGCCGGACAGGTATTTGAGGATTTTTCTTTATTATAGAGAGAATTCTTCTGTCATCAGCTGTGGAGGTCTTCCTTGGCCTGCCAGTCCCTTTGCGATTAATAGAGGCAAATAAATGATGGGTCTTTGTCCCAAACATTATGGAGGGCACTGTGTATCTGAGGCAGTTGATGGTGTATATGCTGGGAATTACTCATGAATATTTCCATTTATACAAAGATGTAGCAAATTTCAAGCCCTTTTTTGCTCAGTGGATGGGTTATAGCTGAATTTGTGCTCCTATTAGCCGAAATAAGAGTAAATTATCTGACTTACTAAGGTAGATTTTGTATTGGGAAACTAAAATAATGTTTCCAATCTAAAATTTAAAACAAGCCAATCCTGTCCTCCCATATTATACTTTTTTCCTCCCAGAAAATGTAGAGATGATGTATTTGTGTTCACTGGTTGATCAGGCCTTTTGAGGTATAACGTAACTGAGGACCTGGTCATCCATGACCGGTAGAAGCGTGTGAAGGCAAACTCTGATAACATCACTTTCCCAGGGGCAGAAGCATTAGGTCTGCCTTACTCGAATTAAGGCCGCACAGCACAGAACAAAACTAAGGTCACCTTAACCGAGGTCGGCATGGCCCTGACTTACAAAAACAACAGTTTAGCATACATTGTGAACTGCACAAAACGTTAGCCATGTCTGGAACTTGTCAGGTTTTAAAGGTGTAGACAATCACAGATATAGTCTCTGTATTCTCTATCTCTTATTGCTGTCCCCTTGGTCTGTTTCTTTTTCACCCTTGTTTTCTTTCTCTTCTGTTTCTCTTTTGTCTTGCTCTTCCATTTTCTTCTTTTCCTCTCCATGGTGTGTGGGTTTTTTTTGTCCCCCCCCCCCCCCCCCCTACCCCTTCCTTTCCCTTGTGTTCTCCTCACACTTTCTCGTTCTTTTATGGCTCCCATCTTTCCCGTCCTCCGTCCATATATGTTTTTCTTCAACTTTCTCACCCCTGGTAAATTTGTTTCTATCTCCCCCCACAGGGATGGGAGTAACATTAAGGAATGCATTGTAAAAGCCAGATTCCCTACTTCTGCTTCATAATTTCTTTATAACTAACACAAGACGTAAGTTTTTGAATTCCAGATTAAGTAGCATTGGTGGAGGCAGCAGCTGTTGCTATCAGGTCACAGTAATAACAGGGATTGAGCTAATCCATGCCCATCTGGTGATCTGATATACACAGAATGCTGGCTCACTCTTTGGCCACAAACCTATGAAGAAGAGGCACGTTGATTGCAATTACGTATGGCATGCAGGAATGCGCTAGGAACTGCTGTAGTGTGGAATTCCAGCTAAAGAACAGGGGAAGATAAAAACTGACAATGAGAAGCGATGTGGATGTAGGTCTGAGCCGCCTTAAACAATAGAATGGATTCATCAAAGTTTCAGGCCATTCCAACTAAATATACTTTCAGTGTGGAGACTCGTGTCTGCAGATGCTGGAATCTGGAGCAAAAAGCAAACAGCCGGACGAACTCCGACAGTTTCTGTGGAAGCGAAGGGATGGTCAACGTTTGGAGTCAATGTGCTGCTTCAGTTTGTTTAATGGCATCGTTATGATCGGGTTGATGATGGTCTGTTCATTCCCACAGTATACACAGCTTGTTTAGTTCCATTGCTTTTCATTGTAACTAAGCGCAAGGGAATGAATGAGTGACTTCCAATTTTCTTTACAGAAGAAAAATTAAACTTTTCTTTCCCCTCAAAATACAAATCTCATGCCTAAGTGAAGATAAAAGTATATTATATGAACAGTCATGAAGTTTTAATATCCTAGTGTAGTACTGAGAGATAGCTCCACTGCCAGTTACCAGCTATTGAATGAGTTGCTAAATTGTGGCTGTTTCCAATGTTCATTCCTAAACTGACAGCTGAAACAAATGTTCTAGTCATTTTTATATTGCACTTTGTGGGAACTTTCATAGCAAACACTGGCCAATAAATTTCTTAAGTAACAGCAATGACTCAATTTTGTATGTAATTCATTGGCTGTAAAGCTTTGGGGTCGCTTTGATGTTGTGAATAAAGCTCTTTCCACACAAATTCCTTATCCCCTTTTACTAATCTTCATGGGTTTACTCTATGTAGCTGTCGAAAATTATTCTTAGTCTTAGTTTGTGCCCATGGTGAAAGTTGAACAAATGGTCTTGTGGAAATCCCAGTCACACTGTTTGTATGCATGTAGACACGCGCGCACACAGACACAGGCAAATGCACCCGCGCGCACGCACAGGCACGCACTCGTACGGACTTCCCTCTTCAAAAAACACTTTCAGTAAAACAATGCTGTTTTCTTAGATAGACACAAAATGCTGGAGTACCTCAGCGGGTCAGGCACCATCTTAGGGTAAAAGGAATAGGTGATGTTTCAGGCCGAGACCCTTTTTCAGACGGGTGCTGTTACGCTGCAACAGCGACTTATGTTGTTGTCTTTCACTTTCGCATTGTGCTGCAATTTACTCTGAGCAGATTTTTACATTTACTTTATAGGTCTACACTTAATGCTGTTACCACCCTGACAGACAGTGAATTGCAAATCATAAACACTCTGTAATTTCCAAAATACAATTTTTCCTCACTTGTGTATTTTGATCAACATTTTAATCTGTAACCTGGTTTTTGAATTATATACTAATAAAAACAATTTCTGTTGACATTGCCAGAATATTGTTAGTCTTGAGAATGTATCTTAGCTGTTGTATCACTGGCAGCTGTGACTTCAGCTTCTAAGATAATAAACTCGGAATTCCTTCCCTAGA
Organism: Leucoraja erinaceus; assembly: GCF_028641065.1. Classification (NCBI taxonomy): domain Eukaryota; kingdom Metazoa; phylum Chordata; class Chondrichthyes; order Rajiformes; family Rajidae; genus Leucoraja; species Leucoraja erinaceus. The sequence continues at coordinate 7,611,512 of NC_073405.1, read as the reverse complement.
GGTCTTTTTTGCTTTAAGCCATCACCTTCCTCTAAAAGGCTCTTTAAAATCTTATCTATTCAACCACAATGTTCCCTTGAGCTAAATGGAACATCTTACTGTGCTAATATTGCGTACAAAAAAAAATCTAGGCACTGTACAGATTTAGTATGTGGTACAACTTTGGAAAAGAAAACTCAAAATGTATTAGAGAGGGATAAAATTGACTTCACCCTGCCCACTGGTATTTGATTCATAACACGGCTTGAAGTTACATTGTTCCCACCCACCACCGCGTGACGTTTTCCAGATTTCAGGACTTCCAAAACTTAAATTACAGACCTTGATAAACTTTTTTTTCAAAGTCTACCTTTGGATAGGCAGGGAATGGGTTATGTGTAGGCAAATAAGTGTCGGTCCTGGCATCATGTCCAACACAGACAAAGTCCTTGGATGGAATCAAGCCTGGAGATGCCAATCGGCCAATAGAGGTCATTGGCAAGACTTTCTATTCAGGATTCTTTGTAGATCTGGAATAGGAGAAGTTCCCGGTCCCAAGCAGAGTTTGTGGATCTCCCCATCACAATTGTGCTGGAACACATGCGTCCACCTCACTGTCACCAGCCTCTCTTCTTTGATCGCCATGAACAGCTCCCACTGATGTCGGCCTCCAAACGACCATCTCTGGCTCCTGTTCAGGTCACACTCTAATGTCATGCGGCACCCAATATAGAACTCTTAAATTTATGAGGTCGTCGTGTTGAGTTCAGCTGAATCTCCATGTTCTGCGTTAAGGCTCGAGAACATTGATCCCATTCCATTGTTTGAAGTTGCAGCCACAGTACTTGTTTTCATTTGACGTCAAACCACATGAGCGACATTTATAGTGAGACAGTAAAAGACATATGTGGGATCGTGTGTCAAATAATTTCCCACTGCATCCATTCTTAAACTGTGCGGACCTGTATATTTTGTTGGCAAGAAAGACTTTAAGTTATATAACCATTTGACTTATTTGACGCTATTGTTCTCCACTATGTTTGTACTTTGTAACAGCCTATCCCAGTAGAATATTTAAAGAGCACTTGTCTTTCTGTTTTGCCACATCCACATTTTAGATATCCCAGAATGTTTTACATGTTGAAAAGTTTTTTTTAATTCCCAGAATATAATTGGTCATGGAATCAGATATTTCTAACATGGGAGCAGGCTATTTGGACTATTGAGCACATGTTGGCTTGATGATGAACACAATTTTGCATTGCGTTCTATTCCAAGAGCCACAACAAGATAATTGACGAGATTGTCTTTTTTTTGTTGATGAAATTTAAAAGAGTAGTAATAATCGGGGTGTCTGAAAACCGCTTAGGCCCCATTTGGTCATGGCTGACCATGGGTGTCTCCAGGGCACTATTCCCTATATGGGGGGGTGCCTGTGCGTGACTTTCTTTAACGTGGGGAGACTGGTGCACAGATAGCCACCCCACGGTCCTTGACTGATCTGGGTCAAGATCCAGTGGCATGAAGTCCAAGACGACCGGAGACCCTTTTCTGCTGCAGCCTTCATCCGCCTTCCCAGCCATTCCCAGACGCTCCACTAAGGTCAGCCATCGTCTTCCGGCTGTTCTCCCGTTGAGGTGTTGGTTGGATTGCTTTTTGTCAGAGACCTCCCCTCGACCATACCACCATGGGTGGCCCTACCAGGAGCATAGCTCCAGACGGCATCGCTCTCAGGATCTCGGGTCCACAGAAGCTTCACCACCACGACACGGTCACAATCCACAGAGAACCTCTCTGCGCTTTAAATAGGGCAGTGCGTTCTCTCGCACAAAGCACGATCTGAAAAGTGAAGCCTTATTTAAGAAATTCACAGAGTTTCCGTTTTCATTCAGTTTGCTATAAATGGTTTAACAGTTAGTTGATTTTTAATTCTTCATCTGCCTCCGTAACATTTCTTCATTTTCTAACCCTGGGTCTCGTAAGAAGTCGTGTTACATTGTGCCAGAGTCACCCAGATCAGGAAAGCCCCAGGTTCCCTTGGTTTGTTTCTATCTTGGCAGCAGTTTAGTGATATTTTCGTTTTGGAATCCTTAGGAATGTATTTGAGGGAGGTTGGGATTGGAAAATAAATCACCCGTGTTTATCGTCGAGTGTGTTCAGAGGAAAGTTCACGTGAGAATGGTACAGGGTAAGATCCGGACCGGCTGAATGCCTTTCCCAAGCTCTCCCAGTATCTCCTTGAGTCTGGGTGGTACCAGGTGGTTCTGCTCCATTTGCTGTTAGAGCCGTCCTCCGGCAAAGATCATAACATCATCTCTCCTGTAGGTCATAAGGCAAAACTTCAAACCACTAAAATAGCACGCATAGTTTGTGTAAAAGTCATGCTTAACCATTTAATGTTCCTTTATCTCTTTTCCCTTTATTTCAGCTTTAAAAAAAGCAGAATATTTATAAATGCAAGAAATTATAGCATATATAGCTAGCTGCAAATCTTCTTGAAGTGCGCTGAAGATGAGACTTAGTTAAAGTACAATTTCTGTCCATTATGTTCTCCCTTCCCGGCTATTTTCATACTATTCTATTCTTTCTTTTTTTGAAAGTTGATGATCACTTGTTCAGGTTATGACATGTAGCTACCTCAATCTGAGTCGTTTTTTCCTCCTATAATATCATAGCCAGTGAGAACATTAGGCAGACTATTTTGTTACGATTCGCAATATATCTGATAGAGGGTCTCTTCTGTCTTGTGTAACAAAAAGGAACTGCAGATGCTGGTTTATACCAAAGATAGACACAAAATGCTGGAGTAACCCAGTGGGTTAGGTAACATCTCTGAAGAAAATGGATAGGTGACGTTTTGAGTTAGGACCCTTTGCTGTCTGAAGAAGGATCCTGACCCAAAACGTCACCTATCCATTATCTCTATCCATTTGTCCATCCACCATCCATCTATCAATTTGTCTGAAGAAGGGTCCCAACCTGAAACATCACCTATAAATTTTCTTCAGAGATGCTGCCTGACTGTTAACGTTTAAGAAACAATTAAACAGGTACATGGATAGGACAGGTTTAGAGGGACATGGGCCAAATGCAGGCAAGTGGGACTAATGTAGAAGAGACATGTTGGTAGCCGTGGGCAAGTTGGGCCGAAGCTGTATGACTCTATGACCTGCTGCGTTTCTCCAGCATTTTGTGTCTATCTCCTCTTCTATCTGCTATCCTTGACATCTGCCGGGTTCACCGGGATAGGGATCAAGAATAGAAACCCTGGCTGATGTATTCTCCCCACAACCCCCCCTCCCTTCTTTAAAGTTATCTGACTAAGTACCTGAATTCAGACCTCTTGTAATCCCCCCCCCCCCCCCCCCCCCCCCCCTTCCCACCCCAAACAAAAAACACTGTGGTTGCCTGTAGCTGTCTTTAAAGTTGGCCACTGGTAAATGTCCTAGAATTGCTGCTGCTAAGTCTGGCTTGCCAAGCAGACTTTGTGGCTTACATAAACCAAACAACCTCCTTTGGACAGAAGATCTGAATGTGCAGGCTAATAAAAAACATAACCCAATGAAACCGCAAAGAGGATCACGCCTCTGTTGTATTTGCAAAAGGGACAAAGATCCCTTAATTATAGTATAACTCTTACCAAACAGATTGCTGTTATATGATATTCGTAACATGCAATTAAGTCTCCAGATTGGGCTCTGCATGATTATACCCTGAAGCAATGTTTAACAAAGAACATAGTATTGTAAGTTGTGGATATATTTAGATACCTGCTGCAGAGCGTGCCTCTGCCATGTGCATCCATGCATGTTCCATGAATTCTGATAATTTAGCATTGTCCTTTGTTCACATAGATGGCACTTGGCAAAGAACTAGACTGTCACATAAATGTGTCACATTTGGGCAGTCTCGAACCTGTAATTATTATCACTGCTGTTGCTAAATTTTGTGTGTACATGATGCTGTGGTATTGTGCTACCTCTGAAACAATTCACAAGGAGGGCACTGTTAGTGTCATAAACAATAAAATAGCAAATTTACATCTGCCCTACTTACACCCAACACAGGACCACGAAGGCCCTGACTCTCAGTCTGATGAAAGGTCTCAACCAAAACGTCACCTATTCCTTTTCTCTGCCTGACCCGCTGAGTTACTCCATCTTTGGTGTAAAGCAACATCTGCAGTTCCTTCTTATACAAATTTGAATCATCCTTTTGACAAACAAAGTATTTTAGTCTAATATTAACGCATATCTTCCACAAAATGAATGGGATCCCAGTACTCCCTCTTCAATGGCACATGATACAAATAAGTATAAAATTGATGGAATTGAATGAGCAGTTATCATGACCTAAGATCATCTAAACTACTTTACAGCTAATGAACCACTTTGCAAGAATAGTTGCAGTCGGCAGCCCACTTGCATATGCAAACTCCCACAGGCAGCAATATTATAACCAGCTTTGGCAAATGCTGGTCAAGTGATTAGATGTTGGCCTCTGCACTGGGCACAACCTTCCTACCCTTCAAAACACTATCCATGGAATCTGAGAGAACAGACGAAGGCTTTGTTTACTATCTCGTCTGAAAGACTGCAGTTCTGCAGTGCAATGCAACGGTTCGCTGGAGTGTCAACATGGATTTTGTGTTTAGTCAAATCTTAGAAGCAGGACTTGAACCCGCAATTTGCTAACGTCTAGGTGAGAGTGCTCTCCTGTGAAACATTAGTGGCACAGTAATTACCATTCTGCTTTAAAACTCTCTATTCCTCCCAATGTGGTTACACCCTTCATTAGCCTTGTACCATGGATCTGGTCATCTCATTATGAACGCCAAAGAAAGGCACAAAATGCTGAAGTAACTCGGTGGGGACAGGCAGCATCTCTGGAGAGAAGGAATGGGTGGTGTTTTGGGTCGATCCCAGTTACTCCAGGATTTTGTGTTCATTTTCGGTGTAAACCAGCATCTGCAGTTCCCTCCTACTGATTAAGATTGCCAATTAGTATTGCATTAGCCTATGTGTTTCCCACTGAGTTATTCTGGTAAAATCCAATGAGGTCCCTTGCTGCCAAACAACAGCTCAGCTCATGAAAGGTGTGTATGGTGAAGCATTTGCATTTGTCTTCAGTTTGAGGTTGATTTGAGGACAGACTGTGCAAATGTGTTGAAGCTAATGTGAACATAAATCATTAATTTGCATCTTCTACTGTTGAATAAATCTTCCAGCAAGAATGATGTGTTCTATTAAAATTCCAGAGAAACTCCATTTTTGTTAAAATAATCAATTGTACGTGGAAAACTAACTGGCTGATTTCTCATTGTTCTAAGATCCAACAACATCCTGATTTTGGAGCATAGTTAACATTGATTATTGGACAAAAATTCCTTGCTGAGTTCTCAACCTGGTTATCCACTTTGGGTTTGTGCAGCGCTTGATGTCACATTTACTTCCAAATTCATTTACGAGTAACACTGGAAAAAACTCCCGTTTATTACCTATCCCCGTTTCCAAATCAAGATGATGAGTAATTTGGACAATAACCTACAGACGGTGGTGATTTAACTGCTGCGTCTTAGCCAGACTGCCATCACCTGAGGCTGAATAACTTTTCATTTCTGGTTGTGTCAGGTTGTAGAATAGATGGTAGAACATCGACAAGTCATTGTAACTTGGTTTAAAGTTAGTTACAAATTTGAGGTTTTGAACTTCACATCTGATTTAAGTTTTTAACGTATGCTGATATTTCAGTGTATTTCTGAGGGAGTTTTCCTATCAATCTCCCCAGGAGTGTTAGATCTCCCACGGAAACCTGGCCAGTGTCCAGGTCGAGACTTCTTCTGACCTGTGTCTACAACCATCTCCAGCTTTGCAACCCTTGGATCTGTGTTCTTTCAATTCTAGTCTTGTGTGTATCCCTGATTTCCTTCATACCACTAGGTAATTGCAACCTGGATCTTAAACTGTGGAATCCCTTCTCTATCTGTACACTGTTGATTTGTATCTGTACACCATGGATGGCTCGATTGTAATCATGTATTATCTTTCCGCTGACTGGTTAGCACGCAACAAAAGCTTCTCAGTACACGGGACCATAAACTAAACTCAACTCAAATACCAAACCCCCCCCATCCCCCCCCCCTACCTTTTCTCTTCATTCCTGCCCTTCCTAAGATGCTACTTAAAACTTACCTCAAACCACTATTGGCCACCTATCTTTGTGTGGCTTACTGTCAAGTTTTGTTTATTAACACACCCATGCTTAAGGTGATTAACTACTTTAAGGAATCGCATAAATACAAGTACTTATTGAAAGTACCACCAAGAGCAAATAAACTTATTTTGTCTCTTGTTGGATGTTGCTGATTCAGAACACCTGCTGCACCTGCGGACATAACAAAAATAATATTTCATTGTATGTAGAACAGCAGCAATGTGCAGCTCGACCAAATGCGTGTATTTTGTAAAATTAAAGTTCCATTTTATTTCTGTCCTTCTTGCAGTTTGCCCCTCTGATTGCCGTCGCAAAGCCTGCACTCCCGGCGGTCAGTGCTGTCACGATGAATGCTTGGGAAGTTGCAAGGCACCGGGCAACGCAGCCAAGTGCGTGGCCTGCCGGCACTACGACTATCAAGGCAGGTGTATCCCCGTCTGCCCTCCAGGTACCTACAGGTTCGAGGGGTGGCGCTGCGTGAACTTCTCCTTCTGTCAAATGCTGCGCAATGAATGCAAAACTTCCAAGGAGACGGAGTGCTCTGGTCACGTCATCCACAACGGGGAATGTATGTCTGAGTGCCCCTCAGGATACATCGTCAACTCTACCAGGTAAGAGCACAACAAAATGTTCAGCCATGCCATCGCACTAAGTTGAGTGACTGGGCCGCTGTTTATGGTATTAAGTTTGAACTATAGTACCAGCCACAAAATTGAAGTGATTCCATGCCCTCTGTACATTTTCTTTTCCAATTTAATTTTTGTGCCAGGTTGGGAGTAGCAGAATTAGTGTTTCCACGGTGACTGTTTGGAAGATCCAATGTGCATCTCTCCCATCCCTTTTACGCTGCTCATTAAAATCTTTTGTTGTGTGTTCTCAATTGTTGTACAAGAGATTGCTGTAGCAGTTTACTCAGTATCTCTTGGCTTGGAGCGTTCATCATTGGTATATTTTTAAATTAAACTCTTACAATAATATCTAGTCTTAATGCACTTCGAGCATTGAATGTCTGATTGAGGCAGCATTTTGTAAACATAGAATGTTTGATGAAGGGTTATGTTATTGATGCAGAGTTTTCTATATTCCTGGTAGCCATATCTACATAAATCTTGCACATTACTACAATATTACAGACTTCTGTTTAACGACTTTCATAAGGACACACATAAGAATCTCGGAAGGAGAGCTGAAAATAAGCCTTCAGGCCTGCCTCGTCATTCATCATGATCATGGTTGACTCTCTACTTCACAGCCATTTTTGAACACTTTCACCAAATCTTTTGATATCCTTAATTTCCAGGAGTCTATTGATCTCTGTTTTGAATGAACACAATGATATAGCCTCCACCATACTTTGGTGCAGCCAATTCCAAATCTCCCTCACCTCAAATCCAAATGGCCTACTCCTTATTGTTATACTGTACCCTCTTGTACTAGATTTCTTAATCAGGTGAAACACCCCCTGAATTAAGTTTGATGAAGATCTCTCCTCGTTCTACTATTCTCTAGACAATACCCGTCACAATCTACTCAACTCTCTTAATATGGCAAGCCCACCATCCCTGGATCCAAACTTTGCTGGATCTCCCTCCATGGCAGGTCCATTCTTTCTTGAGTTAGGAAACATAATTCTTCAGGTGCAATCTACCCAAGGCCCTTTTGTTCCTTACTCTCATGATGTATTCTCCTAATCACCTGTTGTATGTGCACGTTGGTTAACAGTGACGTGTGCAAGTCAACCAAGTCTCTTTTGAAGGTAACACTACCTAATGTCTAACCATTTAACTCTGCATTATTGTTATGTTCAGCAAAGTGGGTGATATATTCCATCTGCCATGATCTTGCCTGCTCACTCAGCTTGCTATATTCCCCTGAAGCTGTTTTACAACTGGTTCACAACCCCTTCAACCTGCCTTAGTACTCTCAACCCTGCCTAGTTAAGTCTTGTTCATCCTGTTGTTCATATTGTGACAGCAAAGCTGGTAAAAGTAGCTAATTAAGGTGTAAAGCCCTCCTTTACCTGACTGCATTATTGGGAGTGACGAGAGCAGGTTAGCAATTTCCTCATTTGTAATAATCTATCCATGCTGCTCCAATAAGTGTTGCTGTGTTCTGGCTTTCTTTGTACCTGAAAGCTGCCTTTCTCTGCCTCAAAGGGCGGTGGAGGCAGGTTCTCTGGATACTTTCAAGAGAGAGCTAGATAGGGCTCTTAAAAATAGCGGTCAGGGGATATGGGGAGAAGACGGGAACGAGGTACTGATTGGGGATGATCAGCCATGATCACATTGAATGGCGGTGCTGGCTCGAAGGGCCGAATGGCCTACTCCTGCACCTATTGTCAATTGTTGTGATGCATATTTTACGCATGCTTTCTATTAGTCATGCCAATTTCAAACCCTATTTTTCTATTGCAACTTATCAAGGTTGTTTTTGTACTAAACTTTGTCCAATAGCCATCCTCTTTATTTGAGTCTAGAGAAGTTGTATCAGCTAAGTATTGGGGGATGAGGAGGAAAACCCCTCCTAATTCCACCTACTTACCTGATCTTGTGTCAACAAGTCATTGGGTGGTGATCTGAGAGAAATCACTTCAGAATTTTCCTTTACCTTTTGCTGAGACCAGTTTGAGCATTTGTTCCGTACCTTTTCATACCTCTAGTTTCCCTCTCCCCTGACTCTCAGTCCGAAGAAGGGTCTCGACCCAAAAGGTTGCCTCTTCCGTTTCTCCAGAGACGCTGCCTGACCCGCAGACGTACTGCAGGATTCTGTGTCTCTCTTGAGCATTCTCCCCGATTACACCTGATCTGGTATCTTGTCAATGATCTTAGTTTGGGAATTGATGTGGGAGTTCCAACTCAGGCCTTTGAAAGGTTGTCCAAAAAACAATCAGTTGGCAGTGCAATATTTGAAAACAATCTTGGGGAAGAGTTTCCGAAGAAAATAAATTGTTTTCATTACTTCTGCCGCTGAAACGTATCCATTTCCCCTCCATGCTTCCCTGTCCACCTTTCTCCCCTTTCTAATCATAAAATTCAGTGTCATATATCCTGTTGCACAGAGTTTTTTAGTTTAGTTTATTGTCACTTGGACCAAGGTACAGTGAAAAGCATTTTTGTGGTGTGCTATGCAGTCAGCAGAAAGACTATACATGATTACATTTAAGCCATCCACAGAGCATAGACACAGTTCTGTTCTTGATGACCATATTTGCCTAGGGACTCCCGAAGCCTTCAACTGAGATGTTTTACCCGTCTTTAAATCCCAATGTTAATTTGCTCCTCTCCATCTTTAAACTTTAACCACCCACACTATCCTCCCCAACATTTCTTTGGGTCTAATTACATAGAACGTAGACCAGAGCAGCACAGGAAATGTGTTGTATGTATATTCTATTTATTTTATTTCATCATAATTGTGCGAGATTGAAGGAGATTGGAGCATAAATTCAAGTTGTTACCTAACGCAGCATTGGGAGATTGCCGCACTCATACAGTGGCTGACTTCCTTTCAGGCAAGTCGTTCGAAACAAAATCCCAAGCAGATGATGTAAAAAACACTTGGCACTCCAGTAAAACTCTGATTATTCACCTTGCTTAGTGCCAGATGAGCTGATTTTACAGACTACTGGGTATTAATCCTTTTAATACATCAATGCACATTTAATTTACTTCACTTGGATGTTATAAAGTATTATAATAAATTCCCAAGAAAATCTGATAGATTTAAAGGGAGCATGGGATGCAAGACCCTGTCCATTTTAAAAACAGTGTGGGAAACAGGACGCCAGTGAGCTGACTGAGAGTACAGGAACTGGAGGCGCTTGTGAGCCAGAAGGGAGTGTGGGGTGCAGGGCCCGAACGAGATGGAAGGAGCATTTGACGGCACTGGTCCTTTAGATGGATGAAGGAGGACCTCATTGAAACTTACCGAATAGTGAAAGGCCTGGGTAGAGAGGATGTGGAAAGGATGTTTCCACTAGTGGGAAAGTCTAGACCAAGAGACTATACCCTCAGAATAAAAGGATGTACCTTTAGAAAGGAAATGAGGAGGGATTTCTTTAGTCAGAGGATGGTGAATCTGTCAAATTCTTTGCCACAGAAGGCTGCGGAGGCCAAGTCAATGGATATTTTAAGGCAGAGATTGACACATTCCTGATTAGTAAGGGTGTCAAATGTTATGGGGAGAAGGCAGGAGAATGAGGTTGAGAGGGAAAGATAGATCAGCCATGATTGAAAGGCAGAGTAGACTTGATGGGCTGAATGGCCAAATTCTGCTCTGAGACTTTATGAATGTATGAAGCACAGGAGCTGTGGACCTAGCCAGTTGAAAGGAAATATGGGAACTGGGGCTGCAGTGAAGTTGCAAGGAGACATGGGAATTGGGACCCCAGTGTGTGGGAAGGAAGTGTGGGAAATGGGACCTGGACAAGTAAGAAGGAAGTGGGCAGCGAGTCAGAAGAGAGCACAGAAAGCAAACTAAGCCAGAAGATGCTTTAGGATTTCCCAATGGCCAGGTAATGGATTATTAAGAGTTTTATTGTATTTTGAAGATGATCAAGGGAACTCTCATGATGTCCTGGAATATGCTTATCCTTCTGTCAGCATTACAAAAACTGATAATCTGATCACTGTCTAGAATTCAAAAATGCTTGATTGTCCATAAAGCCCTTTGCAACAGTCTGAAACCATGAAAGGCACTCCATAAATGCAAGTTTTTTTTTTCCCCACCCTGAAGTTTTGTTTTTTCATGTGAATGCTCTTGACAAACTGAAATGAGCTCATGTCTGTATTCAGAATTGAACAATAGCTGTTTACAAACTGTTGGACAGTGTGAAGCGGTAAATGAAAGAGCTGACCTCCATGTGTGGCAGTTAAATCATTCACTCATAAATGGCAAATTAGCGCTGTTGGACAGAGATGAAGCTGTCAGACTATCACAGGAGAGAAACAATTGCAGTCTTTGTTCCGTTAAAGCCATTCTTTGTGAGCCGAACTCTGAAGAGGTAAAGGAAATTAATTGCAGTCGATACTGTTGTGTTTGGGGTTTTTTTCCACAAGGAAGGCAGTGTAGCCTTTATTTTAAAATAAAAACAGAACATTCTGGAAATACTCAGATGGCCAGGCAGTGTCTGAGAGAACAGAAGCAGCTAATAGTGACTCAGTGACTTTAATCAGAATTAAGAACTGCATGTTCTAAGGTGCAAAGGGGGGGAGGAATGGAGAGAGCAAAGGGAACATGTAGGGGGGGGGGGGGGGGGGGGGGGGGGGGGGAGGATTTAATTTTGGAGAGTATGTCGGATAAAACAAAGCCTGGCAATGTGAATGGCATGGGCACGTTTACCAATCCGAAAGCGTTGATGAAAATGTGTTAATTGCCTCTGTTCTGTAAACAAGATGACCTGAAGAAGGGAATGAATGAAAATAGAGGAGAGAGAATAAAGGAGAGAGGGATATGTTCATAAGTGATAGGTACAGAATAAGGCAAAAAAAGTCTACTGTGCAATCAATCATGGCTGATCTATCTTTCCCTCAACCCCATTCTCCTGTCTTCTCCCCATAACCCCTGATAACCGTACTGATCAAGAATCTATCTATACCAGGCTTAAAAATATCCATTGACATTGTCTCGACCTGAAACGTCACCTATTTTCTCCAGAGATGCTGCTTGACCCACTGACTTACTCTAGCATTTTGTGACTATCTTTGGAGTGAGAAAAAAAGGCTGGAACTGTGAACATAGTTCTCTCCAGAGATCTCTCCAGCCATACCGGCTGAGATCAGTTAATTCGACACTGTGACCCCCCCCCCCAGTATGCATGGTTCAGTTGCACACCTACAAACCACTAAGCAGCTGTCATTAATTCTGTCATTTTCCCAGCAGATGCTCCTTGACCTGCTGAGTGTTTCCACCATGTTTTGTTTTTATTGCAAGCTACTTTTTAACATGCAAGCCATCAGTCCAAAAGCAGAGTGTGGGAGTGGGAATGTGGGGGGATAAATCAACTTAACATAAAAGATGATTTCACTTTGCAGCACTTCACTTGGGCTTGGGCAATCTGTCATCTTGCAGAACCAATTCTTATCCATGGAAAGGGAAAGAGGGGGGTGGGTGCAGGCGTTTGTAGAAGTTACTTAAAATTGGAGAATTCAATGTTCATATCATTGGGTCGTAAGCTGTGTCAGGAGAGTTCACGAAACTGAGAGCGGAAAAAGTGACAGTGAAGCACCCTTTTGAACTATAGCTGTGAACTCTTCTGAAGGTATTCACACAGTAATCTAGGGTTTGGATGAAGGAATGGCCATTAATTTCCCAACCCCCTGGATGGTGTGCAACCTGGAGGGGAACCTTGGGTGGGGATATTCCCACCCTTGAGAGAGTGCAATATCTCCTCTAACTCTTGGAAGTCGCTGACCGGGCATTGCTCGAAGCGCATTATGAGTATGCGGGATGAACTTTGTTCATGCATGCAGTACACACAGAAGCCCTATCGAAACACCGACCTTGCCAGGCTGCCCGTGCCATATCTGTGGAAGGGTCCGCTATATCCCATATTGGCAAGATCGGTCTCCTCAGAATCCACAAAACCAGAGTGAAAGTAAGTCGGCACGGTGGCGCAGCAGTGGAGTTGCTGCCTTACAGCATCAGAGACCCGGGTTCAATCCTGACCATGGGTGCTGTACGTACAGAGTTAGTACGTTCTCTCCGTGACCTGCGTGGGTTTTCTCCGGGTGCTCCGGTTTTTTCCCACACTCCAAAGATGTACAGGTTTGTAGGCTAAGTGGCTTCAGTAAAATTGTAAATTGTCCCTTGTGTGTGTCGGATAATGTTAGCGTGTGGGGATCGCTGGTCAACGCGGACTTGGAAGGTCCTGTTTCCGCATTGTATCTCTAAACTAAACTGAGTCCTTCTGGATCCAGAGCGATGGCCTAAAAAGGAAATGGATAATCCAATGAAGATCTGTCTGGATTTAGTTCAGATCAAATTACTTCCTCCAAATTTTCATTATTATGATCCTTACTGAAATAATGAAGTCATAGAAGCTATCGTGGACAGAATATTTTGCCCATCCCATCATCAGGGATGTGTATAAAACATTCAATGTAACTTTCCCTAAATAAAATTCTTGTTTCTCCTTGAGGGAATAAAGTAAAAGCTTTTAGTTTAGTTTAGAGATACAGTGCGGAAACAGGCCCTTTGACCCACTGAATTAGCAACGACCCTCGATCCCCACACACTAACACTATCCTACGCACACATGGGACAATTTACAATTTTATCAAAGCCAATTAGCCAACAAACCTGTATGTCTTTGCAGTGTGGGAGGAAACCAGAGCAGCCGGGGAAAACCCACGCAGGTTACGGGGAGATCGTACAAACTCCGTACAGACAGCACCGTAGTCAAGATCTTTTGGTCGAATTGTTTTGCAGTGACTTGTTACTATTCATGTTATCTATGAGCATTCTTTTCCGGATTCTGTTTTAAAAACCACATGACTCCTTTTCGATTAAACTGTGCCGATTATTATTCAAGAGGAGCTGCACAAGCCAAGGATGTCTTGGTGACCCAGATGTTGTTCTATTTCTGGATGATAGGAGTGACCGGTTCAACGCAGCTTATTGTGTCAACCAGTCAATTCCGCTAACTTCCATTTCTTCCAGACAAATGATTGGAAATCACATCTTTCCCAAATTTCCAAATGCATTTCCCTTAACACTTTCCTGCCAAAGGCAATTAACTACGTTTTTGCTTCTCCGGGTTCCAGGTTTGCCTTATCCGCCACCTCAATTCACAAAACTGGAGTGGAGCAAGTCATACTTGAATCCAAGGAACTGTTAAGAAAAGAAAACAAGAGATAAACAGCTGAGGATCTGCATGACAGCATGTTATTCATGATGAATCAAATGACCTTTTGTAACCGTGGCAGAGATATTCCATGTGTCTTGTTTATTCCTCCCCAATATCTCTAGAACGTAAAAAAACTAATTTTCTCTCCGAAATTCTGACGAAGGGATTAGTTTAGTTTAGTTTCGAGATACAGCCCACCGAGTCTATGCCGAAGATATAGATCCTCGTACACCAACGCTAACCCACGTACACTAGGGAACAATTTATAATCTTACCATGCAAATTAGTATACAGACCTGTACGTCTTTGGAATGTGGGAGGAAACCAGAGCACCTGGAGAAAACCCATGGGGCTTTATTTCTCTGTAATGGTATGTCATGGAGTCTTATAGCACTGACGCAGGCCCTTCGGCCCAAATTGCCCATGCCAAACAAGATATCCCATCTACTAGTCCCACCTGCCCACTCCCCTCCAAATCTTTCCTGTCCTGTCCAAATGCCTTTTAAATGTTTTTACAGTACCTGCCTTAACTACCTCCTCTGGCAGCTGGTTTCATGCACCCACTACCCTCTGTGATCCTGTACTATGCACTACTGAGCTAGACAAGCAGCCATCCCAGTCACCTTGCCCCACGTTGATTTATGACTGAACCGGTCAGTTGTTGGGCGAATCGGGGCAATTGAATATTCATTAGATTATAGGAGCAATTGGACACTATGGTGCACAGTTGGTGTTTAATAATCATTTCTATTTTCTAATCACTGCAAACACAAACTCAAATTTACAAACTCTCCCCTGTTGTGTGGCACAGTGAGGAGTTGCTGCCTTACGTCGCCAGAGACCCGGGTTGGATCACGACTATGGGTCCTGTCTGTGTGGAGTTTGTACGTTCTTCCCACGACCTCGTGGGTTTTCCCCAGGTGCTTTGGTTTCCTCCCACACTCAAAGACGTACAGGTTTGTAGGTTAATCGGCTTTGGTAAAGATTGTAAATTGTCCCTCGTGGGTAGGATAGTGCTAGTGTACAGGGTGATCCCTGGTTGGTGCGGACTCGGTGGGCCGAAGGGCCTGTTTCCACGCTGTATTTCTAAATTAAACTAAACGACTGCTACCTAATGCTATCACAGTAGTGCCAGGCTGAGTTTTATTTTATCATTTGATGCAGAATGCTAAAGGTATGTTTGCCTTGTACTGAGGACTGGTTTGAATCAGTGAAATACATCATCTTGGGTCAGCTGGGGTATGGAGTTTTCATTTGGCAGTGGTTGACGCTCGCCCTCGGCCTCCAGCTGGCAACATCCATCTAAATTGGTGTCTCATCAGGGAAGGTTACTTGATTTCACGTTACACTGATCAGAGTGGTGTTGGCAGTGAACATGTGTGATGTTTATAACCTTAAATGCACTGGTGAAGATGATCTGCAGCTACGCAGCTTCCACATAATAATGTACAACGTCTTGTTTGTAACTACAAATATTTTTAACGATAAGCACAGCAATAGCAACTCCCTAAAAGAGACACAGAGTGCTGGGGTAACTCCGTGGCTCGGGCAGTATCTCTGGAGAATATCGATCGGTGACGTTTTGGGGCGTGTGGGGAATGACAACTCGCTTTTATGCAGTCTCTTTCACTTAGTGCAAGACATCCCATGCCGCTGCACAGGGAGCGATTTTTAAAGAACAGACTTGAGTCACATACGGATATATCAGGGATGCAGGTTTTGCGGAAAGAGCCAGAGGGGTTGAGAGCGAGGATTGCTGAGGTTAGTTGTTTTTGGAGAAGCCAGAATTGATCAAAGGTATCCCAGCGGATTGTCAAACTGAAGTGGGTCAGAGAGCGATGAGGCTATGGAGGGATTTGAAAACGTGAATGAGAATTAAAAACATTGAGCCTCTGGTTAACTGGGACCCAAGTTTTTTTCAAGAAAACAGGAGACTCTTGCTTTCACTCTCTCTCCATCCCTCCCACCTTCCTAGTTCTCCGACTATTTTAGTGTCCTGATTAAATTTTACTGACTGTTCCCTCAGCTAACGATCCATTCTACATTTGCCTTTGTACCTCATCCCCTTTGATCTCTTGTTTTCACACCTTATCCTCCAAATCCCTCCCTCTCTCCTGACTTTTGGTCTGAAGAAGGGTCTCGACCTGAAACCTCACCCATTCCTTCTATCCAGAGATGCTGCATGTCCCGCTGAGCTACTCCAGCAGTTTTGTGTCTAAGATGGGAGAAAGAGACAGTCCAACGTCAGACGTGGCCAACAGACTGTTGAATGACTTCATACTGATAGGGACGGTTAGTGAGGAGCATGGGTACGAATCAGGGTTTGATTTGCAAGGCAGCGATGCACTCCAGTTTGTATTATTTTGTTCTGCTTGGATATTCTAATCATGTGTATTTACATTTGTATAGTGCCCTGATTTCTTGCAGACTATCCATTGGAGACCTTTGAACCATCTTTTTCGTAGACAAAAGTGCTGGAGAAACTTAGCGGGTGCAGCAGCATCTATGGAGCGAAGGAAATTCGGGCTGAAACGTTGCCTATTTCCTTCGCTCCACAGATGCTGCTGCACCCGCTGAGTTTCTCCAGCACTTTTGTCTACCTTCGATTTTCCAGCATCTGCAGTTCCTTCGTAAACATCTTTTATCGTAATTTATTTTGCACTAAATGCTATACCCTTTATGCTGTATCTGTACACTGTGGACAGCCTGATTGTAATCATCTATAGTCTTTTCATTAACTTGGATATCACGCAACGAAAAGCTTTTCACTGTACCTCGGTACATGTGGCAATGATAATAAACTAAACTCAACTACGTTTTCTCAAACCCCCCCCCCATTGTTGCTGAGTCCTGATTTATGATTGAGTCTTGCAGATCAATTAAGGCAGAATTACACTCTGCACGTCTGCACATGAGGCCTTTAGTTAATGTTCAAGCATCTGTACACCTAGCAAGAACCTAGCAAGAAGAATCGATTTTCATCCCTTCTGTCACAATTGGGTTCCCGTCCACCCACGCCATAAATGATCTGCAGGTTTTTTTTTTTAAACATTTGCGTCTAAAAACAAATGTACAAAGTTATAAATCAATCAACATTTTGCAAGATGACTGCAACTTATCCAGTCTTTGAAGGCTCACTTATACATTTTATTCAATAAACATAATTGGTTTTATTTATGTACAGGGGGTCAAGTGAGCAAGGATTTGGACAAATTTAGTTGCAATTTAATAACTGTAGATGCTGGTTTACAAAAAAAAGGACATGATGCTGGAGTAACTGGGTGGGTTCGGAGGCTTCTTTGGAAAACATGGATGGATAGTACACAAAAATGCTGGAGAAACTCAGCGGGTGCAGCAGCATCTATGGAGCGAAGGAAATAGGCAACATTTCGGGAAGGAAATAGGCAACATTTCGGGCCGAAACCCGGAAGGGTTTCGGCCCGAAACGTTGCCTATTTCTTTTGCTCCATAGATGCTGCTGCACCCGCTGAGTTTCTCCAGCATTTTTGTGTACCTTCGATTTTCCAGCATCTGCAGTTCCTTCTTGGACAACATGGATGGATAGGTGTTGTTAAGATTTGGGACCCTTCTTTGGACTGATTCTGATTATCTTCAAACCGATTTTTACTCTGTATGAAGAAGGGTCCCAATCCAAAACGTCACCTATCCATGTTCTTCAGAGATGTTACATGATCTACTCACTCAGTTACTCCAGCACTTTGTGTCCTTTTTAGTCACTAAGCTCTTGTCCTTGGCCTTCACTGGCTTCACAAGACAAGCTTGTGAAGTGTAGACAAACTTTAATTGAATAGCTCATTGGTGTTTGTCTGCCGGGTCTCAATCAACTTTGCATCATAGGGTTTATGTGTCCAAAAACAAAGGCTTCCTGTGTACAAAATTTAGACTTTTTGACTAAAATTGACAGTGTGGGAGGAAACAGGAGCACCAGGAGAAACCCCACGTGGTCACAGGGAAAACGTACAAACTCCGTACGGAGAACACCTGTATCATCTGTAGTTTATGTTTCTCCATTTGGAATCTTCCTGTTTCGTGTTACTGTTTCATTCCTTTGTTTACGTTCAACATGAGATAATTGTGTATGGTGAAAGTAGGAACTAGACTGGTTGAGATTTCTGCAGCAAAAGAGAGGCAGTGTTACAAATATCTTTATAACAAGTAACATGCATTTTGAAGTACAGTATGTGATTGTAGGAACATAGAAAATGTAGCAGCCAATTTTGACACCATAGTAGTGTAAAATTGACCGTATTATTTTAATGTTTGTTGAGAGATAAGTCTCCTGGATGAAAAATAACAATTTGGGGATCTTTTACCTCTACCAGCGAGGGCAAACATGGTCTGAGTTTAACTTATTTTTAAAGACAGCTCTGCTGCTGACACTGCAACAGTACCTCATTACTGCACTGTGTTTAAATGCTAGTTGCATGGTCACCATTGGTAGAATTTTGTGACAATTTCATTATTTGAACTCAAGCTTCCCAGTAGCCGTGATGAATTTAGCATTCAACATACTCATTAACAGATCAGACCACAAAATCACAATCTGTGGAACATAACCACAATATAAGTTTCTGTTGAAAGACAACAACTCCGCTTGAAGAGCTCATAACAGTGGACTCTCTTTACTCAGAGAGTGGTAGCTGTGTGGAATGAGCTTCCAGTGAAGGTGGTGGAGGCAGGTTCGTTTTTATCATTTAAAAATAAATTGGATAGTTATATGGATGGGAAGGGAATGGAGGGTTATGGTCTGAGCGCAGGTATATGGGACTAGGGGAGATTATGTTTTCGGCACGGACTAGAAGGGTCGAGATAGCCTGTTTCCGTGATGTACTTGTTATATGGTTAACAGCGCACTGGAGGAACTCCATGGGTCGAGCAGCATATGTGGAGGCAAAAGGAAAAAGTTTTGGGTCGACACACTGCGGCAAGGCTTGGACGTGGAGAGGATGTTTGCACTAGTGGGAGAGTCTCGGACCAGAGGCCATTGCCTCAGAATAAATGAACGTACCTCTTTAAGAAGGAGATGAGGAGGAATTTCTTTAGCCAGAGGGTGGTGAATCTGTGAATTTCATTGCCACAGAAGGCTGTGGAGGCCCTCATTGAGTATTTTTAAGCCAGATATTGATAGATTCTTGATTAGTATGGCGTTATGGGGTGAAAGCTGGAGAATGGGGTTGAGAGGGAAAGATAGATTTGAATGGCAGAGAAGATTTGATGGGCCGAATGGCCTAATTATTAAAAAAAAAAAAAAAAAAACCGTTACAATTGCTTTTTCAGCCTCACGTGCTACATTCAAACATCTGCATATATACTTGTACTCCCAAGCCTTTCTAATTCTGTGTTAAAATTGGAATTCTATTGCCTGCCCTTGTTCCTCTTCCAGGAAGTATCACTTCATAATCTTTGGTGCAATGTTTTGTTGCCACACCTCTGTCTGTTTTACAACCTTTCCTTATCCTCCTGACTTCCTTCACTTTGACTTTGTTCCCCCCACTTCCACGTTTGGTACCAAATGTAAATACACTGACTTATAAAGTGACGTCCATGTTATTTTGATAATGATTATTTAATCTGCTTTGGTAATCTAGGTAAGGAGTAATGTTAATAAAGCAATAATAATTCAAAAATGCTTTAAGATCTTTCACATTCACCCAAACGGGACCCTGTGTATCGTTGCTGACATGAAAGTGACTGGTTTTATTACTATGCCATTGAGCGGTCATGAAAGTAAATGATTGTAAACATCTTTGAGATGTTTCTGAGACATAGTTTTGCAGCTTCATGTGTTGCCATCTTTACTTGATTCACCTTTTAGCTTTCAAGCCAAATTTCTTGGCAAATGTACAATATGGAAGAGTGGGGGGAAATGCATAATCCTGTCCTGAGAAAAAAAGTAGCTGAGCAGTGATCCCGACTGACTAAACTGTTCATTTTTTGGATGCTCGGCACTTCCCAACTGAGATTGCGACGATCGCAACAAAGAACGCCAAGTGCAGCTGTCCCGAGGTGAGGTGGAGTGGGTGCTTGCTTCATTTAACCCAGGGCATACTCCCTCGGCATCCCTCTTTGTTCTTGTTTCACAAGTAATTGTCTCCTTTTAATTGCCCGCATCCATGGGCAGAAGGACTTCCATCTGCCCATTTACTGCGGCCATGTCATTCTTCAGGCATTGCTACTTCTGAAGCATTAGGTTGATTTGTATGTGACTAAGTAGTCTTAATTGAAGCCCAGCCCTGGGTTTGACACGTCTGTAAACTGTAAAACAAGGAGAGCAATTAATTTTCATTATTATTGGGATTGACTTCAACTCCATTTTTTTTTTTAGAGTGAATGATGGGATTGGGAGGAAGTTGAGCAGGCTTTTCATGATTACAAGATGTCCCATTTGTTGATACAGTTTGCTAACAAAAGTATGTAAGAAATAGAAGCTAATCCTTCCATTGATTGACTGCTCTGTCGTTCATGGCCAGCCTTCTGTCATTTCTATTACCATCCTATTTTTATATTCATATAATTCCACTGGAGTCCAAAAATCTATTTGTCTACATCTTGAATATCCTCACCAGTAGAGCAGCGGTAGAGTTGCTGCCTTCCAGCTCCGGAGACCTGGGTTCGATCCTGATTATGGATGCTGTCTGTATAGAGTTTGTACATTCTCTCTGTGACCGCGTGGGTCCGGTTTCCTCCCACACTCCAAAGACGTATAGGTTTGTAGGTTAATTGACTTTGGTAAAGATTGTAAATTGTCCCTAGTGTGTAGGATAGTGCTAGTGTACGGGGTGATCGCTGGTCGGGGCGGAGCGAAGGGCCTGTTTCCACGCTGTATGTCTAAAGTCTCAATGATCATGCAGCCAGAGCCCTGTGGAGTACAGAGTTTTCAGATGTTCAACCCTTTTGATTGAGGCTAAATGGCTGTCCACCATGCCGTGAGAGAATAACTAATGGTTTCTAGATTGTAAAACAGAATAGCTTCTCAGGTTGTTAAGAATTAAGAACTTTAGCCTTTTCGGGAAGATCACCTCACTGATTCCAGTGCTCAAGTGCGCCTTAATAAAGGAGGCGTAAGCATGTCAATGGTTGTTATTTACCCTCTTTGCAAGCCAGTATTTTAACCATATGATAAATGCCTTGAGCTCATTGTTGCTAAACCAAACTATTAGCCGGTAGGCTGCATGATCCTATCTAATTTTGTTCTCACGCTCCATCTTTCTAATGGAAGGAAAGAGATTAAAAATAATGTTCGGGATTGGCTACACTGTTAATTTACAGGCATTTCTGAATCTATAAATTACTGGTCAGTCCATCAACCCTGTAATTTACTCCCATTCCTTGAGTAACTACCATAAACAAAAACGGCCACTGACAACGCCACTGTTGCCCTCCATACAATCTGAAGGCTACAGTAAACAACAACTTACGTTGATGGGGTTCCTTTCATGTAGACGACTGCTCAAAGCATGATGGAAAAAATGGGCAAGCTGGCAAAGGAGGAAAGAATGAAGAAAGAATGAAGAGAATGGTGGTGAATTAAAATAATTGGTTGAAGTGGTAGTTTTGGTGAAGGTCTTTAAAAAGAAATCACCCCGTTTGTGTATTTTAATAATGTAACTGGCTGTGCTGCTGTTAACTATCTTGTCCTGTCCAGGTAACTATCCCATACTGGGAATAGTTTGCATCACCTCAGTTTCTTTGGTGCTGTTCCAGCCACTTTACTACGTGTTTAGTTTAGTTTAGAGATACAGTGCGGAAACAGACCCTTCGACCCACCGAGTCCGCACCGACCAGCGATCCCCACACACTAACACTATCCTTCACGCATAATTTACAATTTAACTCAGCCAATTAAATCTACAAACCTAGATACATAGATGCATAGAAAATAGGTGCAGGAGTAGGCCATTCGGCCCTTCGAGCCTGCACCGTCATTCAATATGATCATGGCTGATCATCCAATTCGGTATCCTTCTCTCCATACCCCCTGATCCCTTTAGCCACAAGGGCCACATCTAACTCCCTCTTAAACTGTACGTCTTTGGGGTGTGGGAAGAAACCGGAGATCCCGGAGAAAACCCACGCATGTGAAGGGGAGAATGTACAAACTCCATACAGATAGCACCCTGGGATCAAACCTGGGTCTCTGGCGTTGTAAGGCAGCAACTACCGCTGCGTCACCGTGCCGCACGCACGCTTTCACAAATGTATGTGTGCAAAGTCTGTGCAGCAGTTCCTGCACTCCAATTGTCATGAACTGCCTTCCTCTGAACCAGGACTTCAATTTGTCCAGCCTGACTGGTAACTTGATGTGTAATGCCCATCCTATATTGAATGGATCTGCACACAGTATCTCCCACACCTCAGAAATGGAGTGGAAGCAAGCTATCCTCAATCCTGGGGGACTTCCTAAGAAGGAGATAACTGCAGAACAGTTTAATCTGCTTTTGTGAATGTCATACAGGAACGTCTCCTTCTTAGGAACAGGTCTGATCTGTAGAGCAAGCTTGCTTACTTACATAATCAAGTTTTTTTTAGATGTTTTTATTTGGCTCCAACACATACAGAGGCTTGTTGACCAGTTGGTGACGTTAATTGCCAGTTAATATCTTGTTCTTGTTTCTAAAATGAACTACTGATGATGCTAAGATGGTACTTTGTTTCCAGTCTTGTCATTATTAATATTTCAGTATAATTTGCAGCGCTGTCAAAACAAACATCAGAACTGGAGGCTTAATTTGATCTCTCACCCAACCCACTACATCAGAGTTAATGCATTAAGTTTCAAGACACCCTGAACAATAATTCAAACCGTGACCTTAAGCCTCAAAGTGAAATGCTCCAATTCCCACCACTGGCTTGATCTTGTCTCTGACCAGAACACCTTCATACTCTTGACTTTGGTTCTCTCATGCAATCTTCCTTAAATTCAGCTCTGGAAGTTGGTGCTTTCAGCTGCACATGTTCTACACTTCCCATCTTAAAGTTTGATTCTTCTGTTTAGTTAATTAGTTTAGACATACAGCGCGGAAACAGGCCCTTCGGCCCACTGAGTCCGCGACGACCATCGATCCCCGCACATTAACACTAACTAACACACACACACACACACACACACACACACGCACGCACGCACGCACGCACGCACGCACGCGCGCGCGCACACACACACACACACACGCTTTTTAAAAAACATTTACTAAGCCAATTTACCTTCATACCTATATGTCTTTGGAGTGTGGGAGGAAACCAAAGATCTCGGAGAAAACCCACACAGGTCACGGAGAGAACGTACAAACTCCATACAGGCAGCACCCGTAGTCGGGATCAAACCCAGCTTTCCGGCGCTGTAAGGCAACAACTCTACTGCTGCGCCACTGTGCAGATCTATGTCTATCTATATATATATATATATATATATATATATATATTACTGGAACTCTCATCTTGTTTGTTTCTATGTCTGTGTGTGTGTGTGTGTGTCTGCGATCTCTGATTTGGTGATGTCGTCAAATTACATCAAAATGGTGCACGATAGCGCTATAATTTTGGGAGCACCTTACTTACAATTGTCACGTGGTGGTTTGTATCAAGTTTTGTTCAGATTGATGTTATATTTTACAAGTTATTGACATTTAAAACTTTAATAAATTTAAACAGTGCCCGCACTTGCCCGTAGCAGCTATATGGCATCACAATAGCATCTAATTTACATAAACTGCCCGATCATTTACAATATAAAATTCAAGATTTCCATTGTGCGGAGGGGGGGGGGGGAGAGGGGAAGGTGAGCGTCGACGCGTCACAATGGGATCTCATTTACATAAGAAAAACTCGCTGTCCCCGATAAAAGTACGCTGGACACAGACAGGGCCCGGAGCCGCGCTCCTCCCTCCCCCCTCCTGCGGCTCAAGACAGCAGCCTCGGGCGGGTGAGGGATAGGCAACCAGCCGCGGGAGGGAGAGGGAGAAACCTCCTCGCGTACCCGCCCGCATTGGCTCGAACCACAGTCCAGGGCCCTGAGAGTGGCTGGGCACGGACTGGACCCGGAACCGCGCTCCTCCCTCCCCCACCCGTGGCTCCAGAGCTTGAACCACAGCCCAGGGGCCTGAGTGCGGCTGAACAAAGACACAGACACGGTCTGGGCCCAGAGCCGCACTCCTCCCTCCCCCTCGTGCCACTCCAGACCGTAACATTGTGTTGGGGGAACGAGGCCCAACGGGTCCCACTTGGGGTAGGGAGGGGGGGGGGGGGGGGGGTTATGGACGATGTTAACAATGACAGGACTTTCAGTCCAAGGAGAGATTTGTAACATTGTTGTAAGGAGAGTGGGGGAGTGGGGGAGGTTGAGACAGAAGCCTAGCATTTGGTGAGGAGAGGTGTTAGAATAACAATGGCGTATGTTTGGCACAGGGTAGGTTGGGAACTGAGACCCATCTCTGCTTGAGCTCCTGCCTCACTGTCTGCCTGTCCTTCCACATAATTTGCACTGATATTTGAGCAGAGGGAGCATTTATCGCATGCGCCGCCTGACACCTGCGGTGCTGTGGTTTGCGGTGCTGCAGGTCCATGACCAGAACAGATACTGGCTTTTCACACAGTCAATGCTTAATGCACCTCCACAGAAGTCATAGCAGGTCAAGGAAGTGGATTATTTTGCCTATTTAAAAAAGTAAACTTGGCCATTATTATAACATCTGTCAGAATTACGGGGCATCTCCCGTAAAGATTTCACAGCTGGAAGGAAGTACTGTTGAATTTTGTTGTTGTTGCAGTAAAGTTGAAAATGTGACTGCCAATTTGTGCCAGCAAGCTCCCACAAACAGCAACATGGTACATGGCTTGGTCTAGCAATTTTACTTGAGATACAACTTGCCCGGTGTTCTTCAAAATAATCTCAAAGGATCTTTGTCTCTTTGAAAGATTTGAAGGGGATCTTTGCTTCGTGTCTGTTCTGTCCTTTAACAGTGCAGTGACCTGGTCTAGTTTTTTATTTGTTTGTGTCAATAGATTGAAAATAGCAAATGTATATCTCCTATTATTTCTTGAAAATGTCTTATAAAATACTGCGGGTTTCTGTGAGTTATGGCCCTGTTCCACGGTACGAATTCATTCCAAGAGCTCTCCCGAGTTTAAAAAAAATCAAACTCGTGGTAAGCACGGAGAATGAACGTAGCGGGTACGTCGGAGCTTGGGGACGTCTCTTAGCGGCTCGTGACGCTAACGGCAGGTACTCGGGAAGACTCGCTAACGGCAGGTAAGCTCGGAAAGACTCGTGAAGATTTTTCAACAAGTTGAAAAATGTCCATGAGAGCCCCGAGTACTGATGAACGGCCATTATCATAAATCTCTGAGTTCGAATCAGGACAAACTCGGGAGAGCTCTTGGAATGAACTCGTACCGTGGGACAGGGCCATAAGGATTCATTTGTGTGCTGCAGGCTTCCAAAATTTGAAAATAAATGAGGGGATTATCTGTTTGGTGTGTTATCAAAACAAAACCCATGCAAATAATTTTAAAAAATCTGAATGGAGAAAGCAGAAATATTCAGCAGGGCAGATAGCATCTGTGGAGAGAGAAACAAAGCTCTCTAATTTGGCTGGAGTTCTGTGGGAAACTGTAGTCCATATGCCCTGCAGTGCCTTTGATATTTACATCGTTACCCATTCTGCTGTTAAGGGCCTGTCCCACTTTGGCGATTTTTTAGGCGACTATAGATGATTATTAGCCTGTTGCCGGGGTGTCGCCTGTATGGTCATAAGTAGTCTCCTCAGTCGCCCAGAGAGTCGTAGCATTTTTTCTGGACGCCGCTGGATTTTCAACACGTTGAAAGATTTTCGGAGACAGTCGGCGACAGTGGATTTGACGCCAATGAGCGTAGCTTGACCTCTCCTGACGTAGGTGCTGTCGTAGTTGTCGCCAGGTGACGTAGGTTGCCGCCGGTGCTGACGTTGTTTTTTGTTGAAGTAATGATTCTATTTCAAATTTTATGTTGAAGAGGGGCCAGTCGCCGTTTTTTCTATGATAGTCGCCGGCAGTCGACTAAAAATAGCCTAAGTGGGACAGGCCCTTTAGACTCCCAGTGGCAGTTCCAGATTATACCGAGTTCAGAAGCTGGATGCAATTCACGTGTTAATAGGATTGCTGATCATCATTTCAAATGTGAATTTGCATGAATTTATTTGTTTTCATTTTCTTTATTTCACGTTTTAATTAGCTTACGGAAGTTATGTTTTAACTAAATGTATTTTAAAATTATTTAAACCCATTATAACTGTTTCAAAGTGTCATTGAATACATTTAAAACAGTTGAAGAAACTTTTGTCAGCAATGAGCTGTGAAGCCCTTCAGGTTTGTTCGAGAAGCAGGAAGTCAGGTTGTGCAGCCGCTGAGGCCCAGGCCTGTGTGTGCTCAATCAAACCCAACACATGGTCTGAGCCAAATGGATGGTCATTGACCTGAAATGGTAAACCTGCTTCTCCCCACAGTCACAGCCTGTATGACTTCTGTATAACTTTTATTTTTGAACCTGTTGCTTTGACTGCAATCTACCTAGAACAGGGCAAAACACCCTCGTTATTTTGAACGAATGCCGACTGAATGAACGGACAGTCCCATCACTACTATGGGATTAGCGATATTTGTTCCATTCATATGCTCCTCCTTCCATCGATATTGTGTGTTTGTAAGCACATGATGGAGGTTACTGTTGTCAATATGGACGTCATTTTATTTTTATTTAACGTTTGCTTTGGTGGTGTCCACTGCACTGGTACTAGGAATTGACTGTAGAGGTCCAGTCTCCAGTATTAACAGGCGTTTCTCTTGTGCACATGTATGAATGCCGTGCTGATAATGGAGACTGACTATATATTGTTCCAAAATGAAGATTGAAACCATAGGTAGACAAAAGTGCTGGAGAAACTCAGCGGGTGCAGCAGCATCTATGGAGCGAAGGAAATAGGCAACGTTTCGGGACGAAACGTTGCCTATTTCCTTCGCTCCATAGATGCTGCTGCACCCGCTGAGTTTCTCCAGCACTTTTGTCTACCTTCGATTTTTCAACCTCTGCAATTCCTAAAGACTGAAACCATGTCTTCTTGTACTTGCAATGAGTAATAATAATTGTTTCTTTTGTTTCTTTCGTCAGCCTTCTTTGTTCGCCTTGTACTGGTCTGTGCCCAAAGATATGCTCGGTGAATTTAAAGAACATAGAATCTGTGACAGCTGCTCAAGACCTCCGAGGCTGCACCGTCATCAAAGGCAGCTTGGTCATCAACATCCGCGGAGGAAGTAAGTTCGGCAAACCTGTACAGCATCATCTCAGGTGTTAAAAACTAACTGCTGAATAAACTCATCGGGTTTAAGCTGCATCTGTGGCGGCAAAGAGACGGTCGGCATTTCAGATGTAAGGTCTTGGCCTGAAGCTTCAACCATCCCGTGTAGGAAAAAACTGCAGATGCTGGTTTAATTCGAAGATAGACACAAAATGCTGGAGTAACTCAGCGGGTCAGACAGCATCTCTGGAGAGAAGGAATGGGTGACGTTTCGGGTCGAGACCCTTCTTCAGACTGATCTTTTGGATCGAGACCCTTCTTCAGACTGACTCTGAAGGGTCAAGACCCGAAACGTCACCCATTCCTTCTCTCCAGATATGCTGCCTGTCCTGCTGAGTTACTCCAACATTTTGTGTCTAGCTTCAGCCATCCGTTCCTGCTTAACCTGCTGAGTTCTTCCATCAGTTTGTATTGTGCTCCAGATTCCTGCAGCTGCGGTCTTCTGTGGCTTTATCTCAGGCTGAAGTTGCATTTCTCCATTATGTCGGCTTCAGTGTGAGTGAACTTGCAAACCAAGTTCTGAAGAAACATTTTCCTGTACTTATTAAAATACAGCTGAATATTTGTGGATGGTATTGGCAATATAGCTGATCTGTCAGTTATTTCCCAGGAAGAAAGTGTAAGAAGCTGACTCTTTCCCACAGAAATATACCTCTGTGCCAGTATTTGCTTTTTTTAATAAAGATTCTGGGTGACTGGTTTTCCCACTGTCTGTCTAGATTAATTCAAGTTCCAAATAAAGTTTAATTAGCTAATTGGTGAAGTTCCAATGCATTAAGTAACAAAGCTTAATATTTCTCCTTCTTTGAGGAGCTTTTCCCATGATGAGATTATGAAGCAGCTGGTCATAAGCAAAAAATAAAAATGAACCATTCAGCCCCTCAAGTCTATACCACAATTCATCTTTTCTCTAGACGCTTTGAAAGTCAATGTTAAACAATATTATAATCTTGATTCTAAAAGCTCAATTGTTCCCAGGGTCATTTTCTGCATTTCCATGTGGTAAATGTTTCTTTTTAACTGAGGAACTTGAAAAGGAAATGAAGATCTTTAGAACGAGGACTTAAATGTTGCACTTGACTGTGAGTGATATCCTCCTACAGATTATTGATTAATTATTAAACTTAGGGATTTGGAGGGAGAAGATTCAGCGTTACACCTTGATTTGTATGGTTCCTGCAGCTTCATACTTGTGTTGTAATATCTGAGTGAAGGCGTCACTATTGTTAAGGAAAGGCTGTGTGCTGTGAAGGAAAGAGTTGGCGGGTGTGCCTCAGAGAGACAGAGGCGTAAGGGCAGAGGCACACACAGTGTAGGGGAAGCAACAGTTGCATGGGCTGGAAGGAAATAAGAGATTGATGCGAAATACAGAATAGGTATGCCTCATGCCTCTCTTTATTTTTAAAAAAAAGTATGAACAGGTACGTTAGGGTGACATAAACCACTATTGTGAGCCGCAGACACCTTTAAAATTGAAGATACTTTAAGATGGCTAAAGGATAATTGTCATATTTAAAGATGGTTTGAGTTTTTTTAGAAGGATAATTTGGGTTGTTTAAAGGATATGTCAATATGAAATGAAGGCCTGACTGTATCAGAAATGGGAAATGAAATAAGAGCACAACGCCCTGCATTAATTGTGTCAGGATCACACTGTGTTAAGGCATAGCAAAGATTCACTAATTAAATAAGTAAAAACATATTTTTGTCAACGGTTGGCTTGTAAATATATTTTAGCGTATTAAAGGATTAAATTGTATTTGACAAGTTACTATGATGATATCCTGGAAAAACAACTATTATATTAGTCAAATATATTACAATGGGAGAAAAGTAGAGAGAAAGACTAAGTGAAAGATGTGCAGTCAATGTCAATTGACAGTGCAGCTGGGTTGGCCTAAAACATTTTCATCAATTTTAATGAGCATTGCAGATTAGTTGAAAAATTGTGCATCTTCTAATAACAAATAAGTTGGCAGCGAGAAATCTTGAGATGGGACTGAGTGAGGGGAGTAAACTTCATCATGGTGAAGCAGTTTTATAAACTAAGTAGACCAAGTGCGGACCCGTTGGGTCCCTGTCCCCCAACGCAATATTCCACCACTCACCCATAGCCCCCAACGGCACAGGCGGCAAACTAATGCACATGTAGAACAGATAGCCAGCACTATATTCCATGATGTTGAGGTGAGTCTGTACCTCCTAGTGGTTCCTTTACGTTGAGCTCCCTTATAAAATTGGTTCATTACACAACACTAAGTCCAGAATTGTCTTTTCCCTGGTGGTGAATCTGTCAGAATTCAGTTGGCTGTGGAGGCCAAGTCAATGGCTATTTATAAGGCAGAGATTGATAGATTCTTGATTACTATGGGTGTCGGGGGTTCTGGGGAGAAGGCAGGAGAATGGAATTAAGAGGGAGAGATAGATCAGCCATGCTTGAATGGCGGAGTAGACGTGATGTGCCGAAAGGCATAAATCTGCTCATATTACATGAATTTATGAGTTATACATATTAATTGGACTACCTATTCAACTCACCAATAAACTAATAATGAAGGAAAGTATGACAAGCCCGATCTTCTGTAAAGAAATATCCGTTAACAATATTAAGTCCAATAGAAAAATGAAGGTAGATAAATGCATCAAGTGAACAAGGAGAAGAGAACAAAATAATTTAATTTCAAACTGGTAGTAACTTGCTTACAGAGAGTTATGAATGTTTGGAAAAAAACAGCCAAGCAGATTGACGAAAGCAAAATGACTGGAATATTACAAACATATTTGGACGCTATATTGTGGGAGCTGAGTTACCAGAGGTATAAGAATTTGGCAAGAGTATCGTTGTACCTCATCCTTTGGCTTTTGAGCAAATAAATATTTATACGAAAAGCCCTTCATTTTTGAAAGCCTTTTGTTTTGCTATTGCAGATGAAGGATCTGCAGTCTGAAAGCACCATCTGATGTCTGAATGTAAATTAACAGCAACGCTGTCAGAGAACTCAAATCTCATTCCACATATTTATCACTTTGTAAACAAGTTCTTATTAATAGCTATCCAATTCCCACCGAGTTTAATTTAAAGCATGCACTATATTTGTTTCTTCATTCTATTTCCTTTTTTCTATCCCTTAATGAGGCCACTTTATCCTCTACCATTTTAAACTCGTGCTGCTCTTCCAGTTGCAGCGTGTCCACTCTAGTTGCAGCGAGGTAGTCAAAACTGAACACTGAAGTCCAAGTCAAATCTGAGGTGATGCATAATCAAGTGATACTTAATTTCTTTCAGCAATTTTAAAAAAAACATTTGATTTTGCCCACTGTCCACTTCGTTATTCTCAGAGCTGACCTGCTACCTTGGCTTGTAGCCGTTCTGTTTAAGAGGTGCATGGAGCAGCATGTCCACTGTATTCTCTGGTGATAGCATCTGTATCCGGTTTCTGCAACTGTTTAGACTGGGGATTGCTGTTTATAATAGCCTTAAGTGTGAACCACATCCTGTCTTTACATGGAACATGCTGACTTCAAATCACCTGTTTTAGATTAAATATAAACATACTTCTCCCTGATTACCAGTATGTAGCTGAACCAAACAAACCAAGTCCAGGCACTAGTCTCCATAGCATTGAGCTGATCTTCATAGACTACCATTGGGGCCAGACATCAAGTAAGTCTTCATTGACTAGAAGTAGGGCTAGACATCAAGTCAGAAAGAACATATATATTTTTAAAAGCACGAGTATGCCATTTAACTACCGTCATTCCCGCTACAGAAGCTGCCATACGTACCACTGAGTTCCTCCAGCACTTTGTGTTTTGCTCAAGGTTCTAGCATCTGCAGTTCCTTGTGTCTCCAGATGATCCCTTTAGATATGTTCATGTCATTGGAGCAGAATTAGGCATTTCGGCCCATCAAGTCTATTCTGTCATTCAATCATGGCTGACCTACCTTTCCCTCTCAACCCCATTCCCCAGCCTTCTCCCCATAACCCCTGACACCCGTACTAATCAGACATCTACAAATCTCCACCTTAAAAATCTTGCTTCCACTTTCCTGCACATTCAGTAAGATTATGGCAGAGTAAACCATTCTTTGGAGAAGTGCTGTTTCCCTTCACTAACCCTTTCCTTCCCAATTTCCCTATATTTCGTTAATCTCTCAAAAAAATCACTCTCGGTCTTGAAAATAGTCATCAATTGAGCCTTCAATGTCCCCCTGGGGTAAAGAATCCTAAAGATTCGCTACTTCTATGTGAAAAGGTTTTATCTCCTCTCTCGCCTGAATGGGTGACCACTTAGATTTCCTTTGCTCCATAGATGCTGCCTCACCCGCTGAGCTTCTCCAGCATTTTTATCTATCTTAGATTGAAACTGTCTCCTGACTGTGGACACTCTGGCCAGGGGAAACATCACCCTTGCATTTATGCTGTCAGATTCCATAAGTTTCATGAGATTGCTTTCACGGCTCTAAGCTGCAGAGAGTAGAGGCCCAGTGTCCTTAACGTCTTATTATAGGATCCTAGAAATGAATCTGGCAAACCTTCATAGCATTCCTAATGCAAGTGTATATTTATCCCTAGTTACGTTGACCAGATTTCTATACAGTATTCCAAGTACAGCCTCACCAGGGTTCTACTAAACTGCCGTTAGATATCTTTGCTCTTGTACTCAATTTATCTTGCAGTGCAAGCCAAAATATTTTGCTTCCTCACCATGCAAAAAAAAATCTCTTTTTTTCTGAGGGGTTTTCTAACAAAGTCAATGACCTCTTATTTTGCTTCACTGTATTGTATTTGCCTGGTCCTCACTCATTCACTTAACCCGTCTCTATCCTCCAGAAACTTCCCTGCATCATCCTCGCATCTCACATGGGAATCCAGCTTTGAGAATTTGAAAACTTAAGATATTTTCCACTAAATCTCCTCATCAACATCAACAACGCAGATTGTGAGCAGCTGCCTTAGCACTAACTTCTGTAGCACCAAACTAGTCGCAGGCTCCTGGCATGAAAATAACCCATTTAATTCCGTTCTCTGCTTTTATGCATTGACTAATCTTTAATGTATGTCAACATATTACCCCTCCACTTGAGACCTGATTCTGTTTAGCAACCTTGTTGGGAATATCTAAAAGTCCACAGCACCACTCCCACTGGTTTTTCCACTCTTCTTGTTAGAAACTCAAAATCCAGTTCTGTGAATATTCCTTTCATTGATCCACATCATGTCTTCTGGGTAAAGAAACCCAGAGGCCATCTATATATGTGTCCACACATTCTCGGTTCAGGCCGTGCCACACTTCAGAGATGCTGTTGGTGTTGGGGAAAGGATGAAGGATGTGGACAGAGAGTTAAAATAATTTGTAATAAAGCCATCTTTTTCATAGCAAGATTTCATGTTTGCAGAGCTATAAAGGTAGTACAGGAAATGAGAGAAGACTTAGACATAATGCATCAATTGGCATCCATATAACCATATAATAACCATATAACAATTACAGCACGGAAACAGGCCATCTCGGCCCTTCAAGTTCGTGCCGAACACTTATTTTCCCTCTGTGATTCTTTAAGATGGCATAATTGCCTGTACAATATTATCCCTCTTTGATTCTAAAAGATGTCTATTTGATTCTATAAGATTATTCCACAAACTCTCACATGCATGCATTGCCCAGTAGTGTCTCATCCACCACCATGCAGTCATACCATGCCGATACCACAGCTCTGCTCTTACTGCTTGTGTGCCCTGCCTCCTTGTACGCTCTAGCCACATGCCTTTACTCGAGGAATGCTGGATCAAAGCTATCTCATTGCGTAGTTTTGGTCATTTTCCAGTTGCAGTCCATTAAAAGCCTGCTGTCTGATAAACTTAGTTCCTAGAATGCTCGTAATAAATCTGCAAGCTTCGATTTCTCTCCTCGGTTTTTTTCTGTCATTTCACTCCCTTTACACTTGCTTATTTGCTTTTTATTGCTCCAGGCCAGCTCCTTTGTTCAACTCTTCACTTCTTCGCCCCCTGCCGTCCCCATATATAACCCCCCATAAATTCCCATTCATGCCTTCACCCCAACACAGCAGGGTCACAGCATTATTGCCTCTGAGTCTTTGTTCTCTGGCATTTCATATCTCATCATATATTTTCTTTATATGTTGTCTGCCATCAGCATGAAGAATGGAGGTTTATGCTCTCTACTGCATAATGTTTCTTTCAAGGCCAGCAAATTCTCTGCCATTTCTTTTGTACATTGGATTTTCTTGCTTCTCTTTTCAGCCAATATTGCAGCAGAGCTGGAAGCAAACCTGGGTCTGATCGAAATCATCACTGGCTACCTGAAGATCCGCAGCTCCTATGCTTTGGTGTCACTAGCCTTTTTCCGCAGCCTGCGCTTGATCCAAGGTGAAATTGTGGAACCAGGGTAAGTCATGGGAAGTATGGTATGGTAGCTATACTGTATGAGCCCCAAAGCATTGTACAGTAAACCCTCGCTATAACAGACCGCAAGATGGGGGGGGATGGTGTCCACTATTGCCTATTGTCCGCTATAACCAAGTGAGGGAAGTGAAGTTTAACCCAAGGCAGGGAGGGAAGTAACGTGGCATTGGGGTTAAACAAGTAGGAACTCACAGGCCGGGGAAGACTAGGAGCCACAGACGCGGTGTGCCTTCATGCTGCTTGCTCTCTCCGCTCCCACAACCAGACGCACAATCCAGCTGGTTGGGTAAATGGCAGAAGTGGAGGGTCGGTGCAACGGGAGCCTCAGATCATAAGTGATAGCAGCAGAATTAGGCCATTCGGCCCATCAAGTCCACTCCGCCATTCAATTATGGCTGATCTATCTCTCCCTCCTAACCCCATTCTCCAGCCTTCTCCCCATAACCTCTGACACCCGCTATAACCCAAATCTGTTATTTGGCAGTCCGTTATTGCGAGGGTTAACTGTAAATGTATATGTGTTGCTCTTTCTGTTCATTCCCATTTGTTGCTGTGCAATTGATCCTATCATTATGGATCTTGTTTCAGTATTTACTATTAATAAGCAGGCGACCAGTATTATCCAGTACCAGTTCATCTCTGAAGTTCATCCCACTGTCTACCTACAAAGTGTTTGCCCATTAAACATAAAATTAATACTGCCATGTTTTCACCCCACCTGCACCTTCTTCCCAAAATGTAGAATTACAATAATGGCTTCTTGCTCACTCAATTTCCTTTCAAATCTTTATTGTGGTCATTCAGTATGTAAAGATTTTCAAGTGTGTTGGAGGAAGACAAGGCAGGTAACTATTATCCAGTTAATATAACATCTGTTGTTTGAAACATGGCTCAGTCGCTAATCAAAGAAGAAATGGTTAATCATTAAGGAAAGCTTAATATTATCAAAGCAAATCAACATGGTTTTGTCAAAGGTAAATCACGTTTGACAAATTTGCTTGTATTCTTAGAGGGTCTAACATTCAGATTTCATAAAGGGGAATTTGTAGATGTGATTCATTTAGATTTCCAAAATGTCATGAGAGGCTGGTTCGCAGGTTATAAAAGTTACAAAACTTATAGTATTGGAGGGTTGTGTTAGAATGGATTGTAAACAGATTATCACAAAGAAAACAGAGATTAAATAAATGGGTATATTTCGGGTTGGAAGGATGTAACTAATAAACTAGCCAGGGATCAGTTCTTGACTTGCAATTAATGACTGTGTTACTAACACTGGAGGAGGAGACAGAATGTGACGAATCCAGGTCTGCCAATGATACAAACTAGGTGGAAAGGGTACGTTGTCATGCAGATATTGTGACTCTGCAACAGATAATAGATAGTTTGACTGAATTGGCAAGTGTGAGGTCATACGTTTCAGTAAAAGGAATCAGAAAGCAGAGATACTGCTAATGAGTGGCGTTCAAATGGGATCTGGGTGTTTTTGTGCCAAAATCACAGAAAGTTAGCAGAAAAATGCAGCAAAAAGGATAAATAGTATGTTGGCCTTTGTTGCAAAGGTTTGAGTATAGGAACACGGAGTTTCTACTGCAGTTGTACAGAGTATTGGTGAGACCACACCTGGAGTATTGCGTACAGTTTTGGTCTCCTAATCTGAGGAAGGACATTCTTGCCATAGAGGGAGTACAGAGAAGGTTCACCAGACTGATTCCTGGGATGTCAGGACTTTCATATGAAGAAAGACTGGATAGACTCAGCTTGTACTCGCTAGAATTTAGAAGATTGAGGGGGGATCTTATAGAAACTTACAAAATTCTTACGGGGTTGGACAGGCTAGATGCAGGAAGATTGTTCCCGATGTAGTTGAGGCCAGTTCATTGGCTATATTTAAGAGGGAGTTGGATGTGGCCCTTGTGGCTAAAGGGATCAGGGGGTATGGAGAGAAAGCAGGTACAGGATACTGAGTTGGATGATCAGCCATGATCATATTGATTGGCGGTGCAGGCTCGAAGGGCTGAATGGCCTACTCCTGCACCTATTTTCTATGTTTCTATGACTTCGGGGAAACTAGATTATTAGAAGCATCTAAAGCATCTAGAGTAGATAAATTTTGAAAGATCAGGAATTGAGGACTATGTGGAACTAGTGCAAAAGAAGCGTGGGGCTTAAGGTAAATTAGCCATGATCATGGCGAATGGTGGAACAGGTTTGAGAGACTGTACCACCTACTTCTGGTCCAATATTCTTGCGTTCTTGCACATGTATTAACAGCAGCATGTGTAGTACCTGGATTACCCACATTTACATCAGAGCGGCAACAAAAGGAAATAGAATGTTCATGACTTTTTGGTTTATTAAATTATTCAGCTAATGAATTCATCCATTATGTTTTAAAGATACATTAAGGAAACCCGCTGAAAAAGACTAATGCTAGAGCAGTTTACTCTAATTTTTATTCTTAAAGTCTTAATTTATCAAATAATCAAAATTGTTTCAATAGAATGTATATTAATTGAAAAAGAAAAAGAGATATTTGGACGGAAGATCTAAAGTGTGTTCATTGAAGATGGATTTTCATTTTCAGTGTACCTTGAAATGGGGGAGGGGGTTGGAAAGTCTGAATGGGAGAGAAGTTTCAGAATATATTCACATAAAATAAGGATCAAAATTTAGACAATGGTTTGCATGGCTCAGCACCACAATAGATTTATTTGTTCAATAAATACAGGGGCGCTGTGATAGAGTTGCTGCCTTACAGCGCCAGGGACCCAGGTCCGATCATGATTAGAGTGTGCTGTCTGTACGGAGTCTGAACATTCTCCCCGTGACCTGCGTGTGTTTTCTCCAGCAGCTCCAGTTTCCTCTCACACTCCAAAGACGTACAGGTTTGTAGGTTAATTGGCTTGGTAAAACTGTAAATTGTCCCTAGTGTGGAGGATAGTATTAGTGTACGGGGATCACTGGTCAGTGCAGACTCGGTGGGCTGAAAGGCCTGTTTCTGCATTGTATATCTAAAATAAAATAAAATTAAGCCATCAAAGAACAATGTGTTTATTTATACTTTATCTCTTCTGACTTTAAATTAATTGAGTATTTAAATTTACTTTCTGTGTCTTTTCTGACTTCTTTTATATCGGGCATCCAGGAACTATTCCTTCTACGTATTGGACAATCAGAACCTGCAGCAACTGTGGGATTGGGAGAAGCACAATCTGACTATTGCCCAGGGCAAGATGTTTTTCCACTTCAACCCGAAGCTGTGCCTGTCCGAAATATACAAAATGGAGCTGGCCTCAGGGACCAAGGGGCGACAGCAGAAAATGGATATTGCTCAAAAAACTAATGGAGACCAGGCATCATGTGAGATTTTTTGAAGTCATATTGTATCTTTGTAGAAATAGGAGTATTTATTCAATAACCACACACTAAATAATCAACTTTCTTTTTCTATGATTGCACTTCTAATAATATTAACATCGCCCGTCTTTCTTTGGATGTTAAGCAATCAACATTAGAGTGTATACATTTGGGATTATTGTTCAGTGGTTAGATATGCTGAATTCTCTCATTCCCTGCCCTGTTTCCGAGTCGCATAAAATCAAATAAATATCCCAGTCAATGCTGTTCCTGCTTAGTGTATTATGTTGGTAGAATATTGTACATTGACATTGGCTTTGGAGCGAATTTGCAGCTTTCAGCTTGACTTTGTAAATGTTGGTCATGGTTCCTAAAAAAAGATTGGAAAGGGCATGATATCATGATATTGATAATATATTCCATCACCCAACTTAAACCCATGGTCGACTTGGGTATTGTAATGTATGTAAACAAACACAGCTGCAACTCAGCAGCATTGTCACTGTTGTGCCAAGGAGGAATGGGACATGCCTTTTGGGCACAGCATCATAAACAGTAACATGTGTTGATCAGATAAACTGTTTGAGCGATGATATTTATGCTCTCAGCCATTTTTTTAATTTTTATGCAACAAGTCAAATTTATATTTGGTGTTGCTTCTCATAACCCCGTTAGCGTATCTGACTAATGCATAGACTTGACTAGTAAGTTGTTTGGCAGGACTCTTGGCATGCAGGCTCATTTGGAGCAGGCAGAAGAGGCAAGAGGACACTAGTGGAAGTACCTCGTCAAAGAGGGAGGGTTGGGGACCAGAACATTCATGTAAACTGAATGAACTTCTGCTTCTAAAAAATACATTCCAGTGTATAATAAAGGGGGAAAGATCGAGAAATTAACAAACAATAAGTCCATGTTCCAGTATCCCACATTCCCTACATTCCCGGCATGTGTTTAAGATCAAAGATAGATGCAAAATGGTGGAGTAATTCAGTGAGTCAGGCAACATCTCTGGAGAAAGGGAATAGGATGACATTTCAGGTCAAAACCATTCTTCAGACTCCTTCCAATCCTTCTTCAGAGGTGCTGTCTGACCTGCTGGGTTACTCCAGCATTTTGTGTCATATCTCCAGTGTAAACCAGCACCTGCAGTTCCTTGCTACACATGTTTTGGATAATCTGCACTGTAACCTGTATTTCTTCTAATGTTAGCGCCGATGTTTGTTAATTTCTTGATCTCTCCTCTCTGGTTGTACATTGTGATGTATTCTTTTAAAGCAGAAGTTCATTCCCTCCCTCCCTCCCTCGTTGCACTGGAATCCTCTTGCCTCTTATCTGGGCGGCCATTCGTATTTGGAAGCTTCTTGAGTTGGCCGTATCGCGCTCGGTATCAATTTCCAGCTAGTTTGAAAACAAAGAGTTAATGGGAATTTTCTTACACTGTCCTTACTCAGGTGAAACCCAGCTCCTGAAGTTTGTTTTCAATAAAACCACAACTGACAAGATTGTGTTGAAGTGGCAGCCATTTTGGCCACCAGACTTCAGAGACCTCCTGGGTTTCATGATATTCTACAAGGAGGCGTAAGTATAATTTTTTTGCTGCCTGTACATAGAATACATGCTATTTAAAATTAGTCGATACCCAATGTATACGGTATTCATTTATTTATGTATTTTCTGCCAGAGTGTGTGTGTTGATAGTTCATGTAGTGGTTGAGCTTTGAAGGCAGAGGGGAAATTTTACTTTACCGAGCATGTTGCAGTTCATTACAGCGCTTGCTCCACAGGTATTGACAGCATTTAAAATTACTGAATTAGCCCTATTCTTTACTTGCTTTTAATTTTCCTCTGACGCAAAATGTGAGGATTTAGATGACAAAGGAAAGAGGGGTGGATTAATGGGTGGAAAGAGATCATTTTACATGAGATCGGTGACCTTTACCCCATTGCTGAAAAGTATTATGTATGTGTTGTTCTCTGTTTATTTTGCATATGTACGTGGGCACAGACTGTTCACAGCAGAGCTGTGCATCTCCTTGTCTTGTGCGCTGTGGTTTATGAAAATCATTAGTGGATGGGAATTATAATGTGGGCCTGCAGTGTAATAGGGAACACTAGAGTCAGTGCGTTCTGCTTGGAGGGTGCACGCAGCAGATCACAACCTGTAACGTAGACAGACTCAGGTTCAGGGACAGTTTCTTCCCAGCTGTTATCAGGCAACTGAACCATTCTATCAACAACTAGAGTGCGGTCTTAGACAATAAGTGCAGGAATAGGCCATTCGGCCCTTCGAGCCAGCACCTGAGCTACCATCTAGCTCATTGGAGACCCTCAGACTGCCTTTAAGCAGACTTTATTGTGCGCTGAACGTTATTCCCTTCATCATAGAAACATAGACAATAGGTGCAGGAGGAGACCATTCGGCCCTTCGAGCCAGCACCGCCATTCATTGTGATCATGGCTGATCGTCCCCTATCAATAACCCGTGCCTGCCTTCTCCCCATATCCCTTGACTGCACTAGCCCGTAGAGCTCTATCTAACTCTCTCTTAAATCCATCCAGTGATTTGGCCTCCTCTGTGGCAGGGAATTCTATAAATTCACAACTCTCAGGGTGAAAACGTTTTTTCTCACTTCAGTCTTTAATGACCTCCCCTTTATTCTAAGACTGTGGCCCCTGGTTCTGGACTCGCCCAGCATTGGGAACATTTTCCCTGCATCTGTGCACTGTCTTGTCTTGTCTTTCTGCTGACTGGTTAGCACACAACAAATGCTGTTCACTGTATTTTGGTACACGTGACAATAAACTAAAGAAGGACAGTCAGTGCATGGGGACAACACCGGCAAATTACAAGGCCCATTCAAACATTTGCCCAAAAAATATCGCTGAAAGATTTTGTGAAGAAATTTCAATGATAAAAGTTTCAAAAAATAGGCAAAAATATCCTTTGAAAATGTCACAAGACTCCTATTACAAACATGACTGAGGCTTTAGTCACCAGTAACTGAACAGATAACTCACCACATAAATGTCTTAGCTATTACAACAGAGGCGAGCTATTCTGTAGCAAGTGGCTGCCCTCTGAACTTAAAACCTCCTCTAAGACTTATTAATAGTGTGAAAGAATGTGCTTCCCCTGTCAACAGAAGTGCAGCCCCAACAGCACTTAAGTACAGCAGTAGCCAGGATCAAGTAGCCCCTTTGACTGGCAACTCCTCACCTTATTATATCAATTGCCCCTACATTTGGTGTACCAGATTTGCAGTGTGTACTACCCAGAGGACACGCTGAAGCTACTGAAAAAAACATTATCCGCCAACACTTGGAAGGATAAGGATAAGGTGGTGCAGGAGGGTAACATTAAATCACACTACAATGTCAAATTTCCCAGTGACGTTTGTAACCTGAGAAAGACGACAGGCAGGTTAACCAGGTCAGCAGCGGGTGATGCACAGAATGTTCTGTCGGCAGCAGGTTGATGGGTTTGTCATCAAATTTGTGTCTTTACTGAAATAGCCCTTTCCAGAACGTGACTGAATTTGAAGGGCAGGACGCCTGCGGAACAAACAGTTGGAAGGTGATAGACGTGGAGCCTCCCGGACGATCAGAAGGGAAAATGAGTAATCCGGGAACGCTGCTTCTTGGCCTCAAGCCCTGGACACAGTATGCAATCTTTGTCAAGACCCTACTCACGATAAGTGATGAGAGGCACAATCACGGAGCCAAAAGCGAGATTGTCTACATTCGCACCACAGCAGGCAGTACGTTTTTAAACTCTATATAGATATATATATATAACTAATGTATATAAATGTCCATCATTTTTACTGGCGCACGTGCCATCAGTCCTTACCATTATAAATTCCTGTGTCCACGATAATGGAATCTCTGTCTGTAAGCATTTTACAAGTTTACTCCCAATTTAACTCCCATTCCCATGCTGACCTTTCTGACCTGGTCCTCCTCCATTGCCATAGTGAGGCCTCATGCAAAGTG
This sequence comes from Leucoraja erinaceus, assembly GCF_028641065.1. Classification (NCBI taxonomy): domain Eukaryota; kingdom Metazoa; phylum Chordata; class Chondrichthyes; order Rajiformes; family Rajidae; genus Leucoraja; species Leucoraja erinaceus. The sequence goes on along the minus strand of NC_073405.1, from coordinate 7,570,344 downwards.
GAGGAACCAAGCCACATATTCCACTTGGGAAGCTTACAGCCTTCAATAATGAATTACCCAATTTTAGCTAACGCACCCCCACTTTTTGTTCCCCCTCCTCTCTTTGAGCATCCATTTCCACCACTATCATACCACCCTTCCCCCCCGCACCCCGTTTCCCCTACCTTAGTACCCTTCCACCTGTACCCCTACCTCTGGCTTCACATTTCATTTCTCCGTATACCATTTTGTCCCCATTGTAGCCTTTGCCACCCACCCTACCACTTGCCAGGCTTTGTCCTGCCCCCCCACCTCTTTCCCAGCTTTCCCTCCCCACCACAATCAGACTGAAGAAGGTCCCGACCTTAAATATTGCCTGTCCATGTCCTCCAGAGATGCGGCCTGACCTGCTGAGTTACTCCGGCATGTTGTGTTTGTTTTGTAAACAAGCACCTGCAGTTCCTTAATCCCGTGTGTCGTTAGATTGTACCAGCACTCTCCCTTTACAGAGAGTACAATAACACTACAGTTTAACATTTTAGAATTCTCCTGGTTGCCTTTGAGGGAAAATCCTCTGCCCAATCAACTCTGCTTTCGAAATTGCTGTACATTTTGCCGTTTGATGATAAATACTATACAATTACGAGTGAAACCGGTCAGAAACTTTGACTTTAAAATGAACGCTACATGCCTCTCCACACTAATTCCCCTTTGAACAAAATCCGCCCTCACAACAAGATTAGCCTTTAATTATTTCAGAGGGTGGATTATGTAATATTTATTTTCAAATTGAGCACCTGGTTTGGGTTATCCCACCAATCTGTTCTTCATTTCATTGGATACATTTCAAATTACCCACCAATCCATCCCATCAGTCACCACCTACCTCACCCCGAAGACTCGGAGCCTCCAGAATTGGAGTGGGAGTAGTCATCCTAATCCAATGGACCTCCTAAGGAGGAAGGGATATCCCTAAAAATAACAGCAATTCTCCAACACCTTATCCATCCAGTTCTAATGTGTAGGTGTTACCTTTACCCATCAGCATTCATTTTCCAAATTGAGTTCATATTATGGTTGAGGTCCTTCATAATTTTAAGTCACCAGTAACTGCACTTGGTAAGGACTGCAGGTTTACTTTGCTAAAAGATGTTAGAGAACACAGATGTTCCACAGCAGTCGGGTAGTTGATGGCCACCAGTTCTGACGCTAGCTTTATTCCAAATTTATTCCATTAACTCCATTTAAATATAAATTTCCATTATTGCCTTGGGAGGGGCTTTGAACTCAAGTCACCGAGAGCTGTGAGTCAGACACCGTGGAGCTCAAAATAAAAGCAAAACATGCTTTAAATACTCAGCAGGTCGGACCGCACCTTCAGTTGACTTTTTCTTTAAGTTTGCGATACAACATGGAATCAGGCCCTTCACCCCACCCAGTCCATGACAACCATTGATCACCCATTCACACTAGTTCTGTGTTAGTTCACACTAGTTCTATGCTATCCCACGTTCTCATCCACTCCCTGCACACCAGGGGCAATTTACAGAGGCCAATTAAGCTGCAAACCCACACATCTTTGGGATGCGGGAAGAAACTGATGCACCCAGAGGAAACTCACGTGGAAAGAACGTGCATACTCCACGCAGACTGCAGCCGAGGTCAGGATTGAATCCGGGTCTCTGGGTCTGTAAGGCAGCAGAACCACCAGCTACACCACATGCCGCATTCATAACTTTCCTCTCCGGTCCGCCACATACTCGGTGATACCGGCAGATTAAAGCAAGGCCAGGGTAGTGTGAATCCCTGATAGCATTGGCTGTCCTCTAGAGGCATCGCCTTCCATAGATCTCCTCGATGGAGTTGAGGCCAGCAACCATTTCCATTAAACTTTCCCCCTCTCACCTTGTAGCTATGCCCCCTAGTGTTGGACACTTCCACCCTGAGAAAAAGTTTCTGACTATCTACCCTATCTATGCCCCTCATAATTTTATATACTTCTATCAAGTCTCTCCTCAACTCCCAGTGTTCAGGAGAAAACAATCCAAGTCTATCCAACGTCTCCCTGGAGCTGAAACTCACTAATCCAGGCAGCATTCTGGTAAATTTCATCTGCACCCTCTCCAAAGCCTTCACATCTTTTCTATAAATGGGGCGTCCAGAACTGTGCATTATACTCCAAATACGGCCTCACCAAAGTCCTGTAGAGCTGCATCATGACTTCCTATGGGAAGAGAAACAAAGCTAACTTTCCTGGTCGAAGACTCTCCGTCCGAAACAGTCTGCTGTGTATTTACATTTTTTTTTGTGTATTATTTAGATTCACGGCATCTGCAGTTTTTTTTTAATTTTCACGTACACAATGGAACCTGATTTTGGTGCCCATACACCACTTGCTGAACTGCAGTTACAACAGCTTTTGACAACAATCATTGTTTTCTCGTTCTAAAGTTTGACCTGCCTTCAATTAACACACAACATCAGGAATGTTGGTGTATTTCAGATGCAAAATGATCAGCATTCTCTCCTAACTGTGCTCTGTTTGTTTTGCTCAGACCTTTGGTACTGATCAAGAACACAAACTGCAGCTTGTGGACTAAATCCATAACCCTTGAAATGCAGTCCATGCGGTCAGCCAAAGCTGCTGCACTTGACTTTTTGTATACATTGATTTCTCATTACACATGCCTATTTCAGTAGGTCTCGGCACTTACATTTTGTACTTGCTATTTTGGCCATTTGAATGTCCTGGGTTATGATGTATTATTTATGATGTATTATGATGGGCTATTCTTGGTGGTCATTGATATAATAAATGCGAAGAGATACTATGAGGAAGACCAAAGGGTATTTTCTTCCCCATCATTATTGGTGTATTCATCAACTGGCAATGATTCTGAATTGCTCCCGTTGTGTCTTCCAGTTCCTTCCGTGCCACTGGATCCAATATCAGTGTCCAACTCCTCTTCCCAGATCATCTTGAAGTGGAAGCCCCCAACAGACCCTAATGGCAACATCACCCACTACCTGGTGTTCTGGCAGCAGCAGCCTGAGGACAGTGAACTGTATGAGTTTGATTACTGCCAGAAGGGTAAGTGGCATCCTAAATGGATTAGAGTGTGTTCTTGTTCATAAGATCGTAAGTTATGGGAGCAGAATTAGGCCATTCGGCCCATCTGCTATTCAATCACAGCTGATCTATCTTTCCCTCTCAACCCCATTCTCCTGCCTTCTCCCCATAACCTCTGACATCCGTACTAATCTAGAATCTATCAATGTTCGCCTTAAAAATATTCATTGACCTGCCCTCCACAGCCGTCTGTGGCAATCCATTTTGGTGGATCACTTCCTGGGCATGGTGACTAACCCAATGATATAGGGAATAATTTGTCCACTCTCCTCACTTCCTGTGTTCAAACTATTCTGTTGTTGGTCTGCTATTTTTGCAGAAATATAATCAAAAACATAATCCCATCAGATAATAGGTATGGATAGACACAAAAAGCTGGAGTAACTGCGGGTCAGACAGCATCTCTGAAGAAAAGGAATAGGTGACATTTCAGGTCGAGACCTTTCTTCAGACCCAACCTGAAACATTACATATTCCTTTTCTCCAGGGATTCTGTCTGACCAGCTGAGTTACTCCAGTTTATTGTGTCTACGTTTTAAACCAGCATCTGCAGCTCCTTCCTACAGATAATAGGTTACAATAAAACAGTACTTACCATAATATCACGTTTACTATCAGCTAACACGCTCGGATCTAAATGAGAAGGTCGTGGGTTTGAGCCCCATTGCAGAGACTTTGTCTGTAAAATGAAAATGTCTGGTACTTCAGCACAGTGCTAAGATTCTGCTGCATTGGAGGCGATTCAGTATTCTCTATTAAATGGCCATAAAAAAAATCTCATGGCAGTAGTTGATTTTGAAGAAGGAGGTTTTATCTGTTGTCCAAGTCAATGTTTAATCCGCAGCCAACATCTAAAAGCACAGCACATTGCCATTTATTTTATTACCTTGCAAGTGCTTGCTGTCTGCAAATTTCCTCCTGTGCTTCTCCACCCAATGCAATTCAAAGGCACTTAAATGAACCAGGCGTAGCTGGATGTGGTACTCATGTGGGCGAGTGGGATTAGGGAAACTGGACAAAAAGGTCGGTATGGATGTGCTGAGCTGAAGGCCCATTTCTGTGCTATACAAGTCTATAATTCTAATGACTTTGGCTGCGTAGCATGTTTGAGTCCGCGCTATCAACCAAGATTTTGGATTAAAATCCACCGTGGAAGCCATAGTCTCCAGCCTTAACTCTGTGATGAGAGATGTAGTTGATGCTTCTAGTGTGCGTATAAAGCTGCATCAAGTAAGAATTTCATTGTTCCAGTCCGTATCCGGTGCGGATGACAAATAAACATTTTGTTGAACTCAGCGCTGCAATGGCGGTGCGTCGGTGATGTTGCAGCTCGAGTTACCCAGCTGGACAGAATAGTAACAAAACTGTTTTTGATCCGTGGCTTTTAGGCTTAAAGTTGCCATCGCGAGCGCCTACAACTCACAGTGATCCTGAGGATGGACAGAAGCAAAACCAGACTGACATTTGTCACGTCTTGGGTGAATGCTGCGCATGTCCCAAAACAGAGTCGCAGCTCAAAAGGGAAGCTGAGGAGGCTGCTTTTCAGAAGAAATTCGAAAACTACCTGCACAATGAAGTTTTCATGATCAGGTAACGGAAGGCAGGAAGCCTTTATGCACTTGAACTCTTTAAAGACTAGAAGGAAACAGCACACAACATTCAATTTTGTGTTAAATGTTAAAGTGATCCGACCCAACCCTCTGAGCTTCTACTTTGTCTAATGGAGCTCAATAGAAGGTGGAATGTATATCTAATGTTCGCAAGCAATATTACCCATTTAATACTGCCATCCATGAAAGAATTCTGTTCCGCAGTCAGCAGTTCGGTATCAGTTGAGGATCCTTGGAATGTTTCTAGGTGTAAGTCTCCTGTGTTTCTGGCACAAAATTTTGAAGCAGGACTCTGCATCCTGTACAAATGACATCAAAACGTTTTACCAATACTCAGTATTTGGAAGTTTACACAAAATGTCACTTGAACTGCTCTTTAATCTGAAATAAAAGTAGAAAATGAAGGAAATTCCCAGCAAGATAGGCAACATCTGCGGAGAGGAAAACAAAATTAGATTCATGTTGATGGCAGTTCGTCACATATTTCACAGAGCCTTGATCCGGATTGTCTATTTGCTGGGGATATTGTGCCCCCTTGTGACAGGAAACAAATTGCAACAATTCTGTCCCTCCACTTCCAGCAACTGCAAAAGATGGTATTTTTCTGAGTTTAGAATGCGTCATCAGTCCATTTACTGAAGGGAAATGTTAATGGAAGAAGAAGTGAGGATTCACTGAGAATTCCTCATTCATTCAAATGTGGATGTAATCTCTGACAGATAGATTTTAGACTTTAAAGCTGCAGCGTCCTTCAGCACACGGAGCCCGTGCCGACCAGCGATCACTCCGTACGCTAGCACTAGCACTATCCTGAACACTGGAGAATTTACAGAAGCCAATTAACCTGCAAACGTTTACCACTTTTGAAATGTACGAGAAAGCACACACAGGTCACGTGGAGAACGTACAAACTCTGTACAGACGGCACCCGTAGTCAGGATCAAACCCGGGTCGCTGACGTTGTAAGGCAGCAACACTCCCGCTGCACCACCGTGCGCCCCCATACAGTGCCCTGCATAATGTTTGGGACAGAGACCCATCATTTATTTATTTGCCTCTGTAGGTTACTTCAAGCCACCACTCGTCTAGATGCGATCCCAGTTCTACGAGGTTCAGCATGATGCAGACCCTTCCCAAGTTTTGGTTTATTCCAAACCCAAGTCAAGGAAAGAGCGGGAGAAAGATTAGGTCAGGATTCTGCGGAAAGAGAGGAAGGCAAAATAATGGCAAGTGGCAACCACTTCAAGGGAGACGGGAGTCTGGGATACATGAGAGCAGAATGAAAATTAATTTTTGTTCAGTTTATTGTTGACATACGTACCGAACTACAGCAAAAAGCTTTTGTTTGCAAGCTTTCCAGTCAAAGAAAATATTATCTATGAATACAATCAAGCTGGCCACATTGCACAAAAAAGATACTACATTTAGTGCAAGATGATTACATTAAAGTCTGATAAAGTCCAATTAAAGATAATTCAAAGGAATTCGATGAGGTGGATGGTTGGTCAGGACCGCTCTCTAGTTGGTGAGAAGATGGCTTAGTTACCTGCTAAGAGCTGGAAATAAATGTCCCTGAATCTGGAAACGTGCGTTTTGAAGCTTCTGTACCTTTGCCTAATGGGAGAGGGGAGAAGATGGAGTGACCAGGATGAGATTGATCTATGATTATGCTGGTGATCTTGCTGAGGCAGCGTGAAATGGTCAGGTAATTAGTCTTGGCCTCCGGTGCTGTCTGTGTTGAGTTTGCATATTCGCCCTGTGAACATGTAGGTTTCCTCTGGGTACCCAAGTAAACTAAACTTTGACCATTCCACCATGCCCAGCATCCACAAAGTGTCAGCAAGCCAGTGCAACTGCACTACATTAACGGACAAAACACTTGGTTAGACGTTTACATCTTTACTTTTTTTCTGAGTTTCAGCTGCACTAAGTTATTTTCCCAAGATGTGAGTGGGTAGAAACACTGAACCTCCCGAGTTGCTTTTCCATAATTTAGTTTAGCTTAGAGATACGGCATGGAAACAGGGCCTACGACCTACCAACACCCACCCGCACTCTAGGTCTATCCGACACACTAGGAACAGTTTACAGAAGCCAATCAACCTACAAACCTGAATATCTTTGGAATGTGGGCAGAAACCGGAGCACCCAGAGGAAACCCACGTGGTCACGGGGAGAAGGTACAAACTCGGTATAGACAGCACCCATCGTCAGGATTGAACCTGGGTCTCTGGCTCTGTCAGGCAGCAACTCCACCCCAGCGCCATCAAGCCGCCCTCACAATGTGCGACCTCAAACTCTAGGGAAATATTTGCTACTGTATTACAGTTCAGGCGAGTGGAATATGGTCGGGGTGCAACACCCTGTAGCACACTTGACATATGTGACCACAGGTCAGTGATACAGAGAGTCGAACAGCAGCGCGTGGCCACATTTCTGTAAAAGGACCAAAACGAAGCATCTGGATGAGCAGTTTGTATACCCAGGTTATTGGCTCCTATTTCCTTTTCTATTTGGCCTGAGAAATATATATATTTTTTTAAATACGTGCAATGAAAGCAGAGGCTTTGATCACCCAGGAATCAAACCCCGACTCATTTTCGAAACAAAGCTCATTTAAAGTGATGTTTTACTTTTGCAGACCTACACCTCACGAGAGTGATACTAAGGACAGTAGGTAAGGGAGTGCCTGAGTTCTGCGCTTCTGAAATCATGCTGGGTGATGTGCAGGTGGCCGTGTTTTTAATTGTTAATAATTTAAAAAAGGAAGAAATCAAAAGAAATAAGCCTAATGACATAACTGCTCTGTGAACCCCTCTGTATGGAAAAAAAAACCATTAATTCCGCTTTTGCTTTTTATTCTGTGAATAATCATGCGTTCTGCATAAATATAACCAGTGAATGTATTTTTGCCACTGATATTTACAGAGCTGACATTTCTTTTCTTAAATGAGAATGTCACGCTGAAGTTATTTGTACATTAGAGCTCCCAGTATGCACAAATGTCAAAAGCCTCAAATGCACTCCAGGTTCCGCAGCTTCTTAAAAGTTGTGTTGGTGTTTTGAGGTATAGATCAAATACCAATGGTGGATCAATAACTAAAATATTGATCTACTCTCTCTGGCGGCAGATGCTGATGATTTAGTTTAGTTTAGAGATACAGCGTGGAAACAGGCCCTTCGGCCCACTGATGCAGCGCCGACCAACAATCCACACACATTAACACTATTCAACAGACGCCAGGGACAATTTACAATGACACCAAGCCAATTAGCCTACAAACTTGAGCGTCTTTGAAGTGTGAGAGGAAACCGGAGCACCCGGAGAAAACCCACACAGGTCACTCCGTACAGACAGGAGCCCGTAGTCAGGATCGAACCCGGGTTTCTGCCGCTGTGAGGCATCAACCCTACAGCTGCATATGATCTGCTATGCATTTCCAACATTTAGTTAGACTTAAGATGGGGCAGGTATTTCTCAAAAATAAATTATCCTCCTTCTCCACCTCCCTCTCCTCCTTGCCCTTCCCCTTCTTCCCCCCCATAACCTTGTATAACGAATCTTTCCACCTCAAGGCAGCTGGAATATACATCAGTTAGTATAAAACTTCCTCCATATGTCCCTCCAGTCTTTGAGTGCAAGCAGGATATTGGACTCTGAATGGTAGCTGATTTCTTCACAATCAAGAGCTAAGACGAGGTGTTCTTGAAATACCCCACCTATTTGGTTATATAATATATTTTGTCCCATACAATTTGTACTTTTTTTTTGGAGTAAATGGAACGATACAATAATTGAGAATCTTATATTCAGCGCTTTATGCCTGGGTCCCTTTTCCGATTGTGCCTCCATAGTTTAACATAGTTTTTTTCCCATTTTTAATTGGTGACATAATTTCTGGATTGGTCTCATTGATTACTATTGAGGCACATGTACATTGGCACTGTGTCAGAGAGTTGAATATGTTTGTGGCTCAAAGGGAGATGCAGGAAAACAGGATTTTGATTCACCAGTACATGAGACAAAAGGGAGCTGTTTACCTGGGATAATGTCTTCCTGTGCATGGTTCGACATTGACGATGTAATCGATGTAAAGGGGGAGCTTACAACAACCTTCAGCTTCATTTAAATTGGCAAAGGTAGGAAGAGTTCATGGAATGCCTTTCCCATGAACAGTATGGCATGGACCCAACCAAGGACAAGCTATTCCCAATCTAATTAGGATGTAGACAAAAATGCTGGAGATACTCAGCGGGTGAGGCAGCATCTATGGAGCGAAGGAATAGGTGACTTTTCGGGTCGAGACTCTTCTTCAGACCTATTCCTTCGCTCCGTAGATGCTGCCTCACCCGCTGAGTTTCTCCAGCATTTTTGTCTACCTTCGACTTTTCCAGCAACTGCAGTTCTTTCTTACACATTCAATCTAATTAGAAATACCGAGAGAGGATTAATTAGTGACCTCGCGGAGAAGGTTCTTTCATGGAAGAGTGATGAAAACATGATGGATTTTTACAATCAGTTTAAGTGTGACAAACCCATGTCCAAAGCTTAGGAACTTAAGTAAAAAGCTTTCAAATGCAGGACTTTGAAAACCAGTATCATTTTTGATAAGGTAAATGATATGTCTGTGAAATAAATGAATTAAAATCAGGGTTTAAAATAAAAACTCCTTTGAAGATCTTTACTCTTCCATCTGGCAATGAATGACCATTGGATGAATGATTTGTAAATGTCAGCTTGCCCAAGCAGGTTTGGTTGCCCGACTCTTGATTTTACGATCATATTTGAATGGTGAAACAGACTGAGCCATCTCATTCCTGAACATTTCCACCTGTACAGCTGTTATCTAAGAACATAAGTGTTGGGAGCACAATTAGGCCATTTGGCCCATCAAGTCTAGTCCTCCATTCAATCATGGCTGATTTATCTCTCCCTCCTAAACACATTATCTTGCCTTCTCCCCATAACCCCTGACACCCGTATTGATCAAGAATCTATCTATCTATCTATCTATCATCTATCTATCTATCTATCTATCTATCTTATCTATCTATCTATCTATCTATCTATCTATCTATCTATCTATCTATCTATCTATCTATCTCTGGCTTAGCCTCCACAGTCGTCTGTGGCAAAGAATTCCTCAGATTCACCACCCGCGGCCTAAAGAAATTCCTCTTCAGTTCCTTCCCAAAAGAAAGTCCTTTAATTCTGAGACTATGACCTCTTGATTGACCCGGCGTTACCTTCCGATATTAGATTGCTGGTGAAGGAGAGTCTATCCACATGAAATTGGACCAGTCGCTCACAGCCTCACAACGACTGTGCTGGCACTATGCAGAAATAGTCACAAAGTAGATGATAAGCTATGGCCTTGCATTAATCAATTTCCTTCTCCTTTATCAGTGAAGGGGACTGACATGCCGACTACCCCCCGGACTGATTTCCTCAGGACTGTTGACTGAGCCCTGAGTTGGTTTTGTCATGTCGATCACATGAACCGTTTGGACTGATGTTGCTAAGTTGGATACGACCCACAGCTATTCTTTGCCAGTCCTCCCAAACATCGCACGGCGACCTACCTATTGTGATAACATTGTGGATATCGGAGCGAATTGCAATCCAGAAAACAGTAGTCAGACCCCCATCATGACAGCTTGAGAAATTGAGTAGTTAACCAAACACGACACACAATAATATTGTTAGCAAAGTAAAGGTTTTAGAGGGATATGGGCCAAATGTGGGTAAATGAGACTAGCTTAAATGGGGCATCTTGGTCAGCATGGATGAAGTGGGCTGAAGGGCCTGTTTCCATGCTGTATGGTTCTATGACTCTTTTAACAAATCTCTCATGTAGAAAAGCATTCTTCACCAGTGTCCATTAAGGAAGAAAAGAATTCTTACTCACACATATATCGTCAATATGTGATTTCGGTCTAACACTAGTGTGGGTGATTTTGGTGGCCCTCTGAAGTGCCTTTCAAGTTTTATATTTTGTCAAACTCTTGGGGAAAATGGGAGCTTTGACATGCCGACTTCTCCCAGACTCATTTCCTCAGGACTATGGGCTGAGGACTGAGTTGGTTTTACATTGGTTGCAGGCTTGGTTCAGTCAATGTTTGGTGAAGGGAGTTTAACATCTTGGGTGATGTCTGTGAGTTGCTGGCCCCAAGTATGAATCGGACAGTATGAAATAATGTTTCTTGAATGATGTCTGATTTGTGACAAATGGTAGAGAAGGGAGAATGAAAAATAAATCCTCTTCCCACCCCTTTCGCCTGCAGTCTTTTTTTGCCATTAGCGAGTCTTCCCGAGTACCTGCCGTTACCGCTGAGACGTCCCCGAGCTCCGATGTACCCGCTACGTTCATTCTCCGTGTTTACCATGAGTTTGATTTTTTTTTAAACTCGGGAATGAACTCGTACCGTGGGACAGGGCTTTTATGTTTAGCTGTTGAGCCATTGCTGAAGATCATGCAGATAATGACGTGCTATTTTGTGATGGTACACACCATCACTGCACACCAGCACCTCTACAAAGCTAAACACCATTATTCCGTTTTCCAGCCCACGTGACACGTACGTTCATTAATTGTGCGTGCTGGCACCTTTTTGTCCACTGGCTTAATGTACATCCCAATGATAATCTTCGAGCAAGTAACATTTTCCAGTGTTTCTTTGATTTCAAATTTTGAGTAAAAACTGGACTGCAGTTGTTTTCTGTTTTCAAGAGCACGCTGCATTGGTGAAGTTAACTTTGCAATGCATTGTTGTGACCCTGGTTTTATCTATACCCTATAGCACTTTAACATTGGGGGGGGGGAAACCTACCCATTCACATTTTAAATATCCAGGTTCTTGGTATGGAGAGTTTGGATATGAGTATGTTGTTTCTCCAATTGGACTGTGTGACCACCACCACTTATGCCAGGTTAAGTTGTTGCAGGGTATAATGGCTTTAATGTGCTGCTCCCTTCCCACTCATGCTCTTGCATCCTCGCTGTTGTGTTTTCACTTGCTCTAAGTCTCCTCATTGACTCGGCACAGCTGCGGTAATGGCACTGCCTGGCAGCCTGATGAGTTAACCGCACTTAAACTGAACCAAAGTGGCTGGTAACGTGGAATGAATTTGTGCAAGCTGGTTTACTGGTAACACAGTTTAATACGATCTTGGTTTTAAACATCAAGGGTTGGAATGTGAGAAGCTGCAAGCGCATGTTCAATATGCTCAATCGCGGTGTGCAAGCGATCCACTTCTGTTACTTGTCAGGCGTGGAGGATAAACGTGATAGCGATTGGAAGGGTTTGTCCTTGCATTGCCTCTGCCCCCTGAAATATCTGGTTCCTTAGTGCCATTGACAATAGGTGTCCCTATTCCTAAAGTAGTCCTGTGTCGATCACAAGGACTGTTTGGACTTGCGTTGCTAAGGTGGAAACGACCCACAGCTATTCTCTGCCAGTCCTCCCAAAAATTGCTCAGTGTCCTACCTATTGTGATAACATTGTGGATACCAGAGTGAATTGTAATCCAGAAACAGTAGTCAGACCCCCATCACGCCAGATTGAGAAATTGAGTAGTTAACCAAGCAGGACACACAATAATATTGACAGTAAAGTAAAGCTTTTAGTAGTGCTTTTAGTAAAGCTTTTAGAGGGATATGGGCCAAATGTGAATAAATGAGATGGGGCATCTTGGTCAGCATGGATGAATTGGCCGAAAGGCCTGTTTCCATGCTTTATGTTTCTATGACTATAACAAAACTCTCATGAAGAAAAGTATAGTTCACTATTGTCCATTAAAGAAGAATATATTTCTTACTATCACATATCTAGTCAATATGTGATTTCACTAATGTAGTTGATTTTAGTGGCCCATGAAGTGCCTCCCAAGTTGAAATATTTGTCAAACTCTTGGGGAAATTGGGGCAATAAATAACGACCTTTACATCAATATCTACATTGCAAGAATAACTTTATTCATTTTTCAAGACTATTCCAGACGCTCTCGGTTATTAATTCACACGTACGTAATGTATCCACAACTTTGCAAGTGACTGCTTTTCGTTGTTGATTTTAGGCCTTCCCGGAAACGCAGGGAACTGGGAACGCTGTCGAACAGCAGCATTCTTGCATTGACCACACCTACCTCCGTCATTAACGCATCGGCAACTAAATCACCAGAGGAAGAGTATCCAAAATTATCAGAGAAGGTGTGGATGAAGGAGTCTCTCGTGATCTCCAAGCTGCGCCATTTTTCAGGATATCGCATTGAAATTCACGCATGCAACCATGACACGGAAACCGTGGGATGTAGTGTTGCGGCTTACGTTAGTGCAAGAACCATGCCTGAAGGTAGGGTGAAGAGATACAATTCATTTTGTATACATTATGTACCATTGGTGGTAAAGGGCATGTGGATTGCAAGGCAGTTGTCACATATGATGAGCGTTTGACGGCACTGGGCCTCTACTCGCTGGAGTTTAGAAAGGGGGACCTCATTGAAACATACCGAATAGTGAAAGGCCTGGATAGAGTGGATGTGGAGAGGATGTTTCCTCTAGTGGGAGAGTCTAGGACCAGAGGCCGTAGCCTCAGAATAACAGGACGTACCTTCAGAAAGGAGATGAGGAGGAATTTCTTTAGTCAGAGGGTGATGACTGCGGAATTAATTGCCACAGACAACTGTGGGGGCCAAGTCAATGGATATTTTTAAGACTGAGATTGACAGATTCTTGATTAGTAAGGATGTCGGGTTATTGCGAGAAGGCAGGAGAATGAGGTCGATCATGAATAGATCAGCCATGATTGAATGGAGGATTAGACTTGATGGGCCGAATGGTCTAATTCTGCTCCTAGAACCTATTAACATTGACACCTAAGCAATATGTTTAATATTTCAATTCAAATTTGTTTTCAGTAAATATTCAAAATATTGATGGAGAGACATCTCAGAATGTCAAACCATCACAGAGACTGTGACCACAGTGGCAGCAAAGTTGGTTGTGAGGTGTTGAAAATGTAAATCGGAACCATTAATCTGGAAAGGACGATGATTTTTATAAGTTTTTGATTTTTATAAGTCGAGGAACAGCTTCTTTCCGGTGGCTGTCACTCTACTAAACAACGTACCTCGGTGACTGCCAATCACCCCCCCCCCCCCGGACACTTATTTTTTTTTTTTAAATTCAAATCGTTTGCTATGTCGCTCTTCAAGGGAGATGCTAAATGCATTTCGTTGTCTCTGTACTGTACACTGACAATGACAATTAAAATTGAATCTGAATCTGAATCTGAAGTTGACCTAGTCATATAGCAGTGCAGTTGTGAAACAGGTTTCACAGGATTATCCGGTGACAACCTGGGTTTATTAGATTGTGAGTGATATGGATTGGTGGAAAATGGTGAATTAAATTTGATTGAAAGTATCATTATTATTTATTTATTTACTGCTATTTTAACTTTTGTTTAATTCAAATTGTTGGAAATTGTCACGACACGTGCAAATGTTGCCCTCTGGGAATAATGGGCAAATTTGTATTTATCTAGTCCTTTATGGATTCTGTAACCAATACTTATCCTAACAAAGTGGAGGTAACCATATTGATCTGCACATTGCGCAGAAATGTCTTAGGTACTTGTTGGAATTTCGCGCCCATCGCTTTTTAACTGGCACCGAGTGATTTTTCAACACTAAATCCACGCCTTTTACGGATTCTTATAGACCGTAATTTACTGCAGTTATTATCACTTCATTGTTGGTGTGAATTCATTATTATCTTCTGCACTTTTCAAAAGTAATTTATTGGCCATAAAATGCTTTGAAATTCCTTAAAAGGATGTGAACAATGCCATTCAAGTGTCAGTCCTTTTCACTCTCTTGATTGTTAAATAAAAAGATTGAAGTTTCAGACCCGCTTGGAGTGCATACTGTCGTTGTGTCCTTGGGCAAGACACTTCACCCACCCTTGCCTGCGTGTAAATGTGTGTGAGTGATTGGTGGTGGTCGGACAGGCCGTAGGCGCAGATTAGCAGCCACGCTTCCGTCAGTCTGCCCCAGGGCAGCTGTGGCTACAGAAGTAGCTCACCACCACCGAGTGTGACTGAGGAGTGAATGAATAATGCGATGTAAAGCGCCTTGAGTATCTAGAAAGGCACTATATAAATCCCATCCATTATTATTATTATTATCTTGAGGCTAATTTGTTATCAGATCTAGATACATTTACCTAATGAAATGTAGCTTTGGTGTTTACTTGAATTAAAATCTTTGGACACAAAGTGCTGGAGTAACTCAGGGTCAGGCAGCATCGCCGTAGAACATGTGAACACAGGTGACGATTTCTTAAGGGTCCTGTCCTGAAATGTCACCTATTCATGTTCTCCGGAGAAGCCTGGTGAGTTATTCCAGCACTTCCTGTCTCTTTTCGTAAACCAGCTGCAGTTCTTTGTTTCTACATTAAAATATTTTGGTTTGCCCTAATAGCAAATGCTGATGACATTGTGGGTCCAATCACACACAAGGTCGTGGATAAAGTGGTTCATATCAAATGGGACGAGCCAAGGGATCCAAATGGTCTCATTGTGCTGTATGAAGTAAATTACAGACGACTTGTAGACTCTGAAGTGAGTATAAATCATTTTAAATGTTTATTGGTTAATTATTAGTAAATTGCATATGGTATCATTTTTAATGATAAGATGCCAGTAGATGATACCAAAATTGTCATGTAGCGAAGGCAGCTTTCCATGGTATGAGCAACGGAATCTAACTCTGACAAGTGTGAAATAATACTGTGGGAAGGAACTGCAGATGCTGGTTTAAACCGAAGATAGACACAAAATGCTGGAGGGGGACAGGCAGCATCTCTGGAGAGAAGGAAAGGGCAACGTTTCGGGTCGAGACCCTTCTTCAGTCTGAAAGTCACGAGAAAGGGAAACGAGAGATATAGACCATGTGGAGAGATATAGAACAATGAATGAAAGATATGCAAAAAAGTAACGATGATAAAGGAAACAGTCCATTGTTAGCTGTTTGTTGGTTGAGAACGAGAACCTGGTGCGACTTGGGTGTCGGAGGAAAGGATAGAGAGGGAATGCAGGGGTTACTTGAAGTTAGAGAAATCAATATTTCTATGTGTTTATCTGTGAGACAATGGTGCTATTAGGGAAGTAAAAGCAGAGCGGGACATACACCTGAAAATGACGGGGATCTGGGGGTCAGAGGGACTGAGGAGTTGCGTATAAAGTTCCCTGAATGTGGTTACACAGGTAAACAAGAATAGGATGCATGTTACACGTATACAAGATGTTGGTGAGACCCCACCTAGGATAATTTTTGCGCTCCTGGTCACCTTACAATCGGAAGAACGTGATTAAGCTAGAGAGGGTGCGGAAAAGATGCACAAGGATGTGAGGGACTGAAGGGTTTGTGTTTCAAGGAGAGGCTGACAGGCAGTGTCTGCTTTCCCTGGAACCAAGGAGGCTGAAGGGTAACCTTATCGAAGTTTATAAAATCATGAGGGACATAGATATATTGGATGGTCACTAAGTATAAAGGGGTCCAAAACTAGAGGTAAAGTTGAGCGGGTAAAATTTTAAAGGGGTTCCAAAGGGCAGGTTGTTCACACAGAGGACAGTGGGTACCTGGAATGAGCTGCCAGAGGATGTATTAGAGGTGGGTTACAATTTTAAAAATCATTTGGGCAGGTACATGGATAGGAAAGGTTTAGAGCGATCTACACCCAATTGGGACCAGATTAGGTAGGCACTTTGGTCAGCATTTGGTCAGTTGGACTGAAGGTAGATACAAAATGCTGGAGTAACTCAGCGGGTCTGGCAGCATCTCTGGAGAAAAAGAATATGTGGCGTTTCGGGTCGAGACCCTTCTTCAGACAACCCGAAACGTCAACTATTCCTTTTATCCAGAGATGCTGTCAGACCCGCTGAGTTACTCCAGCATTTAGTGCCTATCTTCGGTGTAAACCAGCATCTGCAGTTCCTTCTTTCGTAGTTGGGCTGACGGACTAGTTTGACAGTTCAAGGAACACTTTAGAGTTTCAGCTCGACTACACCACCTGCTGACAAGTCCGCCAACTGCTTTGTTTCATTTTATTTCTATTGTAAATTCCAAATCTAAATGTAATTAAGTATCAAATTTCCAATAGCAGTAAGAAAATAAACAAGAAGTGCGTCATTCTCTTGAAAGTCATTGAGACTAATTACTGGCCTAACCAGTCGAGGGGCTATGTTTACAGTGCTAGAAAATATAGTTTGTTAGACAGCGTTACAGAATGTATTTTTAAAAATAAAATAACAAGAATTTGATTTCCCTGCCCTTGAAACTTGATGCTTTAGTTGTGATTGTTAATGTAGGAAACGACACAGTGTGTGTCTCGTAAACGATACCTCGCTGAGCAAGGGTGCAAACTGAAAGTGCACCATCCCGGGAACTATACTGTGAAAGTACGGGCTACGTCACTGGCTGGAAATGGTTCGTGGACAGAGGCGTTCTCCTTCTGCATCCAGGATTCAAACACGAGTGAGTCTTCTCAGGAAAGATGCGTGGGCCTGCACACAACACCAACTCGACTCTTTTGTGTGTTGTGGAATATACTTCCTCACCTTTCTTCAGGGTTCTCAAGAAAATCCACATTGATGCCTAAGATTTGAACATCTTTCTATGTGACTGCAATTGCCTATCTTGCTTTATATAATTATTAATGGGAATTGATAACAGCAAATAGAGAAATAGCAAAGATTTTAAATTAAACTGTAATCTAACTGTAGCGCACACTAAAACATTCCAATAAGTCAAGAGGGTTTTGTTGTCAAATGTCCCAAAATGGAACAAAGACATACTTACTTGCAGCAGCATCTATGGAGCGAAGGAAATAGACAACGTTTTGTGCCGAAACGTTGCCTATTTTCTTCGCTCCATAGATGCTGCTGCACCCACTGAGTTTCTTCATCTTTTTTGTGTAGCTTCGATTTTCCAGCATCTGCAGTTCCTTCTTAAACACGTTCTTACTTGCAGCAGCACCGCAGATATGTAAAATGCAATCAAGGAATAACAGGAAGGACACACAAAAATTGCTTTCACTCGAGAAAATGTTCTAAATTTTAGACAGTGTCTCAAGATCAAGGATGACTTGTTTCCACCGTAATCTTAGAGTGGCCAATGAGACCAATGTGGAAACTGCAGACGCACAGGAAATAGACACAAAATGCTGGAGTAACTCAGCAGCTCAGGCAACATCTCTGCTTCCTCAGTCTGAAGAAAGGTCCCCTGACCCAAAACGTCACCTATTCCTTTTCCCCAGAGATGCTGCCTGACCCGCTGAGTTACTCCAGCACTTTGTGCCTATCTTCATTGTAAACCAGCATCTGCAGTTACTTCCTACACAGACTCCTTCACGGGGGGGGGGGCAGATAACCTGGTGTGGATAGTCTGTGAGACAGTCCACTCCTTTCTTTGGTTATACAGGGTTCATATGTACTCCTGATGCATGACCAATGCATTACTGATGACACAATGATGGGCGAAGAGGTTGGGAGGTAGAGTATAATGTGGGAAACGTTATAAATTTCCAATCTAAACCCTGTATCGTAAATGGAATTGGTTATAGAGCACACCATCTCCAGTATTTACTGGAAGCAGCTCCCATAATGCGGAGTGAATGGAGGACTGTTGTCAAATAAAGAGCCACACAACACAATTCCTTCTCCTGCTCCATTCCATGACATGTTTAACCGCATCGAGTTCTGCCGAGTTCGCTTTCTGAACATTTATTTTTCTTGCAAACAGATCACAATAGTGACATTTACAAGATAGTTGGGCCAGCAATCCTCGCCATTCTGCTCATCATCGTAGTTCCCGTTGTCTTTCTGGTGGTGAGGAAGAGGTAAGGATGGCTGTCTGATGCGCCAGCTCTTTATTTTCATGGTGTCAGCTTGAAATATTTTATTTCCCATGTGTCACCCGCTCGATCCTTCTCTCTGTGCCACTCGTCACTGTGCAGCCGTGCCTGCAACTAAATGATCAAGTCCTCTGTGTGCGCATTGTTTACTCATAAAGATAGCGGAGTCGGGATACGGTGAGAAAGCAGGAACGGGGTACTGAATGGGGATGATCAGCCATGATCACGGTGAACGGCGGTGAAGGGCTGAATGGCCTTCTCCTGCACCTTTTGTCTGTTGTCTCTTATTTCACTGTACTGTGGTAATAAAGTGTCAGTGTACAATTGCAGGACATATCTTGAACACAATGTTCTGGGGTCCCACAGATTAATAGCAATAAAATTCACATTTTCAGCCTTAATCAGACTGGCATCGGCAGTCTGGAGAAGTCTTTCTTTACCAAGTGAGACTAAAAAAGCATGTTCATAAGATGTAGGAGCAAAATTAGCCATTCTACTCATCAAGTCTGCTGTTTGATAATGGCTGATCTATTTTTCCCTCTTAACCCTATTCTCCTGCCTTCTCTCCAAAACCTTTGACACCCTTATGATCATCCTCTCCACATCCACATTGAATCTGTGATTCAATGAGATCCCCCCCCCCCCCCCCTCATTATTCTAAACTCCAGCGACGTCTTAGAGAGAGTGGATGTGGAGAGGATGTTTCCACTAGTGGGAGAGTCTAGGACCAGAGGGCACAGCCTCAGTATAAAAGGATGTCCCTTTAGAAAGGAGATGATGAGGAATTTCCTCAACTAGAGGGTGGTGAATCTGCGGAATTCAGTGCTACGGACAGCTGTAGAGGCTAAGTCGGAGCATTGCTAAAGCGGAAATGTTTGGCTTTAAAATATATATATATGATTCAATGTGGTCTTTCACTGAAATGTAAATCAATGGCAACAATTGCCCTTTTTTTAAATAAAGATTAATGTCTTTGTGACAATTTAATCCTTTGTGAGAATATGTTTTATCCCAAAGTGGGCATAAATTTTACTGAATAGCTGAAATACTGAAGTAAGCTGAACTGTATAGTTAAGAGAAAATAGATCGATTATCAGTCGTAAAACGTAGGTGTGTTTTAGTCATTGAGAAATTCTGTTTAATCAATTAATGTTGATAGTTTACTGAAATATTTCCCTTTGTTCTCAGACGAACAGAATTACCTACAGGAATGTTTTACACATCTTCAAATCCGGAATACATTAGTGCCAATGATGGTGAGTGCTGGAAAAATATATTATCTCTCGTGTCCCCCATCGATCCTTCTCTCGAATGCTGGAATGCTGGAATTCTGTTCCTCTCTCTTCTGCCGCTGAGATTGTGGGAAATTGTCTACCACATATTGTAGTGCATTGTCTCCAGCTTGCTTGCCCTTACAACCTTCAACAGTTTGTCCCCCTTACAGCTCTGCCCTTCATATTTGTCTCCCTCCCTAAAGGTTTATTCTGCTCTGTATCAAGAATGCGCCTCTGATCAATGAGGCCCAATCTCTAGGCTTCCACTGTTACCCCTGACAACGCATCTTGTGACTACCATCGTCCTTGCCTCAAAGGCTATTTCTGGAAACTCTAATCTACTAGGCCACAATTGAACATTATCAACAGCTTATCTAAAATATCTGAGGGACTTTCCCTGACCTTGTGCCTCATCACCCGCAATGAACTATATGTATTTTCATTGTATATCAAAGCTGCCAGATAAGTTCACATGGCCGGTTAAAATATTGGATGTCAATTGTTGGCTTGAAAGAGTAGAAAGCCAAAAACAGTCGCCCCCACGCCCGCTCACTGAGATCTGCTTCTCTGTTTTTCATGAACTAATATTTTGACCACTTCATTTTTAGATTCTGTGTCATTTTCTGGAGCCTCGAGGCTCTGACAGAGTTTCATCCGAGGTCACTTGCCTATCTTGTTTTTCAATCCTCCATCATTGATAACTGGCCTTAAGTTCACCAAGCCCTAACTCTGGAATTCCCTCCATCAGTCTCGACTCCTTCCTACCTCACCTTGTTTAAAACATTCTTAGAACCCATCTTTTTAACCAATTTTATTTGTTTTAATACTGTCTGATGTGGCCTGGCGTCAGATTTTATATGATAATGCTCTCGTGAAGTACATAAGAAAAAGTTAATATCATAAATGCTGCTTTGGTGCAGTTAAGTATTAGGTGTTGCTGTGTTTTAATAATCAATGACTCGTATGTGAAAGGCTGCTGTCCGAGTTAAAAATAGATTCAGTTTGGCTGATTTGTAATTTGTAGATTTTCATTTTCCAAAACTTGGTAAAAAACGAACACATTTGCAGTATTTTGTGGGCTTTGTTTTATTGTGAATATGTTTTAATTGCAAAGTCACTAATTGCTTGTAACGTTCTTCCTTCTAGTCTACGTTCCAGATGAGTGGGAGGTTGCACGTGATAAGATAGAGCTGTTGAGGGAGCTGGGGCAAGGTTCCTTCGGCATGGTCTATGAAGGGAACGCAAAGGATACCGTAAAGGGATACCCGGATACTCACGTGGCTGTGAAAACTGTTAATGAGTCTGCCAGTCTCAGAGAACGTATCGAGTTTCTGAATGAGGCGTCAGTGATGAAGGCATTCACCTGTCACCATGTGGTATGATCTTCACAGTACTCTTGTTTGAATCAATCCGTCAATATTGTGCCCAAACCTCCCTCAGCACTTGACAAGAAGTCCCTGTATGGAAATTTACTTCAATGGTTGCTGACCAAATTGCAAAATGATAAGCTGATGAGCAATGGAACACCAGGAGTGGGGTTTAGTTTAGTTTAGAGAAACAATGCGGAAACAGGCCCTTTGTCCCACAGAGTCTATGCTGACCAGCGATCCCTGCACACTAACACTATCCTACACACACTAGAGACAATTTACAATGTTTACCAAGCCAATTAGCATAGGTCTTTGGAGTGTGGGAGGATACTGAGTTAAAGACAGAGCAGTGCTCCGTATGGCTCATGCAGCCTCAGTGGACTGAGATGGATTTAATGGATGTGGAAGGGTGGAAAAGCTCAGGCAAGAAAGTCCAGACTGATTCCTAGGGAGCTGAAGGCAGGGCCAACAATAATGGAGAGAATCGTCTGGTGAAGGAAACCGACTGACATAGTCATACAGCACGGAAACAGGTCCAACCTGCCCACACCAATCATCATGCCCCATCTACACTAGTCACATCTGCCTGTGTTTGGCCTACATCATCCTATCCATGTACCTGTCCAAGACCAGCATTCTTGATTGACTAACAAGGCACACACAGAGTTTGAATTCATAGACCATAGAAAAGTACAGCCCAGGAACAGGCCCTTCCACTCTCATTGTATGTGCTGAACAGGATGCAAGTTAAACTAATCTCCTCTGTGTGAGGGATCCATTCCATATCTCCCCCCCTCCTCCCTCCATACCCTGCATATCCATTTGCCTATCTATTGGATCTGCTTCCACCACCACCACCCCTGTTAGAGGGTTTTGGTGTTTGGCCTTATGGGGCAGATCCTTACCTTATTTCTTTTTGAGCTGGAGTTGAGCTGAAGCTTTCTCTTCTAGGTCCGTTTGCTTGGTGTTGTATCAAAGGGGCAGCCTACACTGGTTGTCATGGAGCTGATGACCCATGGGGATCTGAAGAGTTACTTGCGCTCATTGCGGCCAGATGCTGAGGTAATTTTACAATACACACTCTCGCAAACATCCTAGCCATGGAGACCATACATCGAGCTGTGTGGGCAGGAACGGCAGATGCTGGTTTAAACTGAAGATGGACACAACCAGCTGGAGTAACTCAGCGGGTCAGGCAGAGTCTCTGAAGAAAAGGAATAGGTGACGTTTTGGATCGAGACCCTTCTTCAGGCTCCTTTAAACCTGAAGAAAGGTCTCGGCCCGAAACGTCATCTATTATTTTTCTCCAGAAATGCTGCCTGACCCGCTGAGTTACTCCAGCGTTTTGTATCTATTTTCAATACATCGAGCTGTCTATTATGTGCCCTGATGTTGGGCGGTTAGCATTTAAATGTAATTTAGTACCAGTATATTTGTAGGCAAGTGAAATGTGAAAATGTTATGTGTAACCTGTAACTTTATGATGTTACGACTTTGCATCCTGACTGCAGTGCAAAAAAGGGCCATGCACTCTGCTTGAAGGGCCGAATGGCCTCCTCCTGCACCTATTTTCTATTTTTTATGAAGTGCTTTGTAAAATTCTTGAATGAGGTTGCTTCAGGTTGGTGAAAAACTGTGTGTGTGTGTGTGTGTGTCTGTCTGTGTCTGTGTCTGTGTGAACACAAAGGACCAGTGTTGCAGGAAGCATTGGGGAATGAGTGTTCCACCCTAAGCATCACAACTCAAGCAGTTGTTTGAAGCCTTCACGTTTGCTTGTGCCTGTGAAGAGACCAAATGAGCAGTTGAACACTGACCACTATCTGCCGTTTCAGATTAGACCAGACCGTGAGCCCCCCACCCTGAAGGAAATGATTCAGATGGCCGCTGAGATTTCGGACGGAATGGCTTACCTGAACGCTAAAAAGTTTGTCCACAGAGATCTGGCGGCTCGAAACTGCATGGTGGGAGAGGAGTACACAGTAAAAATTGGAGGTAGGAGATTGGTGTGATAAGGACCACACAGCACAAGGCTACAGAGGGGATAGGACATAATAAGATAGGCTCATGTCTGTGGAGAAGCTGGTCAGTCATCCTCAGCTGGTCTGGATATCTGTAGCTCCAGACCCATGGTATGTGATTGACTCAAAGCAACCCTCTGAAATTGTCACTGGAAGCTCTTCAGTTCAATTAGGGACAGGCAATGAGTGTTAACCATAACATATCGTTCCGCACCACCTTGCGTTTCATGAATACAAATTGAAATAAACATCCTTTTTACTTGGAATCTGTGATTTGTGGTGGTACAGATATGATGGTGCAGAGAAATTTTCCATCTCTTCTACAATGATTTAGTTTAGAGATACAGTGCAGAAACAGGCCCAGCGATCCCCGCACACTAACACTATCCTACACACACTAGGGACAATTTACAATCATACCAAGCCGATTAACCTACAAACCTGTACGTCTTTGGAGTGTGGGAGGAAACCGAAGCACCTGGAGAAAACCCACGCAGGTCGCGGGGGAAAACGTACAAACTCCATACAGACAGCACCCGTAGTCGGGATCAGGGTGTGAGGCAGCAACTCTACCGCTGCGCCACCGTGCTGCCCCAAGATGAATGAGATTTCATCTCATTTCTAACTTGTAGCAGTTACTTTTAAACAAGTTCTGCGTTCATCTATGCAGGAATGTTTTGATAATCCAAAATAAAATAGTATGTTGCTATCCATTGATGCCATATTCATGCCAAGTTGCTTCACTCGGGACTCTGGCCGGTATCTTGCATGTGTTGTATCCTTTCATTTGTTCTTTCCGACAGTTGCTTTTTATCCATGGTATATTTCTTGATCTGCCTGTAAACAGTATACTGTGTGTGATTGCTAGCTGGAGCAGTCGACTAATTGGTTTCATTTTAATAAAGATTTTGGAATGACCAGAGACATTTATGAGACAGACTACTATCGTAAAGGTGGCAAAGGTTTGCTCCCAGTGCGGTGGATGGCTCCTGAATCCCTGAAAGATGGAGTGTTTACGACGTTCTCTGATGTTTGGTGAGTCAGTCTTACAGCAATTAACGTGTCTCTATGGCTGCATGGAAGCTTGACCTTGTCACGCTGATCATCTTTGGCAGAGAGTGCAATTCAAATGGAAATCCTGGAAGGCCGTGTATAAAGAACTGGCATTTATTCTGCATCATCATATTTAATTTCACAAACAATTAGTTATTAGCTGGAGCAACCACTGCAGACAGTTTGCTTACCTGAAAAGTTGGTGAGGGGGGTGGGAGGGGGAGATTTAATAGGAACCTGAGGGGCTATTTTACACAAAAGGGTGGTGGGTGTATGAAATGAGATACAAGAAGAGGTAGTGGAGGCAGGTGCTATCACAACATTTAAAAAACATTTGTACAGGTGCATGGATGTTAGGTGAATTCTTATTCTAGATTATTCCATGAGGGGGAAAAAACCCCTCTCAGCATGTACCCATTCCTTCAAAATGTTGCATGTTCAATAAATCGCTTCAATTCCAATTAGTGTGTGAATTTTTTTTTAAATGGTGCAAATGCTGGTACTCTGAAATAAAAAGAGAAAAAGTTGGATGTAGTCAACAGGTCAGGTCTCATCTGCGGATGGGAAACAGAGACAGCAGCAGAGGCACAAATGGGTATCATTTTTATGTAGAGTGGACGTTCCTGTTTAATGTTTTACTCTGGTTTAAACGGTGTGCTTTTGTGTTCATTGTTAGGTCATTTGGAGTTGTGCTTTGGGAGATCAGCACTCTAGCAGAGCAGCCATACCAGGGTCTATCAAACGAACAAGTTCTTAAATTTGTCATGGACGGAGGCTATTTGGATCGTCCAGACAGCTGTGCTGATAGAATGTGAGTATGAATTCATTTTAATTCTCCTTCTTAACTTTCTCCTCGCGTCATTTTGGTATTGATATTGGTTTATTGCTGTGACCTGAACCACGGTGCAATGAGGCGTTTTGGTTTGCGTGCTATCGAGACAAAACAAGTCATGCTATACACGAGTACAATCGAGCCATATACCAGTACAACAGGTAGTGCAAAGAGAACAAATCAGGGTGTAGAATGTAGTGTTACACCTTTGTAGCATTAGTTACAGAGCAAATACTCAAGCTCTGCACTAAAGTAGGTTGAAAATCGGGACTGCACCCCAAGCATTCAGTAGTCTGAAAACAGCGGGGAAGAAGCTGTTCCTCAGTCTGGTGGTAACCACTTGTAAACTTTTTACTGCTGCTCAGCAGGAGAAGGGAGAAGAGGAGGTAGACAAAAATGCTGGAGAAACTCGGCGGGTGAGGCAGCATCTATGGAGCGATGGAAATAGGCGACGTTTCGGGTCGAGACCCTTCTTCAGTCTGAAGAAGTGTTTCGACCCGAAACGTCGCCTATTTCCTTCGCTCCATAGATGCTGCATCACCCGCTGAGTTTCTCCAGCATTTTTGTCTACCTTCAATTTTCCAGCATCTGCAGTTCCTTCTTAAACAAGGGAGAAGAGGAAATGACTGGGGTGAAAAAGGTCCTAGACTATGTTGGCTGCATTCTCAAGGCAGCATGAAGTGTAGATGGAGTCAATAGTGGAGGGATGGACAGAGCGATTGATAAGAGACACGGGAGACATGCTGAATATGCTTAGTCTTCTGAGTAAGAGGCATTACTGTGCTTTCTTGGCAGTACATTCAATGTAGTTAGTCCAGGACAAATTGGTATTTATACCCAGGTGAAGCCGTCAACCATTTCCATTGATTAGATTTGGGTTGGGTCTAGGTTTTGTGCTGGTGAATGGTGCATGAATGATATTTAACCCATTTCTTTAAAGTTCTATCGACTAAGTCAATGGTTCAGACTAAAAGAGAGAAGGCAGGTACAGGATACTGAGTTGGATGATCAGCCATGATCATATTGAATGGCGGTGCAGGCTCGAAGGGCCGAATGGCCTACTTCTGCACTTATTTTCTATGTTTCTAAAAGTGAAGAAGTTTGTCTAATGCTGGGAATCGTGGCGGTGATTTCAGACAGCAGTGTGCAAAATGCTGACTTGGACTCACGGACTTTCTCCTGTACTGGCAATTGTGGAACTGTTGTGGTACAAGAGGAGGCCATTTGCTGTTAGTAGAGCGATCCTATTCATCTCATTCCCCCACTTTACCTCACAGCAATATATTCTCTCTCAAATTATACTGCCTGTACTAGTAATGACCTTTTTATTTTGTCAATATTCATTTCTTCATAATTCCATTTTGCGTTGATGCCTGCTTACCTTGTTGTTCCAGACATACCCTGATGCAGATGTGTTGGCAATATAACCCAAAGTCAAGGCCCACTTTTGTGGAGATTATTACCATGCTGAAAGACGACCTTCACCCAAGTTTCCGCGACGTCTCCTTCTACTACAGTGAGGGTAACAAGCCTCCCGACACGGAGGAGTACGACATGGATTTTGAGAATATGGAAAGCATTCCGCTTGACCCTTCTTCTTACTCACAGACAGAAACCCCACTGAGTCACAGCCGAGACAATGGGCCCAATATGGGCCTGAGGGGCAACTATGACGAACACATACCGTACACTCATATGAACGGAGGCAAGAAGAATGGGCGAATATTGTCCTTGCCAAGGTCAAGCCCTTCGTAACATTTCCTCTACCTCCTATTTCTTTATCATTTACATGTATTGGGCCCGTAGTATCTCAGGACTCAATTATGGCTGCCACAGTTTGCCACATAAGGAAAAGGACCTTGCATTCGTTAAAAAAGAAATCATTTTTCTGCCAAGTGGCTGGTTATATAAATGAATCAAACTGTGAAGAGACAAAGAAAAACTCACTCATATTCTATAACTGTAGAACTATATACACGTTCATATGGTGAATACATACATGTACATAATACATCAGGCAGAGACATACATGCATAACTGTACATTACATATGTACATATATATATTCTGATACAGAGGCATGTATGCACAACCACACGTTTGCACACAGACATGCAGATACATCCACCAGAATCATATCAGTTGTTCATTTCCAAGGCTCTATCGACATCACTGTCCCAGCCCGGAAGTGACCTTTTCAACTTTCCTCTGTGGAGCACTTGAGGCTGACTCCGAGTTTAGGCCTGACTTGGAGGGAGGGAAAGGGGGGAGGGGCGATGGGTGGTGGTGCAAACACAAAACATCTACAGTATAAAATGACAAATCCAATTCATTTTTTTCTGACATGAACTTTTTTTAACAGTGGGAACCATATGGATCAGAAAAGGAAATGTAAACTGAAATCTTCTGCCAAATTCCAACACCTAGTATTGATTTATACTTTAAAAGAAAAACTTGGCTGGAAGTCATTTTATACACAATGGTTGGATAACAATTCCTCAGACCAATAGCTGCTGGTTTCTCTCTTTATTTTTGTGGGTTTTTATTATTTCTTTTTGTACAAAAATCGATGTTTGCTGTATTCTCTCCTCTCCGAGAAAGGCTGTGCAGTAATCAAAACGACGCCTGTGAGGGCCAGAAGTCCTTGTGGCGTGATTTGTTTTCTCTGTAGCATTCGGAGCAGGGCAAGTGATTTCTCTGTCAGCCCCTGGCATTTGAGGGAAGTTGTCAGGGAGCAAAGCAAAATATTTACAAAACTAAGCTCTGGGTGTCAGACATTGCCCTTCAGAGAACTCATTTAAAGCTTTATGTAACTTGAGAGACAGTGAGAGGCAAGGGGTCGACATCACAGGCAAAGCAGTCTAACCTTAAAATCAATATTGTGTATGACTCGCTTCGAGGGGCATAGCGGGGTGGGGGGGGGGGGGGGGAAGCGAGAAGTTTCCTTCACTAATCCAGTCTCAGCTTGGATTGGTAAGCAGTGCTGGACTCATTGTTGGATGGGTTAGGTGCAGGTAATGGGAAGGGACACATTTCAGATGACTTCAAGACTCTCATTGTCAGCTGCTGCTCTCTAGAGAACCAGGAAAGAGGCTGATGTGCCAAACATTAAAACTAAAGTTAACACATCATCTGGGAATGTAGATTCAATTTGGTTTGTTATTTTAAACTTCCTTTTATCTGGCGCAGAGAGTTCAGGAGAGATGTAGGAGGGAACTAGCAAGGAATTAATATCCCCCCCCCCCCCCCCCCCCCCCCCACACAAAGATATTTTTTTAATATCAGGCTAATAATGTTCATGATTCTTAAACGTGTCCTTGTTTTAGGAGCAATTAGGAATGACCATTAATACTGGCATTGCCATCAAGGCCAAATCCTATAAATGAATATAGAAAGATATCAATGGAGGGTCCTTGTCACAAACATGGAGCCCAGTGGCTGATACTCATCAGGCTATCTATAAATCCTCAATCTTATCCAAAGCCTTACCATTAAAATGTAGCTATCTTTAGCTGGAGGTGGGCAAGGTGGACTCCTGTTCAGTGGACTCTTCCTCTTCCTTGTGCTTCACTCCGTTAGTTAAAAAAGTTGGGCTAAAAACCTCTTCAATGGCTGGGCTTTGGGAGCAGGGAAAGGAACGTATGCTGATCCTAACCATGCAACCGTCAGTTCTCAGATTGGGAGAAATGCTGAGATGACAGTTTTGTGACTTGCCCCTTTGTAATGTCGACTAGCTCATATTTTCATGGTAATTCTGATTGGACATTGCCAACCGAAGCAACTGGCCCGCATTGTGCAGGTGGGAACTGCAGATGCCGGTTTTAAATCGAAGATAAGACACAGAAAGCTGGAGCAACTCAGCGGGTCAGGCAGCATCTCTGGAGAAAAGGAATAGGTGACGTTTCTGGTCGAAACTAGTCTATATTAACTGTTAAAACTTCCAGTATTTTCCCTGTCAGAGTGAGCTTTTGTTTTGCTAAATACAAGTCTACATGTTTGAGAACTCCACGTTTTACTTCTTTAATAGATTTTAAAAATATAAACTTCAGTCATATCCATCTACGGAGGAATAATCTTCCTCAGTTTACAAGTACAAATAGTTACCTCATCAGTCATCCGATTCCCAGCAGGAGCTGCTGCTTCTGACTAGGCAACATGATTTACTCCTTGGAGTTCTCTAAATTGCCTGCCCACTTCACAACCACTTGTGTGCACTCAGCGTGAAGCATAGCCTTCTCTAGTTCACCCTTCGGCTGCCAAACTAGTTCAGGGACATGAGGCTCAAATGCCTCGAGCTGCTATCCTCTTTGCAGGTGGTCCAGGAGGATGTCATTACCTTCCTCCTCAATTTGCAACACCAACGTCTTTAGATAAGAACTGACCACATCCATAAATATTCATTGCATCCTGCCTCTTTGTGAAACGTTTGGTCCAGAGATGTTGCCAACTGGATGGGAATTCCAGGAATTTGGGGTGTGGAGGAGAGATAACAATTTGAGTAGTACAAGCAGGCAACTTGCCACTGTTATTACACACCAAGTGGGAAACTGTGGCCAGTTACAAGGAGATGTTTTATTTTCTTTCAATTGTGAGTGCGACTCCATTTGTATTTAACCATCCCGGCAGTGTTTTTCAAGGTATTTTTTACACTGTTTCTGCCAGCCTGCCTATCTATCCACGTTAAACATAACTCGCCGGTTCTCTCTGCCAGGCTGCTCACTTGCAAGTGCTCATGAGAGGTGGGAAGGGGCCGAGAACTAGCAGTAAGAGTTAAAGCTGTCTGACATTTATTGTACCCTTCCCCTACCAGCAGATACACCAGCCACCATGTTGAGCCACTGCAGTATTTGGTTGGGAAGACGCAGGACTTTGGTCCCTGTCAGCCACGACGGGGATTTATGCTGTCAGATCAAAGATACTCATCAGCAAACCATGCCATCAACCAAAAGGAAAGACAATATCTGCCTCCACCTATTGAGATCTCTGAATCATCTGCTCAAGGCTAGTCTTAAAGCCTGAAAGGTGGAGAGAGTGGAATAGCTAATAAAGTATGCTGGAAACATTTAGCCAGTCCAGCATCGACTGGGAAGAGGGAGTGTTGATCTTTTGTCAGGCGAACTAATAGAAAGGAAGAAGGGTAAGAGAAATAAGGTTAGTGGGCAAGGCCTTTTAGATGTACAATCGTGTTGCCTTTTGGATGGGAGAGAGTCTATAGTGAGTCTGGGAGGACAATAACAAGATTATTAATAGAAATCGTTTTGTTGTACATAGTGTACAGTTGTTAGCTCTAACGTGCCTAGATTTCCTTAATGTAACATAACCTAGCAGAAACCAAGTAACAGCCCCTCACTCTAATATACACTTAGTGGCTGTTTCACACTACAATAACCTGAAAAAAAATTCACAAACTTTTGTAATTCTGAAGATTTTCTTATATTCAAAAAAATTAATATTTTATTTATTTTTATTAATGTTATAGAGATCACTGTACAGAATCCCAATTTACAGTCTACGCAAAACAAAAAAGGTTTAAAGTATGAATATGTATTATTGCTGAAAATGGGGCAGAAGGATATGGTGCGATGTAATTTTCTGGGACAATCTACCTCAATACTTCTATCAGATATGATGTGTGGAATTATTAATATTTCACAATATTCTGTTCTGAATCTAAATGCATTTTTTCTTGGTGTACAGGGCCGACTGATGACTGACTTAATTCAAGTGCATATTTCTGTTTTGTTTGGGTGGGTGGGGGGAAGGTGTCCCATTTTCAAAAGAAAACGTAATGAATCTGTCCACATGTTCAAAACTGGAAGCCCCTGGGCAGAAAGGAATGGTCACCCAAGAAGGAGAGGGAATGATTCCTTGGCTGCACATGCAGCCTAGAACAGTCAGGTTAATTTGAAACAATAAATAAACTTGTTTTATGTTTAAAATATGCACAACTTTTAGTCACCAAAAGCTCCTGGTGCATGTGGCCGTGTAGATTAGGGGGTTACAAAGATTCACATAAACACTAATGATTTGGATCAGGGAGTTACAATCTAGAAACTCTTATCGCATCTCGCTCTTAATAAAAGTGAAGATGTCAGGAACGGGAGGGTGGAAGTAATCATACTTCATAGATCTCACTCCAAGCTCTCGATGCCCGATCCATAACATGAGGAAAAACGGCCTCAAATTTGACCCCAGCTTGGTGGAGCATTGTTAGAAGAAACGACATCAATCTCAAACGAAGGCACAAGTATTCAGATACTTGTCTGTTAGCGGAAAATTCTTGATCTTACCCCCCTCCCTTTAAAAAAAAACACACTTGTGAAAGTGATATCAACAGAAATATTAAAAGTTGACGTTGCATTGGTCAGAGTGTGGGAATCGGTCGGCACTCTACACCTCAGGCTGTGCTGTGATCTCCAACAGCTTCGTAAAGAAGAGGGTGAAACTTTAGGAACCAGGCAGTCCATACACAACACCTACACTACCAGTAGATGTGGTTATTGTTCCTTCACAATGAACATTGTAATCATCGGTGTATGTTAAGACTTGCTTCAAAAATCCTTCTCATTATTCATTGCTGCTATACACCCTTGCTCCAGTTATACATCGCCACTACGAGGACTTGTTCAGTATTTTTCCCCAACCCGCGTATGGTTGTGACATACCTAGCATTGGTAAGAGATTCCTCAACAGTGGAAACTTGTGTGCCATTGAAATTGTGCTGTGCCATATAATCAGAATGCCAAGACAGATCATCGCAGCAAAAATTTTATTTATCATTTTTTTTTTAATTATGCAGGGAAAGGAATACAGTATGATTAATGTTTGAACAAGTATAATGTTATGAAATCCTAGACTCAAATTCTCATTACCGTGCTACCGTCGAGTTTAGAGGCTAGTAGATTTTAAGACGTGTCCTGTCTGAGAACAACCAACTCAGTGTTTAGTGATTCTTCATCAACTGTCTCTTGTGATTTAGAATGAATTGTTTCTTCCCAGTTCGGGGTGGCTAAAGAGGCTGGCATAGGAACAGCACAACTTGCCACATGTAGAGTGGGATGTGGCGGACATAGCAGATAGGTGGCCTATTGGGAGGGGGGCTCGTACTAGCTTTCTCAGTGCTCCTGGCAAATGGACTAGGAGGTTCTCAGCGCCATTCTGAATACTCTTCCATTTTGAGCAGTCAAGAACCAAGGGTTCACGCACAGTGAGTCAATGAGAATATGTTTTCCATAAATAAATTTAGAGAACATCCTTGAATTCTTTCTTCTGTCGACCTGACAGATTTTTTATGCCTGCCCATTAGAGCAATCTGACCTTCTGTGGCTTCAATGCTGGGAGATGTTAAGCCAGATCAAGGTGGAAAGGAGGAAGAAGGGTTTGAAGAAGAGTTTCGGCCTGAAACATCGCCTATTTCCTTCTCCATAGATGCTGCTGCACCCGCTGAGTTTCTCCAGCATTTTTGTGTACCTTGGAAAGGAGGAAAGCTCGCTATCTTCTGATCTTGGGAGATATCAGGAGCCACAAACTACCTGAAGGTGCAATTATTTTTGGTCACATTTTTGTAAACACAGTACAGCATCAGAAGTGGGGAAAGCTAAAGTAATATTAAAAATCTGCGATTTTGAAAAAAAAAAATTTTGCCGAAACGGATCATTGCTTCATTTGAGGGAGCAACAGTCAGGACTGTAACACGACTGAGCCATTCTCCTCATTGTGTATAGGAGACAAACATATATCAGTGGTCCTGTCTCACATAAGTCAGATAATTAGGTTAACCCCAATATAAAGATACAAGAGGCAACAGATGCTGGAATCTGGAGGAGAAAAAAAACTTGAAAGTGGATGGGGCAGCCTCTGAATACACACAAACCGTTTACCCGCAAACTCCATGAGTTCCTGGTACAATTATGCATCTCAAATGTACTAAACAAATTGGGTGACCAAATCTAAAATACCACTTTTTTGGGTAAAATCATTAAATTGCTGTAAGAACTCAATAGGTCAAGCAGCCTCAGTGGATTAGGATTGTGCCTTTGAGATGTATAATTTTGTGAGGAATTTGCAGGAATTATTCCTTTCAACGAGCAGTTATAGATAAAAATAATTTCTTAATAATATAAATCATGCAAAATAAATATAAACAAGTTAGGTTTTTT
Source organism: Leucoraja erinaceus (assembly GCF_028641065.1). Classification (NCBI taxonomy): domain Eukaryota; kingdom Metazoa; phylum Chordata; class Chondrichthyes; order Rajiformes; family Rajidae; genus Leucoraja; species Leucoraja erinaceus. The sequence goes on along the minus strand of NC_073405.1, from coordinate 7,537,003 downwards.
TAAAATAGACAAATCTTGAACTAATCGGATTGTTGACGGAACTTCTAGCAGAGACTAGTCTGTTGATTGAGCAGAGATGCACACAATAGTGATGTTCAATAGAGATCTGGAACAAGAGGGCTTCATGGCCAATTTAAAGATTCTTTCTAGTGGAGACAAAAAATAATTGTTGGTAACAATGCAATGGGACTTTTTATTTGCACAACATTTGTCTCTTTATTGGAGTGTTTCATGATTGGATTCCAACAGACTAAAGCTCCAGGCACCACATTTTTTGGCATCTGATTAGAATGGCAATTTTGTGAATTTCACTATTTCGTGATGTTACACAAGTGTTCTTAACCATGTTTTGGGGACAATTATCTTTTGTTCCACTGCCCCTCTAACATCTGAACAAGTCCTCTCGGCATTGACTGGAGCAAGGGTAAACCCATTTATCAGGGGTGTTTAATATGCAAACCAAGCAGGGCCATGAAAACAGATTTCCCTTTTTAATTATTAACCGTCATCATTTTATTGTGTTTTTTGGCAAGAATTTAAATGAAGTGATTCCGAGCTGAAGGGAGGGTGGGTGCAGTAAGTCTTTATGCAGGTGTAACATGTCTTTTGCAAGCTACTTTTATTTCTCTTGTGCAAGAAGATAAACAGGGTGGAGACGTATGGGTAAGTGTAGAGATTTTGTGCACAATTTATTTTTGCATTTTAAAATGAGCCTGGGAAGAAGTGTAAATATAAATCACCGCTGTTCAAAGTGGTCGCTTCTAAAAAAAAATTATATCTGTCTGATTTCAAATTATGCCAGTTATCACAAGCAAATGTATTGGAATAAACTGTGTTGGCTTTCTGTCTGTAAATATATGTCTGGTGTAAAATGAAGAAAGTGTGTTTCATTAGTGAACAGGGTATTGGCAGGACAACTGTGTGTTATTTCTGATCCAGACTTCAATTGCAGAGTCTTCAAACTGTTACCAGAGCTCAGTGATGGCCTCCAACAATATTTTTCATTATCTTTTTGTTTGGGGAAAACTGGAACTTTGGCTGTCCACATGAAACTGAAGCAAGGCGACCCACTGCGTGCAACGGTAGCCCGTGCAACCAGAAGGGTGTACAGTACCGTCACTGAGTGAGTTGCGACGCAAAGTTAAACACAAAACCTAGAACAAAAATTGGAATTGCCCTGAGTTTGGGATTATCCGGTTGTCTGGTTCCTCTAACTCTTGTCTTCATGTCCGTACTCCAGTGTGATACTAAATGTTTTTCCATTGGCAAATCCTTCATTTGGAAGAGACATTATAAGCTGTGGACTCCAAAAACAAAAAAAAGTGGACTGCCCTGGACATTATAACCTATTTCTCTCACCTCAACTCCACACACAGGTTGGATGAGATAACAAAGAGACAGTACATCTACTGCACCCAAACTTTTAAACAGCTTTTGTGGACTTAAAGCTGGCTCCTTTCGAGGGCTTGGACGATCACTTCTTGAAATTTCAAGTAAATGGGCGACAATGATTTAATCTTTTCTTTGTGTATTTTTCGAGGGGGGGAAAAGGCTAAATTTGAAGTCAGTTGTTAATACTGTGCTTGGCTTGTTGTTTCTGTAGTAAAAATGCAAAACTGATTCTTGAAGGGAAAAGTGGTCTCAGACTGGCTTCTGCCTGCTTTGTTCTGATAGTATTGTTTGCTTTGATCGATTGCCACCTCTATTTACACCAAAAACAATATTTTCCCTTGATAATAATGGTTTTCAAAAAATCATACTTTTACACTAACATACCAAGGATTGTCAGTACTTGCGGGGTGGCACAGTGGTGGAGTTTCTTACAGGGCCAGAGACCCGGGTTTGATCCTGACTACGGGTGTTGTCTGGACAGAGTTTGCACGTTTTCACCGGGATCTTTGGTTTGCTCCCACACTCCAAAGACGTACAGGTTTGTAGGTTAATTGGCTTGGTATAATTGTAAATTGTCCCTAGTGTGTGTAGGATAGTGTTAACACGCGGAGATGGCTGGTCAGCATGGACTCGGTGGGTCGAAGGGCCTGTTTCCACGCTGTATCTCTAAACTAAATATGCAAGGTCATTGCCAACCCAAAACCCATTGGAAGTTCGAGTACCTTAGGTTCCGACCTTCATTACTTTACAACATTTGATGCTTTAATGCTCTGTCAGAACAGCCTGTTTCTATTGACACGATGCCCCTTGCTAATATAAACTAAAAGCAGTATCAGTTTTTGACATGTATGTAATGCCACCCACCTTCAACATACCCCACCTCTCTTGATCATTCCACTGTATCTAAATTGTCATTTGTTTTGTCCAATAACCAGTGCTGGGGAAATTGGAAAACCATCATCTTTAATCCCTGTCGCAGAATCCATTTCTACACATTAATTGTTTGTTCTCCCTGGCAATTGTCTGAAGTTAGGGCGGCACGATGGCTCACTGGTAGAGTTGCTGCCTTACGGTGCCAGAGACCCAGGTTCATTCCTGACTACAGGTGCTGTTTATACGGAGTTTGTATGTGTTCCCTGTGACCCCGTGGGTTTTCACCGGGTGCTTCGGATTCCTCCTACACTCCAAAGACGTGTGGGTTTGTGGATTAAATGGCTTATGTTAATTGTCCCTAGTGTGTAGGGCAGAACCAGCATATGGGATGATCGCTAGTCGACGTGGACTCAGTGCGCCGAAGGGCCTGTTTCCAGGCTGTGTATCTAAACTAAACTAAACAACCAGACTCCACATAACTATGTGAACCTACTAGGTTGAGTTTTGCTTTTCATATCCACACCATCATCAAAGCCACGTGTTTTCACCTTGATAATGGTTCAATTCTGCCTGTTTCAGACAACTTTGTTCCCTCTCACTGTGACTTCCAACCCATCACTTGCTGGTTTCATCCCATTTCTTTAAACCAGGCAGCATTGTTTTAAATGGCTTTATGTCTTAAACAGTGTGACTTCACTCTTCACAACTCAGTTGACCTGCACTGACACTCACTTAAGTAGTCCCTCAATTATATAAATTCTCTTGCTTGCTTATGGAGGTGAAAGACCCTGCGACTCAAATTCAAATTACAGCCGTGTCAATAATCTAGAACTCAGCGAATGCTGAATATTATCAGCTGCCATCACAAAGGTTGCAGAAATGTGTCATTAAATTCCATCTGATTTGCTTTTGTTCTTTTAGGAATGTCATTCTGCCAAACTTGTCCAGTCGGTCTTATGTGTGACTACAATGTGGTTGTTTAAATGGCCCGGCAATCTACTGTCCAATCTACTGATTCAGGATGGACAATAAACACTAGCCTGGTCTGTAACGCAGCAGTAGAGTTGCTGCTTAAAACGTCAGAGACCCAGGTTCGATCCTAGCTACGGGTGCTGTCTGTACGGAGCTTGTACGTATGGGATTTTTCCAGGTGCCCAGGTTTCCTCCCACACTCAAGTAGTGCAAGTTTGTAGGACAATTGGCTTCGGTAGAATTGTCTCTAGTGTATAGGATAGAACGGGTGAATGCTGGTCGGCACGAACTCGGCTGTCCGACTGGGCCGGTTTCCACACTATATCTCTAAAACTAAAACCCAGGTCTTAGAAACAGTTTTTTAAATGTGCAAATTCCAACATATTCTTACTGTTCTACATTGTGGCAATCTCCTCAGCGCTATAAACCTGTGGGATATCAGCATGAGTATAATGCTGGCCTCTTGCTCAACCCTGAATGTTGTCACTCCACCATGGTGACTCTGCCAATGTTTGGAAATTCACCCGACACAGAGTGGTTTCTGTTCCTGACGATAGACCTTTGAACATTCTTCACTCAAGTCTCCCTCATTGACCAAACCTGTAGTCACCTGCTCTAATATTCTGTGGCTTAGCATCAATTACTTTAAAGATAGACACAAAAAGCTGGAGTAACTCAGCGGGACGGGCAGCATCTCTGGAGTGAAGGAATGGGTGACGTTTCGGGTCGAGACCCTTCTCCAGATTACTCCACACTTTAATCCAGCTCTGATTGCTGTGGATTATCTGCCGTGTTAAAGATGCTAAAAATAAAAGTGGATGTTCCCTACCAGCTGGGGTGGGAGAGATCACACAACGCTCATTCATTGAAGAGCAGTGGCGTTGCCCTGGCCTTATCCATCAACAATCCTGAGATATACAGCCTAGTCATTACTGTCCAAGGGGCATTACTGGAGAGAAACATGCTGCATCACAACTGTACCCACATTTCAGAAGGACATCAGTGAATGTAAAGTGCAATGCTGGAAACTTGGATTGTGAATCATTATTGGAACTTTTTTCCATTGATAATTATTATAATTTTTGACTGTAACTCTCATCGTGAGCTCCACTAATAAAAATAACTGACGGTATCCAGAGAGGGGTTACTTCATCCAGTCACACATTTGATGACTGGAGGATAGACACAAAAAGCTGGAGTAACTCAGAGGGCCACCCAGCATCTCCGGAGAAAAGGAAGAGGCGACTGAGGGCTCAGTCTGAAGGAAGATCTCGAACCGAAAAACATCACTCCTTCCTTTTCTCCACAGATGCTGTCTGACCATCACTGTTGTCTAAAAGTGCTTGTCACTCACTGGCACTTGTCTGCTTAATGCAGCAACTCTTTGTTCCCCCTGCAGGCCCTACAACAGAATGACTGCTGTGTGGCTGCATCAGAGGTTGCGTTTCAATGTAGATTCGCTCAGTTCTACCCTGTTGTCCACAGTGATGGGAGCAAGAGGATACTCTCGGGAGACTTTGGTTCTCAGTCTACAGACTGCCAGGGGGCGTTTGCCAGTATTTCATTCCTTTGCCACTGACCTGAGTCTTTACTTACTTACTGCCTATGATGCCTCCTGGCATGTAGGGCAGCCACAAAGGTCCTCCACCCGGTAGTGTTGATTCCTTCAGCTGCTGTTTCCATAATATATTTGTTTTACGAGACAAGGTTGTTAGCCCCTGTGCTCAACCTCCAACCTGGAGGACCAGTGGATCGCTCTTGGTCTCGCCTCTACCCTTCGACCTGTCCAGCATGGGAGACCCTAACAGGAGACGAAACTCCCGCTGGCATAGCTCTAGGGGTCACTGAGACACACAAGCTCCCCGACCACGACAAGGTTGCAACCCAACGGGGAGAGACCTCAGTCACAGAACACTAAATCTGTCCCTGAGTGTGACCTGCAGAGAATTCCAGCAATTAGAAATGTTCTACTTTCAATTCCCAACTTTCTGCCACATCCATATTCTTTTGAAGACTCTGTCCTGCTCAGAATTTGCTGGGTTAATTGGCTTTGGAAAAAAATTAAAAACTGTCCATAGATTGGCAGATTGAGTATAATGAAGGAACATGTGAAGTTAACACGTTGGTAGAAAGTGTGAAGATGCAACATAGTACCTGTTTCGCTGCTATGACCCCCCAGGAATTTTGTACCATAGCATTTGTAGTCTCATTCCACTGAAATAAATGTAGTTTAGTTGAGATTATTGACACGTGTACCGAGGTGCAGTGAAAAGCTTTTGTTGCGTGCTGACCGACCGGTCAATAGAACGACAATTCATGATCACAATCGAATCGTCCACAGTGTACAGATACAGGAAAAAGGGATTAACGTGGATAACTAACATAATAATTAACAATAGAGAACAAACAGTGTGCAGCTACTATGCCTTCCATGTCCCAGTGAAACAGTTGCCCAAGTTACTAAACTGATCCAAACTCCTGTGAGTTAATGTAATAATTTTGTCTGAATATCTTAAATTGCTAATATTGGACAGTTTCTGTCGACATCATCTCCGCTTCCTGTCCCATCTCGGAGTTTCACAATTTAATTTTAGTCTGGGTAACTTATGACTGCCGTGAAATGCAACTGTTCTGGCAATGAAACTCCCACCTTGATGGTAAGCCTTGAGCAGCCTCCAGTCATGTGTAGGACGGAACTGCAGATGCTGGTTTAAACCAAAGATAGATACAAAATGTGACTCAGTAGGTCAGACAACATCAGTGGAGAAAAGGAAGGAGTGATGTTTTTCGGTTCGAGATCTTCCTTCAGACTGAGCCCTAAGTCGCCTCTTCCTTTTTCTCCGGAGATGCTGTGTGACCCTCTGAGTTACTCCAGCTTTTTGTGTCTATCCTCCAGTCATCAAATGTGTGACTGGATGAAGTAACCCCTCTCTGGATACCGTCAGTCTTATTTTTATTTTTAGAGCTCACGATGAGAGTTACAGTCAAAGATTATAATGATTATCAATGAAAAAAGGTTCCAATAATGATTGGAAATGCTAATTAGCCACATGCCCTGTTACATCTCTTTTGTCATATCTTGTGATATTTAATATCCGGTGACATGCTCTCTCCCTTTTATCCTTTTACACTTCCCAACTTTCTCGGCATCTTTTATCGTGAAGATCTTCAACCTGAGATACGGACGTTTGTGTCTCCAGATTTTAGGCATCTGCAATATTTTATTAGTTGCCATCACCTCCACTTGAATTAATGCTTTATTGTCTCATGTGAAAAGTTTTTCATACCCGAGTCCCCTGATAAAGGGCGTAAACAAAGTAACAAAGTATCCCGTGCTAGGTCCTCCTTTGTTTTCCTCACCGCCTCCCCCCCCCCCCCCCCCATCACAGCGGTCCCCTTCTTTGTTCTCCCCCGCCCCCCCCCCCCCCCTTTCCATTGTTGACTGCTGTGAAAAACAAGCAATGTAACGATCACTGCTTCTTGCAAATGATCTGAGATCATGTTCCATTCAAGAAAGAACTGCAGATGCTGGAAAAATCGAAAGTAGACAAAAATGCTGGAGAAACTCAGCGGGTGAGGCAGCATCTATGGGGCGAAGGAATAGGTGACGTTTCGGGTCGAGACCCCAGTCTGGGATCACGTTTCTTCCACTTGTGTTTTAGAAGTTATGCACTCAGCGAGGGGCAGTGCAAAACCTTTTACAAAACTTGACTTGTGTCACCTTTATACGCGGGAGATTTTCAGGATCATCCAAACTTTCATACTTTTCACATGTGGACTGGATTGAATCTTGGGATGGGAAGGCAGGAGTGGCTTGTAGTAATTTGGAGAGGCTAAGCAGGTGGGTCATTGTGCATGAAAGATGGGAAGGTTGTATGCAGGTACAAGAAGTTAACACAAATGGAAATGGACTTTTGGAGTTTATTTCAAAGGAGTTGTATTGAAAAGTAAGCATGCTTTTCTGTAGCACCTGGAAAGAAGAACCGGAGTGAGGGGTCCTGCCTTCCGCACGAGGTCCTCGAGGCACCCTCCAGGGAACAAGGGCTGAAGAGGGACAACTGTTCATGGGACGACCAGAATGGACGTTCCTTTAGGAAGTCGATGAGAAGGAATTTCTTTAGTCAGAGGGTGGTGAATCTGTGGAATTTATTGCCACAGAAGGCTTTGGAGGCCAGGTCAATGGATATTTTAAAAGCAGAGATAGATCTTCTTGCGTATGGCATGCACAGCCTAACGTTGTAGGACAACTTGTTCTATTTGATCTTATTTGATTGTTCACAGCATAAAAAGCAACAGGACACACAAAATACATTTTAACATGAGCGTTCCCCACAGTGACTCCTCCACATTCCTCACTGTGATGGAAGGCGAACAAAAAGTTCAATCTCTCCCTTCTTTGTCCTCCAGCAGTCGGGGGCCTCTAACCTTCCGTTAACGGGACGATCTTACTCCCGTAGGCGGCTCCTCGTCGCCGGGGCGTTCAAGCTCCTACATCAGGGTGGGGGGGGATCTCAGTTCCCTCGCGCCGGGCGATCTATCCCGGGTCGGGGCTAGTCGAATGTCGTGCGGCTTTTGGAACTTATTGACATCGGTCTTAACCTGAGATTGCGAGCTCCTTGATGTTAAAGTCCGCAGGCCGCGGTTGGAGCGTCGATCCCAGGCAAGGAATCGGCTCTGATAGTAAGTCCACGCCCCGCGGTGGGGCTCAAAGTCAGTCTCAAGCAAGGCCGCCAGCTCCATGATGTTAGGCTGCAGAGCGACAGGAGATACGATCCGGAAAACAATCGCATCTCCGGCAAAGGTAAGGGATACGAAAAAAAAGTTTCCCCGACCCCCCACCCCCCCCCCCCCCCCACACAAACTTTTAAAACAAACTAAAAATAACAACAAAAAAAGACAAAAAGGCAGACAGGCTGTAGGCGAGGCTGCCATCGAAGCGCCACCTGGTGGTAATTGATTCTTGATTAGTACGGGCGTCAGAACCATATAATAACCATATAACAATTACAGCACAGAAACAGGCCATCTCGACCCTTCTAGTCCGTGCCGAACACATAATCTCCCCTAGTCCCATCTACCTGCGCTCAGACCATAACCCTCCATTCCCTTCCCATCCATATAACTATCCAATTTATTTTTAAATGATAAAAACGAACCTGCCTCCACGACCTTCACTGGAAGCTCATTCCACACAGCTACTACTCTCTGAGTAAAGAAGTTCCCCCTCATGTTACCCCTAAACTTCAGTCCCTTAATTCTCAAGTCATGTCCCCTTGTTTGAATCTTCCCTACTCTCAGTGGGAAAAGCTTTTCCACGTCAACTCTGTCTATCCCTCTCATCATTTTAAAAACCTCTATCAAGTCCCCCCCTTAACCTTCTGCGCTCCAAAGAATAAAGCCCTAACTTGTTCAACCTTTCTCTGTAACTTAGTTGCTGAAACCCAGGCAACATTCTAGTAAATCTCCTCTGTACTCTCTTTATTTTGTTGACATCCTTCCTATAATTAGGCGACCAAAATTGTACACCATACTCCAGAATTGGCCTCACCAATGCCTTGTACAATTTTAACATTACATCCCAACTTCTATACTCAATGCTCTGATTTATAAAGGCCAGCACACCTAAAGCTTTCTTTACCACCCTATCTACATGAGATTCCACTTTCAGGAAACTGTGCACAGTTATTCCCAGATCCCTCTGTTCACCTACATTCTTCAATTCCCTACCATTTACCATGTACGTCCTATTTTGATTTGCCCTGCCAAGATGTAGCACCTCACACTTATCAGCATTAAACTCCATCTGCCATCTTTCAGCCCACTCTTCCAACAGGCATAAATCTCTCTGTAGACTTTGAAACTCTACTTCATTACCCGCAACCCCACCTATCTTAGTATCATCTGCATACTTACTAATCCAATTTACCACACCATCATCCAGATCATTGATGTACATGACAAACAACAGTGGACCCAACACAGATCCCTGTGGCACCCCACTCGTCACTGGCCTCCAACCTGACAAACAACCATCCACCATTACTCTCTGGCATCTCCCATTCAGCCACTGTTGAATCCATCTTGCTACTCCACCATTAATACCCAACCATTGAACCTTCTTAACCAACCTTCCATGAGGAACCTTGTCAAAGGCCTTACTGAAGTCCATATACACAACATCCACTGCTTTACCCTCATCAATTTCCCGAGTAACATCTTCAAAAAATTCAAGAAGATTAGTTAAACATGATCTTCCAGGCACAAATCCATGTTGACTGTTCCTAATCAGACCCTGTTTATCCAGATGCTTATATATATTATCTCTAAGTATTCTTTCCATTAATTTGCCCACCACTGACGTCAAACTAACAGGTCTATAATTGCTAGGTTTACTCTTAGACCCCTTTTTAAACAATGGAACAACATGCGCAGTACGCCAATCCTCCAGCACTATTCCCGTTTCTAATGACATTTGAAATATTTCTGCCATAGACCCTGCTATTTCTACACTAACTTCCCTCAATGTCCTAGGGAATATCCTGTCCGGACCTGGAGACTTATCCACTTTTATATTTCTCAAAAGTGTCAGTACTTCCTCTTCTTTAATCCTCATAGTTTCCATAGCTACTCTACTTGTTTCCCTTACCTCACATAATTCAATATCCTTTTCCTTGGTGAATACCGAAGAAAATAAACTGTTCAATATCTCCCCCATCTCTTTTGGCTCTGCAGATAGTTGTCCACTTTGACTCTCTAATGGACCAATTTTATCCCTCGTTATCCTTTTGCTATTAATATAGCGGTAGAAACCCTTCGGATTTACTTTTACCTTACTTGCCAAAGCAACCTCATACAGTGTATCTTCTTTTAGCTTTTCTAATTTCTTTCTTAAGATTCTTTTTACATTCTTTATACTCCTCAAGCACCTCATTTACTCCATGCTGCCTATAATTATTGTAGATCTCCCTCTTTTTCCGAACCAAGTGTCCAATTTCCCTTGAAAACCATGGCTCTTTACAATTTTTACGATTTCCTTTCAACCGAACAGGGACATAAAGATTCTGTACTCTTAAAATGTCACCTTTAAATGTACTCCATTTCTCTTCCACATCTTTCCCATAAAACAAACTGTCCCAATTTACTCCTTTTAAATCCTTTCGCATCTCCTCAAAGTTAACCTTTCTCCAATCAAAAATCTCAACCCTAGGTCCAGTTTTGTCCCTCTCCATAATTATATTGAAACTAATGGTATTGTGATCACTGGACCCGAACTGTTCCCCAACGCATACCTCTGCCACCTGACCCATCTCATTTCCTAACAGGAGGTCCAGTACCGCCCCTTCTCTAGTAGGTACTTCTATGTATTGTTGCAAAAAACTATCCTGCACACATTTTACAAACTCCAACCCATCCAGCCCATTTACAGAATGTGTTTCCCAGTCTATGTGTGGAAAATTGAAATCTCCCACAATCACTACCTTGTGCTTACTACTAATATCTGCAATCTCCTTACATATTTGCTCTTCCAATTCTCGCTCCCCATTTGGCGGTCTATAATACACCCCTATAAGTGTCGCTACCCCTTTCCCATTTCTCAGTTCCACCCAAATAGCCTCCCTAGACGAGCCCTCTAATCTATCCTGCCAAAGCACTGCTGTAATATCTTCCCTGATAAGCAATGCAACACCTCCACCTCTTGCCCCTCCAATTCTATCACACCTGAAGCAACGAAAACGATTATGGGGAGAACTCAGAAGAATGGGGTTAGGAGGGAGAGAATTGAATGGCGGATTAGACCTGATGGGCCGAATGGCCTACGTCTGCTCCTATTATGACCTCATGAGGTGGCGGCTGCAACTGGCCTTTATGGCCGACCTGCAACTGGTGCCAAAATGGAACCTCATGCATATAGACTCAGTGGGGTGTTGTGTACATTCTGTGCCAATTGTGTACATTGTACAAGTACATTCTGCTAATGTATAGAAACATAGAAATTAGGTGCAGTAGTAGGCCATTCGGCCCTTCGAGCCTGCACTGCCATTCAATATGATCATGGCTGATCATCCAACTCAGTATCCCGTACCTGCCTTCTCTCCATACCCCATGATCCCACAAGGGCCACATCTAACTCCCTCTTAAATATAGCTGGTTGTATGGTTGATAGTCTTCCTGAGCTGAATGCCAAAAAAAGTATTTCACTGTACCTTGGTCCGTGTGATATTAAAGAAACCATTGAACCGTTTAATTGTACAGACAAAATATTTTAGGTTTATTATTTCATTTCCAGAGGGATATTTTCATTGGTAGCAGTAAGGAGAGGAGGCCTAGATTAATTCACGGGATGAAAGGATTGTCCCATGTTTGGAGATTAGAACAGGAAGCGATATTATTGAAACATGAGATTGTGAGGGGGTGTGACAGGGTGGTTGGTGGGAGGATGTTTCCACTCGTGTGGGTGTCTCGACCTATGAGGCATAGTTTCAGAATTAAAGGTTACACATTTAACAAAGATGCAAAGGGTTTTCTCCTCTTTCAAAATTGTAAAGCTTTGGAATTGTCTGCCCCAGAGATGAGTGGAGGCAGAGCCATTGAACATGTTCAAGGCTGGGGGTAAATAGAAATTTGAACTTGCAGGAACTTAAGTTGAGGCCAAGATTAGATTAGCCTGAATGATGAATGATGAGGCCTTCTGACCAATTCCTGCTCGTGTTTCATGTTAAGTTGTATTTTCTGTTTAATTTCTTCAGTCAGCATCTTACACTGAGAGTACTTTATGATTTTGCCATCCACTGTGTACAATGGGCAAATCGCATTGGTATCAAGACACTTGATACACCGTGGGTGGCGCAGTGCTAGAGTTGCTGCCTTACAGTGCTTACTTTTCTGTACGGAATTAGTACGTTCTCGCTGTGACCGCGTGGGTTTTCTCCGAGATCTTTGGTTTCCTCCCACACTCCAAAGACGTACACGTATGAAGGCTAATTGGCTTGGTGTACGTGGAAATTGTCCCTAGTGTGTGTAGGATAGTGTTAATGTGCGGGGGAATCATTGTATCTCTAAACTAAACACACAGTATGTTTTACAATAATGTGATTCTGTTTACCATCTGGCTGACATTAGGGAGGCATGGTGGCGCAGTGGTAGAGTTGCTGCCTTGCTGCGCCAGAGACCCAGGTTCGATCCTGACTACGGGGAGTTTGTACATTCTCCCTGTGACCGTGTGTGTTTTCTCCAGGTGCTCCGGTTTCCTCCCACACTCTGAAAACATGCAGGTTTGAAGGGGTCAATTAGCTTCTGTAAACTTGTAAATTGGCCCTAGTGTGTGTGTGTGTGTGTGTGTGTGTGTGTGTGTGTGGGATAGTGCTAGCGTACGGGGTGATCGCTGATCGGCACCGACTCTGTGGGCCATAGGGCCTGTTTCCGCGCTGTATCTCTAAAGTCTAAAATACAGCGATGTTGGCTGTTAGCGGTCACAGCACAGGGTGAGGACGTAGTACGCGAGGCAGGAAAGCCACAACGTTAGAAAAAAAAGAGCAGCAGGAGGCCACAAAGCCGCTCCATCATTCAACATATTTCACCATCAATGTAGAACATGTTAAAAGCTGTAAATGCAAATGGGCGCAAGTAAAGCTTGCATGGCATTGCAAATTCTGACATTTGAGAGAACGGACTCTGATAATAAGGAAACTGAAAGAGTGATTATGTCTGTGCTGACTTCATCTTCTTCTGAGAATTAGGTTCCTTTTTCTCTCTGCTTAGCATAAGATTCACTGCCACAAAAACCTGATGAGGCTCACAAGAAAACGCTGATGCACATTGATTGCAGAAACATCATCTTGCCGCACAGACCAGAGTATCTGCTGGACAAGCTCGCAGGCTCCATCGGGAGACTCTAATGCTTCACATTCTGTAGGTCTGCAGCTAAACCAAACTGCGATCCAGCAGTCAGATGCCTTGGGTCTGTGTGATCTCTAAGATGTGGCTTTCTGATCAAACAAGTGAAAGTGAGACAGAGAGAGAGAGAGCGAGAGAGAGAGACACACATTCGGTGAGAATCTGGTCTTGAAAGTCTGTTGATTCATGTTTATACATTTTTGCCCTGAAGAATTCTCAAACTCACACAACACATGTTCATGGAGGTCGTTGCTCCAGTTTCCTCCCACATCCCAAAGCATTGGTAGGTGAATTGTCACTATATTACCCCCAGTGTATAGGTGAGTATAATAGTGGTATCCTGAGGCCATTGGAATAATCTGATTTTGCCTGGTCTGGCTACTGTTGTTTAATACAATGCAGCAATAGGAGAGTGCACTCACTGCAAAAGATATGCTGATCATAACACTGGAAGATGGAGCAGGAGCTGTATCTGAGTGGAGTTAATGGGGATTTAGGCATAACTAGTGTTTGAGGTCGGCATGGACTTGTAGAACCAAGGGCCTGTTTCGTTGCTGTGTGACTCAACCAACAACTATAACAGATTAGCTACTGATTAGCACACGGCTGTTTGTGGAAGTTTGCTGTGTGCAAATAGGCAGCCATTTTTCTGACGTTACAACACAGAGCTTTTGGACATTTTTGTGCCAACTGGCAGGGCTAAAGCTAGTGGGCTTCGTTCAGCCGGCTTCAGGAGTCGAGTCAAGGTGGGGAGGGGAGTGAAAGGACGCTGGGTACAAGACAGTCAGCACCTTGCTGTCTGCACACGCTCTACAGGAAGCAGTGCTGGTGCTTCCTGCAATGGCCCCGGAGAGGGTGAGGCTTATCTCCAGTGATCAAGACTTCCTCAAACTGCTCCCGTCAACCTTCTTCGCCCCACTGATGACACGAGAGCGATAACTGCACCAACAGGTTCAGGGGGATGAGACTCGGGTTCCCTGGTACAGGCCTCTTTCGTGAGGCCTGCACAGCCTAAAGTTGTTGGACAACTTGTTCTATTTGATCTTCCGTTTGTGCACGTCAAGTTGATTGCATTAATCGATCAGGGCGGACCACGTGAAGGTTGCAATCTTCCACACCGGTACAGGCTGCGTGTATCGAATACCACATGCCGTAAGACATTACAGCACCAAAATCCATCATGTGGCTGCAGGTGACGTGCAAAGGTCACCGTGAAACATCTTTCTCACTCTCTACAGTTCCTTCTTAAACAATCACAAGGCGATCGTGCTTCAGCTGCTAAGTAGGGCGCAGGTGAAGCAACATCTGCAATGTCCTGTGTAAACTTGCACTTTCTTTACCAGAGAAACTCAATACAGTTTCTTCCCAGGCAACTGAACCATCCTGTCACCAACTAGAATGATTCCTGGCCTACTGCCTACCCCAGTAGAGACCCTGGACTATGTTTAATAGACTTTATCTTGGGCTAAACATTTTTCCGTTTATAGAAACATAGAAATTAGGTGCAGGAGAAGGCCATTCGGCCCTTCGAGCCTGCACCGCCATCCAATATGATCATGGCTGATCATCCAACTCAGTATCCCATAACTGCCTTCTCTCCATACCCCCTGATCCCCTTGGCCACAAGGGCCACATCTAACTCCCTCTTAAATATAGCCAATGAACTGGCCTCAACTGGCCTCAACCGAGTCCGCACCAACCAGCCATCCCCACACACTAACACTATCCTACGCAAGCGCTAGGGACAATTTACGCCTCTGTGGCAGAGAATTCCACAGATTCACCACTCTCTGTGGGAAAAAAAATGTTTTTCTCATCTCGGTTTTAAAGGATTTCCCCCTTATCCTTAAGCTGTGACCCCTTGTCCTGGACTTCCCCAACATCAGGAACAATCTTCCTGCATCTAGCCTGTCCAACCCCTTAAGAATTTTGTAAGTTTCTATAAGATCCCCTCTCAATCTCCTAAATTCTAGAGAGTATAAGCCAAGTCTATCCAGTTTTTCTTCATAAGACAGTCCTGACATCCCAGGAATCAGGCTGGTGAACCTTCTCTGCACTCCCTCTATGGCAATAATGTCCTCCCTCAGATTTGGAGACCAAAACTGTACGCAATACTCCAGGTGTGGTCTCACCAAGACCCTGTACAACTGCAGTAGAACCTCCCTGCTCCTATACTCAAATCCTTTTGCTATGAATGCTAACATACCATTCGCTTTCTTCACTGCCTGCTGCACCTGCATGCCTACTTTCAATGACTGGTGTACCATGACACCCAGGTCTTGCTGCATCTCCCCTTTTCCTAATCGGCCACCATTTAGATAATAGTCTGCTTTCCTGTTTTTGCCACCAAAATGGATAACCTCACATTTATCCTATATCTCTACACTGTGGACGGCTCGATTGTAAGTCTTTTTGCTGACTGGTTAGCGCGCAGCAAAAAAGCTTTCACTGCACCCGCCAATAATAATCTAAACGATACCTGTACGCTTGTCGGTGCTTTTATGTAGCGACTATCGCATACCTTGGGCGTTCAAGCAAAGAATTTCACTGTGACTTGTCACATGTTTAGTTTAGAGATACAGCGCGGAAACAGGCCCTTCGGCCCACCGAGTCCGCACCAACCAGCGATCCCTGCACACTAACACTATCCTACGCAAGCGCTAGGGACAATTTACACGTACACCAAGACAATTAACCTACAAACCTGTACGTCTTTGGAGTGTGGGAGGAAATCGAAGATCTCGGAGAAAACCCGCGCAGGTCACGGGGAGAACGTACAAACTGCGTACAGACAGTACCCGTAGTCGGGATCGAGCCTGGTCTCCAGTCTGTGACAATAAAGTACTCATTCATACTTGGAATGAGCAGGTTGTCTTACACCTGTTGGGGTTTGAAAGCGAGAGAGGGATGGATTGAAACAAATGACATTGTGAGCGATTTCGACCGGATGGGTGAGGAGAGGATATAATCTTGCGGGAGAGTCTAGAACCAGGGGTCACTGATTTATTTTTTTTACCCATTTAAGCTGGAGCTGGGACATTTCCCTCTGGGAGGGTTGCAAAGGGTGGCATCGTGGAGCAGCGGTAGAGTTGCTGCCTTGCTGATCTATCTTTCCCTCTCAACCCCATTCTCCAGCCCCCTCCCCATAACCCCCTGACGCCCGTACTAATCAAGAATCTGAAAATCTCCGCCTTAAAAATATCCATTGATTGGCCTCCACCCCCGTCTGTGGCAATGAATTCCACAGATTCACCACCATCTGATTAAAGACATTTCCCCTCATCTCCTTTGTAAAGGTAAGTCCTTCTATTCGGAGTCTCTGGCCTCTGGTGGAAACATCCTCTCCACATCCACTTTATCCAAGCCTTTCAGTATTCAGTAAGTCAGCTATATTTAACAGGGAGTTAGATGTGGCCCTTGTGGCTAAAGGGATCAGGGGGTGTGGAGAGAAGGCAGGTACAGGATACTGAGTTGGATGATCAGCCATGATCATATTGAATGGCGGTGCAGGCTCGAAGGGCCGAATGGCCTACTCCTGCACCTATTTTCTATGTTTCTATGTATCAATGAAGTTCCCTCTCATCCTTCTAAACTCCAGTGAGTGGAGGCCCAGAGCCGTCAAACGCTCCAGGTGGGGGCACCAGGAAGAGTAGGGGGGGGGGGGGTGAGAATTGTTTTGCTCCAGGTCCCAGTCCCAGTCCATGCCATATCGCCAGGGGTTCCAGGGATAGATGGGGGTGCCCGGGCCGAATGTCCGCTGGCTGGGCGCTCGCTGTTCTCCACAGCCAGCCCTGTGAACAGAAAGGCCAACAACAACAGCAGCAGCAGCAACAGCCCCGGCGACCACAGAGCTTCCTCTCGCTCTGTTTCATCAGATGTGTCACATCGCCGCGGGTGGGTGAAGGAGCAGAGACACTTTGCAGCCGTCCGCTGCCCGGGGTCGGGACTCCACTGCCTGCAGTAAGTGTCCCCTGGTCTCAGGGTCCAGTGTGTGTGTGTGTGTGTGTGTTGGGGGGGGAGGGGGGCTGAGGGGCTGGCATGTGCCCACTATGTTGAATCCTCCCAATAAACTCGTTGCAATAGCACAGCACGGCAGCCGGGTCTAAAGCCCACTCACTCCACTCCAGCCCAGCCCAGAGGTGGAGAGAAGTGGAGAGAGGCACTTGCGGGGAATGTGCTCTGTGCATTTCATCGGAGATGCAACAGACCAAGGATGCAACAGACTGCAGGTGCAAACTGCAACCCTGTGCGAAGTTCTGGAGGAACCCAGCGGGTCAGGCAGCGGCTGTGGAGGGAAATGGAGAGAAGACCACCCTTCTTCAGACTCTGAACTTGTTTCTTCAAGCAGTATGGAGAAGGGTCCCCAGCTGAAATGTCGTCTGCCCATTTCCTTCCACAGATGCTGCCCAACCCGCAGGGTTCTTCCTGCACTTTGTGTTCTGCTTCAGTGTTTCATTGTTGTATTGCATCAGTTTGGTGCTGGGGAGGGAGGGAGGGAGGGGTAGCGGGGTGCTCTCTCCTCCCACCTCAACCTCATCATTCCCCTCATCTCCCAAACCCCCAGCCTCCCCTCCCCCTCCCACCAAACCCCTTCATTCCACCCAAACCTCAACCCCACCCAAATCCCTTTCCTCCCCTCCACCCATACTGCTCCTCTCACCTCCCATCCAACCCCCTCCCCACACACTCTGCTCCTGAGAAAGAAAAGACTTCAAGACCAGAGGGCCAGGTCGGGGGGGGGGGGGGGGGGGGGCAGCAGAGAGTGATGGGCTCAATGGCCTCCTCTGTGCTGTGCCTGCTGGGCCACAGGTACACGGCTGGGTTGAAGCAAGTCAAGTCAAGAGAGTTTATTCTCATGTGTCCCTGGCAGGCCAATGAAATTCTTGCTTTGCACAAGAGGACATAGTAGGCATTGACTACAAAACAGATCAGCGTGTCCATGTACCATTAGCTGATCCAGGTCAGTTGTTGGAAGTTGTAATTGAGCCTTTTATGTTCCGGAGTTCTGCAAAAGTCGTTGCAGGCAGGCGCCATCTGGAGAGATCTCGTTCTTGTGGTCACCCTCCCTGTTCATTACCCTGGGGGGGGGGGGTTGAGGGTTGACCAAGTCGATGCTCAATGTTGCTGGACCCAGTGACGGAGGAGTGCTTGCATCCGGGGTCAGGCACGCAGTTGGTGTCGGTGACCTAACACTTGGTCTCTGCCCGAGTAGCGACTCCCATTTTATTTGAATGTTGGCACTGCTGCGTACATTGCCCACCCTCAGTTGCTCAGTCCTCATTCCTCGGAGGAAGAAGAGAGTCGCCTTTCTCCCAGTTCCCGCGGAGGAGGGCGTTTAAGAAGGAACTGCAGGTGCTGGAAAATCGAAGGTAGACAAAAGTGCTGGAGAAACTCAGCGGGCGAGGCAGCATCCATGGAGCGAAGGAAATAGGCGAGGCCTATTTCCTTCGCTCCATAGATGCTGCTGCACCCGCTGAGTTTCTCCAGCACTTTTGTCTATCTTCCCGCGGAGATTTGGCTCGAAGGCGCGAATGGCCTACTCCTGCACCTATTTTTTTCTAAGGTACTCCTCGTGGTGTCGGAGAGGGTGTTCCAGGATTTAGATCCAGTGATAGAACTGAGTCGCACAGCATGGGAACAGGCCCTTCGGCCCAACTTGCCCACACCGACCAACATGTCCCATCTGCACTAGTACCACCTGCCTGCATTTGGCCCGTATCTCTCTAAACCTGTCCTATCCGTGTACCTGTCCAAATGTTTCTTAAACGCCTTCCACAAATACCTCCTCCGGCAGCTCGTTCCATACACCCACCACCCTTTGCATGATAAATATCGCCATTCGGCTTTCTATTAAATCTTTCCCCCCTCGTCTGAAGCCTATATGTCCTCTGGTTCTTGATTCCCCTTCTCTGGGTAAAAGATTCTGAGCGTTCACCCTATCTATCCCTCTCATGATCTGATACACATGATCTTAACAGGGCCGCACGGTGGCGCAGTGGTAGAGTTGCTGCCTCACAGCACCGGAAGCCCAGGTTCCACCATGACCATGGATGCTGTCTGTACGGAGTTTGCACGTTCTCCCCGTGACCGCGTGGGTTTCCCCCCGCTGCTTCAGTTTCCTCCCACGCTCCAAAGATACGGTGCAGGTTTGTAGGTTAATTTGGCTTCGGTAAAAATTGTAAATTGGCCGTGTAGAATAGTGCTAGCGTATAGTATGATTGCGGGCCAGCATGGGCCGAAGGGCCTGTTTCCGCGCTGTATCTCTAAAATCTAATAGGCAGATTAAAGGAACTGCAGATGCTGGTTCACAAAAAAAAACCCCACAAAGTGCTGGAGTAACTCAGCGGGTCAGGCAGCATCTCTGGAGAACAACCTTTCATGCCATAAGTTCTAGGAGCGGAATTAAGCCATTCGGCCCATCAAGTCTACTCTGCCATCAATCATGGCTGATCTATCTCTCCCTCTCAACCCCATTCTCCTGCCTACTCCCTGTATTAATAGAGAATTTGTCAATCTCCACCTTAAAGATATCCGTTGACTTGGCCTCCACAGCCGTGTGTGGCAGTGAATTCCACAGATTCATCACCCTATGGTCTGGACTCTGAAGAAGGGGCGATGCAGATAAAACTCATCATCCCAGGTCCCTGGATGGGAAAGGGTGAGCCCATTGAATATCCAAGCTGAGAATTACTAACAAACCCACGGAACGGAAAACCCACGGAACGGAAATTGACAGGGTGGCTGAACAAGAGGTGGTGGCGACAGAGTGTGTGTGGGTGTGTGGGTGTGTGTGTGTGTGTGTGTGGCCAGCAGTACACGGCCTGTCATTCATGTGGCTTAGCAGCAATATTACTCTGCATGTCCTGTGATGACCAGTAGTGGCAGCCTGGCCACTCTGACTCTGACCGCTGTAAATGTGAGTGAGGGGATATGGGTCATTTCCAGGAAAGGTTCAGTAAAAGGAAGAATACATCACACTGTTTATTTGTTTTAATGCATTATTTACACCACGGTTATATACAGTGCAGCTGCTTCAAAGACTTACCCTGGAATTTTTTGTCTACTGAAACCAAGGTCCTACCGAGAGCTGACCAAACCTGCCCTATATTTTGTGGCTTAGCATCAATTACTCAGCGGGTCAGGCAGCATCTCTGGAGAAAGGGAATGGGCGACGTTTCTACAGACTGAGAGTCGGGGGAGAGGGAAACGAGAGACACAGAGAGATATAGAACAGATGAATTAAACATATTTTTTAAAAATAGCGATGATCAAGGAGAAGCGGAGCCCACGATGGTCCATAGAGTGACACAAAATGCCAGAGTAACTCAGCAGGACAGGCGGCATCTCTGGAGAGAAGGAACGGACGATGTTTTGGGTCGAGACCCTTCTTGGTCGATCTCTGGAGAGAAGGAATGCGTGATGTTTTAGGTCGAGACCCAAGAAGGGTCACGGCCCGAAACGTCACCCATTCCTTCCCTCCAGAGATGCCGCCTGTCCCGCTGAGTTACTCCAGCGTTTTGTGTCTATCTACAACATCTGCAGATCCTTCCTACACCTATCCCCAGTCTTGTCCCTCAATGTTTGGACAATGAGGACGGATGTGCTGGTGCAGGAGAGTGTCTAGAGAAGGTTGACTAGAATGATCCCAGGAATGATCGGGTTAACAAATGAAGAGCTCTTGAAGGCACTCGCGAAATTGAAACTTTCCGAATAGAAAGGCCTGGATAGGATGTGGATGTGGGGAGGATGTTTCCACTAGTGGGAGAGTCTAAGACCAGAGGGCACAGCATCAGAATAAAAGGACATACCTTTAGAATGGAGATGAGGAGGAATTTCTTTCATCAGAAGGTGGTGAATCTGTGGAATTCATTGCCACAGACGGCTGTGGAGGCCAAGCAGATGGATATTTTTAAGGTGGAGATTGACAGATTCTAGATTAGTAATGTTGCCAGGGGTTACGGGGAGAAGGCAGGAGAATGGGGTTGAGAGGGAAAGATAGATCAGCCATGATCGAATGGCGGGGGCTTGATGGGCCGATTGGCTTAATTCTGGACTTCCTCAGTCCAGTTGTTTATCAGGACTGCGCTGCCTCAGTATTGCCTCTCTGACAGTGTGGGACTTTGTTCATTCTCCTACTCCAACTACGCTGTGGGTTTGTGTAGGAAGGAACTGCAGATGCCGGTTTACACCGAAGATAGACACAAAATGCTGGGGTAACTCAGCGGGAACAGGCAGCGTCTCTGGAGAGAAGGAATGGGCGAGGTGACCTGAAACGTCACCAGAGACGTGGCCTGTCCCGCTGAGTTACTCCAGCGTGTTGTGTCCATCTCTCTGTGGGTTTGCTGCGCATCAAGAAGAGTTGAGTAAACGGAAATCAAATATACGACAAGTGGACAAATGTAAACCCACCTATGGAAACCACCCACAGGGAGAACCTGCAAACTCCACAAAGGCAGCACCCGAGGTCAGGATCGAACCTGGGTCTCTGGAGCTGTGAGGCAGTAGCACTACCAGCTGTGCCACTGTTACTTCCCTTTGGTTAAATCCCAATTCAGCACCATCCACCCTTGCCGGCCTTGCTGCCCCAGGCCTTTTGTCTTTAGGTTCATTGTAACGGGTCTCGTGGACAACCAGGACTTTGATGCCCCTGGCAGGGGAGGGCTAGTGATTATGCAGAGTTCCTGCTGTGGATCCCTCCCAGAGACTGGAGAGAGGCCAGGGGTTTTGGAGCTGGAAGGGACCCAACAGTGGAAACTCCAGTGGTGTAGATACCTCTGATCTTCCTGATCCTCTGTGCATTGGGGCCTACGCTCCTCCTCGGAGACTGACATAGAGCTGAAGTTCCTCCTCTATTATCCTTGTCTCATCATTTACGGAGACCCTTCAATACAACTACTACTGGCCAAACTTTGCTCCACTGATTGCAGCATCAAATTCTGTTCAGCATTGTGGAAACGCGGAACTGAATGAGGGTCTCGACCCGAAGAGTCACCCGTTCCTTTTCTCCAGTGACCCGCGGAGTTACTCCAGCTTCCTGTGTCTGTATTCGGTTTAAACCAGCATCTGCAGTTCCTCCTTACACATGTTCTCCACAGTTGCTGCACGGGTGGCTGAGTTACTCCAGCACTTTGTGTCCGTTACGGTCAAGTATTTACCTGCTCGCACCCTCGTGAAGCATCTTGGAAGGAGGATTGGCTGCACAAAATGGAAGCTGTTGTTGTTAGCGATGGTCATGCCATCTATTGATGCAGTACTGGTGCATGGCCATTGCATGTCACTGCCGTACATGAAACAGCCCTGGCTCTTGTTATATTTAAGAAGCTGGTTAATGACCACCCTCTTTGTCGTGGGTCTACACATCAATGTCTTAAATCCTACCTGCGGCAGTCAGACCGCATCGTTCACAACTCATCTTGCTGTCTGTGGGGTCTTGTTGTGTGAAGATCGATGGCTGCGTCTGCCTCGTGAGTTGATACGCCGCCCTTCAATGCAGCTTTGTGCCAAGTATCTTGAAGCATGTCAGAGTGTGTGTGTGTGTGTGTGAAACTAATGTTCTCAGTCAGAAGAAGGGTCTCGACCCAAAATGTGTGTCACCCATTCCTTCTCTCCAGAGATGCCGCCTGTCCCGTTGAGTTACTCCAGCATTTTGTGTCTATCTTTGGTGTAAACCAGCATCTGCAGTTCCTTCCTGCACCCACACCATTGGTGTTTCTCTCAGAGTTAGCCAATGTCCCACAGCATCTATTCCATTGACCAGAGACGCATCTATCCATGTCAAGTGCAAAGTCAGGCTCTGTCTTCCTTATCCAATGTGAGTTTGAAAGGGAATTTCAGCTGGTTTTCCTGCAGACCAACACCAGCCATGTATCGGCCCCTGAGTGGGTGTTGAAGTGGTCACTAAACGTTATTCCCTTCATACTGTTCCTGTACACTGTGGATGGCTGGATTGTAATCATGTATAGATTTTTCATAGACAGAATAGCGGGCAACAAAAAAGCTTTTCACACGTAACAATAAACTAAACTACACTAAACAAATCTTATCTAAACTAAATCAAATTAAATAAACTAGAACTGACAAAGACAAGTCATTGCTCCTGTCCCACTGAGATGCGCTGCCTCTCACAGTCGCGACCAGTTTCCTTGCGACTGTGGCACGGGCTGAGACCAAGAACCAGCTGACTGGGATCTCCGTCCGATGTGTGATGTTCCCCTCGACCTGACAAACCGGGACCGCACACTCCATGACTCCCAGATCCACCAGGAATGAAAGAACTGGGCCACACGGAATTAAGCGGCACGGTGGCGCAGCGGTAGAGTTGCTGCCTTACAGCGCCACGGACCCGGGTTCGATCCTGACTGCGGGTGCTGTCTGTACGGAGTTTGCACGTTCGCCCTGTGACCTGCCCTGTTTTCTCCGGGTGCTCCGGTTTCCTCCCACACTCCCAACCCATGCAGGTTTGTCGGTTCATTGGCTTTGGCTTCGGTAATGTTAGTGTATGGGGATCGCTGGTCAGCATGGACTCAGTGGGCCGAAGGGCCTGTTTCTGCATGGTATCTCTAAACTAAAACTGATTTCCAGGATATTGTTGGCTGCAACTCAACAGTAAGGTGTATTTCCTTTGAAATTAGTTTATTTGTACGTGAAATAACAGATATTTAACCGCGGAAGGTTAACTTAATTGGCAATATGTTGAGACCTCTATACAACATCCTATCGATTATTGGTAGATAGTGTACCCTAAGGACCCTTGAACGGAGACGAGGAAACGCTAGAACGGAAACCACATGGGTTTTCGACAGAGGGTGGTGAGTCTGTGGAATTCTCTGCCTCAGAGGGCGGTGGAGGCAGGTTCTCTGGATGCTTTCAAGAGAGAGCTAGATAGGGCTCTTGAAAATAGCGGAGTCAGGGGATATGGGGAGAAGGCAGGAACGGGGTACTGATTGGGGATGATCAGCCATGATCACATTGAATGGCGGTGCTGGCTCGAAGGGCCGAATGGCCTACTCCTGCACCTATTGTCTATTGTCAAAGCTAATGATGTTGGGCGGCACAGTGGTGCAGCGGGTAGAGCTGCTGCCTCGTAGTGCCGGAGACCCTGGTTCAAACCTGACCTCAGGTGCTGTCTGTGCAGAATTTGTACGTTCTCCGTGTGACCACGTGGGTTTCCTCCGGGTGCTCTGGTTTCCCCCTACATCCCAAAGACGTGCGGGTTTGTAGGTTAATTGGTTTGGTATCATTGTAATTTGTCCCCTAGCGTGTGGGATAGTGCCAGTGTACGGGTCAGCACGGGCTTGGTGGGCCGAAGGGCTGTACCTTCCATTCATTCAGGATACTGGTGCTCCAGGACAGTTTCACACACACACACACGCCTCCACCCGGATGTTTGTGTTCGGGCGACTGGTGTGGAGACTCGTGCCTTCAACCCTCGAACCACAGTGGATGGGAACTCGCCAGCCACAGTTCAAAACCACAGTCAGCACCTGAGGACGTTGGGCCGTGACTCTGCAAAGTCCTTTCCTGCCGTTCCCATCCACATGGGTTTTCGACAGGAAGGGGATGTGGCTTTGTACATCCACACCCTTCATCTTCAGGGTCTTTGTTACTCGGTTATTCCAAGAAGTGTCGCCGGTGGCAACCATTAATTATGCGGCGGTAATTTGCACACCAGTAATGTGTGATGCCTGTGTCATTGCTCTAAAGTAACTGTTAGGGGTCCTGAACACACTCTATGTTCCTTCCCTGGGAGTAGAAAGGTTAGCATTGTGACCTCTCCTACTGCCATCTTCTGCTGTTTTGTGCACATAATCATGAGAGGAATAGATCGGGTGGATGCACAGAGTCTCTGGCCCAGAGTAGGGGAATCGAGGACCAGAGGACATAGGTTCAAGGTGAAGGGGAAAAGATTTAATTGGAATCTGAGGGGTAACTTTTTCACACAAAGGGTGGTGGGTGTATGGAACAAGCTGCCAGAGGAGGTAGTTGAGGCTGGGACTATCCCAATGTTTAAGAAACAGTTAGACAGGTACATGGATAGGACAGGTTTGGAGAGATATGGACCAAGCGCAGGCAGATGAGACTAGTGTAGCTGGGACACTGTTGGCCGGTGTGGGCAAGTTGGGCCGAAGGCTGTATCACTCGATGACTCTATTGCTCAATGGGATCTCAAGAGTGTTGAATTGTTATATGTATCAAAACAGAACAATGAAATTCTTACCTGCAGCAACACAACCTGTCCACGTGTGTACTGAGGGACAGTGACAAGCTTTTGCTGCATGCGAACCATTCAGTCGAAAGACCACACATGATTACAATCGGGCTATCTACAGCGTATAGATGCATGATAAGGGAATCACGTTTAGTGCAAGGTAAAGCCAGTAAAATGTCCGATCAAAGGTTGTCCGAGGGTCACCAATGAGGGAGGTAGCAGTTCAGCACTGGTCTCTAGTTGTGGCAGGATACATCATAACGGAACAATGTTCTTACCTGCAGCAGCGCAGCTGGTTTATATACACAGTAGAGTCATAGTCACACAGTGTGTAAACAGCCGCTTCAGCCCAACTTGCTCATAACGTCCAATATGCCCCATCTACACTAGTCCCACCTGCTCACATATGATCTATCTATCTATCTATCTATCTATCTATCTATCTATCTATCTATCACAAAATTGCTGCAGAAACTCAGCAGGTGCAGCAGCATCTATGGAGCAAAGGAAATAGGCGACGTTTCGGACCGAAACCCTTCTTCAGGGACTCAAGGTATGCCTACTTTGAAGAAGTTCTCCTCCTCTCTCCGGAGTCAAGGTATCTATCTATCTATCTATCTATCTATATCTATCTATCTATCTATCCTATTACTAAACCTCTCATTTTAACCACTTCAGCACATTTGATTTGATTTGATTGGATTCAATTTATTGTCATTGCACTTTTCAGTGCAACAAAATGGTTTAGCCTGCAGTCATAACATAGAATAATAACAAACAATCAACACAGTTTAAAGTCCCAAAGTCATTGTCTCTTCCCTCCTTGCTCTCCCTCTCCCTCTGCGCTGAGGCAATCCAAGCCTCCGATGTTGTGACCCCACCGGGTAAGTCCCGCGGCTGAATCCGAGCTCCGCAAACGGGCCGGTTCAAACTCCGCGGCCCGGGGTGGTCGAAGCTGCCGCCCTCCAGTCCAGCGGACGCAGCTGTAGTTGCGGGAGCTCCGGAAAAAACAGGTCACAAACCTGTGACCTGCGAGCTCCCGACGAGATCCTGTCGTCCACTGGCCCGCGGCCGAGCCTCCGAGGCTCCAAAGTCGGGTGGGAAGTTGGGTCGCCCCGCAACCACAGCCCCGAAGTCGGCCAGCCTCGCGTTGGTTGGGAAAAGGCTCTGACTCCCCCCCCCCACCCCCCTCCGCGATAGGACCTCAGCGCAAAGAGGAGACGGGGGATGTTACGGCACAAAGGTCGCATACACCACCCCCCCCCCCCCCGAAGGAAGAAGGTCCACACATACAACCCCCCCCCCCCCCCCCACCCCCCACACAACTAAATAAACCGAAATAAACTGTAAAAACGGGACAAGAGAAAACAAAAAACAGAAAAGACAAACGGACAGCAGGCGAGCCGCCACTTCCGGATCTGCGTTGTAATTAAATTTGCACAAAAACGTTACTCTATATCACTAGGATTTTTTCGCCACCTTACTCACCGTTCTCCTCCACTCCTAGACACCAAGTTTTGTTCCGATCGGTGAAATATCAGAAAAGTTACGAAGGTTTAAACAATTGCGAGATCAGCAGATTGGTCTTCTCCCCTGTCAGTCACCATGAAGGTACCGCCCTTCCAGCACCCGCTGGAGGATAAAGCCCCAGAGGCGGGGCAGAGTAAAGGAGCCGTGCTAATTGAGTCCGCAAGACTGGAGTTCGACAAAGCCGCTGTGTGGAGTCCCTCCCCCCCACACACACCCCCTCCCCCCCCCCCCACAACCTCCTCTTCCCCCTTCCCCTCTGACTGGGGCCCAATGGTTTCTTAAATGTTTCTTAAACGTTGCGATAGTATCAGCCTCAACTACCTCCTCTGACAGCTCGTTCCGTACACCCACCACCCCTCTGTGTCAAACAAAAGCTACCCCTTAGGTTCCTATTAAATCTTTCCCCTCCCCCTCACTTTAAACCCATGTCCTCTGGTCCTCGTTTCTCTGGGCAAGTGACTCTGTGCATCTACCTGATCTATTTCCCCTCATGATTTTTTTCACCTCTATACGATCACCCCTCATCCACCTGTACTCTAAGGAGTAGAGAGACCCAGCCTGTGCAACCTCTCCCTATAGCCCGCACCCTCCAGTCCTGGCGACATCCGTGTAAATCTTCCCTGCACCCTTTCCAGCTTGACAGCATCTTTCTTATGACCTGGTGCCCAGAACCGCACACAATACTCTAAATGTGGCCTCACCAACGTCTTGTACAACTGCAACAAATCTGAAATAGAAACCGAAAATGTCCAGTAGGTCGGGCAGCGTGTGCTGGAATAAATCTCGGAGTGTTTCTGTTTTAAAAATAGCCCTGGGAGTGAATAATGAAATTGTGTTGTAGGAGCTGTCATCTGTTCTTAATCTGAGCTGTCTCTGCCATGGGTGTGTTTGATAGGACAGTACGAAGGGAATCTTGCTCCTTTTGTGGGGAGACTTTAAGCTAACTTTATTAAATACAGCAAAGGAACAAATTATGTTTAGTCTGTTGTGTCCAAGGGGCATTCCAGTCCCTCGCCTGCTCACTGCTCACAGATCGTTTCAAATGCAACAGTGGGCACAAATGTAGCCTCTACCATCCTCTCTCCCTCTCACTCCCTCTCTCTCTTCTCGCACTCTTTCCAACTCACTTTCTCTCTCTCTCTCTCCTCTCTCTCTCTCTCTCTCTCCTCTCTCTCTCTCTCTCTCTCTCCCCTCTCTCTCTCTCTCGACTCCTCTTCCTCTTTCTTTCCCCTCTCTCCTCTCTCTCTTTCTCTTACCCACTTCCTCTCCTCTCTCCCCCCCACAGAAAAAAGTTCTGTCCTCTGATTTACTTTGCTGCATCTCCCACCTTCTCCTCCTCTCTCTCTTCTCTTTCTCACTCACTCTCTCAGATGCTCTCTCCCTTCCTTCCCCCTCTTTCCCTCTCCCTTCTCCCTCTCTCCTCCTCCTCCCTCCTCTTCCCTTTCCCTCTCCCTCTCTCTCCTGTGTTCTGTCTCTGATATCTTTGCTCTCCCCCCCTCCCCCTCTCTCTCCTCCCTCTCTCTCTCCTCTCCTCCCACCTATCTCCCCTTCTCTCCCCTCCCCTCTCTCCCCCTCCTCTCTCCCACCCTCTCTCCTCTATCCCCCCTCTCTCCTCCCCTCTCTCCTCTCCCCCTCTCTCTTCTCCCCATCACCTCCCCTCTCTCCCTCTCTCCCCCTCTCTCTCCTCTCTCCCCCCTCTCCCCCTCTCTCCCTCCCCCCCTCTCCCCCTCTCTCCTCCCCCTCTCTCCCCTCTCCTCTCTCTCCCCCTCTCCCTCCCTCTCTCCCCCTCCCCCTCTCCCCCTCTCCATCTCTCCCCCCCTCTCCCTCCCCCTCTCCCCCCCCCCCCTCTCTCCCCTCTCTCCCCCTCTCCCCCATTCTCTCCGTGTCTCTCTCTCCCTTTTTCCCCTCAGTCTCTCTCTCCTTCCCTCTCTCCCCTCTCTACCTACCCCCCCTCCCCCCTCCATCCACCAGCCCCAGTCCTGTTTTGAACGACACTCTGTAAAACCGCAGCTTTTTTCCCCTGGCCTCAGCTGCTGGCACCCAGCTCGAATGTGACAGCACACACTCTCTCTCTCTCTCTCTCTCCTCCCACTCACCACTCTCTGCTCTCTAAGCTGTTCGGATATCGAGCTCCGCTCTCTGCTCCACTCTCCGCCTGAATCTACGCTGTTCCTGGGGCTTGTTTGAAAGTAACTCGAAACCTTTTAAATGGCTGACTCCCCCCTGAACAACTCCTGGCCGTCCTTTTCTAAGTTCTGGATGAAGAGATGGTCATTTAAGAAAGGTACTTCTTATCTCTCTCTCTCTCTCTCTCTCTCTCTCTCTCTCTCTCATTCTCTCATTCCTGTACCGTTTCGGTTAATGGTTCTGGGCTTTGCTTCTTTCGACTTGTTATTTGTGAAACTTTCTGTCTGAACGTTTGAGTCAGAACCTGCTCCCTGGTGCCTGTCTATCTTCACGAGCGACGTGTCTCTGAGTGAAACTGTGCCTGGGTTCTGAGCTGCGGTTTCTGCTGGTGTGACAGCCCGGGTTTGAGCTGAGATGCCGGTACTTTGAACTAGCGTCTAGATCTGCTCACGTCCGCTGGGCCTCTGTACATCCAGCTCCACAGCCCGACCTTCACGGGTCGAGATGTTCCTTGGTGGTTTTGTGTCTGGTAGTCGGGGCTGAAGGTGCTTTCAACAGCGCAGGCTGTCTGTCGCCTGGCTGGTTCTATACTCTAGTCTGGGGTTTGGCTCATGTGCATACAAGGTGTCCATGGCATGCTGGCATCGATTTACTGCTGGTGTGTGTATGGATGTACGCACTATTCTGTCTCTCTGCCTGTGTGTGTGTGTGTGCGTGTGTGTGTGTGTGTGTGTGTGTGTGTGAGTGTGACGTGAGTGTGTGTGTGTGTGTGCGTGTGCGCGTGCGCGTGTGCGTGTGTGTGTGTGTGCACATGTGTGGCTGTGTGAGTCTCCAACCCTGGACGTGAGTGTGTGTGTCTTGCGAATCAGTGTGCGTGTATCTCTGTCTGCGTATGTGTGAGCTTGTGCATGCATGCGTGTCACTGTGTGTGCATGTGGGTGTATGCGTGTGTGGGTGCATGGGTGTGTCTCACAAGGGCCCATATAATGTAATTTAGCTGTTTCTTAACCGAGTCGGACTTTCAGAATGAAACTGTTAATGAAAGTTAATCTGGTCTCTGTGATCACATTCTCTATCCTTTCATTCCAGTATGGAGTGGGCAAGCAGCAGTATTGACCATGCTCACAGTTCCCGGCCCTGGGTGTTGAGGGCCCTGGGTGTAGTGGGCCCTGGGTGTAATGGGCCCTGGGTGTAGTGGGCCCTGGGTGTAGTGGGCCCTGGGTGTTGTGGGCCCTGGGTGTAGTGGGCCCTGGGTGTTGAGGGCCCTGGGTGTTGTGGGCCCTGGGTGTAGTGGGCCCTGGGTGTAGTGGGCCCTGGGTGTTGTGGGCCCTGGGTGTAGTGGGCCCTGGGTGTTGTGGGCCCTGGGTGTAGTGGGCCCTGGGTGTTGAGGGCCCTGGGTGTTGTGGGCCCTGGGTGTAGTGGGCCCTGGGTGTAGTGGGCCCTGGGTGTAGTGGGCCCTGGGTGTTGTGGGCCCTGGGTGTTGAGGGCCCTGGGTGTAGTGGGCCCTGGGGGGGTTGTGGGCCCTGGGTGTTGTGGGCCCTGGGTGTTGTGGGCCCTGGGTGTAGTGGGCCCTGGGTGTTGTGGGCCCTGGGTGTTGTGGGCCCTGGGTGTTGTGGGCCCTGGGTGTAGTGGGCCCTGGGTGTTGAGGGCCCTGGGTGTTGAGGGCCCTGGGTGTAGTAGGCCCTGGGTGTTGTGGGCCCTGGGTGTAGTGGGCCCTGGGTGTTGTGGGCCCTGGGTGTTGAGGGCCCGGGGCCCTATGTGGGGATTGGGCCCACAACTGCTGAGATTCAGGCTGCCGGCTGTATTTTGGGCCCGGATGGTCGGAGCCACTCTCCAGCCCCTGTAGTCCACGCTGTCCCTCACAGCACAGACTGTGCGAGG
Source organism: Leucoraja erinaceus (assembly GCF_028641065.1). Lineage (NCBI taxonomy): Eukaryota > Metazoa > Chordata > Chondrichthyes > Rajiformes > Rajidae > Leucoraja > Leucoraja erinaceus. The sequence goes on along the minus strand of NC_073405.1, from coordinate 7,506,126 downwards.
CCAGGTAACATCCACGGGTCCTGCCGTTTACACCAGGCATTAAACCGAGTGCACGCTGGCATGGTGCTGGGAACCTTGGGGATGGTTAGCAACGTTACACAAAGACAGCAACTCCAAACCACTTGGCTCGTCAGTCTGGGATCGGATGGGATGGGATGTGAGAAAAACACAGAGGGCTGGAGTAGCTCAGCGGGTCAGGCAGCATCTGTGGAGGACATGGATAGGCCATGTTTCGGGTCGGGACCCTTCTTCAGACCTGCCCCACCCTGGGATATGAGGCAGTTATTAGTGTTTGTTGGGCCCTACTGTGTTAAACATGGCCTGCTGTTTGATTACATCACAGATGTGACTGTGGGGATATAAACTACGTTCAATGAGGTGGATCTGATTCTCGCAGTTCCCGGTGTGGCAGTGATCTTCAAGCTTCAGTTGGCTGGAGTGTGTAAACACGGATGATGTCCCAATGTCCATGAAGGCAGAGATATCCTACTGCAATATCCCCATTCCCCCCCATCCCCCCTCCCCCTCCCACTCCTCCCCCTCTCCCCCCTCTCTGCCTCTCTCCCCTCTTCCGCCCCTTCCCCTCTTCCCCTCTCCCCCCTCTCCCCCTCTTCCCCTCTCCCCCCCTCTCCCCCCCTCTCCCCCCCTCCTCCCCTCCCCCCTCCCCTCGCCCCTCTCCCCCTCTCCCCCTCTCTCTCCCCTCTCCCCCCTCCCCCTTCCCCCCCCTTCCCCTCTTCCCCTCTCCCCCCTCTCCCCCTCCTCCCCCTCTCCCCCCTCTCCCCCTCTCCCCCCCTCTCCCCCTCTCCCCCCCCTTCTTTCCCCTCCCCCCCTCTCCTCTCCTCCCATCTACTCTCCTCAACTCCCCTCTCCCCCCTCTCCCCCTCTCCCCCTCTCCCCCTCCCCCTCCCCACCTCTCCCCTCCCCCCCCTCTCCCCCTCTCCCCCTCTCCCCCCTCTTCCCCCCTCCTTCCCCTTCCCCCTCTCCCCCTCCCTCTCCCCCTCTCCCCCTCTCCCTCTCTCCCCCTCTCCCCCTCTCCCCCTCTCACTCCCCCCACTCTCCCCCTCTCTCTCCCCCTCTCCCCCCCTCTCCCCCCCCTCCTCCTCTGCCCCCCCCCCTCTCTGCCTCTCCCCCTCTCCCCCTCTCTGCCTCTCTGACTTTAGGAGAATTGTGGACAGGCATGAAAGAAAGCTTGCGGGAAATATAAAAACTGTAAAAGTCTCTATAGGTACGTAAAGGGAAAAGATTAGTGAAGATGAATGTAGGTCCCTTAGTCAGAGACAGGTGAATTTATGTTGGGAAACGAGGAAATGGCAGAAAAGTTAAACGAGTACTTTGGTTCTGTCTTCCTTAGTGAAGACAGGACCAATCTCCTGGAAACACTGGGGGACTGAGGATCTAGTGGGAGGGAGGAACTGAAGGGAATCCACATGAGTTAAAAAATGGTGTTGGGTAAACTGTTGGGACTGAAGGCAGATAAATCCCCAGGGCCTGATGGTCTGCATCCCAGAGTACTCAAGGAGGTCGCCCTAGAAAATTGGATGCATTGGGGATAATTTTCCAATGTTCTCTCGACTCTCAATCATGGCTGATCGTCCCCAATCAATAACCCGTGCCTGCCTTCTCCCCGTATCCCTTGACTCCACTAGCCCCTAGAGCTCTATCTAACTCTCTCTTAAATCCATCCAGTGATTTGGCCTCCACTGCCCTCTGTGGCAGGGAATTCCATAAATTCACAACTCTCTGGGTGAAAAGTTTATCTCACCTCAGTCTTAAATGCCCTTCCCTTTATTCTAAGACCGTGGCCCCTGGTTCTGGACTCGCCCAACATTGGGAACATTTTTCCTGCATCTAGCTTGTCCAGTCCTTTTATAATTTTATATGTTTCTATAAGATCTCTCCCCCCCCCCCCTCATCCTTCTAAACTCCAGTGAATGCAAGCCTAGTCTTTTCAATCTTTCCACATATGACAGTCCCGCCATCCCAGGGATCAATCTCGTGAACCTACGCTGCACTGCCTCAATCACAAGGATGTCCTTCCTCAAATTAGGAGACCAAAACTGTACACGGTACTCCATGCAGATGATCCCAGGGCATTTATCAGATGCTGGTTAATACCAAAGATAGACACACATTACTGGAGTAACTCAGCAGGACAGGCAGCATCTCTGGAGAAAAAGGATGGGTGATGTTTTGGGTCGGGACTCTTCTTCAGCCTGGCAGCTGGGCGGGGAGCTCAGCAGTGGTTTGTGGGTGTTTATCCCTGCACGTCGCTGCTTGTGAGAGCTTGCTGTGCACAAACTGGCAGCTGCCTTTCCCGCATTGCCACCTCGACATCAATGTTATTGGCACCAAAGTTATTTGGGGCTGAGGTTGTGAAAAGTCTTCAAGGATATGCCTGGAGTCAACTGGAATAGGCCTGGATAGAATGGAAGCGGAGAGGATGTTTCCACTAGTGGGAGAGTCTAGGACTAGAGGGCACAGCCGCAGAATAAAATGACGCACCTTTGGGAAGGAGATGAGGGGGAATTTATTTAGTCAGAGGGTGGTGAATCTGTGGAATTCATTGCCACAATAGCCTGGTGGAGGCCTAGAGATAGATCAGTCACGATTGAATGGCAGAGTAGACTTGATGGGCCGAATGGTCTAATTCTGCACCTACAGCTTCTGGAAGAGAGCAGGTTTCTTACTGGGAGCCCAAAACGTTCTCCATCCCTCATATTGTTATCCAGCTCCGAAACAATTTCATGTGCTGTAATCGATGCATGACTCAATGACAGCCCTGATCCCATCTCCTTCAATACTGATTAACACTAATTGGAAGCTGTGCTGCCAAAATATTAGGGACCAAAGTATTTAACTTGCCGTCATCCGAAAACAATGTCAAAGTTTCCCTTCCACACCATGGTCCCTGCGGTTCCTTATGTTTTTCCCATTTATTCTGCTGTTAAGAATTCTGAGCAAGTCCTAATTGGAATGAACTGGGATAGTTCCCACCACTGTTTCAATAGCTGATGGACACAAAACGCTGGAGTAACTCAGCAGGACAGGCAGCAGCATCTCTGGATGACGTTTCGGGTCGAGACCTTTCTTCAGAAGTAGTCGTTTCTCCTCCGTTGACCCTCGTGGCCTCCTCTGGAAGGTGATTAGATAACAGCCCTGAAGTGGTGGAAATTGATTTTTGGCAGAGTCGGTGCAGGGAGGCTGGTTTATTCTGTTGGGAATCCAATCCGCACGATAAACTTCAACGAGAGTTTCGCAAGTGGGAAGGGAAGCAGGGCGGAGATTTGTGTGCTGCACATAGTTTGATGTCACTTTGGCAAACGGCGCTGGTGGGCGAAAGGAGCTTTTGCAACCGAGATAGTTTATAACTCGGACAGGGGGGGATGCTTGCTGAATGACGGATTCTTCTTCTGCATGTCCCCAAGTGCCTGGAATGTGTGATGTGCGGGCAGACCAGTGTTGAAGTCCAGCTCCATCTCTCTCTCTCTCTCTCTCTCTCCCTCCCCTCCCCCCTCCCCCCCTCCCTCCCCTCCCCCCTCTCCCCCCCTCTCTCCCCCTCTCTCCCCCCCTCTCTCTCCCCCTCTCTCCCCCCTCTCTCCCTCTCTCTCCCTCCCTCTCTCTCCCCCCCCTCTCCCTCCCTCTCCCTCCCTCTCCCTCCCTCTCCCTCCTCTCCCTCTTTCTCCCTCTCTCCCCCTCTCTCCCCCTCTCCTCTCTCTCCCCCTCTCTCCCTCTCTCTCTCCTTCCCTCCCTCTCTCCCCCTCTCTCTCCCCTCTCCCCCTCCCTCTCCCCCTCTCTCCCCCCTCTCTCCCCTCTCTCCCCTCTCTCTCCCCTCCTCCTCCCCTCTCCCCCCTCTCTCTCCCCACCCTCTCCCCTCTCTCCCCCCTCCTCCCCTCTCTCTCCCCCCTCTCCCCCTCTCCCCCCTCTCCCCCTCTCCCTCCTCTTCTCTCTCTCCCCCTCTCCCCCTCTCTCCCCCTCTCTCCCCCTCTCCCTCCCCCTCTCTCCCCCTCTCTCCCCCTCTCCCCTCTCTCCTCCCCTCTCCCCTCTCTCCCCTCTCTCCCCCTCTCTCCCCCCTCTCCCCCCTTCTCACTCCCTCCACCTCTCTCCCCCTCTCTCCCTCTCTCCCCTCTCTCCCTCTCTCCCCCTCTCTCCCCTCTCTCCCCTCTCTCCCTCTCTCCCTCTCTCTCTCCCTCTCTCTCCCCCTCTCTCCTCTCTCTATCTATCTCTCTCTCTCCCCTCTCTCCCCTCTCTCCCCCCTCTCTCCCCTCTCTCTCTCCCATTCTCTCCCCTCCCTCTCCCCTCTCTCTCCCCTCTCTCTCTCCCCACCTCTCCCTCCCCTCTCTCCCCCTCTCTCCCTCTCTCCCTCTAGAGGTGGATTGAGATTCGAATCTACGCCTTCCCCCTCTCTCCTCCTCTCTCCCCCTTCGAGAAGGAACTGCAAGTGCAGGGAAAATCTCGAAGGTGGGTAGGCCGGAGGAATTCAGCCGGTCTCCCCCTCTCTCCCTCCCCCCCTCTCCCCTCCCCCCCTCTCGCTCTCGCGCCCGCTCTCGCCCTCTCTCCCCCTCTCTCCCCCCTCTCTCCTCCGCTCTCTCTCCCCCTCTCCTCCCCGCTCTACCCCTCTCTCTCTCTCTCTCTCTCTCCCTCTCTCCCCTCTCTCCCCTCTCTCCCCTCTCTCCCTCTCTCCCCCTCTCTCTCCCTTCTCTCTCTCTCCTCTCTCTCCCCTCTCTCTCTCCTCCCATCTCTCCTGCCCCCCTCTCTCCCCCTCTCTCTCCCTCTCTCTCCCTCTCCCCCTCTCTCCCCCTCTCTCTCCCCTCCCCCCCCCTCCCTCTCCCCTCCCCCCTCTCTCCCCCTCTCTCCCCCCTCTCTCCCCCTCTCCCCCCCCCCCCCCTCTCCCCCCCTCCCCCCCCCTCTCCCCCCCTCCCCTCTCCTCTCCCCCCCTCTCCCCCCCCCCCCCTCTCCCCCCTCTCCCCCCCTCCCCCCCTCCCTCTCTCCCCCTCTCTCTCTCCCCCTCTCCCTCCCCCTCTCTCCCCCCACCCTCTCCCTTTCTCTCTCTCCCTCCTCCTCTCCCCCCCCTCTCTCAGTCAATGTCAGTTTTATCCACCACTTGTACACGAAGGGCAGTGAAATGAATTTACCAGCAGCGATACACAAGGAAAAAGACACACACCCACACTATACACGTTTAACTCTCTCCCCCTCTCTCCCCCTCTCTCCCCCTCCTCTTCCCTCTCTCTCTGCCTCTCTCCCTCCTCTTCTCTCCCCCTCTCCCCTCTCTCTCCCCTCCTCCACTCTCTCCCCTCTCTCCCCTCCTCCCTCCTCCCTCTCTCCCCCTCTCCCCCCTCCCCTCTCTGCCTCTCTCCCCCTCTCTCCCCCCTCTCTCAGGTCACGGCGACAGCCACGTGTCCCACCTCGCGCCCGTGTTTGGACGCCGCTCTGAGCCGTGTTGCTGAGTTAAGGGCCTGTCCCACTTTCACGACCTAATTCGCGACCTCTGCCGAGTTTGCCTTTGACTCGTACTCGCAGCATGGTCGTCATGAGGTCGTAGGTAAGTCGTTGGTAGGTCGTAGAATAACGCCCCGACCTACTTGATGCCACGACTAGATGCTAGTCGCAGGTACTCGTGGCATCAAGTAGGTCGGGGGCGTTTTTCGAGCCTGATGAAAAAGGTTGTGAATTAGGTGGTGAGAGTGGGACAGGCCGTTTATGTCACACTTATGGGGCTCCTGACAGAGATCCAAACCGGTTTAGTTTATGGTCACGTGAGCCGAGGTACAGTGGAAAGCTTTGTTGTTGCGTGCTGGCCAGTCAGCAGAAAGACAGCACATGATCACAATCGAGCCGTTTACAGTTTATAGGGAATAACGTTCAGTGCAAGGTAAAGCCAGCAAAGTCCGATCGAGGATAGTCTGAGGGTGAAGGGTTTAAGAAGATCAAGTCAAGTCAAGTCAAGTTTATTTGTCACATACACACACGAGATGTGCAGTGAAATGAAAGTGGCAATGCTCGCGGAACAACAAAACAACCAAACAAATTATAAACACAATCATAACACACATATTATTTTACATAATAAATAATAGAAGGAAAAACGTTCTGTACAGTTAGTCCCTGGTGAGAAAGGCGTTTACAGTCCGAATTGCCTCTGGGAAGAAACTCCTTCTCAACCTCTCCGTTCTCACTGCATGGCAACGGAGGCGTTTGCCTGACCGTAGCGGCTGGAACAGTCCGTTGCAGGGGTGGAAGGGGTCTCTCTCATGATTTTGTTTGCTCTGGAGTTGCACCAGTAATAAAAGTAATAAATGTTGCGGTAGGAGTAGAGATTGGAGATTGTCGATCTGCATCTGGGGCTGGCTGGCTAACAGTGGCCTGTGAGATGGGGCTGGGAGGCTCCGGAGTTGCTTCACATGGATCCCCTGGTGGTTGGGGAGCAGGGAGAGGACACTGAGTAAGCTGGGCCCAGCTCCAGCTCTGATCTCACAGCTGGGAAGCCGGCGCTCCACCCCCCCCTTGTCTGGCATCTTCTCAGGACTTGCTTCCCCGAGCCTTCTGCCGGCTTCTGATGCTTGGTTCCAACAGCCACTCCTCATCTGGAGGTTGCCATAATTCTACATCAGCTGGACATGAATCACAAGGGAAGGGTCCCCCTCTGGCCAAAACTATGATCAACGTTCGTCCAAAGCCCACCCTTCTAGACAGCCACCAGTAAATAACCATCAGGTGTAGGAAGGAACTGCAGACGCTGGTTTTAATCGAAGATAGACACAAAAAGCCGGAGTAACTCAGCGGGACAGGCAGCGTCTCTGGAGAGAAGGAACGGGTGATGTTTCAGGTCGAGTTTGAAGACAGATCTGCACCCGAAACATCACCCATTCCTTCTCTCCAGAGATGCTGCCTGCCCCGCTGAGTTACTCCAGCTTTTTGGGTCTAAATTATGTTCAGGATTGTGTTCAGGCTTCTTGGTGACTGTGCCTTCAAACCGCACCCTCTGAAATTCCCCCCCCTAAAACCTCGCAACCTCCCTCTCGTCCTCCTTTAGAAAGCTTCTTCAAATAACCTTAAAATAATGTAAGATGTGACAAGGACCTTGTGACTGGAACAGGGTATAGGTAGTGGGCAAGTGGAACATTGGCAGATTCTCCATTAGTGCGTGTGTCAGGGGTTAGGGGGAGAAGGCAGGAGAATGGGGGTGAGAGGGAAAGATAGATCCGCCATGGTTGAATGGTGGAGTAGATTTGATGGGCCGAATGGCCTAATTCTGCTCCTATGACTTCTGAGCTTATGCAGAGTGAGGCCATGCGTTTTGGTAAGAGGCATCAAAATGCAGAGACACTACTAATGATTGGAGTTGAAAGGGATCTTGGTGTCCTTGTGCCTCAATCACAGAAAGGCAGCAGACTGGCGCAGCCAATGGTTAATGAGATGCACGGCATTTTGGCCTCTATTGTAAAGTGGTTGGGAAGACACAAAGTGCTGGAATAACTCAGTGGGTCAGGCAGCACCTCTGGAGAACATGGATAGATAACGTTTTAGGTTGGGACCCCCCTTCGGACTGATTGTGTTGGTGGGGGGTGGAGATAGGAGAAAGAGAGGTGGGGGCGGAAGAGGTGGATACAGGTGAGGGTGGGGGGTGGGGGGAGTTGATGCATATCAGTCTAAAGAAGGGTCTCACCGCCAATACATATCCTCCACAGATGCTGCCTGACTGCTGTGTTACTCCAGCACTTTGTGTAGTTGAGTTTAGTCTATTGTCCCGTGTACCGAGATACAGTGAAAAGCTTTTGTTGCGTGCAAGCCAGTCAGCGGAAACCCGTCATAAAGCGGACCCCGCAGTTCCTTGTGTCCGCATTCTTGTAATAATATCCGCGAATAAGCATTTGATCTTGTTTATGATCGTAAATATGTTTTATGTTTGACTAGCGTTTGTGTCCCATCGCTGTGTTGGAGGTAGTGTACCATTTTAAAGCAAGTTGTTGGCTTCATTGAATTTTGATTAACTTTAGACACAGAAAGCTGGAGTAAAGGGCCTGTCCCACTTGCGTGTCATTTGCGTGTCACACAGATAGTGCGCGAAGATTTTGTACATCACAGAATCCTGGGGCGCCGCGCGTCACTGCCTATGTCACCATGCACCATGCGCGCATCACGTGACACGTAAATGATGTCACGTCAATTACACGCAAATGACACCCAGGTGGGACAGGCCCTTAACCCTGCGTGTCAGCCGACACATCTGGAGAAAAGGAAGAGGTGACATTTCGGGTCCAGCCCTTTCTACGAGACCCATTCCTTTTCTCCAGAGACCCGCTGAGTTACTCCAGCGTTTTGTGTTTTTCTCTGCTTTAAACCAGCCTCTGCAGTTCCTTCTTACACACACTTTGATGAACTTGCTCCTTGAGCTCGCCCTGACCCAGTGGACTAAACAACGACCGTTCCCCCTCATACACTCTTAATCCTTACAGATATTGTAATGTAATTATTTATTCGGGCAATATACAGCGCTCTAATTATATCTCACAAAGTGTTTCTGTACTTCTCCCGAGCCATGTTTAATGTCTTGGAAAGATTTACTCAACTTGCTCCTCGCTTCGCCTTTGAAAGAGGCTGATTTTCTTTCTTCATAAAGTTGCAGCTGACAAATAAATCATTAAAAGTACACAATCTGTACCAAAGGCGGAACGAGCCAAGAGTGCTTTATATAATCGCAGTGTAGGCCAAAGCATTCGGAGAACGACAGCACGGCACGGTAGCGCAGCGGTAGAGTTGCTGCCTTACAGCGCCAGAGACCTGGGTCTGATTCTTGTCTATACGGAGTTTGTACATTCTCCCTGTGACTGCGTGGGTTTTCTCCGGGTGCTCAGGTTTCCTCCCACACTCCAAAGATGTACAGATGAGGGACTAAAGATGGAAATGAGCTACTGGCTATAATCTTGCATATTTACATGTTCATCAATAGTCACTGCCCCTGTTTAATAAAAAAAGATTATAGGTTAATTTGCTTCGGAAAATTGTCCCTAGTATGTAGAATACCCTGGTGTACGGGGATCGCTGGTCAGCACTGACTCAGTGGGCCGAAGGGCCTGTTTCCACACGGTAAACAGAGAGAGCTGCCATTCAGCCCATTGAACCTGTGCTGTCAGTCCCAGCCCAGATTCTCTTTCCCATGAATTTTGTGCTCGTTCCAGTGAAGAGCGTTAGCAGAACACACTGCGACGAGATTGACCAGACCTTTAGAAAGAAGATGTGGAGGAATTTCTTCAGCCAGAGGGTGGTGAATCTGTGGGATTCATTGCCACTGACGGTGGTGGAGGCCAAGCCATTGGGTATTTTTGAAGCGGAGGTTGATAGGTTCGTGATCAGTAAGGGAGTCAAAGGTCACGTGGAGAAGGCAGGAGAATGGGGTTGAGTGGGAAAGATAGACCAGCCATGATTGGATGGCCATGAAGGAGGAGACAAGATGGGCCGAATGGCCTGCTACTTCTCCTATGTCTTATGGTCATGATTTATCGGGGATGAAGGACAACAGATCGTGGCTGGGGAGACCCTGGGGTTATTCTCCTCTTCTGCTCCGAGGCGATTCGGTAAGGAATTGGATGAATACATGCAGATGATGAAGAAGGGCGGGGGGATTGAGATGGCCAGGGTGGGCCGCATGAGGCAGCAGACCCCGGGACCCCCGTCCTTCCCTCAGTAACCCCCCCCCCCCCCCACCTCCCATTCCCCCTTCATTCTCAACGCCCCCCCCCCTCTGGGTCCCTAATAACTATTAATAGTTTTTGTCACAGACGCTATTACTATTAATACTACAGTTTAAATATCAAGACACGGTATTTCTGTGGGTTAGAAAATGAAATTAGCTCTATGAAACATCTGGGGTATTACCAGTGTTAAAATAGCAGGCGATGAAATTTTGTAAAGGCCAATATCCGATCAAATTACTCCATTATTATGGACGGCAAAGTGGCACAGCTGGTGGAGCTGCTGCCTCCCAGCACCCGAGAGCCGGGTTCGTTCCTGACCTCCGCCGTCATCTGTGTGGAGTTTGCACGTTCAACCTGTGGGAAAGATAGACCAGCCATGATCGAATGGCGGAGTTGACTCGATGGGCTGAATGGCCTGCTACTTCTCCTATGACTTTATGAACTTATGAAGTTATTTCTGATCTGGAGCGGAGGGGGGGTGGGGGGGGAGGGGGGGGGGAGCAGTGCAGGTGACTCCATGCCCGAGGAATCTAATGCACGAGGAGAGTTAGACTTGTTTACTTAGGAAAAGAAATTCAGCGACACGTCACCGAGCCTCTCGAGGATGTGGAAAGTATCGACAATGGCTCCACTAACAATGCTCACGGGAACGTGAACGAGATTATCTCCTGGAGATAGCAGCGTTATCAGTTAGGGTTGCAGACCAAAGATAGACACAAAAAGCTGGAGTAACTCAGCGGGTCAGACAGCATCTCTGGAGAGAAAAAATGAATGGGCCGAGACTCATCTTCACACGCTGCCTGTCCCGCTGAGTGACTCCAGCTTTTAGAAACATAGAAACATAGAAAATAGGTGCAGGAGTAGGCCATTCGGCCCTTCGAGCCTGCACCGCCATTCAATATGATCATGGCTGATCATCCAACTCAGTATCCTGTACCTGCCTTCTCTCCATACCCCCTGATCCCACAAGGGCCACATCTAACTAACTCTTAAATATAGCCAATGAACTGGCCTCAACTACTTTCTGTGGCAGAGAATTCCACAGATTCACCACTCTCTGTGTGAAATTCTTTTTTTTCATCTCGGTCCTAAAAGACTTCCCCCTTATCCTTAAACTGTGACCCCTTGTCCTGGACTTCCCCAACATCGGGAACAATCTTCCTGCATCTAGCCTGTCCAACCCCTTAAGAATTTTGTAAGTTTCTATAAGATCCCCGATCTCCTAAATTCTAGCGAGTACAAGCCGAGTCTAACCAGTCTTTCTTCATATGAAAGTCCTGACATCCCAGGAATCAGTCTGGTGAACCTTCTCTGCACTCCCTCTATGGCAATAATGTCCTTCCTCAGATTTGGAGACCAAAACTGTACGCAATACTCCAGGTGTGATCTCACCAAGACCCTGTACAACTTTAGAAGATCCCTCCTCAATCTTCTAAATTCTAGCGAGTACAAGCCGAGTCTATCCAGTCTTTTTTGTTTGTGTCCATTCAGATCGGTGTAAACCAGCATCTTGCAGTTCCATCCTAAATGCTTTTTGTTGTTGTTGGTAGTGCTGGTTTTCCCACTGGTCCAATCTCTGGACGTTTCGCAATGAACGGGTCGCACCTCGCGACCAAAATCAGGAATAGATTTGGGGAGAAGGACACAAAATGCTGGAGGAACTCAGCGGGCCAGGCAGCGTGAGAGGGTAGAGATGCTGCCTGACCAGCTGAGTTACTCCAACATTTTGTGTCTATCTTCGGTGTAAACTAGCATCTGCAGTTCATCCCTGCACAGGGCTCCAGACTACCTGTGTGGTCTCCAGATTTTTCATGGCATAATAATCTGATGACTTCAATTCCAATGCATAAGAAGGAACTGCAGATGCTGGAAAAATCGAAGGTAGACAAAAACGCTGGGGAAACTCAGCGGGTGAGGCAGCATCTATGGAGCGAAGGAATAGGTGGCGTTTCGGGTCTCGACCCGAAACGTCACCTATTCCTTCGCTCCATAGATGCTGCCTCACCCGCTGAGTTTCTCCAACATTTTTGTCTACCTTCAATTCTAATGTATCTCGTTTGGTTGAAACATGATTTATAAATGAGGGATTTCCCCTTCTTTCGACTCGTTCTTTCGACTCGGTTCAGAGATTGAGAAACATGTCTTGTAAAGGAAGTGATTTCTCTTTCATTAGATAACGCTCAGTAGGGGGTGAAGGCCAGAAGATTTGGGGTAAATTTCCTGTGGCTTGGGAGATGCAGACAGCTGGAGTTACCGCAACACATCAGTGCTGAGTGCGGGGAAGTGAGCCATGGAATTAGTGCTTCAGGACTATAGGGCTCTGGTGAGACCACATCTGGAGTATTGTGTACAGTTTTGGTCTCCTAATTTGAGGAAGGACATCCTTGTGATTGAGGCAGTGCAGCGTAGGTTCACGAGATTGATCCCTGGGATGGCGGGACTGTCATATGAGGAAAGATTGAAAAGACTAGGCTTGTATTCACTGGAGTTTAGAAGGATGAGGGGGGGGTTCTTATAGAAACATATACAATTATAAAAGGACTGGACAAGCTAGATGCAGGAAAAATGTTCCCCATGTGGGGTGAGTCCAGAACCAGGGGCCACAGTCTTATAACAAAGGGGAGGTCATTTAAGGCTGAGGTGAGAAAAAACTTGTTAACCCAGAGAGTTGTGAATTTGTGGAATTCCCTGCCACAGAGGGCATTGGAGGCCAAGTCACTGGATGGATTTACGAGAGAGTTAGATAGAGCTCCAGGGGCTAGTGGAGTCAAGGGATATCGGGAGAAGGCAGGCACGGGTTATTGATAGGGGACGATCAGCCCTGATCACAATGAATGGCGGTGCTGGCTCGAAGGGCCGAATGGCCTCCTCCTGCACCTATTTTCAATGTTTCTATGTAGGACTCCGCAGATATCACTTCTCCCTCCCTACCCTACAACGGGGCTTCAATAACTCCAGCAGCTATATCCAGAAAGTGGGCTGGTATATAGGTGTCAGGGGCAGCATGGTGGCACCACAGTGGATTTGCAGCCTTACAGTGCCAGAGACCCTGGTTCGATCCTGACTACGGGTGCCGTCTGTACGGAGTTTGTGCGTTCTCCCCGTGACCGCGTGGGTTTCCTCCCTCACTCCAAAGACATGCGGGTTTTTGTAGGTTAATTGGCTTGGGGAAAATTGTAAATTGTCCCCAGTGTGAAACGGACAATGTCAGTGCGCGGGACTCTGGTCGGCGTTGACTGAAGGGCCTGTTTCCGTGCTGTATCTCTAAAGTAAACTGAAGGATTATACTCCCCGCGCAGTGCATCTCTGCAGATCATTGGAAGCCGTGAGCCCCTCCTCCCCCATTACAGCGAGGTTATGGTCCCAGGGGAAATCGCAAAGTTACTGGAAAAACTTCCTGAAGTCTGGACTAATGAGCCGAGTTCAATGACACAAGTTCAATTATCACTAAGGCACCAGTGGGAGATAAATTCAAATGATTAGATATATGCAGGCAATTAAATAATAATAATATGGCAAGAAAAATGACATCATATGGTAACATCTTTCTGTATCATTAGCAGATTGTCATTAAAGTCCATCTGGTTCATAGGTTCAGAAACCACAGGAGCAGAATGAGGCCATTCGGCCCGACAAGTCATCTGCCGTTCAATCATGGCTGATCAATCTTTCCCTCTCAACCCCGTTCTCCTGCCTTCTCACCATAACACGGTACGAGTTCATTCCAAGAGCTCTCCCGAGTTTGGCCCTGATTCGAACTCGGAGATTTACGGTAATGGCCACTCGTCGGTACTCGGGGCTCTCGTGGACATTTTTCAACATGTTGAAAAATCTTCACGAGTCTTCCCGAGCTTACCTGCCATTAGCGAGTCTTCCCGAGTACCCGCCGTTAGCGTTACGAGCCGCTAAGAGGCGTCCCCGAGCTCCGACGTACCCGCTACGTTCATTCTCCGTTCATTACCACGAGTTTGATTTATTTAAACTCGGGAGAGCTCTTGGAATGAACTCGTACCGTGGGACAGGGCTTTTACTAATCTAGAATCTGACAATCTCCGCTATGAACTATCCAGTGACTTGGCCCCGATAGCCGTTTGTGCCAATGAATTTCACAGATTCACTGTGCTCTGATTAAAATAAATCCCTCCTCATTTCTTTTCTAAAGGTACATCCTTTTATTCTGAGGCTGCGCCCTCTGGTCCTAGACTCTCCCACTAGTGGAAGCGTCCTCTCTGCATCCATTCTATCCAGGCTTTTCACTATTTGGTTTATTAATGTTACGGACAGAGGGAAAATCTGCCAGCCTTATGCAGTGGAACTCGGCTTTAGACACCACAACTCAGCTGATTCAAAACGCCCTCTGAAATAGCTTCGCAAACGTTTCAGTTGTATTCAGTAAGGTGCAGGGAGGTGGTCACGACTAGTTCTGGGCAAACGGTGATGAGTTTCTCAGCCACCGCCCCTCTCAACCCACATCCTACACACACCCATTAAAAGCCAAAGGTTTTTAAAATGGTGCAGATAAACACAGCTTGTGAAGTTGCTTGGCTGCAGAGTCGGGGACATTGGTCCCTAATTTCTGGGCGCTCCTCGGGAGTTGACAACGGTGATCGGAGTGAGTGTGTAGAAACAAACTGCAGATGCATTGAAAAGACTAGGCTTGTATTCACTGGAGTTTAGAAGGATGAGGGGGGGGGTCTTATAGAAACATATACAATTATAAAAGGACTGGACAAGCTAGATGCAGGAAAAATGTTCCCAATGTTGGGCGAGTCCAGAACCAGGGGCCACAGTCTTAGAATAAAGGGGAGGTCATTTAAGACTGAGGTGAGAAAAAACTTTTTCACCCAGAGAGTTGTGAATTTATGGAATTCCCTGCCACAGAGGGCAGTGGAGGCCAAATCACTGGATGGATTTAAGAGAGAGTTAGATAGAGCTCTAGGGGCTAGAGGAATCAAGGGATATGGGGAGAAGGCAGGCACGGGTTATTGATAGGGGACGATCAGCCATGATCGCAATGAATGGCGGTGCTGGCTCGAAGGGCCGAATGGCCTCCTCCTGCACCTATTGTCTATGTTTATATGTTCTATGCTGGTTTACACCGAAGATAGGCACAAAATGCCGGAGTAGCTCAGCGGGAGAGGCAGCATCTCTGGAGAGAAGGAATAGGTGACGTTTCAGGTCGAGACCCTTCTTCAAACAGAGTCAGGGGAGAGGGAAACTAGGGATATGGACGGGTACTCAGAATTAAAAGACGTTCTTTTAGGAAGGAGATGAGGAGAAATTACTTTAGTCAGAGTGTGGTGAATGTGTGGAATTATTTGCCACAGAAGGCTGTGGAGGCCAAGTCAGTGGATATTTTGAAGGCAGAGGTAGATAGATTCTTGATTAGTACGGGTGTCAAAGGTTTTGGGGAGAATGGGGTTAAGAGGGAGAAATAGATCAGCCATGATTGAATGGCGGAGCAGACTTGATGGGCCGAATGGCCTAATTCTACTCCTATTCCTTATGACCTAATGACAGGTCAAGACAGATGATGACCATGGTTCACTGCTGGCTGAGGGGGAAGGTTGAGTTGGGAAAACTCCGACAGGGACTTTAGTCACAGCTGCCCCTCTTCAATGCGTGAAACTGTCAGGAGCTGCAATCTGCCCGCAGACACACGGAGATTAAACGCGCGGGATGTACAGCAGCTGGCGACATTGGGATGGAGGTGTAGTCTGCGAGAGGGCTCTCTCTTCCAGCTGTTCGGGGCGGGCAACGTTTCAAACAAGTCCGGCTGGGCTGCTGAATGTTGAGCGTCGGAACAGACGCGGGATCCTTCATTGAGTCGGGAAGACAGAGCAACCATAAAAGGCAAGTTAGGCCAGTGATTTATCACAAGGCATAGCAGTGCCAATTGGAGCAAAGTGCTTGGAAACATGTGCATTGTACCAAGTCTCCAGCTGTTCTCTGTTTAGGAATAGTGAAACTTGCATTTGGGTGGCTGCTTAGGATGTGCCACAGGATGTCCCTTGATGTCCCTTGCTGCTGTTTACTTCATAGTCACTGTTTTCTACGGTGTTTTTGAACCAAGCGTGGCTACCGTTTTGGGTGTTGCAGAGTGCCACAGATTCTGAGTGACGAACTGTCCCTGATTCTGTAGGATAATTCCAAAAATGGAGTTTGCTTTCCGAG
Source organism: Leucoraja erinaceus (assembly GCF_028641065.1). Taxonomy (NCBI): domain Eukaryota; kingdom Metazoa; phylum Chordata; class Chondrichthyes; order Rajiformes; family Rajidae; genus Leucoraja; species Leucoraja erinaceus. The sequence continues at coordinate 7,490,257 of NC_073405.1, read as the reverse complement.
ATACAGCATGGAAACTGGCCCTTCGGCCCACATGGTCCATACTGACCAACGGTCACCCAGACACTAGTTGTAGGAAGGAACTGCGGTTGCCGGTTTAAACTCGGTGTGAAGAAGGGCCTCTACCCGAAGCATCACCCATTCCTTCGATCCAGAGATGTTGCCTGTCCCGCTGAGTTACTCCAGCATTTTGTGTCTACCCAGACACTAGTTTTACACAGAGAGTGGTGAATCTGTGGAATTCTCTGCCACAGAAGGTAGTTGAGGCCAGTCCATTGGCTATATTTAAGAGGGAGTTAGATGTGGCCCTTGTGGCAAAAGGGATCAGGGGGTATGGAGAGAAGGCAGGCATGGGATACTGAGTTGGATGATCAGCCATGATCACATTGAATGGCGGTGCAGGCTCGAAGGGCCGAATGGCCTACTCCTGCACCTATTTTCTATGTTTCGATGATGTTATCCCAGTTTTGCATTGCACACACCATATGCAATTTACAAAAGCCAATTAACCTACAACCGTGCATGTATTTGGAGTGTGGGAGGAAACCGGAGCACCTGGAGAAAACCCACGCGGCTGCAGGGAGAACGTGCAAACTCTATCCGGACAGCATCTGTTGTCACAATTGAACCTGGGTCTCTGGCGCTGTAAGGCAGCAACTCTGCCCCAGTGTCATTGAGCCACCTGGAAACGTAACTATATTTTAGTCCCAGGCTGAGTGATTCCAGGACTACATTGTTTTCTCTAATGACCAAATGAAATTTAGCGGCAGGCAGCAGTCAGTCCGCAGCCTCGGGGCAGCTCGCAAACCCTTGCCTTCCTGCATCATATAAAATGCTCCAGAGAGTTGACAAATATTGGATAGTGAAGATCATATCATTCCGCACGGCACTTCATCAGCACTTTCTAACTGGTCTTCGTTCAAGGCAGCAAGGGATTGGAATACCCTACCAGCCAGCATCAGTGACGTCTAAAAGATCAACACATGCACTGACTCCTACACCCAGAGACAGATCCAGACAAATTTCCAATCTATTCGGAGGCGCAAGGAACTGCAGATGCTGAAATGTTGGGCGACTCAAATGTTCCTGGAGGAATTCGGCGGCTCAGGCAGAATCTGGGGAGGGAAAAGGACAGGTGATGTTTTGGGTCAATAGACAATAGGTGCAGGAGTAGGCCATTCGGCCCTTCGAGCCAGCATCGCCATTCAATGTGATCGTGGCTGATCGTCCCCAATCAGTACCCCGTTCCTGCCTTCTCCCCATATCCCCTGACTCCGCTATTTTTAAGAGCCATGTCAAGCTCTCTCTTGAAAGCATCCAGAGAACCTGCCTCCACCGCCCTCTGAGGCAGAGAATCCCACACTCACCACTCTCTGTGTGAAAAAGTGTTTCCTCATCTCCGTTCTAAATGGCTTACCCCTTATTCTTAAACTGTGACCCTTCTTTTGCATTGGGACACTTGTTCAGTTTGACCCAAAATGTCACCTGTTCACTCCCTTCCCCCCCCCCCCTCCCCCCAGGTGCTGCCTGACCCACTGTGTACCTCCAGCACTTTGTGTTTTGAAGCCAATCTATTATGTGACTTGGCTCCATTCACAAACAGTGAACGCTTATCTATTTGGAGAGTTATTTTTCCTTTTCATTATATGACGGGGTCATTCTTATTCCAAGCGACGGTGAACATGTGTGCAAGTGTTGCACAACTCTTCTGACATTCTGTTCCATTGACTTCAGTGGCTGGGGATAATCGCCAAGCCCCTTGCCCCACCTCCTCCCAATGTTAAAGGTGAGGGCTGAATATTGACCGAGATTCTTGGAGAAGTATCGACCTTTGTCCTCCTTTTCCCTGGATCCATACGCACTGTACGTCATAAGGTCAAAAGTTATAGGAGCAGGATTAGGCCATTCGGCCCATCAAGTCTTCTCCACCGTTCAGGATCTATCTCTCTCTCCGAACCCCATTCTCCTGCCTTCTCCCCATAACCCCTGACACCCGTACCAATCAAGAATCTATCTACCTCCGCCTTAGAAATATCCGTTGACTTTGCCTCCACAGCCTTCCGTGGTAAAGAATTCCACAGATTCACCGCCCTCTGACTAAAGAAATTCCTCCTCATATCTCTCCTAAAGGAATGTCCTTTAATTCTGAGAATATGACCTCTGGTCGTAGACTCTCCCACTTGTGGAGACATCCTCTCCACATCCACTCTATCCAAGCCCTTCACTATTCTGTAAGTTTCACTGAGGTCTCCCCCTCATTCTTCTAAACTCCAGCGAGTACAGGCCCAGTGCTGTCAAACGCTCATCATATGTTACACCGAGCAGGTGATACAAAGCTCAGCATCAGCCCTGTGGCATCCACATCCATGTTGGTAACATGATTGGCTTCTGGCCCCCCGTACATTAACTGGTAATATCCCCCAAGGCCAATTCTGAATCAACCGCTGAGCAGTAACTGCTCTGTATTCTGGCAAGTTGGTGATCGAGGCTTGGAAAAATGTTTTGAAACTGAAGTCACTACTTGGCAAAGCCCATCGTCCTTATTATTTTGTGAAGCTTGTTTAATTAGTGAAGAGACGAGGGAGGGGTTTTGTGAGCTTGGAGAAGGGGAAACAAACCATTGCTTTTGACCAGAACATTGGAACCTTAAAAATAGCTCGTTCACCTAATGTACATCAAAGGAACTCTGGACAAGGTTAGGGAGTCATTGAGTGATACAGCATGGAAACAGGCCCTTCGGCCCATCTTTCCCACACTGACCAACATGTCCCAGCTACACTGGTCCCACCTGCCCAAGATTGGTCCGTATCCTACCAAACCTGTCTAACCGTCTCTTAAACATTGGGATAGTCCCTGCCTCAGCGACCTTGTGGGCAAGTTGGGCCGAAGGGCCTATTTCCACGCTGGATCACTCTATGACTCGATCACTCTATTTGCAACTGCTCATTAAGTACGTAGCCAGACCCATGTAACAGTCCGACACGACCTGACAAGTGGTAGGTCACATTAGCACCACAAATCCAGGTGGACATTCTATGGAGTCAGGGGGCTGTACAGCATGGAAACAGGCCCTTCGGCCCATTGAGTCCATACTGGCAGTCAAGCAGTCATTTGTAGGAAAGTAATTTGTGGCAGGCACCACAGTGGCATTTACTGTAAGATGCTTTTAGACAGGGAATGGAAGAGTATATGTATCAGGTGCAGGCAGAGAAGATTAGTTTAACTTGACATCACGTTTGTGGGCTGTATTCAGGAACCTCGTGTATTTTGCTGGGGCTACGCGCATGAAAAGAAGCGCAGAAATCAAAACGCTGTGTAAATCAAACATATAGTGAGAAGAAGAGTCCAGACCCGACCCGAAATGTCACCAACCCTTTTTCTCCACAGATGCCGCCTGACCCGCTGAATTACTCCAGCAGTTTGTGTCTATCTTTGGTATAAACGAGCATCTGCAGTTCTTTGTTTCTGTAAATGAAACATTTGCCAGACACCGTACACAACTACACTGCCACACGGTGCCTGGAATAAATTAGTGTGTGTTGCTCGAAAAGTAAGGTTACGTAAATTAAACTTCGGTAGTTCACCATCTCCCGGTTGCGGAAAACTTCAACTCCTCCTCCCATTCCCACGCTGACCGTTCTGTCCTGGGCCTCCTCCATTGTCACAGTGAGGCCCAGCGCAAATTGGAAACACAGCACCTCAAATTTTGCTTGAGTAGCTAACATCCCAGCGGTATGAATATGGATTTATCTAACTTCAAGTAACCCTCTATCTCCCTCCCTCCCTCAGCCGAGTTCTCTGACTAGTTTCACTGTCCTCCTGATTCATTTTACCATTTGTATGCCTCATTGTCACCTTCCCCTCAGACAACAATTTTCCGCAGAGCCCGCCCACTCCGTAACTCCCTGGTCAATTTGTCCCTTCCCACCCAAACCACACTCTCCCCTGGCACTTTCCCTTGCAACCGCAGGAAATGCTACACTTGTCGCTTTAACTCCCCCCTTGACTCCATCCAAGGACACAAGCAGTCTTTCCAGGTGGGGCGGAGGTTCACCTGCACCTCTTCCAACCTCATCTATTGCATCCGCTGCTCTAGGTGTCAGCTGCTCTACATCAGTGAGACCAAGCGCAGGCTTGGCGATCGCTTCGCCCAACACCTCCGCTCAGTTCACAATAACCAACCCGATCTCCCGGTGGCTCAGCAGTTCAACTCCCCCTCCCATTCCCAATCTGACCTTTCTGTCCTGGGCCTCCTCCATGGCCAGAGTGAGTCCCACAGCAAATTGGAGGAGCAGCACCTCATATTTCGCTTGGGTAGTTTACACCCCAGCGGTATGAACATTGACTTCTCCAATTTCAGGTAGTCCTTGCTTTCTCCCTCTTTCCCCTCCCCTTCCCAGCTCTCCCACAGCCCACTGTCTCCGCCACTTCCTTTCTTCTCCCCCCCGCCCCCACGACAGTCTGAAGAAGGGCCTCGACCCGAAACGTCACCTATTCCTTCGCTCCATAGATGCTGCCTCACCCGCTGAGTTTCTCCAGCATGTTTGTCTACCTTCTACACTTCCTTGATCATTGTGTGCTTTTCACACCTTAAATTCACTTTGTACCCTTCCCTGTCTCTCGTTGCCTTCACCCCTGACTCTCAGTCTAAAGAAGGGTCTTGACCCGAAGTGTCACCCATTCCTTCTCTCCAGAGATGCTGCCTGACCTGCTGAGTTACTCCAGCTCTTTGTGTCTCACCTGACCAGGGAATGTGTTCCGACTATTGGCTCCAGACGAGTGTCGAGCATGGTTGAGGGAGTGCAGTGTAGGTTCACCAGGTTCATTCCCGGGATGGCGGGAATGTCATATGATGAAAGAATGGGTCGACTGGGCTTGTATTCACTGGAATTCTGAAGGATGAGAGGGGATCTCATAGAAACATATAAAATTCTTAAAGGATTGGACAGGCTAGATGCAGGAAAAATTTCCCAATGTTGGGGGAGTCCAGAACCAGGGGTCACAGTTTACAGGGGTCTGAAGAAGGGATTCGGCCCGAAACGTTGCCTATCTCCTTCGCTCCATAGACTCAGTGGCTGAGATTCTCCAGCATTTTTGTCTTTTTCCAGCATCTGCAGTTCCTTCTTAAACTCTTAGTCACAGTTTAAGAATAAGGAGTAGGCCATTTAAGACTGAGAAGAGGAAAAACATTTTTACCCAGAGAGTTGTCAATTTGTGGAATTCTCTGCCACAGAAGGCAGTGGAGGCCAATTCACTGGATGTTTTCAAGAGAGAGGTAGATTTAGCTCTTGGGGCTAAGGGAATCAAGGGATATGGGGAGAGGGCAGGAACGGAGTACTGATTTTAGATGATCAGCCATGATCATATTGAATGGCGGTGCTGGCTCGAAGGGCCGAATGGCCTACTCCTGCACCTATTTTTTTATGTTTCTATGTCAATGGAGATGACACCCTTTGTTTTTGAGGCAGTGACCAGCAAGAGTTCACATCCACCTGCTAGGGCCGATGAACCTTTGTGTGAATTTGACATCTCAAGGGCAGGATCCCTACAGTTGAACTGTAGTGGAAGATGGGTTGGTTACATGCCCAAGTGCCGGTGGTTGCGGCAAGCCTTCCCAACGGCCGTGTCTCTATCTGAAGTCTGGAGGACCGTGACGATCCTGGAGAGAGGGAGAGGGAGAGAGTGAGAGTGAGAGAGAGGGGTGCCAGCAACAGCAGATGACCTGTTTCGTTGCCTGACGGTGCATGGACGTGCTGGACTGGGGAGGGGGTTGGCCGGAAGATGCAGCAAGCTGTTTCTAAGCTGTGTGCCACCTCCTGTGATGGAACTTCTGATTGCACGAGGCTGTGGAACACCCATCTACTGTCTAACAGGATGTGGGGGTAGCTGTGAAATGGCGCAACCTGTTGCTACAAATCACCATGTGACAGGAAATACTAGAGGAACCCAGTAACATGGCCATCGCTCCGATAGCAAATACATCTGCTTTTCTGCAATAATATCCATTTCTGGAACATTGCTCAATAGACTCATTCGACTTAAATTAAGTTTAAAGCATATTTCATTGGCAAAATCTATAGGAATAGTTACGTAATTTGTTTTAAAATGATCGTTTTGAAGAGGGCTGGAGCCATTGTTGAGAATATTTAAGAAAGAACTGCAGATGCTGGTAAAATCAGGGGTAGATACAAAACGCTGGAGTAACTCAGCGGGTGAGGCAGCTTCTATGGAGAGAAGGAATTGGCGACGTTTCGGGTCGAGACCCTTCTTCAGACTGAAACGCGAAACGTCGCCAATTCCTTCACCCCGTTAAGTATGTTTAGTTAAGTTTTATTATCAGTGCATGTTGCATTCTCTAATTATCAGAATCTGCCCCCATCTATGTCTTACGTAATATGATACAGTCACGTGCCCCCTCAATCTGATCCAAGGAAATCTAACCCAGCCTGGCCAGTCCCTCCTCATAACTGAAGCATTGCATCCCAGACAATGTCCCGGTGAATCTCCCTTTGTACCTTCTAAAATGCCATCATTTCCTTCCCGTAGCATGTGACCAGAACTCTACACCATACTCCAGCCGTGGCCCCCCCCCCCCCCCCCAACCAAAATGTTAACTGTTGTACAAAGACCACCGTGTTCTTGTACTCTGTGCCCCAGCTAACCAATATCCCACGCGCGCTCCACACTGCCTTCCCTCTCTGTGCTGCCCCCTTCAAAGACCTCTGTGTTTGGTTTGTTTTTTTTTACAGCTGAGGCTGATGTCCGCTTGCACCTCCTCCAACCTCATCTACTGTATCCGCTGTTCCAGGTGTAGAATCCTGTATGTCGGTGAGACCAAGCACAGGCTCGGCGATCGCTTCGCTGAACGCCACCGCTCAGTCCGCCTAAACCGACCCGATCTCCCGGTTGCTCAACACTTTAACTCCCCCACCCATTCCCACACTGACCTTTCTGTCCTGGGCCTCCTCCATTGTCAGAGTGAGGCCCAGCGCAAATTGGAGGGACAACACCTCATATTTCACTTGGGCACCTGACACCCCAGCAGTATAAACATTAACTTCTCTAACTTCAAGTAAACCTTGTCTTCCCTCTCTTTCCATTTCTCCCCCTTCTCAGTTCTCGGACTGATCTGACGGTCCTCGTTTACGTTTTATCCCTGTTTACTTTGTTGATATCTTCTCCTGATCTATTTAACATTTTCCTAGATCTCCATCCTCTTTGCCTCGGTTTCACACCTTACACTTCCTTATCTCTGGACTGACTTAGTCAGGAGAAGGGTCTCGCCCCGAAACGTCACCCATTCCTTCTCTCCAAAGATGCTGCCTGTCCCGCTGAGTTACTCCAGCTTTTTGTGTCTATCTTTGGTTTAGTTTAGTCTAGTTTGGTTTAGTTTGGTTACCTCTACCAAGGTACGGTGAAACGCTATCCAGACAAGGAGAAGGCTCGACATGATAACAATCAAGCTATCCACAGTATACAGATAAAGGATAAAACATTCAGTGCTAGATAAAATCTGATTAAAGATAGTTCCAAGGTCTCCAATGTGGTAGGGGGGAGGTCAGGACTACACTCTAGATGGTGAGAGGACGGTTCAGTTGTCTGATAATAGCTGGGAAGAAAGTGTCCCTGAATCTGGAGGCGTGCGTTTTCAAACTTCAGTATCTCTTGCCTGATGGGGAGCACACAAAGGTTTCTGTTCCTCAAAACGCTCTAGTGTTCATGTTTGCGACCCACCCTGACAGCACCAGCCCAAAATGAATCATCTTTGACTTAACAGGATTAAAGTACGTCTTCCATTGCCTTACCCAACCTTGTCTGATCAAAGCGAGGTCCTTGTAGGAGATGCAGGTGAACCTCTGTCGCACCTGGAACGGCTGCTTGGGTCCTTGAATGGAGTCGAGGGGGGAGGTGAAGTGACACGTGTAGCATCTCTTGCGGTTGCAAGGGAAAGTGCCCGGGGAGGAGGTGGTGCGGGTGGGAAGGGAAGAATTGACCAGGGAGTTACGGAGGGAGCGGTCTTTGCGGAAAGCAGACGGGGGGGGGGGAGATGGGAAGATGTGGTGAGTGGTGGGGTCACGTTGGAGGTGGCGAAAATGATGGAGGACTATTTGTTGTATGTGACGGCTGGTGGGGCGGAAGGCTGTCTACCTTGTCTGATCAACGTCATTCTATAGCCGATCAATCGCACTCCAACCAGTTACTTTGCATTGTAGACATTAAAGGATGAGCCCCTTTGCAGCAGTGGCAAAAGCTCAGTGCCCAGTATTGTAATCTAAGTCTAGTTTAGTTGAACGGTACAGCGTAGAAACAAACCCTTTGGCAACCATGTCCGTACCAGCCAGCGATCCCCATACACTAGTCAAGTCAAGTCACTTTTATTTATATTACCTGTAGCACATTTAAAAAACAACCCTCGTTAGCCAAAGTGCTTTACATTTGTTATAAGAATAGTATAAACAAACAAACTACATACATATATACAGTGCATATAGCCCTCGCTTGGGAGTATAGATACATTTTTAGTCTTGACTTAAAGGAGTCGATGGAGGGGGCAGTTCTGATGGGAAGGGGGATGCTGTTCCACAGTCTAGGAGCTGCAACCGCAAAGGCGCGGTCGCCCCTGAGCTTATGCCTAGACCGCGGGATGTTCAGCAGCCCCAAGTCGGCCGATCTGAGGGACCTGGAGGTGGAGTGGTGGGTGAGAAGATTGTTAATGTAGGTGGGAGCAAGCCCATTGTGGGCTTTGTAGACATAGACGTAGCCACTAGCACTATCCCACACACTAACAACAATTGACAATTTTTATCACAGCCAATCCATCCACAAACCCGCACACCTTTGGAATGTGAGAGGAAACCAGAGCATCTGGAGAAAACCCCTGCAGGTCAATAGACAATAGATAATAGGTGCAGGAGGAGGCCATTCGGCCCTTCGAGCCGGCACCGCCATTCAATGTGATCATGGCTGATCATCCCCAATCAGTATCCCGTTCCTGCCTTCTCCCAATATCCCCTGACTCTGCTATCTTTAAGAGCCCTATCTAGCTCTCTCTTGAAAGCATCCAGAGAACCTGCCTCCACCGCCCTCTGAGGCAGAGAATTCCACAGACTCACCACTCTCTGTGAGAAAAAAGTGTTTCCTTATCTACGTTCTAAATGGCTTACTCCTTATTCTTAAACTGTGGCCCCTGGTTCTGGACTCCCCCCAAACATCGGGAACATGTTTCTTGCCTCTAGCGAGTCCAAGCCCTTAACAATCTACCGCGGGGGTCACGGGGAGACGGTACAAACTCCGTACAGACAGCTCCTGTAGTCCGGATCTGGCGCTGTAAGGCAGCAACTCTACCGCTGCGCCACCGTGCCACCCCTGTACAGCAAGCCTCTCTCTCCTTATATGTACCAATGCTCAAGCTATGTATGCCCAGCACACTGCGTTCTTGGATTAGAGAGCTGGGTTTGTCTGAGTCTTTTCGATAGCTCTGGATTCTGTAACGCGGTTTCCGGGAGTACTTCGCTGCGAGCGCTGTTCCTATCTCCGTGTCACGGCGCAATAATAAAGCAGGAATGAATTGGGCTCGAGATGTTTCCATTTGAGGGATCATTTTTTGTCCAGGACCGCGTGCCTGCGTCGTCTGGTGCTTGAGGGGGGCACTATAAACATGTCACGTGTAGGAATGTGTCTCCTGCACCGCACTAAACGCAGCACGTTGGCCCAGGGCCACGATGGGCCCCGTTGAGTCATTGACAGTGAGCATTGACATCTCTTAACTTCAAGTAACCCTTGCTTTCCCTCTCTCTCCATCCCTCCCCCTTCCCAGTTCACCGACCAGTCTCACTGTCTCCGACTACAATTTATCTCTGTTGTTTTGTTGTTGTTACATTTTCCCAGCTAACAATGATCTATTCTTTGATCTCCATTCCCTTTGTCCTGTTTTTACACCTTGTGCTTCCTTATCTATTTCTCCCTCTCCCCTGACATCAGTCTGGAGAAGGGTCTCGACCCGTTACTTCACATATACCTTCTCTCCAGAGATGCTGCCTGTCCCGCTGAGTTACTCCAGCATTTGGTGCCTATTCCCAGTTGAGAGTCACTTAGGCAGGAGTGCATGCACTCTGTCCTGCTGCAACTGCTCAGTTACCCCAGTAATTAAAAATAGAAGTGATTTCATTTTCCTCTTTAACAGGAAGGCTCTCTCACACTTCTGAGCAAAGTGCTCAAGAAAGGTTGTGTGTGTGTATGAAGGAACTGCAAGTGCTGGTTTAAACCAAGGATAGACACTGAATGCTGGAGTAACTCAGCGGGACAGGCAGCGTCTCTGGAGAGAAGGGATGGATGATGTTTCAGGTGTTTCAGGTCGAGACCTTTCTTCAGCCTGAACAAGGGTCTCGACCCGAAACATCGCTTGGTAAAGGATAAAGGGAACAACATTTAATGCAAGATAAAGTCCAGTGGAATATAGTCCGAAGGCCTCCAATGAGGTAGATGGGAGGTCAGGACCACACTCCACTTGGTGAGAGGACCATTCAGTTGCCTGATGACAGCTGAGAAGATAAAGGTTAAAGGGCGAAATGTCCAAGCATGTCTCCCTGTAATATTTGATCAGCGCCCGTTTAAGTTGTTTCTCTATTGCAGACTGTGTGGGAGAAGAGGGATGTAAATGTTGTTAGTTTTAGTTGAGTTGAGTTTACCATCGTCACGCGGACCAAGACGCAGTGAAAAGGTTTTTGACGCATGCGATCCAGTCGAAGAAAAATCTATCCCCCACGATTACACAAAATGCCAGAGTAACTCAACAGGTCAGACCTGCAGCATCCCTGGAGGAAAGGCATGGGTGACGTTTTGGGTGCTTTTCTCCACAGATGCCACCTGACCCGTTGAGTCACTCCAACATTTTGTGTCTATCTTCGATGTAAACCAGCATCTACAGTTCCTTCCTAGCCGCCCACAGTGTGCAGATGCAAGATAAAGAGTACAGCGTTTAGTGCAAGATACGGTCCGATTAAAGATAGTTCAACGAGGTAGATGGGAGGTCAGGGCCACTCTCTCTCTACCCGGTGATGGGATGGTTCAGTTGCCTGATAATAGCTGGGGGAAAAACTATCCCTGAATCTGGGGGTGTGTGCACTTTCACACTTCTGCGCTTCTTGCCTGGCGGGAGAGGGGAGAAAAGGGAGGAGGTGAGACTGAACCTTGATTATGCTGGTGGTCTCACCTAGACAACATGAAGTGTAGATCAGTCAAACAAGGGGAGGTTGGTTTGCGTGATGGTCTGGGCTACGCTCATCCCTGTATTAATTTGCTAATGATCCCACAGGTGACCTTGTGAATAACTGGCACCAACCTGGCAACGTTGGCTTTTAGCTGACCCTGAGACCACTCTGCCCCTAGTCTTGTGCTACTTTAGGGAACAGTGGTAGAGTTAAAAGAGTTGTACAGGCAAAGCAACAGGCTCCTGTGTCAACCTTTGACACTAATCTTACTTTTTATATTCTCCCCTCATTTCCATCAATTCCTCTTGATTCTACCACTCACTCATACACTCAGGGTAATGCACATTAACCAGTTAATCTACCAGTCCATGGGTCTATGGGTTGTGAGAGGAAACTCGAGCGTCACAGTGAGAACATGCAAACTCCACATGAACAGCAGCGGAGGTCGGGATCGCACCTCGGTCCCGGGAACAGTGAGGTAGCAGCTCTGTGTCACTGTGTCACCCAGGTCATATAGTCATACAGCACCCTTCTGCCCAACTTGCCCATGCCAACCAAAATGCCCTTTCTAAGCTAATCCAATTTGCCTGCTACCAAAGCCCCTGAGCTTTAAATACATTGCGAGAGTCTGCATGTACAAAATGTGCCCAGCAGCGCCTCACGGTGGCAGCTTGATGTTACAAACACAGACACTGGTGTGAGGGTATCCCCCCCCCCCCCCCCCCCCCCCCCGGAGCAGGGAGGCGTAGGGGAGGCGAATGGGCAAGTAAGGTCACTGACTGGAAAGGCACGATCAGACTGGCAGAGCGCACGCTCACTTCAAACACAAGGGCCTCGTTCAGTTGCTCCTCCATCAAGCAGCAACATCAGAGCAGCCAGAGACCCGGGTTCCATCCTGATCCCGAGTGTTGGCTGTGTAAACTTTGCACGTTCTCCCTGTGACCACGTGGGTTTCCTGCGGGTTCTCTGGCCTCCTCCCACATCCCAAAGACATGCAGGTTTGTAGGTCTGTAAATTGCCCCTAGTATCATCAACAGGACGGGTGTGAAAGTAGGATAACATAGACCTGGTGCGAGTGCATGACCGCTGGCCGACGTGGACTCTGTGGCCCGAGGTTCCTGCTTCCATGTTGTAGATAGACTCGGCTTGTACTCGCTAGAATTTAGGAGATTGAGGGGGGATCTTATAGAAACTTACAAAATTCTTAAGGGGTTGGACAGGCTAGATGCAGGAAGATTGTTCCCCATGTTGGGGAAGTCCAGGACAAGGGGTCACAGCTTAAGGATAGAGGGGAAATCCTTTAGGACCGAGATGAGAAAAACATTTTTCACACAGAGAGTGGTGAATCTCTGGAACCCTCTGCCACAGAGGGTAGTTGAGGCCAGTTCATTGGCTATATTTAAGAGGGAGTTAGATGTGGCTAGGGGGACCAGGGGGTATGGAGAGAAGACAGGTACGGGATACTGAGTTGGATGATCAGCCATGATCATATTGAATGGCAGTGCAGGCTCGAAGGGCTGAATGGCCTACTCCTGCACCTATTTTCTATGTATCTCTAAGCTTAACTAAAGACAGTGCGTTGGATGAGTTTAACTATGTATCTCTAAGCTTAAGATAACTATGTATCTCTAAGCTTAACTAAAGACAGTTGGATGAGTTTATCGTTATATACACTGGACTTTACCAGACTTTATCTTGCACTAAACATTATTCCCCTTATCCTGTATCTATACAATGTTCAAGAAGGAACTGCAGATGCTGGAAAATTGAAGGTAGACAAAATTGCTGGAGAAACTCAGCGGGCGCGGCAGCATCTATGGAGCGAAGGAAATAGGCAACGTTTCGTCCCGAAACATTGCCTATTTCCTTCGCTCCATAGATGCTGCCGCACCCGCTGAGTTTCTCCAGCAATTTTGTCTACCATCCTGTATGTATACACTGTGGACAGCTCGGTTGTAACCATGTATATAGTCTTTCCAGTGACTGGAGAGCACGCAACAAAAAGCTTTTCACTGTACCTCGGCACACGTGACAATAAACTAAACTAAACCCCAGGGTGCAGTGAGATTCCTTGTCCACATGAAGCTCACAGAATAAACAGGGTACCTACAGTAGTGATAAATAGACCAATACTGTAAATACAATGATGAGTGCAAGTCTGCAGAATGGCGCAAGATTGTGGTGCGATCCAAAGTTGGGCAGATAAAATGGAAGAAAAATAGAAAAAAATAAATAATAGGCACATCACACCAGTGCATCAGACGGTAGGAATTAGCAGGAGTAGGCCCATTCAGCCTTCTCTGCAACTTAATAAGGTCTGATTGCAACCACAACTTTGCATTGCAGTTTACCTCAGTAATCCTTCACCATCTTTGCATATCAAGATTCTATCTACCTCTGCCAATCACCACCCCCCGGACACTTATTATTATTTATTCAAATCGTTTGCTATGTTGCTCTTCCAGGGAGATGCTAAAGGCATTTCGTTGTCTCTGTACTGTACACTGACAATGACAATTAAAACTGAATCTGAATCTGAATCTGAATCTCTGGCATAAAAACGGTAGATTCTTGATCAGCAAGTGCGCCAGGGGTGATGGGGAGAAGGCAAGAGAATGGGGTTGAGAAGGAAAGCGAGATCAGCCATGACTGAATGGCGGAGTGGACTTGATGGGCCGAACAGCCTAATTCTGATCCTAGAAGCATGGAAACACAGAAATTAGGTGCAGGAGTAGGCCATTCAGCCCTTGGAGCCTGCATCGCCATTCAATATGATCATGGCTGATCATCCAACTCAGTATCCTGTACCTGCCTTCTCTCCATACCCCATGATCCCTTTAGCCACAAGGGCCACATCTAACTCCCTCTTAAATATGGCCAATGAACTGTGGCCTCAACTACCTTCTGTGGCAGAGAGTTCCACAGATTCACCACTCTCTGTGTGAAAAATGTTTTCCTCATCTCGGTCCTAAAAGATTTCCCCCTTATCCTGAATCTGTGACCCCTTGTTCTGGACTTCCCCAACATCGGGAACAATCTTCCTGCATCTAGCCTGTCCAACCCCTTAAGAATTTTGCAAGTTTCTATAAGATCCCCCCTCAATCTTCAAAATTCTAGCGAGTACAAGCCGAGTCTATCCAGTCTTTCTTCATATGAAAGTCCTGACATCCCAGGAACTTATGAAGGTAGACACAAAATGCTGGAGTAACTCAGCGGGACAGGCAGCATCTCTGGAGAGAAGGAATGGGCGACGTTTCGGGTTAACTCCCAACCTTGTTTTGAACCTATGATCTATTCTACCACCAACCTCTGAAGAATAGATTTCCTCATTCTTGCAATCGTCCAAGAAAATTACTTCTACCTCATCTCTGTCTCAAATGACTTATTCTTAAGCTGTAACCTCACAAGAGGAAGTGTCCTATCCACACCCACCGAGAAAAGATCCCCGCTTGGTCTCGTGGGATATCATTCTCCCTCAGGTGGCGCAGCGGTAGAGTTGCTGCCTTACAGCGCCAGAGGCCCGGGTCCAATCCTGTCTACGGGTGCTGTCTAGACAGAGTTTGCACGTTCTCCCCTGTGACCGCGTGGGTGTTCTCCGGGCGCTCCAGTTTCCTCCCACACTCCAAAGACGTGCAGATTTGTAGGTTAATTGGCTTTGGTAAAAATTCTATTCCATCCCGAGTATGCAGGATAGTGCTGGTGTACAGGGGCCGTTGGTTGGCGCAGACTAAGTGGGCTGAAGGGCCTGTTTCTGCGCTGCATCTCTTAGCTGAACGAAACTAAACTTAAGGGCCTGTCCCAGTTTCACAACTTAATTCAAAACCTCTGCCGAGTTTAAAGGACCTAAAAAAAAAAATTAAGATTGTGGTAATCTACGGACTCCTACGGCCTTCCACGACTATGTTCACTAACTCCTACGAGTTTGCCTACGAATTCCCACGACTATTTCGATGCCCTCCTTACGAGTAAAAAGTTGCAATTTCTTTCATCTCAACCATTTTTTTACTCGTGGACATTTTTTATCGGGGTGGAAAAAATTGTCCCGACTTACCTGATGCCACGAGTACCTACGGCTAACATAACGAGCCGCTACGATATATCTACGATCCCCTACGGCCTCCGACGGACTCGTTACGAACATTCTGTGAGTTTGAATCAAGGGGAAAACTCGGGAGAATTCATGAATTACCTCATGAAAGTGGGACAGGCCCTTTAGATGGCCCAGTAAAAGCTATCCCCACTCTCCAAACAGATACAAATCCTAATTGCAACTACAAAGTCTATAAAAGGGTACATTCTTGGGTCCCCAGCAATTCGTCACCTATCCATTTTCTACAGAGATGCTGCCTGTCTGAAGAAGGGTTTCGGCCCAAAACGTTACCTATTTCCTTCGCTCCATAGATGCTGCTGCACCCGCTGAGTTTCTCCAGCACTTTTGCTGCCTGACAAGCTGAGTTACTCAAGCATTTTGTGTCTATCTTTGGTATAAACCAGCATCTGAAGAAGTGGTCTCAACCTAAAACGTCACCTATTCCTTTTCTCCAGTGTTGCTGTCTGACCCGCTGAGTTACTCCAGCTGTTTTGTGCCAATCTTCGGTTTAAACCATCAGCTGCAGTTCCTTCCTGCACATCTCGTCTGCAAGTCCTTATTGCATTTCACTACCAAGGGACTTCCAGAGACACCTCACAGTTAGTGAAATCCTTTCAACATTGAGTTCCCGTTAGATTTTTTTTAGGGATAAAGCAAGGACCTCATGACCAGACTCTCGGTTTAGTAACGTTTGCTGATGGATGCATCTTGGCCAGAAACACAATAATTAATTGGCCTTTGAATTAAGATTTATTCCATGTATACCTTGGAAGCTATTGAAGCTTTTATTTTACATCTCACTGCAAATGCAGACCATGTTGGGTATGGTTGTACAGCGGTGGATACTGAACCAGCAGCCAAGGATCTGGACCATTGCTCCGTGAGTTCAAATCCCACTATGGTAGTTGTGGAAATTAGATTAAAGTCGTGAAATTAATCTTGAATTTCAAAGGAAGCTGGTCTCAGTAGTGAAAACTGTAAAACTACAGGATTTGCATTTTTTTTTAAACCAAGAAGTATTGCTGCCTTACAGCGCCAGAGACCCAGGTTCGAGCCTGACTACGGGGGCTGTCTGTAGGGAGTTTGTACGTACTCCCCGTGACCTGCGTGGGTTTTCTCCGAGATCTTCAATTTCCTCCCACACTCCAAAGACGTGCAGGTGGTAGGTTAATTGGCTTGGTATAAATGCAAATTTGGCCCGTGTGTGTGTAGGGTAGTGTTAGTGTGCGGGGATCGCTGGTCGGCATGGACTCGGTGGGCCGAAGGGCCTGTTTCTGCGCTGTATCTTTAAACTAAACCAATGTTCTGCATGGGGAACAATCTGGGAAATTTCCAGTGTCCAACCTAAGTATATGTGAGAGCGGAGATACTAATGCAGTTGTTGCTTTGACTGTTTCCTCAGTTCAGTGCAGATTGGTGATGTTTAATAAACGCTGACACTGCTGGTGACACCCACAACTCATTGAAACTTACCGAATGGTGAAAGGATTGGATTAGGTGGATGTGGAGAGGATGTTTCAACTCGTGCGAGAGTCGAGGACCAGAGGCCACTGGATAAAAGGACGTACCTTTAGAAAGGAGATGAGGAGGAATTTATTTTGTCAGATGGTTGGTGAATCTGTGGAATTCATTGCCACAGACGGCTGTGGAGGCCAAGTCAATGGATCATTTTAAGGCGGAGATTGACAGATTCTTGATTAGCAAGCATGTCAGGGGTTAAGGGGAGAAGACAGGCGAATGGGGTTGAGAGGGAAAGATAGATCAGCCATGATTAAATGGCGGAGTAGACCTAGTCATGTAAAGCCCTACAGCATGGAAACGGGCCCTGCGGCCCAACTTGACCACACTGACCAACATGTCCCATCTATACTAGTCCCACCTGCCTGGGTTTGGCCCATATCCCTCTAAACCTGAACTATCCTTATAATGGACCAATTGCTTAATTCTGCTCCTATAACGTATGAACTGATGAACACATGGGTATATATTGAACAGAGGGATATGGAGCAAGTGCAGGCAGAGGGGATTAGTTTAATGTTACACCATGTTGAGCACAGACATTGTGGGCTGAAGGGCCTCTTCCTGTGCGCACCTGTTCTATGCTCCGTGAGTCCTTGGCCTCCTGCTCAAAGTTGAGCCCACGTCGCGAGGAGACACTGAAGATAGACACTAAAAACTGGAGTAACACACAGCGGGTCAGGCAGCATCTGCAGGGAAACGGAATAGGTGATGTTTCGGGTCAAGAACTTCAAAGTAGGCAAACCTTGAAGAGATTTTGCATTGGAACAGATAAAAAGTGTAGGCAGGAACTGCAGATGCTGGTTTACACCGAAGGTAGACACAAAAAGCTGGAGTAACACACAGCGGTTCAGGCAGCACCTCTGGAGAGAAGGAACGGGTAACCCTTTTCCTCGGAGACACAACAGAAATGACCAAGGGGTGAGCTTTTGGAGTCAATGATGTGATTCAGTGTGAACGGCCATCGCAGTGAGTAATGGAGAAGGTGGTTGCCAATAGTGATTTTTTTTTATATGGATGGGGTTTCTTTGCAAAGCCAAGATTAACAAAGCCAGAACTTTTGTCCCAGCGCAAGAAAGATAGTTATCGGTTGTCATCTCCGTCCATGTCGCAACCTGTCACAAGGTATTTAAATACCACATTTTATTATGCGAGGAGATTTACAGACCATCTGGGTTTTTTTTATAACTGAGCACAAAACTGTCACCGAAAAAAAATTCAACTCTGCAAATCATCACCTCAAAAAAAGAAAAAAAAAAAAAAAAATTGCGGCTTGGAGTCAGTTTTCCAGGAGGTTTCTGGCTGGAGTCTTTCCCCTTGGCTCGGCGACCGAGCAGAATTTCTCCTCAGCATGAAAAGAAAAGGGAACGATAATTTGAGTTTGAATCTCAGTCACATCTGTGGTGGGAAAGAACAAGTCTGCTCGCCTTATCTCTGTTTTGTCTTACGGCAGCACATTCAGGTTAACTTGCTCCCAGCTCCGAGTCAGGGAGTTCACTTTCGTTTATTGTCACGTGTACCGAGGTACAGTGAAGAGGTTCGGGGTGTGTGGGGCACCGTTGCGCAGCTGGTAGAGCCACTACCTCACGGCGCCAGAGACCCGGGTTCCCATGAAGGGTCCCCACCCGAAACGTCACCTATTCCCTTTCGCCAGAGATGCTGCCTGACCTGTTGAGTTACTCCAGCATTTTGTGTCCAGCTACCCATTTTCGATCCTGGCCTCGGGTGCTGTCTGTGTGGAGTTTGCACGTTCTCCTCGTGACTGCGTGGGTATCTTCCGGGTACTCCGGTTTCCTCCCGCATCCCAAAGACCTGCGGGTTTGTAGGCTAATAGGTCAATTCCCACAGTAAAGTCATAAGGAATCAGAGTAAAATTAGGCCATTCGGCCCATCAAGTCTACTCTGCCATTCGATCATGGCTGATCTATCTCTCCCTCCCAACCCCATTCTCCTGCCTTCTCCCCATAACCTCTGATACCCGTACTAATCAGTAGTAACCTCTGATACCCGTACTAATCAAGAATCCGTGTATGCTGTGTATTGATGCAATCTTAGATTAAGTTAAGGCGTTCAGTAACTAGAAAGAGCTTTATTATTAATTGTATTGTAGGTTAATTTGGCCTCTATAAATTGCTCCCTGTCTGTGGGGAGTGGATGGGAAAGTGGGATAACATAGAACTAGTGTGAATGGGTGATCGATGATCGGCATGGAGTCAGAGGGCCGATGATCCCATTTCCATGCTGTATCTTTAAAACTAAACTTAACTTATTACAATTTTTAACGAAGCCAATTAACCTACAAACCTCTTCCGCCTTTGGAATGTGGGAGGAAACAGGAGCGCCTGGAGAAAACCCACATGGTCGCAAGGAGAACGTACAGACAGCACCGTAGTCAGGATCGAACCCGGATCTCTGGCGTTGTAAGGCAGGGACTCTACCGCTGTGCCACCCCTTACATGCATCTCTCACTTGCCAGGCTTTGTCCAGCCCCCCACCTCTGCTCTAGGTTTCACCCCCCCCCCTACAATCGGCCTGAAGAAGTTGTCTGGACCCGAAACATCGCCTGTCCATGTCCTCCAGAGATGCTGCCTGTCCTGCTGTGTTACGCCAGGACATTGTTTGTTCTGAAGAAGGGTTTCGGCCCGAAACGTTGCCTATTTCCTTCGCTCCATAGATGCTGCTGCACCCGCTGAGTTTCTCCAGCACTTTTGTCTACCATCCATTTTACAGCATCTGCAGTTCCTTCGTAAACATTCCAGCATCTGCGGTTTCTTGTGTCTGCATCCCTCTCGAATCTCGAGTAGAACGTAATCCTGCAACCCACACACCAGTGGGAACCGCGTCTGGAGTTGGCTCCAGTTTGAAATCTCTTCCTCTCAGGTAGCTTGAGGCAGTGTCTTTGCAAAGAACATTTGATTGCACAGCTCAGTACATCGGCTTCAAAGCTAAAGTCTTGGCACCAAAAACATTTAATACACAGACTGTCCTCTGGTAATTTTGATCATTCTGTGTACATATGAAAGAATTGAAGCGAGCTTCAAAGTGATTGAGGACATCTTTTGTACTGTGCTGGCTGTTTGGTCAGCAGTAGACACCCACAGATTCAATCCACCCGGTCGGTGGACCAACTAGCCTGTCTTCATGTTGTAACTCTAAACTAAACTAAACTAAACTAAACTAAACTAAACTAAACTAAACTAACATCCTCACAACAAAAACATTGCAAATGATGGACATCTGAAATATGTCGAGTGGTATCATTGGAGCGGGAAGCCGAATAATGAAAGACACAAAATGCTGGAGTAACTCAGCGGTTCAGGCAGCATTTCTGGAGAACATGGATGAGTGACGTTTTGGGTTGGAACTTTCCTTCAGACTGATTGGAGTGGAGTGGAGGGGGGGGGGGGGGGGGGGGACAAACCTCTTAACAAGACCTCACACACACACACACACACACACACACACACACACACACACACACACACACACACACACACACACACACACACACACACACACACACACACACACACACACACACACACACACACACACACACAGTCACATGTACATACAAACGCACACACACACAGTCACGCAAGGTCACACACATGCACAGTCACGGACTCTACACACCGTCCTCTCATAGAATCTCACACATGCCACAAACCACACCGGCAGCTGTCCATCCCACGAGTTTGTCAATGTTTTCCACGTGCAATGAATTTGCTATTTGCAGAACATCTAAATGTGGGAATCTTTAAAGGGCTCTGTGCACAATGATTCTCACAGTACTCTAAAGGGTGACTCACTGTGCCGTATCTAGCTTTTAGGCATTAGACTTTAGACATACAGCGTGGAAACAGGCCCTTCGGCCAACCAACGATCACCCCGTATACTAGCACTATCCCACACTCTAGGGATAATGTACAATTTTGACCAAAGCCAACTAACCCACAACCCTGTACGTCGTTGGAGTGTGGGAGGAAACCGGTGCACCCGGAGGAAACCCACGCAGTCACAGGGAAAAGGTGCAAAGTCTGTACTGACAGCACGTAGTCGGGATCGAACCCGGGTCCCTGCGCTGTATGGCAGCAAATTTACTGCTGCGCCACCGTGTCGCCATAAACTCAAAGTGATTGAAATCCTACCCCCTTTTGTAGCCTTTGTGAGCTGTTTGATCACTTGTGCCATGAGGGCCATTAGTGATAGGAGCAGAATTAGGCCATTCGGCCCATCACGTCCACTACGCCATAGCTGATTTACCTCTCCCACCGAACCCCATTCCCCATAACCCCTGACACCCCCAGATTGTGGACATGCTGTCAATATTAATGTTCATCCCTAATTACAGGAGCACCATTCAATGAGACATTATATCCAGGGCCTTGACTACGCATTTAGGCCGATATGAACATTGCTACGGCATCATTTCAAGGAAGGACAGTGATCTGGGACAGGGCTCTCCCAGGCAGATCAACGCGGTCACGGGGAGAACGTACACGTTGGGAAGTGGGAGGAAACCGGAGCACCCGGAGGAAACCCACGCAGATCACGGGGAGAACGTACAAATTCTGTGTAGACAGCACCCGTAGTCAGGATCGAACTCGGGTCTCTGGCGCTGTGAGGCAGTAACTCTACTGCTGCGCCACCATGCCGCCCTTCTGAAATTAGCAGTAAAATCTGCTTCCCCCCTCTCTCTCTCTCTCTCTCTCCCCAAATTGCTGCTGTACTAGGTCTGAATAATGTCTCATCATCTCCTGCAAACCCTGCAGTATAATATAGATAAATGTGAGGTTATCCACTTTGGCGGCAAAAACAAGGGGGCAGATTATTATCTCAATGGGGTTAGGTTAGGTAAGGGGGGGAGGTGCAGCGAGACCTGGGCGTCCTTGTACACCCGTCACTGAAAGCTGGCTTGCAGGTTCAGCAGGCAGTGAAGAAAACGAATGGAATGTTGGCCTTCATAACAAGAGGATTTCAGTAAAGGAGGAAAGAGGTTCTTCTGCAGTTGTATCGGGCTCTGGTGAGACCACATCTGGCGTATTGTGTACAGTTTTGGTCTCTTAATTTGAGGAAGGACATCCTTGTGATTGAGGCAGTGCAGCGTAGGTTCACGAGATAGATCCCTGGGATGGCGGGACTGTCATATGAGGAAAGATTGAAAAGACTAGGCTTGTATTCACTGGAGTTTAGGAGGGGGAGATCTTATAGAAACATATAAAATTATAAAATTTCCTGGACAATCTAGATGCAGGAAAAATGTTCCCAATGTGGGGCGAGTCCAGAACCAGGGGCCACAGTCTTGGAATAAAGGGGAGGTCATTTAAGACTGAGGTGAGAAAAAACTTTTTTTCACCCAGAGAGTTGTGAATTTATGGAATTCCTTGCCACAGAGGGCAGTGGAAGCCAAGTCACTGGATGGATTTAAGAAAGAGTTAGATAGAGCTCTAGGGGCTAGTGGTATCAAGGGATATGGGGAGAAAGCATGCAAGGGTAATTGATTGGGGACGATCAGCCATGATCACAATGAATGGCGGTGCTGGCTCGAAGGGCCGAATGGCCTCCTCCTGCACCTATTTTCTATGTTCCTATGTTAAACCTACATGTTTTTATATTCGCTTTGTTGATGTCTAATTTGCTCTCGTTCCACAGAATGCAAGCAGTTCCCCCACTCATTCCCCCAGGTTCCGGAGAGCTCGCCCCCGGCTCGGACAAAATCCGAATCGCGGTCCAACTCGCTGAATGAGGTGGAGGAGATGTACTTCCACAGGATGGCAGAGGACAAGGCAAGTGTGACCTGAGTCGATACAGTGCAGACACAAGGAACTGCAGGCGCTGGAACCTTGTGTAAATCACAGAGTGCTGGAGTAACTCAGCGGGTCAGGCAGCACCTCTGGGGAGAAGGTCACGACCCGAAGCGTCAGCTATGTCTTTTCTCCAGATATGCTGCCCGACCCGTTGAATTACTCCAGTATTTAGTATCTATCTTTGGTGTAAACCAGCATCTGCAGTTCCTTCCAACACAATCATATTGAGATGTTTTTTGATTGGGTTGATTAAAAAGATGCAGTATGGAAAGAGGCCCTTCGTCCCGCCGAGTCCATGCTGACCCATTGATCAACAGTTCGGCACTAGTTCTATGTTAGCCCACTTTCAAATCTACTCCCAACATACTGAGGGCAATTTGCGGAGGAGAATTAACCTACAAACCCGCCCGTCTTTGGGATGTGGGAGGAAACCGGAGCACCCGGAGGGAACCCCACGCAGTCGCAGGGAGAACGTGCAAACTCCACACAGATAGTACCCGAGGTCGGGATTGAACCCAATATCTCTGGCGCCGTGAGGCCGCGACTCTACCAGCTGCGCCACGGGCCGCCCAAATTATTAAACAGTTGATAGGGCAGAGGAACTATGTGCTCTGACAAGTCTAAAACACGGTGGAGTAAACATAAAAACGGAACAAAATGATTTCTGGTGAGATAAGTTGAATCAAGATACAGATCAGATATACACCAAGTGCTGGAGTAACCCAGTGGGTTAGGCAGCATCTCTGGAGAAAAAGGATGGGTGCTGTCTGTGTGAAGTTTGCACGTTCTCCCTGTGACCATGTGGATTTTCTCCGGGATCTCCAGTTTCCTCCCACACTCCAAAGATGCTCGGGTTTGAAGGTTTAATTTGCTTGGGAAAATTGTGAATTGTCCCTGATGTGTGCAAGATAGTGTTAGTGTGCGGGGATTGGATTCGACAGGGGGTGGATTCCAAAGTGGGATAGCATAGAACTAGTGTAGAAAGGTTGATCAATGGTCGGCATGGGCTCTGTGGGACGAAGGGGCCTGTTTCCATGCTGTATCCTTCAATCAAACACACTCATAGTGAGGCCGGGGTTCAAACACAGTGGTGGAACCGAATGGCAGTAGGAATGGATCTGACCCAAAACGTCACCTATTCCTTCTCTCCAGAGATGCTGTCTGAGCCGCTGAGTTACTCCAGCTTTTTTTGCGTCTATCTACAGATCAGATATGATCTGACTGATATGGCGGATGATGCTGGAGGCGTTCGATGACCTTCCTCTGCCCTCATGATACAAATTTTCCGACTTGTCGGAGTTTGGGTCTCCAGCAAATGTGGCTTTGGACGAGAGCTCAGCCTGATGTTGCACTCCCTGGGCCGCTGTCCAAGGAACTATCCATATTTGCTGGGGAGAGATGTTATGGAAAGGAAAATACTGCAGGAGCTGCCAAAACAGACGGTGTGTTCAGAAACACAGTCACGGCCCCGGGTGGGACCGGCGCCAGAACAGGAACAGGACTGCAGCGGTTATTTTGTTATGCTTCCAGGTTTTTTATTTTTAATTCTGCATAAAAAGGTCTTTTGCAACAGAGGAGTGAGATTTATTTACATATCCCGCTTAATATAAATATAAAGAAATGAGAGCAACGTCTTCCCCTCACCCGGGATAGTTTCCATCATCGCTCACGGCTGAGGTTGAAGACTGACAACAAATTAAGGGCAGATGTTCTTTCCCCGACACATGGGCTGCACATGTTACACAAGGATTAAATTGTGGAACATTCTGAGATTGAGGGCGTTTTGGGGGAAGGGAACGCAGTTTGTCCATTTCTTTAAATCGTATTGTGTTGATGAAAATCAAGTCGTTCAGATCACACTATTGGAGAACTCAGCTATTTATCCACCCATCTCGCTGTCTATTGTCTATCTATGTCTGTCTGTCTGTCTGTCTGTCTGTCTGTCTGTCTGTCTGTCTGTCTGTCTCTCTCTCTCTATCTCTCTGTCCCTCCCTCTCTGTCTATCCATCTGTCTGTCTATCTGTCTCTGTCTGTCTCTCTGTCTGTCTGTCTGTCTGTCTGTCTGTCTGTCTGTCTGTCTGTCTGTCTGTCTGTTCTGTCTGTCTGTCTGTCTCTCTCTCTCTCTCTCTCTATCTATCTATCTATCTATCTATCTATCTATCTATCTGTCTATCTGTCTATCTGTCTGTCTCTCTCTCTGTCTGTCTCTATCTGTCTGTCTGTCTGTCTGTCTGTCTGTCTGTCTGTCTGTCTGTCTGTCTGTCTGTCTGTCTGTCTCTCTCTCTCTGTCTGTCTGTCTGTCTGTCTGTCTGTCTGTCTGTCTTTATACCCTTCTACATACCCCCTTGTATCCATCTCTCTCTTCAATGCCTATCTAATTTCTTTATAAAAGCAACAATTAGAATCCAAAAACTCTAGATTCTGCAAAGCAACAATTAGAATCCAAAAACTCAAGAGCTAGATCAAGACAACTGGCCTTTATGGCCCAGAGGCCACAGTTTTAACAACTTTGGGCTTGAATCAGATAAAATGGCTGGAAACATGGCGACTATTGTGCACTGTCTGAGTAATAGACAATAGGTGCAGGAGTAGGCCATTCGGCCCTTCAAGCCAGCACCCGCCATTCGATGTGATCATGGCTGATCATCCACAATGCACAATCAGTACCCCGTTCCTGCCTTCTCCCCATATCTAGCTCTCTCTTTAAAGTATCCAGAGAATCGGCCTCCATCGCCCTCTGAGGCAGAGAATTCCACAGACTCACCACTGCCTACTATTCACACACTCTTGTACTTAATTACGGTTGTGCCGATTAGAATAAGATTTTTACTGGACCGTACGCAAGAAAGGGGAATCTAATAATACTTCGATACATGTGATCATAAGGTAGCATTGCTCCATTGAATTCTTGATGAATACGGGAGTCAGAGGTCACGCGGAGAAGGCAGGAGAATGGGGATAGGAGGGAGAGATAGATCAGAAATGATTGAATGGCGGAGTAGACTTGATGGGCCGAATGGCCTCATTCTGCTCCAATCACTTATGACCTTAAAAACCCATACGGTCACAGGGAGAACGTACAAACTCCGTACAGACAGCATCCATGATCAGGATCGAACCCTAATTCTAATTCTACTCCTATTCGTTATGACTTTATGAGAAACACTCAGCAGGTCAGGCTGCATCTATGGAGAGAAAACCTGAGTTACGTTTGGTACTTGTCTTGAAGGCACTGGTTGGTTCCCACCAGCCTCACAGGCCATGAAGCACGGAATTGGATTTGAACTCGCAACCTTCTGGTTAAAGGTGGCACGGTGGCGCAGCAGGTAGAGCTCCCGCCTTACAGCGCCAGAGAGCCGGGTTCGATCCCAACTACAGGTGCTGTCTGTACGGAGTTTGCCAGTCCTCCCCGTGACCTGCGTGGGTTTCCTCCGAGATCTTCGGTTTCCTCCCACACTCCAGAGATGTGCAGGTTTGTAGGTTAATTGGCCTGGTACAAATGTAAAATTGTCCCGAGTGTGTGTAGGATAAGTGTTAATGTGCGGGGATCGTTGGTCGCTGTGGACTGGGTGGACCATGGGGCCTATTTCCGCACTGTATCTCTAAACTAAACTCAAGTATAGAGACGGTCTTAAATCCCAGTCTGTTTGTTTTGATACTGTTGCTGCAGGATGATGCCTTCCTGGATTACGATGACTCAGCGACAGACGCCACGAGCAGCACCGAGGACATTCCCTTCCTGGAGTCATCGGCCTCCTTTGGAGAGCTCCGCCTTTCCCCCTGCCCGGCGGCCAGCAGTTCGGAGGACATCGCCGGAGCGGAGAGGAGCTCGGCCTGCCTCTCGCAACCCGTCGTCACCGGTAAGAAGAGTAAGATGTTACCCCGACTAGCAGCAGTTGCCGGGCCTTCGCGGCAAGCGGCGGCCACGAACGATCGCTCGCTGGGCCAGGAGGGCGGCGGATGCACGCCCAGCCGCGGACACGGGGAGGATGAGCAGAACAACGCGTCCGACACCGAGAATGCGATGGACAGCGAAGATCTGGATTCATTCCCTTTGCTCATCAGGTCCATGTCCACCTCCAGGAGGCACAGCTGGGAGGGACCTTTATCTCCGTCACTGCCTGGAGATGCAAGGAGAAGGTAAATCCATCCAATGATGCAGCAATTGTGATGATAAAGGGGCCTTCTGCATATTGTCTTTCTTCAGCGGTTGGTGTTACCTGTGAGGGTTGGGATGGGCAAGTCTGTATGATCACAGAACATTGAACAGTGCTTCTGGCCCACAATACAACCCTTATCTTGCCTGCACTTAGTCCATATCTGTCTATTCCCTGCATATCCATGTTCATAATTCAGATTCAGATTCAGTAGGAGCAGAATGCAGGAGCAGAATTAAATCATTCGGCCCATCGAGCCTCCTCCGCCATTCATTCAGTCACGGCTGATGTATCTTTTCCTCTCAACCCTAGTCTCCTGCCGTTTACCCCACAACCTTTGACACCCTGATCTAGAATTTAGAAGATTGAGGGGGGATCTTATAGAAACTTACAAAATTCTTAAGGGGTTGGACAGGCTAGATGCAGGAAGATTGTTCCCGATGTTGGGGAAGTCCAGGACAAGGGGTCACAGCTTAAGGATAAAGGGGAAATCCTTTAGAACCGAGATGAGGAGAACTTTTTTCACACAGAGAGTGGTGAATCTCTGGAACTCTCTGCCACAGAGGGTAGTTGAGGCCAGTTCATTGGCTATATTTAAGAGGGAGTTAGATGTGGCCCTTGTGGCCAAGGGGATCAGAGAGGTATGGAGAGAAGGCAGGTACGGGATACTGAGTTGGATGATCAGCCATGATCATATTGAATGGCGGTGCAGGCTCGAAGGGCCGAATGGCGTACTCCTGCACCTAATTTCTATGTTTCTATGTTTCTATGAATCTGTCAATCCCAATATGCCTATCCAAAAGCCTCTTAAATGCCTCTATTATATGTGCCTTTACCACCACACCTGGCACAGCATTCCAGGCACCAACCACACTGTGCGTACAAAACAAACTTGCCCCTCACTTGTTCCACCTCGCCCTTTAGTATTTGATATTTCCATCCTGGGAAAAAGGCTCTGAATGTCTACCTTATCTATGCCTCTCATAATTTTATATATTTTTATGCATCATTAAATAATTAAAGAATATTAGAGTTCACCCTACGGCCTCTGGTCCTAGACTCTCCCACTAGTGGAAACATCCTCCCCATGGCCACTCTATCCAGACCTTACACTGTGCTTTTGCCTTTGTCCGTGTGGGTGTGAGCGTGAACATGAGGGTGTCGAATGTCTACCTCACCAGGTTTGCCAACGCTGTATTTATTCCCAGTGGGTATTTATGTTTGCCTCTTTGACTACGGTGGTTTGGCAAGCTGCTCGGTGGCTTGTGAACTTTTCCACCAACGTCGGAAACTTGCTGACATCAGACGTTTCAGTCGAGCAGAGTCTAACGTCCGTGCGCAAGGCCCCCCAAGTGCAGTCCACAAACTGCCCAACCCACCATAAACCAGGCCAGGCCCAGCTGAAGATGGACAGGGTCATAGCTTGCCCTGTTAACATGGGAGAAGATTCAGGGGTGGCACGGCGGTGGAGTTGTAGAGTACAGCGTTTACAGCAGCAGATACACTGGTTCGATCCCGACTGCGTGTGCTGTCTATACGTTCTCCCCTTGGCCGCATGGGTTTTCTCCGAGACCTTCGGTTTCCTCCCACACTCCAAAGACGTACAGGTTTGTAGGTTAGTTAACTTGGTATAAATTGTCCCTAACGAGTGTCAGTGTCGCTGGTCGGTGCGGTGGGCCCAAGGGCCTGTTTCCGCACTGTATCTCTAAACTAAACTGAAGTAAAACTAAGATTGTTGCTGCTGCTCCACCCTCGTCCTCACAGCTTCGTGGACGTTTAACCGAGAGCAGATAAAGAGCCCGGAACTGCGTGGACCACTGGCTTGCTCATCCGGCACTTAGTGACTCACAAGTGGACCTCGTTCGACCCGCACAGTCATTTGCCAAATCTCTTCAGCCTCAGCCAGGACTGCAGTCAGGATCCTCACAGCATCATTCATCTGCTCACTTTTAGACTCATAAAGTCCCTCATGTGGAAACAGGCCCAATTTGCCCATACCGGCCAACGTGTTCCATCTACACTAGTCCCACCTGCTGCACTAGGCCCATATCTCCCTAAACCCGTCCTATCCATGTACCTGTCTAAATGTTTCTTAAACGTTGCAGTAGTCCCAGCCTCAACTACCTCCTCCGGCAGCTCGTTCCATGTGCCAATCGCCCTTTGTGTGAAATATTTACCCCTCGGGTTCCTATTTATTTAATCTATGCGAGTTTATTATTGAGCACTATTTGCAGCAGTTGCCCTGTACCGCGGTTGGGTTTGGGATGCTGATGTTTCATCTACCCCCCAGCAACTGGAGGTCATCGACAACACTGCTCCCAGTGTCTTGTCCAACACCAGGTTCTCTGCTCACCCACCGCTCACCGACCAACATTGGCACCAGTCCAAAAACAACTGGAATCCTTATCCGTAAAATATTATCCCTATCTCTGTGATCACCTCCAGCTCTGCACGACTGCAATTTTAAACCCTTGCACTTTCACAAATGGTCATCCCGTTGCACATTTATAAGGGTGGCGCAGTGGCGCAGCGGTAGAATTGCTGCCTTGGAGCGGGATTCGAACTCGCACCCTTCTGGTTAAGGGCGGCACGGTGACGGATCGGTAGAGTTGCTGCCTGACAGGGCCAGAGACCCGGGTTCGATCCTGACTGTGGGCGCGTGCGGTCTGTACGGAGCTCCCATGGGGCCTTCTGCGTGTTTGCTCTGGTTTTCATTAGTTCTTAGAGCAGGTGAAGGCCATTCGGCCCAGCAAGTCTACTCCCCCATTCAATCGTGGCTGATCTATCTTTCCCTCTCAACCCCTTCTCCCCATAACCCCTGACGCCCGTACTAATCAAGAGGCTGTCAATCTCTGCCTTAAAAATATCCATTGGCTTGGCCTCCGCAGCCGTCTGTGGCAATGAATTCCACAGATTCACCACCCACTGACTGGAGATGGATTGTGTTTCTTCCCCACAGTCCAAAGACATGCAGGGTAAACTGTCTTCTGTAAATTGTCGCTAGTATGTTGGGCAGAACTAGTGTAGGGATGATCACAGGTCGATGCAGACTCGCTGAGCCGAAGGCCACATTTCCACACTGCATCTCTACACCAAACTATATGCAATGGCACTGCTGTGGGTGGTCGTGAGTTCCGGCAGCCATGGTTAATTTCCTGTCAAAGCCTCACTGTCTCTTTATCTCCCACTGCTCCTGTAGCATATTCATCAATATTGACTTTCTTGACCTGGGGCATGATCTTCTGATCTTATATGTCACATAACTGGGTGGGAAGTAACATTGCGGGGCAGGCCGCATCTCTGGAGAGGTGAAACGGGTGACATTTCGGGTCGGGCCCCTTTGTCAGACTGAAGTTACTCCAGCATTTTGTGTCCATCTTTGGTATAAACCAGCATCTGCAGTTCACTTCCTGAACACTGTGAAATAACATTCTTTGGAATGCATGGCAATTCTAAAATTATAAGTTGGTAATTATAAATCTGTCATATCTGCACCTCTCTCTCCTTTGCCTTTCTCTTTTTACACCCCCATGCACACCCGTTCCCAGCACCCCCACCCCAGTCACCCTGCTCCTTCCCCGTTTATCGTGCACACGTCTCCCATCCACGGGACCCCCATTCCCCTTTATCCCCCACCCTTCACTTCTCACGCAAGGCCCCCTCCACCAACCTATATCCCCTTACCTGTATCCACCTATCACTTGCCAAGCTTTGTCCCGCCCCCACTTCTCTTTTCCATCTTTCTCCCCCCCCCCTTTTACAATCAGACCAAAGAACAGTCCCGACCCAAAATGTCACCCGTTCATTCCCTCCACAGATGCTGCCCGACCTGCTGAGTTCCTTCAACACTTTGTGTGTTGCTCAGTTTGCTATACACATTGCAATCTGCCTATTTAATCTATCTCAGATCAGACGAGGTGTGAATTTTTTTATTTATTTTTTTCCTTTCAGTATTTCCTTTCAGTGTGGGCAGCCAGCATTTAAAACCTGCCCCTGTTTGTCCTTGTTAGCTGTTGTGCTTGGAGGGGCAGGCAGTAAAAGGGTAATAGACCAGGGTTAATTCATTCCTATTGCCCTCTCCTCAGTTTGGCTGGGTGACCATTTCCCGAGTTTTTGCCCTGTCTGATGTCACAGGTCGACGAGTTTGCATTTAATTATAAGGCAAAGTGCTGGAGGAACTCAGCAGGTCAATAGACAATAGACAATAGGTGCAGGAGTAGGCCATTCGGCCCTTCCAGCCAGCACCTCCATTCAATGTGATCATGGCTGATCATCCCCAATCAGTACCCCGTTCCTGCCTTCTCCCCACATCCCCTGATTTTGCTATTTTTAAGGTCAGGCAGCGTCTGTGGAGGGAATGGACAGGCAACGTTTCGAGTCAGGATTCTTCTTCTGAAGAAGGGTCCTGACCCGATGAAGGACCAGAACACAAAGTGCTGGAGGAACTCAAGTGGGTCAGGCAGCATCCGTGGACGGAATGGACAAAACACCTCGTGGATCGGGACAACCTCTCGCGAAGAAAGGTCCCGACCCGAAATATCGCCTGTCCTGTGTCCTGTGTTTGGATTTGGTTATCTGCAGTTTCCTTGTGTCCGTGTTTGCATTTGGGAAAAATAGAAACATAGAAACATAGAAAAGTGCAAGTAGGCCATTCGGCCCTCTTGACCGGATTTGATCATGGTGTCAGAAGCTCCTGTACCTGCCTTCTCTCCATACCCTCTGATCCCCTGGCCACAAGGGTCACATCTGAACTCCCTCAGTCTGAACTGGAAAGGTACGGGCAAACCCGAAAAGTGCAATTGCCTCCGCCTGTCTATGATCCTGTCAGAGCTCCATGTCTGTCCTGTCACCCGTCTGAAGAAAGTTCGCTCCAGCACATTCTATGTCCTCCAGAGATGCTCTATGACCCGCTGTTCCTCCTCACTTTGTGTCTATCTTTCCGACCGAGTCGTGCATTTTAAATCCGCCACCTGGGACCGCTTACTTCTCTTTTCCACAAGTGCTGGAGAAACAACTTAAAAAAAAGACTCCCTTGCAACATTAGCCAGTCTAATGGGGAAACTATAAACAACCGGTAGAAGTGCATTAAACATTGCCAACTTCTAAACAGCACAACCAAATATATATTGGGATGAAAAGTAATCAGAGTGGATGAAGCCAACAGCGACAGAGTTGTTTATGGAAGGAGGGGGGGGGGGTGTTAATTCTGAGGGTTTTTGTCTTTTGCATTGACAGACTACACACTGAGAGCAGCGAATAAAATTGCAGGCCAAGCCTGGCCAACAATGTTCTCAAAGGTGTAAAGTCTCCTCCTTCCATTGATGTTGTGTTCATAAGAAAACTCAGTCTTTATGTTCAGGAAGGAACTGCAGATGTTGGTTCCCTCTGGAAGGCGACTCCGGATTGTCAAAGCTGCCACAGCCAGACATAAAAACAGTTTTTCTCCACGAGTAGTTGCTCTACTCAACAGCCAACAATCTGTAGCCTCCCTTTGATCTGGTATTTTGTTGGTTCGCATGCTTGATCAACGGTGTTTTATCATTAATGTTTTATTATTATTAATGTTTAGTGTTTTCTTCACTGGATGTCATGTTGTTACTTGTGTGCGGAGCACCAAGGCAAATTCCTTGTATGTGAATACTTGGCCAATAAACTTACTTAAAAAAAAAAGGGAAGAGAGACACAAAATGCTGGAGTAATTCAGCGGGACAGGCAGCATCTCTGGAGAGAGGGAATAGGTATGTTTCGGGTCGAGATCAGAAACTGTCCAGGTCTGCCCTGTATATAAACTGTTACTTTACTTGGGGGGGGAGGGGAGGGGGGAAAGGATGGCAAAAGAGGCCCTACAGCGCTAGAGACCCAGGTTCGATACTGACTACGGGTGCTGTCTGTACAGAGTTTGTACGTTCTCCCTGTGACCACGTGGGTTTTCTCCAGGTGCTCCTCCCTCACTCCAAAGACATACTACAGGTTTGTAGGTTAATTCGGTAAGTCACTAATGTGTGGGATAGTGCCAGGGTGATTGCTGGTTGGCAAGTATTCGGTGGGCCGAAGGGCCTGTTTCCAGGCTGTGTCTCTGAAGTCAAAAGAGAGTCTGAAGAGAGGGGGGGAGGGAGAGGGAGGGAGAGAAGTGTAGATGGACAGCAAGCCACCTTCGTGAAACCAATGTCGGAAGATGGGAATGTCAGGGTGTTGAGCTGACAATAGACAATAGGTGCAGGAGTGGGCCATTCGGCCCCTTGAGCCAGCACCGCCATTCAATGTGATCATAGCTGAGAGATGACTGAGGTGCGCAGTGGGACACCCTGCAACAGAATGGCTGGGCAGGCATTGTGCTGAGACTCTATCTCATTGTAGACCCGACCTACAAGAGAGAAGGGAGTAAATAACTAGCGTTGGAGAGGTTGAAGGAAAAAAAATATTTTCAATTCAGTTGCCTGGTTTAAGAAATTGGATGTGTTCTTTCTGGCAATGTTTGTGACACAGAACAGAACTGTCAGAACTAGGATTCCGCCCTTCATGCCATGCGTCCACTAGGCTACTAAACAAATAAATCGGTTTGGGAACGGCTCCATCCAAGCCCGCAAGACACCGCGGAGAGTTGTGGACGTAGCCCAGATCATCGCGCAAACCAACCTCCCTTCTACTGAAGAAGGGTCTCGACCCAAAACGTCGCCAATTCCTTCTCTCCATTGATACTGCCTCGACCCGCTGAGTTTCTCCAGCATTTTGTGTCTCCCTTCTATTGACTCCATCTGCACTTCACGCTGGCTCGGCAAGGCCACCGGCATCGTCAGAGACCAGCCTCATCCCGGTTGCTACGTGTTCTCCTCTCACCCATCAGGCAAGAGGCACAGAGGGTTGAGAATGCCGACCTCTAAATTCACAGACAGTTTCTTCCCAGCTGTGATCGGGCAACTGAACCATCCTATCACCAGCTAGAGAGCGGTCCTGACCTCCCATCTACCTCATTGAAGACCCTCTAACCATCTTTAATCAAACTTTACCTTGTACTAAACATTATTTCCTTGATCCTGTATCTGCATATTATGGACATTGGCAAATCCATCATTCGTTACCCATTGTAACATTCACAGGGATTGCTGTTTGCTATATCGTTCCGGGATTATTATTTCCGATACCAATATAAGATATTCCCCAAAATATCCACAAAATGACATATAATAGTATATATGGTCTGCCACTCTATAATATATATGGTGTGACATTCTCAGTTTAGTTTAGTTTAGTTTAGTTCAGATTCAGATTCAATTTTAATTGTCATTGTCAGTGTACAGTACAGAGACAACGAAATGCATTTAGCATCTCCTTTGAAGAGCGACATAGCAAACGATTTTGAATAAAAAAAAAAAATAATAAGTGTCCGGGGGGGGTGATTGGCAGTCATGCTATTTTTCCCATTCTAGGGAGACACAGGGCGTCGCGGTGTGCCCGCGCCGCCGCCATTTTGTGTAGAGCTACAGCATGAAAACAGGCCCTTCAGCCCACGTAATCCGTACTGACCAACGATCACCTGCACACTAATCTTCGGTTTCCTCCCACACTCAAAAGGCGTACAGGTTTGGAGGTTAATTGGCTTGGGTTTGTATACTTGGAATAAGTGTAAATTGTCCCCAGTGAGTGTAGGCGTGTGTTAGTGTGCGGGGATCGCTGGTCGGCACGGACTCGATGGGCCGAATGGTCTGTTTCCAAGCTGTATCTCGAAACTAAAAAAACGAACCTAATTCTATGTTATCTCAGTTTTGCATCCTATGCGCCAGAGAGCAATTGACAGCAGCCAATTAACCTGCAAACCCGCGCGACTTTGGGATGTGGGAGGAAACCGGAGCACCCGGAGAAAGCCCAATTGTTCCCATGTGCAAACTCCACACAGACAGCATCCAAGGTCGGGGTCGATGCCGGGTCTCTGGCGCTATGAGGCAGCAACTCTACGCTACATCACCTGAAATATACAGTGTTTGATCTCTCCCATTGTATTATATAGCATCTCCTATTTTCTTCTCGTGTATACAATGCATCAATTCTCTACAACATTCACAGCTTCTCCAGTTACCATGTAAGATAAACACAGGCTCGGCTGTTCTCTATATTATACACAGGGATTATCGCCATATAAACTGATGTTAAACTGCTTTCTGATGGATTCATTGCTTCTTCTCGCCATTTTGTTCCATTCCCGAACCATTTGTTCTTGCGTCCTACATCAGAATACAGACGCTGACCCCCCATAGATCTGGATCAGGACGACCACAGTAACACAAATATCTCAACAAAGAGTTGTGCCTTAATGTGCAGGAAGGAACTGCAGATGCTGGTTTAAGCCGAAGATAGACGCAGAATGCTGGAGTAACTCAGCAGGATAGGCAGCATCTCTGGAGCGAAGGAATGGGTGACGCTTCAGTCTGAAGAAGGGTCTTGACCCATTCCTTCGCTCCAGAGATGCTGCCTGTCCCGCTAAGTTGCTCCAACATTTTGTGTCTATCTTCAGTTATACCTTAAAGTTTCACCTCTGCACAACTTAGTGTCAGATCACTGGACATTACGGACTTGGTGGTGGGCCGAAGGGCCTGTTTCCACGCTGTATCTCTGAACTAAATTAAACTAAACAAAAACTAAATTACTGCTTATTTAATTCCAAATTATTTCATTTGATTATTTAGCTCTCTGTCTCATCCACCCTCCCCTCCATCTACATCATCTACGGAAATGTTCTCTCTTTATTTATCCAAACAAATGCTCTTAATCAGATGAAAACAAAGCTTCATTAGATCACCTTATAATCTTCTCAACCCAAGAGAACACAAAACTGCTCATTGAAAAGGTGCGTGTCTGTGCATCGCTGGTGAATCCGCATTGAATTCCTCCGTTGGGGCCGTATACCTCTCCTGGGGTGACCCACAATAAACGGAAGCCATGCTTGCATTTTGTGTGATCCCTGCCCCCTAATCCTTCAATCACCCACCACCACCAAGTGAACACCAGAGGATATAGTTGGAGACTGCTCCCATTCAAGCGCTGCTGGAGCGTGATGGAGCAGCACAGTGGGAGGCACGGTGGCACAGCGGTAGAGTTGCTGCCTAATGCCCCTGTCCTACTTAGGAAACCTGAACGGAAACCTCTGGAGACTTTGCGCCCCACCCAAGGTTTCCATGCGGTTCCCGGAGGTTGCCAGAGGTTGCAGGTAGTGGAAGCAGCTAGGGAGACTGACAAAAACCTCCGGGAAACGCACGGAAACCTTGGGTGGGGCGCAAAGTCTCCAGAGGTTTCCGTTCAGGTTTCCTAAGTGGGACAGGGGCATAAGTTGGTCCAGCTTTTTGTACCCATCTTCCATTAGTTTAGCTTAGTTTAAAGATGGGGCTTGGAAACAGGCCATTCGGCCCACCGAGTCCGCGCCGACCAACGTTCCCCGCACATTAACACTATCCTACACACACTAGGGACAATTTATGCATAGGCCAAGCCAATTAACCTACATACCTGTGTGTCTTTGGAGTGTGGGAGGAAACCGAAGATGTCGGAGAAACCCATTGTGGTCAGGTGGGCGGGATAGAACCCGGGTCCTGATTTTAAAATGCGAGCTCATTTTTCATGGAAGACCAGGGGTGCTCTCACTTGAGTCTCAGCCTGAATTTAACCCCCCAGATGAAATCATCCCAATAACTCAGCTCATGATCACATTGTGTTGTGGGATCTTGTTGTGGTTCTGTTAGTCGCCAGCTTTCCAACATTACAACACACCATCACCAGGAATCCCTTCACGGGTTGTACAAGGACATCCTTTCTCTTTCTCTCTCTGCTTCCCTTTTAATTCTTTCAGTTTCATGTGGTCGATACACTGAATATAAAAAAAGAAAAACATTAAAGGCTGTGATGTAGTCAGAGTTACAACGACTTACAGTAAGGTCGGACTGAAGAAGGGTCTCGACCCAAAACGTCACCTTTTCATTTTCTCCAGAGATGCTGACTGATCCGCTGAGTTACTCCAGCACTTTGTGTCTATCTTCAGTCAGGTCATTGCATTTAGTTATTTGAAGCACAACTGCTGAAGTAGTGAAGGCAGACAGTAGTCGTGATTATTTAAAAAGGAAAGAAGATTCATATTTTGGAAGGGCAACAAGGACAAGCAAGGGAACGACAAACTGCTGACATCACTGGTGAGTATTCTGAGGGGATTCGGAGGGTGGCGCAGCGGTAGAGTTGCTGCCTTACTGCGCTAGAGACCCAGGTTCGATCCTGACTACGGGTGCTGTCTGGTGCATTCTCCCCGTGACAGCTTCATCCTTGGTGCATTTGTAGGTTAATTGGCTTCAGTATAAAAAGTGTCAATTGTCCATCGTGTGTAGGATAGGGCTGGAGTACGGGGATTGTTGGTTGGCGCTGACTCGATGGGCCAAAGGGCCTGTTTCAACATTTGGACAGGCAAGAGCTGAATAGGGCTAGTCAGCATGGCTTTGTGCGTGAGAATTGGTGCCTCACGACTTTGATAGGTAATTTTGAACAGGTGACAAAGAGGATTGGCAGGGGCAGGGCAGTGGAGGATGTTCTATGTTTCTATGTTTCAAAAACTAAACAATGCTAAACAAACAAACAAAATTAAACAAAACTAAACATGGTAAATAAGGTCTTATATCCCATCAGCAGAGGGGTCTGACACCAGGGTCAAATATTTAAAATTAATTGGTATCATTTGAAGGAGATTTAAAAAAGGTCAGCACCAAGGTGGTGGTAGGGGTCTGGTATAAACTGCTGGAAAGGATACAGAAATCCTTAGCATTAATCCTTTAATTAACCGTTTTGTACAATTGAAGATTAGTAATTTACGGGGCTACCGAGCAAAGATCCTAGAGCGGAAGGTGGGATTAGACTCTTTTACAGTTAGCACAGGTTTAATGGCCCTCGTTGAATCCCATAATAATTCTTCATTTACTACCATATACCATCTATCTCTACAGCTAGTATCTCCCCCTTTGGTGACCCTCGGACTATCCTTATTCGGCCTTTGCTAGCTTTACCTTGCACTAAACGTTATTCCCTTATACACTGTAAATGGCCTGATTGTAGTCATGTATTGTCTTTCCGCTGACTGGATAGCATGCCGCAAAAGCTTTTCACTGTACCTCAGTACACGTGACAATAAACTAAACTGAAGTGAACATTTTCATTGCATTATTATTCTATGATTTCGCGCTGTAAGATTCTAGGCAATAGGTTTGGTCATTGAGAAGAAGGAGTCTATCCATCCAGCCATCCATCCATCCATCTTGCCTCTGTCAAGACTGATTGAGGTCTGGGACTGATTCCACCAGCTGCAAAGGTTCGGATTTACCGCCGTGATTCAGATAGCATGGGGTTTGGGGGCTGTGTGGAGGCAGGTTCTGGGCTCTGCAAGTGAAACAGTTGGGCCGGAACTAGTAAGAATGGTTACCACGCTCGCTGTGGCAATGTGGATTGTAACATCAGTCTGACTGGCAGAGTTGGCAGGAAATTGCAGTCACTCACCCCACCAATGTGGGCGGGGGGGATGTGGGCAGGCAAACATGGGAAATAGATGTCGTGCAAATTGTCTCATGCTTTTCCTATCCATTACCACACGAGCAGCACCTCAAACCTTGCTCTGTTCACTAGAAATTGCTTTGGA
The DNA here is from genome assembly GCF_028641065.1 of Leucoraja erinaceus. NCBI lineage: Eukaryota > Metazoa > Chordata > Chondrichthyes > Rajiformes > Rajidae > Leucoraja > Leucoraja erinaceus. The sequence continues at coordinate 7,451,816 of NC_073405.1, read as the reverse complement.
ATGTCAGGGTACATCTAGCTATAGAATGAGGTTGAGCAGGATGGGACTCTATTCCTTGGAGCGCAGGAGGATGAGGGGTGCTATTTTAGTTTAGTTTGGAGATAGAACGCTGAAACAGGCCCTTCGGCCCACCGTGCCAGCCAGCCAACCCTGCGCACTAACATTGCCCTACACACACTAGAGACAATTTACAATCATATAGAGGTGTACAAAATCGTGAGAGGAATAGATCGGGTAGACGCACAGAGTCTCTTGCTCAGAGTCGGGGCATCATGAACCAGAGGACATAGGTTTAAGGTGAGGGGGGGAAATATTTAATAGGAATCTGTAGGGTAACTTTTTCACACAAAGGGTGATAGGTGAATGGAACGAGATGCCGCAGGAGATAGTGGAGGCAGGTGCTATCATAACGTTTAAGAATCCATTAGGCAGGTACTGTACATGGAAGGGACATGTTTAGAGGGATAAGGGCCAAACGTAGACAGGTGGGACTAGTGTAGATGGGGCATGTTGGTCGGTGTGGGCAAGTTTAGATGGGACTGTTTCCACGCTGTATAACCCTATGGCTCTATGACGTCATGACATGGAACAGTACAGCACAGGAACAGGCCCTTCAGCCCACAATGTCTGTGCCGAACATGATGCCAAGACCCACTCTTATCTGCCTGCACATGGTCCATATCCTCCATTCCCCGTCTTGGAACTGGAAAGCGGACAAGTCTTTCGTTGTACACTGGTGTATCTGAGCATTTAATGGTGAGGGGGATGTACGGAGATTGCCAGCTATCTGGTGCAGCAGAGGAATTTGTCATGAGGCCTCAGCTTTTCTGTTTTATCAATGACTTGGATATTGTTTTACTCAGCTGATGAATTTGTAATGTACACTTGTTAACTTAAATCTATAGAAGTTCTGTTCTACTGAGATCAGTCAAACCAATTTTCAAAGATAGACACAAAGTGCTGGAGTGACTCACTTTATGCCACTGAGTTACTCCAGCAATTTGTGTCTGTCCTTGGTGTAAGTTCCTCCTTATTACAATTTTCAAAGAAGTTGGATGTGAACTATTGTACAATATACATTTTGTGTGTAGAACAAAGGATGATTCGCTACCCTCAGTAATTTGTAGACGATAATATTGGGGTTATTAATTTATTGATTTTGTTATATATTATCGATGTGTATTGTGTTTACAGGCCAGTTACTCTGTTGCAAGTAAGACTTTCATTTCTGTCAGTACATATGACAATTAAGCACTCTTAACGATACTAATGGGGCTGTCCCACTGTATGAGCTGATTCAAGAGTTCTCCCGAGTTTCCCCTGATTCAAACTCGGAGAATTACAGTAATGGCCGCTCGTAGGTACTCGGGGCTCTCGTGGACATTTTTCAACATGTTGGAAAATCTTCACGAGTCTTCATGAGCTTACCACATTTTCCGAGTACCTGCCGTTAGCGTTTCGAGCCGCTAAGAGACGTCCCCGAGCTCCGACGTACCCGCTCCGTACATTCTACGTGCTTACCACGAGTTTGATTTTTTTTTTAAACTCGGGAGAGCTCTTGAATTACCTCGTAGAGTGGGACAGCCCCTTAGGGTAATCTCGATGGAGCGAATTATGTGGAGTGAAGTGGGGAGTTATGAAGGAACATTATAGTCTATGATCAGACAAGGCTGTGGTGGATGAAGTTTGATATCGGGTCAAGCTATCTGCTTTGAATCCAGAAAAGTCCTACATTGGTAGGCCAAGTTTAGAGGGATTTGGGCCAAACACAAGGCAGGTGGGTCCAGTATAGATGGGACGTGTTGGTCGGGGTGGGCAAGTTGGGCTGAAGGGCCTGTTTCCATGGTGTATGACTCAAAGCTGGAATATTTTCTGAATAGCAAGAGAGAAGCTGTGGAAGATGAAAGGATTTGGGAGTGCAGATACAATTAAACCGTGTCAGGGGCAAATGTTTGTCTTTTTCACAATGGTCGCAACTTGGATGAAGTGATGCTGTGTGTGCTCCATTGTCAATATTTATTTTTAATTCTTTTTAAGAATACATGCACCTGGATAATTTGTCCTTTAATTGGAAGTGAAACATATGTAACATGGTAGCTCCATGTATTGTGATCCATTTCCAAATGTTGCTTCCATTGAAGGTGATGGGAATGTGACTGTTACATCGCACGTTTATTCCTACTGAAGCGAAGACCAACTTCTTCCCGAGGATTTTCCCCATGTGTTTCTTTGACATTACTCTAATCTTTTCCACACTCTGTCCATGGACTTGAGTGGAAGGTTGGTGGTATCTGGCCCCTTTAACATGAGTGACAATGTAAACATCCAACTGCCATGAGAAAAAGAAAAACAATCACTTGTATTCATCATTCATATAGTTACACACCACAGACACAGTCCATTTGGCCCAATTTGTCCGTGCCGACCAAGTTGTCTATCCAAGCGCATCCCGTTTGACAGCATTTGTCCCAAATCCTTCTAAATCTTTCCTATCCATGTACTTGTACAAATGTATTTTACGCATTGTACTGAAAATGTGCTTGCCTCTATTGCTTCCCCCGGCAACTCATAATAATAATAATAATAATAATAATAATATATTTTATTGTCATTGCACATAAATGCAACAAGATTTGGTATGCAGCTTCCATCCGATGTCATAACTTAAATAACTAATACAATTTAGATTTAGATACCCCGAGAACCTCATTCCATATACCCACCACCCTCAGTGTGATATAGTTATCCCTCAAATTAAATCTTTCTCCTCTCACTTTAAATGTGTGTCCCTTAATTTCAGAAGCTCCAGCTGTAGGAAAAAGACTATGCCATTCACCTTATTTTGGATATCTCTCAATATCCTGCACTCCAGGGGGAAAAAAAATCCCAGACAATCCAACCTCTTGTTATGGAAGCCCCCCAGTCTTGCTAACATCCTTGTGAACCTTTTCTGCATCTTTTCCAACTCAATAACAACGTTCCTTGAGCCAGGTGAGCAGACCTATGGACTATACTCCAAGTATGGTCTCACCAACGACTTGTGTGGTTGCAACATGACATCCCAACTCCTGTACTCAATACCCTGACAGATGAAGGCAAGCATGCCACACACATTCTACACTGCACTGTTTACCCGAGTCTCCACTTTCAGGGACAATGAACCCTTGGGTCTCTCTCTCTTCTGCCACGCTCTCCAGGGCTCAGCCATTTACTGTGGAAGCCCTGTCCTAGCTCGACTTACCAAAGTGCGACACCTCACACTTGTCCGAGTTCAATTCCATCTGCCATTCCTTGGCCCACTTCCCCAATGCGTTTACATCCTGTGGCCATCTTGGGCAACCTTCTTTGCTGTTCAATAGACCACCAGGGTGACACTTCAATAGACCACCAGTAGGAAGGAGGTGCAGAAGCTGGTTCACCCCAAAGATAGACACAAAATGCTGGAGTAAGAGACACTGGGAAGGAACAGTGAATGGAGCATTCTGCTTCTATTTCTTCAGTCCTTATCTTCCTATTTGCCTGACTAACTCATCAGTGGCAGATACACGCATTTCGTGTGTCTTGGATGACAATGTATTCTAACAATTACGGTAACTACCGTTTCATAATGAGTCAAATAACTCTACGATATTGCAGCCCATCTGGTGATCTGTATTGACATACATACTTCCGCTGTTCTTGCCCCATAGTCCCGCAGATTCTTTTCTTCAGATGTTATTTCGGTTCCCCTTTGAAAGTTTCTTTGAGTCTCTTCCGCCAGCTTCCAAGCAACCATTCCGATCGCACGAAGTCACCATCAACATAATAATAATAATAATAATAATATATTTTATTGTCATTGAACATAGGTGCAACGAGATTTGGTATGCAGCTTCCAACCGATAGTCATAACTTAAATAACTAATAAAATTTAGATACCCCAAGAAACATGATTTATAAAAAAAAACAGTAAAACAGTCTAAAGTGCAAATATGTCTGTGCTGGGTCGATGTGCGTGAATATAGTTCATGGGTGGGGGGGGGGGGGGGGGGGGGGGGACTCAGCAGGGCCGGTTCAGAGCAGCGATAGCTCTGGGGATGAAGCTGTTCCTGAGTCCTCGTCTTGCGGCTGCAGTTTCTTGTGTCCCCGTCCTCATCCCGGCTCTTTGATCCCGCAGGCTCAGCCTCGATCTGCTGGGGATCGACAGCGACGGTGAGGGTGACGGAGAGGAGGAAGATCAGCTGGAGACCTCCCAGGACGCCTCCGCCTACGACTTGGTGCCATCCCACATCGCCGGGACCAACGGCAGAGAGGACACCAGGCAGGCGACTGGAATTCAAGCGGGGACCAGCTTCACCTTGCCTGAGCAGGTAACTCCCAGTGGATGACCACAGACCCAGTCACTTGTTGCAGACCTGATTAGCAGCGAGCATACAATTATTCTGCTATAACTCCACATCTCTGGGTCTGTAAATTGCATTATCGATATGTAACGGTATGTTAAATGGTTTTAATGGTGTCGGGCAGCACGGTGTTGCAGCTGCTAGAGTCGCTGCCACACAGCTCCAGAGACCCAGGTTCAATCCTGACCTTGGATGCTGTCTGTGTTCTCCCCGTGACTGAGTGGGTTTCCTCCGGGTGCTCCAGTTTTCTCCCACATCTCAAAGACGTGCGGGTTTGTCGTTTAATTGGCCTCTGTAAATGACCCCTAACTTGTTGGGAGTGGATGAGAAAGTGGGATAGCATAGAACTAGTGTGAACGGGTGATTTGATGTCGGTGTGGACTCAGTGGACTGAAGGGCCGGTTTCCATCCTGTTTCTCCAAAACAAAAACGAAACTTAAAGAATATTGTGATTCACCCTAAAGCTGTTTGTAAAGGTTGCAGAAATATTGAGAGCTTTCATTATGACAAACATTGAACATCATTGTCTTGTTTCCTTTGTAATGGTACTGTCAGTTTTGGCACAGTCATCCCCATTGACGTAGTGCTTGTTCTCGCAGCTGCCAGACATGTAGCCCAGCAGGTGCAATCTGAGCAGCCACTTCCTACAGGAAGACACCACAGTACAAGCTGTATTCTCCCAGCTACTGCCAAGTGTTAGTATTGCATGAGTGGGTGCTGACATTTTGGGAGCGGGCAGGAGAATGTTCCCAAGGAATCTGGGATCCGGACAAACACAAGGATGGGAGGTCACAAAGATCATAAATGATAGGAGCAGAATTAGGTCATTCAGCCCATCAAGTCTACTTCGCCATTCTATCTCTCCTTCCTAACCCCATTCTCATGTCTTCTCCCCATTACCCCGACCCCTGTACTAATCAAGAATCTATCTATCTCTGCCTTAAATATATCCACTGGCTTTGCCTCCATAGCCTTCTGTGGCAAAGAATTCCACAGATTCACCACCCTTATGTCCCTGCTTCTGCGCCGAAGGAAACGGAGGTGAAATTCTCGGTCGATGATAGACACAAAATGCTGGAGTAACTCAGCGAGACAGGCAGCATCTCTGGAGTGAAGGAATAGGTGGTGTTTTGGGCCTGAAGAAGGGTCTCGACCCGAAACATCACCCATTCCTTCTCCCCAGAGATGTTGCTGGTCCTGCTCAGTTACCCCAGCATATTGTGTCTATCTTCGGTGTAAACCAGCATCTGCAGTTCACCTTCCTTCACATGGAAGTTCTCAGTCATCAAGTGTGAGGTTTGGTTGAACTGCATTGGGCTGGAGGCCGCATCAAGAGTTGCAGCAACGATCAGCAGCAGCCTGCATTGGTGCTGAGATTAGGATAGTCCCTGCCTCAACCACCTCCCCGGGCAGCTCGTTCCATACACCCACCACCCTTTGTGTGAAAATCTCTCGGGTAAATCAGTTAAATTGAGAAGCAATGTATGAAACACAGGCATTGTGCAATATTCATAGACATAGAAACATAGACAATAGGTGCAGGAGTAGGCCATTCGGCCCTTCGAGCCTGCACTGCCATTCAATATGATCATGGCTGATCATCCAACTCAGTATCCTGTACCTGCCTTCTCTCCATACCCCCTGATCCCTTTAGCCACAAGGGCCACATCTAACTCCCTCTCAGACAATAGAACACCTCGCTGTGATGCACCGGGTGACAAAAGAGAAGGGCAGGTGTCAGGAACCCCTCCCGGCCAGCAGAGGCAGCGAGCAGGAATTTGTTGTGGAGCGGTGATGGCATCTCTTGAGCCAGATGTGCCTCACATCTGCCCGCCGTCGGCAGCGGCGACTTGTGGCCGGAGGGTGCGGAGAACAGCGGCTCCTGTCTGTCTCTGGTAACTCACTCTCTGCCTGGCCTGGATCGGGTTGAGGGCCGCAGCCTTGTTACTGAATTGTGTTACTGAAGCTTTTGATGGGTCGTTTAGATTTGTGATACAGCAGAGAAACAGGCCCTTCGGCCAGTTCCCACCGAGGGGATCCGTACGGGATACTGAGTTGGATGATCAGCCATGATCATATTGAATGGCGGTGAGGCATCGATGGCCTCGCACCCTGTTCACACGTTTATTTGCTCTAGGCCCTGCACACACCCCTAGGGACTAGTTTATTTACAGAGATACAGCATGGAAAACAGGCCCTTCGGCCCACCGTGTCCGTGCCGAGCATCGATCACCTGTTCACACTAGCTCTATCCTGCACACACTAGGGACAATTTACAGAAGCCAATTAACCTACAAACCTGCAAGACTTTCCAATGTGGGAGGAAACCAGAGTAGACAATAGACAATAGGTGCAGGAGTAGGCCATTCGGCCCTTCAAGCCAGCACCGCCATTCAATGTGATCATGGCTGATCATCCACAATCAGCACCCCGTTCCTGCCTTCTCCCCATATCCCCTGACTCCGCTATTTTTAAGAGCCCTATCTAGCTCTCTCTTGAAAGCATCCAGAGAACCCGCCTCCACTACCCTCTGAGGCAGAGAATTCCACAGACTCATCACTCGCTGTGAGAAAAAGTGTTTCCTCGTCTCCGTTCTAAATGGCTTACTCCTTATTCTTAAACTGTGGCCCCTGGTTCTGGACTCCCCCAACATCGGGAACATGTTTCCTGCCTCTAGCGTGTCCAAACCCTTAATAATCTTATATGTTTCAATGAGATACCCTCTCATCCTTCTAAACTCCAGAGTGTACAAGCCCAGCTGCTCCATTCTCTCAGCATATGACAGTCCCTCCATCCCGGGAATTGACTTTGTAAACCTACGCTGCACTCCCTCAATAGCAATAATGTCCTTCCTCAAATTAGGGGACCAAAACTGCACACAATACTCCAGGTGTGGTCTCACTAGGGCTCTGTACAACTGCAGAAGGACCTCCTTGCTCCTATTTTTGATTCCTCTTGTAATAAAGGCCAACATGCCATTTGCTTTCTTCACTGCCTGCTGTACCCGGAGAAAACTCTCATGGTCACGGGGAGAACGTACGAACTCCATACAGACAGAATCGGTAGTCAGAATCGAACCCGGGTCCCTGGCGCTGTAGGGCAGCAACTCTACCCGCTGGGTCACTGTGCCACCACTATTGTCTATGTAATAGGAGTTGTCATTCATGATGCAGCTCCATAGGACTTTGGTTAGGCCGCATTTGTAGTATTGCATGCACTTCTGGTCACCCCTTCACAGGGAGGATGTGGAGGCTTTGTAGAGGTGGTTCACCAGAATGCAGCATGGATTAGAAGATGTCGGCTACAGTGTTGGATAAACTTGGGTTGTTTTCTCTGGAACATCGGAGGTTGAGATGAGACTCGATAGAAGTTTATAAAATTATGAGAGGCATAGATAGGGTACGCAGTCAGAGGAGTTATCAGAACCCGACAGAATCTGTACCCCCCCCACCCTCCCAACCCCCTTAATTTCCAGCTTGCCGCCATCGAAAGAGCAAAATCAGAGAAATTGTCAAATACAGTCTTGAATTCCCAAGACCCTAATGTCATAAAATCAAAATTTACACAAAGTGCTGGTGTAACTCAGCAGGTCAAGCAGCATCTCTGGAGAGCCTGGATAGGTGACATTTCGGGTCGGGACTCTTATTCAGGTGAAACGTCACCCATCCATGTTCTCCAGAGATGCTGCCTGACCCGCTGGGTGACTCTGGCACATTGTGTCTTTTCCATGGATACATGGATATATAGACAATAGGTGCAGGAGTAGGCCATTCGGCCCTTCGAACCAGCACCGCCATTCAACGTGATCATGGCTGATCATCCACAATCAGTACCCCGTTCCAGCCTTCTCCCCATATCCCTTGATTCCATTAGCCCTAAGAGTTCTATCTAACTCTCTTTTGAATGCATCCGGCGAATCGGCCTCCACTGCCTTCTGAGGCAGAGAATTCCACAAATGCACAACTCTCCGTGTGAAAAAGTTTTTCCTCATCTCAGTTCTAAATGGCCTACCCTTTATTCTTAAACTGTGACACCTGGTCCCAACATCGGAAACATGTTTCCTGCATCTAGCGTGTCCAATCCCTTAATAATCTTTCTATAAGAATCCCTCTCATCCTTCTAAATTCCAGTGAATACGAGCCCAGTCGCTCCATTCTTTCATCATATGACAGTCCCGCCATCCCGGGAATTGACCTGGTGAACCTACGCTGCGCTCCCTCAATGGCAAGAATGTCCTCCCTCAAATTATTATAAATCAGCATCTGCACTACCTTGTGTAAAAATATCATAGAGTCATACAGCACGGAAACTGGCTCTTTGGCCCCCACTTGTCCCTGCTGACCAAGATTCCCCACCTAAGCTAGTCCCACCTGCCCACATTTGACCCATATCACTTCAAACCTTTCCTGTCCATGTACCTGTCCAAGGCACACAAAAATGCTGGAGAAACTCAGCGGGTGCAGCAGCATCTATGGAGCGAAGGAAATAGGCAACGTTTCGGGCCGAAACCCTTCTTCAGACCCTGTCAGACAGGACAGACCATGTACCTGTCCAAATGTCCTGTAGATGTTGTTATTGTTCCTGCCTCAACCACTTCCTCTGGCAGTTCTGATGTAACTTTGTTGACCTGAAGTGCCAATTATGTTTCTCTCCCCACGCCTCAGATATTGCTTGACTTGTTTTAGCATTATCTGTTTTTATTCAGTATTTCCAGCATTTGTAATATTTTCTTTTGATACTATCTTGTGGAAATCAATCAGCGGTGACTAGAAACATATTTAATGCGTGGCATCTATTTCATACCTAAAACAGATTTCAAACCATCGGACCTCCCTCCCACATCTGTTATTAATTGTGCGTTCAAAGAGTGTGGGAAGCTCTTGAAAGTGCCTGTTTTGAACTGATTTTGGCCCTTCAGGTGCAGTGTCAAGAAGCTGGTAGCAATTTGTTCCAACGTTAAAGAGCACATTGTTCTAAACGAAAACAAGAGGCAAATCCTGGTCAGCACCGAAATCACCTCTAGACAGAGAAAAAACAGAAACATAGAAAAATAGGTGCAGGAGTAGGCCATTCGGCCCTTCGAGCCAGCACCGTCATTCAATATGACCATGGCTGATCATCTAAAATCGGTACCCTGTTCTTGCTTTTCCCCCATATCTCTTGATTCCTTTAGCCCTAAGAGCCAAATCTAACTCTCTCTTGAAAACATCCAGTGCATTGGCCTCCACTGCCTTCTGTGGCGGAGAATTCCACAGATTCGCAGCCGGCTATGGCTCCTGACACTCCTGTGTAAACCAAAGGCTTTAGATCCATGTCAACAACCTTTGGTGGCACGGTGGTGCAGCAGTAGAGTTGCTTCCTTACAACGCTTGCAGCCCAGGGTTCGATCCTGACTACGGGTGCTGTCTGTACATAGTTTGTACGTTCTCTCCGTGACTGCGTGGGTTTACTCCGAGATCTTCGGTTTCCTCCCACACTCCAAAGCCGTACAGGTTTGTTGCTTAAGATTAGGATGCAGGTACCGTAAGTAATTGGGAATGTTGATGATTCTAGCAAGAAGAAATGAATACAAGAGGTGTATGTATTTGAATTTGATTCCACAAGCTTATTCTGCAGATAGACACAAAATGTTGGAGTAACTCAGCAGGACAGGCAGCATCTCTGGATAAAAGGAATGGGTGACATTTCGGGTTTGAATAGACAATAGACAGTAGGTGCAGGAGTAGGCCATTCGGCCCTTCGAACCAGCACCGCCCATGATCATGACTGATCACACAATCAGTATCCCCGTTCCTGCCTTCTCCCCATATCCCCTGACCCCACTATCTGTAAGAGCCCTATCTAGCTCTCTCTTGAAAGCATCCAGAGAACAGGCCTCCACTGCCCTCTGAGGCAGAGAATTTCACAGACTCACAACTCTCTGTGTGAAAAAGTGTTTCCTCATCTCCATTCTAAATGTCTTACCCCTAATTCTTAAACTGTGGCCCCTGCTTCTGGATTCCCCCAACATCGGGAACATGTTTCCTGCCTCTAGCATGTCCAAACCCTTTATAATCTTGTATGTTTCAATAAGATTACCTCTCATCCTTCTAAATTCCAGAGTATACAAGCCCAGCCGCTCCATTCTCTCAGCATATGACAGTCCCGCCATCCCGGGAATTAACCTTGTGTCTCGAAGGGTCACGACCCGAAATGTCACCCATTCCATCTCTCCAGAGATGTTGCCTGTCCCACTGAGTTACTCTGGCATTTTGTGTCTATCTTCGGTTTAAACCAGCATCTGCAGTTCCTTCTTACACATTATGCTGCAGTAATATGGGACATTGCTGAGACCACACTTGCAGTGTGTAGTACAGCATTGCTCTCCTTACTCAATGATGGATGTTAATACACCAGATGCTGTTCAGAGGAGATTGATTCAACTAATTCTTGGAATAGGAGGGTTATCTTATGGGAAATGTTGGATAGACAAAGTTTGCATTTGCCATAGACCAGAGCAATGTTTAGTTTAGTTTAGTTTATTGTCACGCATACCGAGTACAGTGAAACCGGAGCACCCGGAGAAAACCCACGTGGTCACGGGGAGAAGGAACAAACTCCGTACTGCCAAGCACCCATAGTCAGGATCGAACCCGCGTCTCTGGCGCTGTAATGCAGCAACTCTACCGCAGTGCCAGACGTTAATTGGCTTTGGTAAGTTGTAAAAAAAAAATTGGCCCTAGTGTGTAGGATAGTGTTCGTGTTACTGATCGTTGGTCAGCACGGACTCGGTGGGCAGAAGGGCCTGTTTCCGCGCTGTATCTCTAAAGTTTTGTGCACACATGTGCCAGATAACTTGGTTCTGCACTTATATTAGAGCTGCACCTCTCTTCATTTTACCTTCCAAAATATAACATCTTGCATTAATCTGCAGCTTGTGGATCTGAGATCTCCCTGGTAACTCGTGAGCAGTGTTGCCTATTTAAAATTCTTACTTGGCTTAAGGGTGGATTTGTGTGATCGGGGTTTAGAACTGACACGTGGGGGGTCACATCTGGCAATGTGGGAGTTGTTCAGAAGTTCGTAATGATAGGAGCAGAATTAGCCATTCGCCTCACGTCTACTCCGCCATTCAATCATGGCTGATCTATCTCTCCCATTGTTCCTGCTTTCTCCCCATAGCCCCTGAAACCCGTGTTAATCAACACGCCTTGTTCAAACGCCAGTTGATTGACGTTGAGAGCCGCCAGGTTCCAGTAAGGAGGAGGGATCAGGGTGGCAAAGTAAGGGAACCGTGGATGACCAAAGAACTTGTAAATTTGGTCAAAAAGATAAAGGAAGTGTGTGCAAGGTTTAAGAGGTTGGAATCAGACATGGCCTTTGAGGAATATAAAGATTGGAGGAAAGAACTCAAGTGGGTGGTTGGAGGGGCCACAAATTGGCTTTGGCAAGTCGGATTAAAGAACATCCCAAAGCTTTTAGTACTTATATTATAAACAAGAGGGTAAGCAGGGAGAAGGTAGGACGGCTCAAGGATACAGGAGGGAATTTGTGCTCGGAGTCTGGAGATGTAGGCCAGGTACCAAACGAGTACTCTCAATCTGTTTTTTTTTTTTACCAAGGGGAAGGACAGAGAGATGAATGTGGAGAATGCTAACATGCAAGAGCAGTTTGACATTAGGAAGAAGGAGGTGTTGGGCCTCTCGAAGAGCATTAAGGTGCAAGCAGCGGCTGTGGAGAGAGAAACAGGGTGAATGTTTTTTGGATCGAAGGCCATTCATAAGAACGGCAGGAGCGAGAGGACAAGCTTGGGGTACTGATTGGGGATGATCAGCCATGATCACAGTGAATGGCGGAGCTGGCTCAAAGGGCTGAATGGCCTACTCCTGCACCTATTGTCTATTGTTAAGTTGCAGGGTGGGAGAGGGGGGAATCTGTGATTGGATGAAGATCACAGTTGCTAAGGTAATAACTAGTTTAAAATCTGGCAGTTGGAGGCAGCAAAAAAGAAACAAATTGCAAGAAAGAGATACAGTCCCATCTGTGGAGAAGCTGCAGTGGAGATGTTGGGAGGACCGGTGAATGTTGAATTCAGTTTCACAACCCGAAGGGGCTGCAACTGAGACAGAAGCACGACGGCGCAGTGGTAGAGTTGCTGCCTCACAGCCCCAGAGACCCGGGTTCGATCCCGACTATGTCTGTACGGAGTTTGTACCTTCTCCCCGTGACCGCGTGGGTTTCCTCTGGGTGCTCCGGTTTCTTCCCACATTCCAAAGAGGTGCAGGTTTGTAGGTTAATTTGGCCTCTCTAAAATAGCCCCCCCATTATGGATGAGAAAGTGGGATAATGTAGAACTGGCGTGTGAAGGATGTGCACATGGACTCAGTGGGGCAAGGGCTTGTTTCCATGTTGTATTATCAATCGAGCTTTACACTGTACCCGACTACACGTGACAATAATGATAAACCAACCAAGGAATGGGATTGGCACTTAGGGTCATAGAGTCATACAGTCAGGGCCATCTTAACGCATGGGCAGTTGCCAGGGGCCCACGAGCATAGGGGCCCCATGCTAATCTATGCATTTGTGGAATATTATTGTAGAACATGAAAACGGAGTAGAACATCGCAAGTGCATGACTATTTGATTCGGCACAAAGAAACTGGAAGTGTAGGGCCCCCAGTGCATTGCTTTGCCCGGGGGCCTATAATGCTGTTAAGACGGCCCTGTATACAGTGTGGAAACAGGCCCTTCGGTCCAACTTGCGGCCACACCTTCGGTCCAACTTGCCCACACCCACCAACATGCCCCCATGTACACTAGTCCCACCTGCCCGCGTTTGGCCCATAGCCCTCTAAACCTGTCCTATCCATGTACCTGTTTAAATGTTTATTAAATGTTGCCTCAGCTACCTCCCCCGGCAGCTCGTTCCATAGACCCACCACCCTTTGTGTAAAAACGTTACCCCTCATGTTCCTATTAAATCTTTCCCCCCCCACTCACCTTAAACCTACGTCCTCTGGTTCTAGATTCCTCGTGAAAGAATAATAATAATTTCTAAAGGTTTAGGGAACGGCAAATGAATGGGGCTGATGGGATTGTTCGGCCTGGACAGTACAAACACGATGGGCCAAATGTCCTCCATCTACACTTATAATTCCATGGGGGTGGATTCCAGTGATTGTGGTCGTGATGCCTTTGCTTGTTGTCCCCAGGAGATGCAGAGAACAGAAATGAGGCCTCGGCTGAATGCCAGCACTTCCTATTCCTCCATGGGGATTCAACATCGCGCTTCCCGGAACATGGCTGCACCCCAGTGTAGAGAAACAGGTTGGTGAAGAGCTCAACCAGGTCCCCAGCAACATTCCTGTGATCGCTGCTTCCTCCGCCGGCCAGAGCCCCGCCTTGAGGCGCGCTGAGCTCTCGACTCATCCCAGCCTTCGCACTATAGTGGTGCAGCGGGTGGAGCTGCTGCCTCACAGCGCCAGAGACGCGGGTTCGAACCTGACCTCGGGTACTGCCTGTGTGGTGTTTGCGCGTTCTCCCTGTGACCGTGTGGGTTTACTCTGGGTGCTCACACATCCCAAACACGTGCGGGTTGGTAGGTCAATGAGACCTCGGTAAAAATAAATGCCATCGTGCTCACTATGAGACCGGGACCCTCACGCAGGGAGTGGGACCCTCATTCTGTGACAGGCCCTCACTCTACACCTGAGACCCTCAGACCCTTCCTTTGGGATTAAACCCCCACTTTGGAACAAGACTCTCACTCTCAAATGAAGAACATTATTCTGCAACAGGTCCCACAGGTTTGAGACTCGGATTATTATTATATTCTTTCTGAATTAATTGTTTTGAAATGAAGGCTTAATTCTGTGTTTCTCTGAGTCAGCGTGGAACCGCTTTAGCTTTTCTCTTTTCCTTCATCCCAGAATCCGAAACGTCCCCAGAGAATCAAGAGGAGAAAGAAAATCTGAAGCCTGACCACTTGTACGTATAAGTGCCGTCCCTCGGGAGCCTGCATCACTGTTTCTCACACTAATCTGTCACTAGCCGACTGCAAATGAGTCTTTTATCAGCAGGATGATCCAGATTGTTTTTCACTTGGGCCTTTTCTCGCTTCACGCACTTCCTCTACCCCTCCCTGGGTGCCACCATGGTGGAGCTGCTGCCTTAGAGCGCCAGAGACGCGAGCTTGATCCTGACCTCGGGTGCTGTCTGTGCGGAGTTTGCACGTTCCCGCTACCACTGCATGGCTTTTCTCCAGGTGCCTCGGTTTCCTCACACATCCCAAGGACGTAGGTTCATTGGCATCTGCAAAACTGCCCCTAGTGTGTGGGGAGTGAATGAGAAAGTGGGATAACACAGAATTAGTGTGAACGGGTGATTGACTCGGTGAACCAAAGGGCCTGTTTCCATGCTGTATCTCGAAACTAAACTCAACTAAACTAAACTAAACTAAACGGAGAAAAGGAAGAAAGTACAGGGCAAAGTAGGTTGGTAAAGAAACACAGGATCATCCTGGAGTATGTGGTGCATGCATGGTGTTTAACCACATCCACAGGCCATTTACTGAGGATGAAACCCGTGACCTTGGAGGCAGGAGAAACCTGTGACTCTCGTGGTCTGCATGACAGCTGATCCTCCAGGGGGAGCTATTACTATGTTTCCACTGGTGGGAGAGTCTAGGACCAAAGGTCATAGCCTCAAAATTAAAGGGCGCTCTTTTAGAAAGGAGGTGAGGAGGATCTTCTTTAATCTGTGGAACTCATTGCCACAGAGGGCTGTGGGGGCCAAGTCAGAGGATATTTTTAAGGCAGAGATAGACACATTCTTGATTAGAACGGGTGTCAAGGGTTATGGGGAGAAGGCAGGAAAATGGGATGAGGAGGCAGAGATCAGTCACGATTGAATGGCGGAGTAGACTCGATGGGCTGAATGGCCTAATTCTACTCCTGTAACCTGACAACGTGACTTATTCAGGGAGCTTGACATCAAAGTCAATGAAGCCAAACATCACCCGGAAGGTGATAGATATGTCAGTTGACATCGTTTCTTTCTCCTTGCCTTCCAGGTTGGTTCAACAAGTGCTGCAAGAACTGAAGGCCTATCATGGGTTAGTCACACCCCATTTATCATTTCAATAACTGACAACAAGATGCTGAGTGACCAAAGTCATACAGCACGGAAACAGGCACTTCGGCATAGTCCATCCTTGCCGCCTAGGGTGTCCCATCTAAGCCAGTCCCAATTGCCTGCGTTTGGCCCATATCCTTCTAACCCTTTCCTATCCATGTGTCCACGTGTCTTTTAAATGCTTTCGAACAGAAATGGAGCAAAGGGAGGAACACTACCTGTGAGTGGGCAAATCAAGTCAATTTTATTTCTATAGCACATTTAAAACCAACTTTCGTTGACCAAAGTGCTTTAGATCAGTGCAGGTATTGACGTGCTAACAGGGGAGTGCAGTAATCCTCTCCAACAACACTGAGTTCCACCGATCACCAGGGACGTTGGCTGCATTTCTCCCCAAAGCGATTGGTCTTTGCCAACCGATACATCTTCCACAGACAGCTGAATCATCCTATCAAGAATGCTTCCACCTGACTCCTGGTTTCCCCTCAACTCATTCTTGTCCGCTCTCCCCCATGCTAGGATCAAGGGCCAGGCTTGCAAGCTTCAAGGAGCTTTAAGTCATCAAAGAAACGTGTTAATAGACTCAACATCTGGCACCACCCATCTCAGATTCAGATTCAGATTCAGATTCAGATTCAATTTTAATTGTCATTGTCAGTGTACAGTACAGAGACAACGAAATGCATTTAGCATCTCCCTGGAAGAGCGACATAGCAAACGATTTGAATAAATAATAATAAGTGTCGGGGGGGGGGGGGGGGGGGGTGGGGGGTGGTGATTGGCAGTCACCGAGGTACGTTGTTGAGTAGAGTGACAGCCGCCGGAAAGAAGCTGTTCCTCGACCTGCTGGTTCGGCAACGGAGAGACCTGTAGCGCCTCCCGGATGGTAGGAGGGTAAACAGTCCATGGTTGGGGTGAGAGCAGTCCTTGGCGATGCTGAGCGCCCTCCGCAGACAGTGCTTGCTTTGGACAGACTCAATGGAGGGGAGCGAGGAACCGGTGATGCGTTGGGCAATTTTCACCACCCTCTGCAATGCCTTCCGGTCGGAGACAGAGCAGTTGCCATACCATACTGTGATGCAGTTGGTAAGGATGCTCTCGATGGTGCAGCGGTAGAAGTTCACCAGGATCTGAGGAGACAGATGGACCTTCTTCAGTCTCCTCAGGAAGAAGAGACGCTGATGAGCCTTCTTGATCAGAGTAGAGGTATTGTGGGTCCAAGAGAGGTCATCGGAGATGTTGACTCCCAGGAACCTGAAGCTAGAAACACGTTCCACCTCCGTCCCGTTAATGTGGATGGGGGTGTGCGTGCCGCCTCTGGACTTCCTGAAGTCTACAATGAGCTCCTTGGTCTTCTTGGAGTTAAGGGCCAGGTTGTTGTCAGCGCACCATGCTGCTAAGTGCAGTCATAGGTGAAGAGGGAGTAGAGGAGGGGGCTCAGCACACAGCCCTGTGGAACGCCGGTGTTCAGGGTGAGGGTTGAAGAGGTGTGCTTGTCTAACCTCACAGACTGGGGTCTGTTAGTTAGAAAGTCCAGTATCCAGTTGCAGAGGGAGGGGTCGATGCCCAGGTTACCGAGTTTGGTGATCAGAGCATCTGGAGCCAACAGGAGGCCCGGTGACTGGACTGGAGCAGAGGAAGCGTTAACCTTGACCTCTGGGCCCCACACTCTCCCGTCTTGTATGGACATGCTGCAGACTCACTGGTGGAGATCGATTGCTCACACCTCCATTATATTTGGAGGTGAACTGTTATAGAGTCGTCGAGTGATACAGTGGAATCAGGCCCTTCAGCCCAACTTGCCCACACCGGCCAACATGTCCCAGCTACACTAGTCCCACCTGCCTGTGTTTGGTCCATATCCTTCCAAAGGTATCCTATCCTGTCTAACTGTTTCTTAAACATTGGGATAGTTCCAGCCTCAACTACCTCCTCTTGTTCCATACACCCACCACCCTTAGTGTGAAAATATTATCCTTCAGATTCCTATTAAATCTGTTCCCCTTCACCTTAAATTAAATCGTTTTCCCTTCACCTTAAACTGTTTGAGTTCAGGCCTTTGTTAATCTTGAAATTCCTTTTAAATGGCTTTGATGAATGAATTAATTGGCCCTTTAGATACTTGGGTTGAAGGCCACCAGCATAGTCAAGGACCACTCACCCTCATCACTCCCTCTTCCCCCCCTCCTCCCATCAGGTGAGGGGTACAGAAGTTTGAGAACGCACACCTCCAGGTTCAAGAACAGTTTCTTCCCAGCTGTGATCAGGCAATATCAATGGATATTTTTAAGGCAGAGATAGATAGATTCTTGATTAGTACGGGTGTCAGGTGTTATGGGGAGAAGGCAGGAGAATGGGGTTAGGAGGGAGAGCTATATCAGCCTTGATTGAATGGTGAAGTAGACAATGGGCTGAATGGCCTAATTCCTCGCCTATCACTTATGAACTGAACCCTCACCAGCTAAAGAGCGATCCTGACCCCCCCATCTAACACATTGGAGACCTTCAAGCTATTTTTTTCAAGAGAGAGCTGGATTTAGCTCTTGGGGCTAAGGGAATCAAGGAAAAAGCCGGAACGGGATACTGATTTTGGATGATC
The DNA here is from genome assembly GCF_028641065.1 of Leucoraja erinaceus. NCBI lineage: Eukaryota > Metazoa > Chordata > Chondrichthyes > Rajiformes > Rajidae > Leucoraja > Leucoraja erinaceus. Next base: position 7,433,720 of record NC_073405.1, on the reverse strand, counting down.
AGCCATGATCATATTGAGCTGGCTCGAATGGCTGAATGGCCTACTCCTGCACACCTATTTTTAATGTTTCTATGTTTTATTGGACATTATCTTGCACTAAATATTATACCCTTTATTCTGTATCTGTACACTGTGGACGGTTTAATTATAATCATGTATAGTCTTATCGCTGACTAGATAGCATGCAACAAGAAAGCTTTTCACTGTACCTCGGTACACATGACAATAATAAACTAAATTAAACTAATATTGTCACATCTACAGAGGCACAGTATAACACTTTGTTTTGCATGCTATCCAACACATCAGAATATACCAAACATAGATACAGTCAGTTCAAACTCAAGTACAGTAGATATAATGCAGAGGAAGATATGTGGAGAGGGTTATCTCCGTAAGTCCCCTGGAGGGAGCATAAAGACTGCGTTTCAATGCTTCTGTCGATCGCTCATTCTGTCTCATTTTCTCCCACCCCTCAGAAAGTGCAGCAATGCAGTCAGCAGGTGAGCAGCTACATGTGTGCGTCCCTGTAACGTCCTTCATGTGCTGCTTTGCCACCGCAGTCCCCCGGCAACGCTGGGTTGACCACACTCTCTTCTACACTCTGCTGCCTCCCACCCAGTTTCAGAAGTCAGGCTGCCATTTATTTTTTAGCAAATTATTCACATCGGCCTGCTCAGAATAAAATTCCGTGTTCGCGTTGCTATTGACACCTGCCCACGGACCCAGCATCTGGCTGAGACCCACGTTCCCTGGGATGGGAGGTGAATAGAGAGAATTCCTGCTCCTGGTTGCTATCCACAGACCTCTGCTAAAGAATGGACTGTGAGGACATCAGTCATCACTATAATGTGCCTCCCCAGAACTTACATTTCTCTCACATCTTTTTCCCCAAAAATATTTGTTTTATCCCAAGTTCAACCGAAGGTTTTCCACTTTCTCCGATAATTATTAGCCAATTGGCCTCAGATTGCTAAGTTTGAACTGACTATCTTGCTTTTCCCACTGCTATGTGCAACAAGCTTTATCTGCAAGTAAGTCTGGTTCATTGTTTAAGGGCCTGTCCCACTTTCACGACCTCTGCCGAGTTTGCCCTCGACTCATACTCCTCGCAGCATGGTCGTCACAAAGTCGTAGGTAGGTCGTAGGTGGGTCGTAGCAGGCCGTGATGCCAGTCGTAGGTACTCGTGGCATCAAGTAGGTCGGGCCGTTTTTTCTAGCCTGATGAAAAATGTCCACCAGTAAAAAGGTTGTGAATTAGGTGGTGAAAGTGGGACAGGCCGTTTAGTCTGTTGTAAAAAGGGAAGAGGTTGTCTCACATCAAAGTGCCCTCAGATGTGTGGCATTTGGAAGCAATGAAAGGATTCTTCATTCAACCAGGGCTCCATTATTTTGAATCTTAGACAAATTTAAGTGAATGTTAAAGACAAATGTCCTTGAATCTATCCAATAGTGGCAGATAATCACAGTTAACTTGGCATCAAGGGTTTCACCCCAAGAAATCAGAGTGTTGGAGTGACATTCTGACACAGTGGAACCTATATTAAATTTGGAGTGAATTATTGAGGCAGTGTAAAGAACAGAGTATGGCACGGTGGCGCTGCTGCCACACAGTGCCAGCAACCCAGGTCAATCCTGGTGTTGGCTGCTGTCTGTACGGAGTTTGCACGTTTACCCTGTGACCGTGTGGGTTATCTCCAGGTGCTCTGATTCCCTGCCAACATGTGTTTGTTGGTTAATTGGTAACTGCAGCTGGTGGGCTAAACCGAAGTTGGACACAAAATGCTGGACTAACTCAGTGGGACAGGCAGCTTCTCTGGAGAGAGGGAATGGGTTCCCTGCAGAGATGCTGCCTGTCCCGCTGAGTTACTCCAGCATTGTGTGTCTGTTGTCAGTTGTTGGGCTTGCGTCCAATGTGTCACCCTTCCCCTCACCTCAGCATCCTAACATGGAGCAGTGGTGAAGGCTTCTTTACTCGTGCCCAAGGTGCTTATCTAGTTCTGACTGGTCCTATTTTCTCTGCAGTGCAAGAACATCGGCGGGATCTGTACAGATGCGCCCCCCTGCCTCCTCACACGATCTCACTTGGATGGAATTCCTTGCCGAGTAAGTTTAAAGAATCTTTGGCTGTTGGTCAAAATTCCAGAGGGAACCCTCCAAAGTACGTAGGCAAAGAAACTGCAGGTGATGGAGTCGTGAGCAATACACAAAGTGCTGGAGGAACTCGGGGAGGGGGGGGGTCAGGCAGCATCTAAAGAGGGAATGGAAAGACGATATTCTGGGTGGGGCTCTTCTTCAGACCGATTGGAGAATGGGGGAGAAAGCTGGAAAAGAGGGATGGGTGTGGGGCAAGTCTTCTTATCGAGTCTATGCACAAGATTCGAAGTTGTTCAGCCAGAGCTGAACACACGTCTCGGCATCTGCCCCTTGACCCCGGCTTGGCAAGTGATAGGTGGATACAGGTGAGGGGATGGGTGGAATAAGTGACAACAGGTGACAAGGAGACCAAAATGTTTAAGGAGGGGAGAGGAGGAGCGAAATGTAAAGCTAGAGGGATGGATGGAGTGGAAGAGGACGGGGGGAGGGGGGGGGAAAGAGGGACGAAAACGGGGAAACGGGATGGGATGTGAGTGTACGAAGGAGGGGAATGGAGGAAGGTGGCGGGAGATGGTGGGGAAAAACGGGAATGCACAGGGTTCCTCCCACGTTCCAAAGACGTGCGGGTTTGTAGGTCAACTGGCATGGTCGGCATGTACTCGGTGGGCCGAATGGCCTGCGTCTACACTGTATCGTGAAGCTAAATGAGGCCAAGCACAATTGTCCGTTAAATCTGGCTGTGACCGTTCACAACTTCCTCTCCCTCTCTTTAAAGAAAAGAGGACGGTGACAAAACCGATCGACCCGAGAAAGGAACAAAAGTGAAAAGAACATTAAGTTCCCTCAAGAACAGGGTGACTGGCTCCTTCAAAGATAAGGTGAGAATAGTTGCAGGGATTTGCTTTCAAATGTGCCTGTGTGATGGGTAAATATTGTGGGTGGGGGGGGGGGTTTCCATCTTGCCCCCGAAATCATTCGATGTTCGAAGGCTGTGTGCTCTCTTACCTCATTGAAAAATTAATTATCTGGATTCAGGTAGAGAAAAATGCTGGAGAAACTCAGCGGGTGAGGCAGCATCTATGGAGCGAAGGAAATAGGCAACGTTTCGGGTGGAAACCCTTCTTCAGACTCAGGCCCTTCCTCGTAGAATAGACAATGCCTCACCTTTCCTCCAGGAAAGAAGTATCGGATGGATAGATTGAGCTCTTCATTTGCTACATAAAGGACGTGGTGGTGGAATCATAAATGTACTGGGCAAGCAATGAGTTGCCTAGGCTTTTGATCCAGTGACGTCTATTCAAATTTTACTGCGGAAAATGAAATAAATCTCTATTCTCAGTGATAGTGCCAGTGAAGGTAGACAAAAATGCTGGAGAAACTCAGCGGGTGGAGCGAAGGAAATAGGCAACGTTTCGGGCCGAAACCCTTCTTCAGTGAAACAAGCTTATTCTAAAAATAAAAATCTAGGTTTAAGAGTAGGTTCATTATTATCATGTGCACTGAGGTTTTTGCACACTATCCAATTAAATCAGATACAGTAATACTATAAATAGACATAGAAACATAGAAAATAGGTGCAGGAGTAGGCCATTCGGCCCTTCGAGACAGCACCGCCATTCAATATAACCATGGCTGATCATCCAAAATCAGTACCCCGTCCCTGCTTTTGCCCCCTAGCCGTTGATTCCGTTAGCTCTAAGAGCTAAATCTAACTCTCTCTTGAGAACATCCAGTGAATTAGCCTCCACCGCCTTCTGATTCTTGAATAAATACAATCAAAGCAAATACAAGCGTAAGGGGAAGGATACGGAGCGGGGTTATACCTGATAGAAGTGTATAAAATTAGGAGAGGCACACATCGGGTAGACAGCAACAACCTTTGTCCCTTGGAGGAGAAGTCAAAGATTAGAGGGGAAAAGTGTAAAGGAGATTGTGTGGTGAAAATGTCCAACACTAGAGGGCGTAGGTTTAATGGATATCTGCGTGGCAAATGGTGGTGGGTGCCTGTATGCGCTGCCAGGGGTGGTGGTGGTGGCAGATAGACAATAGGAGCAGGAGTAGGCTATTCAGCCCTTCGAGCCAGCAGCGCCATTTATTGTGATCATGGCTGACCAATCACATTCAGTACCCCGTTCCTGCCTTCTCACCACATCCCCATATCTGAGGCAGAGAATTCCACAGATTCACAACTCTCTGGGTAAAAAAGATTTTCCTCATCTCCGTTCTAAATGGCTTGCCCCTTATTCTTAAACTGTGGCCCCTAGTTCTGGACTCCCCCAACATCGGGAACATGTTTCCTGCCTCTAGCGTGTCCAATCCCTTAATAATCTTATATGTTTCAATAAGATCCCCTCTCATCCTTCTAAACTCCAGAGTATACAAGCCCAGCTGCTCCATTCTCTCAGCATATGACAGTCCAGCCATCCCGGGAATTAACCTCGTGAACCTACGCTGCACTCCCTCAATAGCAAGAATGATGGTGTTTAAGAGACTTCTAGATAGGCACATGGACATGCAAGGAATGGAAGGGTATAGATTACGTGTGGGCAGGTGAGATTAGTTTATCTCGGCATTATGTTCAGTTTGGACGTTGTCGGCTGGAGGGTCTGTTTCTGTGCTGCACAGTTTAGTTTTGGTTTTAGAGATACAGCATGGAAACAGGCCCTTCGGCCCACCGAGTCCACACCGACCAGCGATCCCCACACTATCCGACACACACTAGGGACAATTTACATTTATACCAAAGCAATTCAGCGTCTTTGGAGTTTGGGGGGAAACCGAAGATCTCTGAGAAAACCCACTTGGTCACCAAACTCCGTACAGACAGCAGCCGCAGTCGGGTTCAAACCCGGAGTCTCTGGCGCTGTACGGCAGTAACTCTACCGCTGCGCCACCGTGTTGTCAAGAAGTATAAAGTATGGCCCACACACTCAGTAATCTATTGCAAAGGTGAGGGGGAAACAATCCATTGAAAATATTGACACTGAGATAAGGGCAACACGGTGGCGCAGCGGTAGAGTTGCTGCCTTACTGCGCCAGAGACCCGGATTCGATCTTGACCACGGGTGCTTGTCTGTACGGAGTTTGTACGTTCTCCCTGTGACCTGCGTGGGTTTTCTCCGACATCCTTGGTTTCCTCCCACACTCCAAAGACGTACAGGTTTGTAGGCTCATTGGCTTGGTATAAATATAAATTGTCCCCTATTGTGTGTGTGTGTGCGGGGATCGCTGGTCGGTGCGGACTCGGTGGGCCGAAGGGCCTGTTTCCACACTGTATCTGTAAAACTAAAAGATGCAGGGGGATTAAGTAGTCAATGCAGGTACACGGACTTAATGCCCCTGTCTCACTTAGGAAACCTGAACGGAAACCTCTGGAGACTTTGCGCCCCACCCAAGCTTTCCGTGCGGTTCCCGGAGGTTGCAGGTGGTTGCAGGTAGTGGGAGCAGGTAGGGGAGACTGACAAAAACCTCCGGGAACCTCCGGGAACCTTGGGTGGGGCGCAAAGTCTCCTGAGGTTTCCGTTCAGGTCTCCTAAGTGGGACAGGGGTATTAAAGTGCAGGCCAGCTGCACCTAATTCAGTGGCAGGACAGGCTCATGACGGGACTGAATGGCTTCCTCCTGTTGCTTTGACTCTTTGAAGTGAATGGTTTTTTTTTTGTGTTCCTTTGCTTTTTTAGGGTAAGACCAAAGAGAAAGAAAAGGAAAGTCCAAAAGAAAAGAGAAAGTGTAACAATGGCCACGAGTTAGTGCCTGGAACCTTTTCCAGCTTCACCAACTGCACACTGTGCAGCAAAGCGCTGAGCAGTAAAACCGGTTATCAGTGTGTGAGTGAGTATCGGGACCACGCCGCTTCCACGCCTGCCTCGCTTTGCACTGCTCACACTCTGGCGCAGCGGGCCAGCCAAACCGCAGCTGTCCCCTTACATAGTATTTGCATTGAGGCAGTTCCAGGGGCATCCAGGTGCTTCCTGACTGGAGGTATCTAGGCTGACGGGCGACTTCCTGAGCCGCTGTGAGCTCCCACGGGTGCGTTGAAGGGGAAGATAGACACAAAAAGCTGGAGTAACTCGGCAGGGTCAGACAGCGTCTCCGGAGAGATTGGAATAGGTGCCGTTTTCGTCACCCAAATTCCTTCCCTCCTAGAGGTGCTGCCTGCCTGCCTGCCTGCCTGCCCCGCTGAGTTACCCAAGCTTTTTGTGTCTATCTTCGGTTTAAACCAGCATCTGCAGTTCCTTCCTACACATCATGTGTGAGAGGAAGTGGATCAGCAGATGAAGGTGAAAAGGCCAGTTGGATGGATGGTTTTCTAAGTAGAGATCGCAACCTTCAGATGAACCACAGGGTATTAAAATAAATAGGTCACCAAATTTGGTTATCCACAGCTTGGCCTTGCATAGCTGGAGAGTGGCTGCCCCCTGTCTAACATACAACTGATATTTTAATACTGCTGCACCCTTAGTCATTTCAAACCCAGTTCCTCTTTGCATCAATGCATTCAATGGATGTAGTTTGGCGGCTGGTCTGTGCTTATATCGATGGTTTGACTGTGCCTACTGTTAGATTTACGGTGCTTTAGTAATCGCTGGGATGTTTAGGTGAACCATTTGATTAAAGTGGGTTGGCCGACGGAGAGTGGGAAAACCACTGGTTTGGTTGAGCCAATGTGGGAGAGTATTGAACCTGTTGGGCTGAATGGCCGGTGTCTGTGCTGCATCCTTAACACTAATACCAATATCACATTTCCATTAACAATGGAACAGCTCCGGCTTGTCACCGTTCATTTTGCCCACCCTGAGCCGGACTGGTGGGGAGCGGTGGACGTTTCGGGTCGAGACCCTTCAGTCTGAAGAAAGGTCTCGAACCGGAACGTGACCCATTCCTTCTCTCCAGAGATGCTGCCTGTCCCGCTAAGTTACTCCACCATTTTGCTTTCTCTGTTACCTTGTGGATAATGTGGGTGTAAATTGGAGCTGGGTCTTTACATTGCATGAAGTGTAATTTTCACTCTGTGGCCAGTGCATGTTTGGCTGAGCTTGCTGCTGCCATGCTGAAGATGCCAGCACGTTCCCAACAGGAGAGAGAGCTTGCCCCAGCACCACGTACCCCACCCCTAACCTGACTACATCAGTGTTCATTCACAGTGACCCCCATCTCACCGTACACCCTGGGCTGCTGCAAATATGCTTCATGACTCGATAATATCATTTGCAAAGAGTTTTCATGGCAATGTGTTAACATATAAGATGCTGATCTGAGATGGGTATTAATTTGCTGTTCCCACCACATGTGTTGATGACGGTTTTGTGTTTTGGATGAGAACGTCTGTTTTCCGTTTTCATAGTTATCTTGTATTAAGTGTACTTGATACTACTGTCTCGGGCTTTGAAAGGTTCCCCTGACTTTCTGTGAATGAATGCCACCTGCAAGGTTAAGTCTTGTTGCTCTGGAGCTTGTTTCACGTTTTAAATGAATGCAATCACTTGTACATAATTAGTTTATTTCTTATTATCTCTGTAAATAGTGCAAGTCAGAGGGCCGTGGCTGCAAGCCTTCTCCCCATATCCCTAGATTCCGCTAGCCCTAAGAGCTCTGTCTAACTCTCTTTTGAATGCATCCAGTGAATAGGCCTCCACTGCCTTCTGTGGCAGAGGATTCCACAAATTCACAACTCTTTGTGTGAGAACATTTTTTCTCATCTCAGTGCTAAATGGCCTATCCCTTATTCTTAAACTCTGTGGGATTCTCTGCCTCAGAGGGCGGTGGAGGCAGGTTCTCTGGATGCTTTCAAGAGAGAGCTAGATAGGGCTCTTAAAAATAGCGGAGTCAGGGGATATGGGGAGAAGGCAGGAATGGGGTACTGATTGGGGATGATCAGCCATGATCACATTGAATGGCGGTGCTGGCTCGAAGGGCCGAATGGCCTACTCCTGCACCTATTGTCTATCGTCTATAAACTGTGGCTGTTTCTTTTGTTATTCAGTAGACAGCCACCAGGGGGCATGTAGGGGTAGTGTTCTTCCCCTATCTGACAGGGGCAGCAATGTTGCCACTGATTGGGATCTTGCAGGTTCATTCTCTGAGTCTCTGGATCTTGATTGCTTGATGTAAGAATGGTATCATTGATATATACGAGTACAGGAGAAAGCTCACAAGGGAAATTAGCCACCTGGCTGTAAGGGATAACAATGAAGAAAGAATGATATTTTTGTGGAGTATGATCAAGTGCGTATCTTGAGATAAAGAGGAGGTATTTGCTGATTCCAGCACTCTGTGCCATCCATGTCCACCGCAGATGCTGTCCGACCTGCTGAGTTACTCCAGCACTTTGTGTCTTTTTTTTTAATTTTTGAAGTCGAACCTACATGGGATCAACTTGAATCCAGCGGTGCTTTGGAGTGAGTAGGGATTGGTGAAGAGGCACTTCGCTCATTACTAGTTGGGCGGTGAGAGATGGCAAGGAATAGTCAAGAGTCAAGAGTGTTTTATTGTCATATGGCCTGAAACAGAACGATGAAATTCTCACTTGCAACAGCACAACAGATATGTGAACATAGAATAATGTAATAACAGGTGGACACAAAATGCTGGAGTATCTGAGTATTCAAGAGAGAGTTAGATATTGCACTTAGGGCCAACGGACTCAAAGAATATGGGGAGAAAGCAGGAACGGGGTACTGATTTTGGATGATGATCATATTGAATGGCGGTGCTGGCCCGAAGGCCCAAATGGCCTAATCTTGCACCTATTTTCCACGTTTCTAAGTATCACCCGGAGAAAACCCGCTCAGTCACAAGGAGAACTTACAAACTCCGTACAGACAGCACCCATAGTCAAGACCGAACCTGGGTCTCTGGCGCTGTTCGGCAGCAACTCTACCGCAGCGCCACCGTGCCACTGTGGTTTAAAGATAACAGATATTTTATAGCTGAACGCAATAAACGCTCTCCCGGCTCTGCGCACGGATCCAGTCTGCATCCGCCTTTTAAACTGGGCATTCTGTCACAGAACACTTTTTGATCTTGGGTTCTGAACCTCTGCAGAGACATTGGACTCCAGCCCCGCACTTCAAAACCAAGGGTTCCAATCCCTAGACTGCAATCCCTGCACAATAAAAGCAGACTTTATCCTCTCCAAAAGGAAATAAAACATTTCAAAGTGCCTTTCGTGATCTCTGGATGTTCTAATACACTTTACTGCCAATTAAATAATTTGCAGAGTTTAGTTGCTATTGCATGTAGAAAGTGTGGCAGCCAATTTAGCACAGTAAACTCATATAAACAGATACTGTATGTAATAAACCATTTCAGTGACCCTGCTTGGGGGATAAGTATTGGCCCAAGGACACTCAGGAGAACTTGTCTCCCTTCAAAATAGTTGCTACGGGAGGTAGTGACAAAATGCTGGAGTAACTCGGCGCTTCAGGCAGCATCACTGGAGAAAAAGAATAGGTGACGTTTCGGGTCGGAAAGTCTTCTTCAGACTGAAAGTAGAGGGTGTGTGTGTGTGTGTGGGGGGGGGGGGGGGGGGGGGGGGGGGGGGGGGGGGGGGGTGGAGTGGAGGGAAATAAATTGAAGGCAAGGAAATGCCAGAACAAATCAGGACTGACAAGAGATGAGCTCAGGAAGGATGGAGCCCAGCATGGCCCATTGTTGGCTGGGGTAGGTGTGATGACAAGGATACGGACAGTGGAACTGGTTGGAGGACTAGGGTGGAAGAGTGGAACTGGTTGCTACGTGGTCTTTGATGTACCTCTGGTAGGCCAGGTAGGCTCATAGGTTTTGGAGCGGAATTAGGCCATTCGGCCCATCAAGACAACTCCCTCATTCAGTCATGGCTGATCTATCTTTCCCTCTCAACCCCCTTCCCCCCATAACACGTCACCCATACTGATCAAGAATCTGTCAATCTCCGCCTTAAAAATATGCATGGACTTGGCCTCCACAGCCGTCTGTGGCAATGAATCCCACAGATCCATCATCCTCTGACTAAAGATATTCCTATGTGTTTAAGAAGGAACTGCAGATGCTGGAAAATCGAAGGTATACAAAAATGCTGGAGAAACTCAGTGGGTGCAGCAGCATCTATGGAGCGAAGGAAAAAGGCAACTTTTCGGGCCGAAACCCTGGGTTTCGGCCCGAAACGTTGCCTATTTCCTTCGCTCATAGATGCTGCTGCACCTGCTGAGTTTCTCCAGCATTTTTGTATACCGAAAGATATTCCTACTTATCTCCTTTCTAAAGGTACGTCCTTTTATTCTGAGGCTACGGCCTCTGGTCCCAGACTCTCCTACGAGTGGAAACATCCTCTCCACATCCCCCTGTATCCAGGCCTTTCACTAGGGCACTGGCGTAACGTTTCATTCATAAATGGCAGCTCCCTCCATCCGGTGGTGCTGCTCACCCTCCATGCTGTACTGGGTCCTGGCTGAACAATTGCTGTTCGGGTCTCCTGTCCCTGCAACTCGCTGACTCACTCACCCGCTGAGTCACTTAGTTACCGCTGCAGCATGACTTCTTTGTACATTTTGTTCCCGTCTTACCAACACTTCCGCCCCTCACCCACGAAGAACATCCACCCCCTCCCCGCACCAATCTAAAAGTGTTTGCCTCACAACACAGGATTTCATTAGACGGCTCACGAAGAGACAGAGTCCAGGCTCAGCATCTATCATTGAGCAGAGAACCTTGTGAGAAATATTTACATCTCCCTTTGGCATGTGACATCCCGTTAAACAACTTGCCTCTGATACACGACTCTCGTTCCTGCGATGAACCTGCTGACGTATCAACCACATTGAACACTCAGGCTGAGCCTGTCCTCGAGCATCGAGGAACTGGGCTACATCCTTCAGATTCAAGGAAATGTGGCTGTGACGTTCCTTGAACGGAGTGTGGGCGTATCTTGAGAAACCGGGAACTGCGGATGCTGGTTTACAAAATGCTGGAGTAACTCAGCGGGTCGGGCAGTATCCCTGGAGCACGTAGATAGGTGATGTTTCGGGTTGGGACCCTTCCTCAGATTGATTGTTATGGGCGGGAAAGAAAGCTGGACGAGAGGAGGGGCAGTCATTTGGTGATACAGCGTGGACACAGGCCCAACTTGTTCACCTGCCTGCGTTTGGCCCATATCCTTCCAAACCTGTCCTATCCATGTACCTGTCTAACTGTTTCTTAAACAATAGACAATAGGTGCAGGAGTAGGCCATTCGGCCCTTCGAGCCAGCACTGCCATTCAATGTGATCATGGCTGATCATCCCCAATCAGTACCCAGTTCCTGCCTTCTCCCCATATCCCCTGACTCTGCTATCTTTAAGAGCCCTATCTAGCTCTCTCTTGAAAGTATCCAGAGAACCTACCTCCACCGCCCTCTAAGGCAGAGAATTCCACAGACTCACAATTCTCTGTGAGAAAAACTGTTTCCTCGTACCCCTTATTCCTAAACTGTGGCCCCTGGTTCTGGACTCCCCCAACATCGGGAACATGTTTCCTGCCTCTAGCGTGTCCAAATCCTTAACAATCTTATATGTTTCAATAAGATCCCCTCTCAACCTTCTAAACTCCAGAGTGTACAAGCCCAGCCACTCCATTCGCTCAGCATATGACAGTCCCGCCATCCCGGGGATTAACCTTGTAAACCTACGCTGCACTCCCTCAATAGCAAGAATGTCCTTCCTCAAATTAGGAGACCAAAACTGCACACAATACTCCAGGTTTGGTCTCACTAGGATGAAAAGACGTTAGGATGATCCCTGCCTCAACTACCTCCTCTGGCAGCTTGTTCTATACACCCACCACCCATTGCGTGAAAATGTTACCCCTCAGGTTCCTATTAAATCTTTTCCCCTTTGCCTTAAACCTATGAGTTCTGGTCCTTGAATCACCAATCTGCATAACTGCGTAAGCCAATCTATTCCTCTCATGATTTTATACACCTCTGTAAGATCACCCTTCATCCTCCTGCGCTCTGAGAAATAGAGTCCCAGCCAACTCAACCTCTCCCTATTGCTCAGTCCTCTAGTCCTGGCAACATCCTCGTAAATAGGTGGTGGTTTTTGTAGGCAGATGGTTGGTCAAAGGCCAGAGGTGAAAAGACAAAAGATGTAAGATAAGGATTGTGAAGCTAGAGGGAGGAATGTGGGTGGAAGGTGAAGGGAGGGGAGAAATGGGAGCAAGTCCACACTAGTACTAGGTCTGCCAAGGCCTACTACATCTCCCAGTTGCTAACCATATTAACTCCCCTTCCCATTGCCATAGTAATATTTCTGTCCTGGGCCTCCATCATTGCCAAAGTAAGACCATACGCAAACTGGAGGAACAGCGCCTCAGATTCCACATGGATAGCTCACAACCCCATGGTAAGGGCCTGTTTCCACGCTGTATCTGTAAACTAAACTAAACACTTAAAAAGGCCATTTTTTCAGGGTGCAGGCATGGTGGTTTGAACGGCTTTCTGTGCAGTTGGATTCTGTCTCCAGTTCTGTCAATGCTCAGTGTCTGGTTTTGACTCTTTGGAAGTTTTTATTATTTTCAGGGCAAAACTATAAATAAACATACATTTTTACTTTAAAGCCACACTGAATTACTGACTGAATTTAAGACCTTTCCAGTATAATATTAAAACTCGCTCTGAGCTGGACCCTATCAGAGTGAATCTGAAGTGACTGGGACTGGAGAAGTAAATATATTTTATAAACCCAACACAAACAACTTGGATCTGGACGGGCTCAGGTCAGGTTTAGGTTTATTAATGTCACGTGTAACGAGGTACTGTTCAGTGAAAAGCTTCCTTGTGCATGAAAACAGTCAAATCAGATAATACGAGATTAATTCCCGGGATGGCGGGACTGTCATATGTTGATAGAATAGAGCGGCTGGGCTTGTATACTCTGGAACTTAGAAGGACGAGAGGGGATCTTATTGAAACATAAGATTATTAATGGTTTGGACACGCTAGATGCAGGAAATATGTTCCCGATGTTGGGGGAGTCCAGAACCAGGGGCCACAGTTTAAGAATAAGAGGTAGGCCATTTAGAACGGAGATGAGGAAAACCTTTTTCACACAGGGCGTTGTGAATCTGTGGAATTCTCTGCCTCAGAAGTCCGTGGAGGCCAATTCTCTGTATGCTTTCAAGAGAGAGTTGGATAGAGCTCTTAAAGATAGCAGAGTTGGGGGATATGGGGAAAAGGCAGGAACAGGGTACTAAGTGTGGATGATCAGCCATGATCACAGTGTATGGCGGTGCTGGCTCGAAGGGCCGAATGGCCTACTCCGGCTCCTATTGTCTATTGTCTATTGTATATAAATACAATCATGCTAAACTCAAGCATAATAGGTAGTGCCAAGGGAAAAATACAGATTGCAGAATCTAGTTCTCAGCGTTATCGTGCATCAGTTCCAAAGACAAAGTCCAATGTCCACAATGGGGTAAACAGTGTCATAACTGACTGTTTACCTTATATCCATTTTCCGGCACTATCCCCATATCCTTGATTTCCTCAATATCTAAAATCTTTTCCATTGTCTTGAATATAGTGAGTGAGCCTTCGCAGTCTCTTGGGTGGAGAATTCCAGAGATTCACCGTACTCTGGCTGCAGAAATTTCTTCTGAATGGCTAACCCCTTAATTTTAGACTGATTCGAGATATCGCTGCAGGGGAAACACTCGGACAAGTACTTATTTGTGCTACAGATGTGAAGAGCTGCTTCTTTCACTTTCATAACTGTCAAAAGTGCAATCTATACAATTGTAACTCAGTGGGACAGGCAGCATCTCTGGAAAGAAGGAATGTTTCGGGTCGAGACCGTTCTTCAGATTGATGTCGGGGGAGTGGGCGGGACAGAGATAGAATGTAGTCGGAGACAGTAAGACTGGTGGGAGAACTGGGAAAGGGGAAGGGATGGAGAGAGGGAAAGCAAGGGCTATTTGAAGTTAGAGAAGTCAATGTTCATACCGCTGGGGTGTAAACGACCCAAGCGAAATATGAGGTGCTGTTCCTCCAATTTGCACTGGGCCCCACTCTGACAATGGAGGAGGCCCAGGACAGAAACGTCAGATTGGGAATGGGAGGGGGCGTTAAAGTGCTGAGCAACCGGGAGATCACGTAGGTTAAGGCGGACTAAGCGGAGGTGTTCAGCGAAAAGATCGCTGAGCCTGCGCTTGGTCTTGCCGATGTACAGGATTTGACACCTGGAACATCGGACACACTAGATGAGGTTGGAGGAGGTGCAAGTGAACCTCTGCCTTGCCTGAAAAGACAGTCGGGGTTCCTGGATGGAGTCATGGGGGGACAGGTCTTGCATCTCCTGTGGTTGCAGGGGACAGTACCTGGGGAGGGGGTGGTTTGGGTGGGATAGTTTTGCTTGGGTAGCTTCCACCCCAGCTGTGTGAACATTGATTTCTCTAACTTCAAATAGCTCTTGCTTTCCCTCTCTCTCAATCCCCTCCCCTTCCCAGTTCTCCCACCAGTCTTACTGTCTCCAACTACATTCTAACCGGGTGTCCCGCCCACTGCCCTGACGAAGGGTCTCGACCCGAAACGTCACCCATTCCTCTACTCCAGAGATGCTGCCTGTCCCGCTGAGTTACTCCAGCATTTTGTGTCTACCTTGGATTTAAACCAGTATCTGCAGTTCGTTCCTACACATCTGTGCAATTGTGTTTGTTGTGTGGAAAAAATGAATGTCTCTAATGTATGATAGTTGGTCATTGAGAATTATTGAGAACTATAGTAATAGTCGATGACAATAATCGAGGTTCCAGGAGGATATCGGGTATCTACAAATCCTCAGATATTAATATTGGTTTTTTTTTCCAATTTATTGAATTTTATTTGTTTTGTTATCTATGACTACTGTGTTTACAGACCTGCACTGCTGTGCAAGTAAGAATTTCATTGTAGAAACAAAGTAGATATTCAGTACATATGATGCTTTTGGCTCTTGATAGCGATCGGTACTTTAGCTGGTGTTTTGTGTTGATGCCCAGCTGCTTGCTGGCAGGTGTGTGTTTCCAGCTGAGAGGCATGGAGGCACTGGTTGTGTGTCTGTCACACTGATTTTATCTCTGTCACACTGATTGTGTGTCTGCTGGCACCGACTGTCTCTGTCACACCAATTGTGTGTCTGTTGCACTGATTGTGTCTTTGATACGTGGATTGTCTCTGGCACATTGGATCTCCATCACACAGTGTGTGTCTCTGAGACACTGCATGTGTCTATCACACTGCTTGTGTCTCTGCCACACTGCTTGTGCCTCTGTCACACGTATTGTGACTCTCCCTGCTGGGATTGTCACTGAAGCCAGAATTTGGCACATCTCTTTAAAATTTGCTCCAACTGGCAGCTGTCACAGAAAGGTCATAGGTATTTCTCTCCCTTTTTTCATTTTGAAGTTGAGTTTCAATTTATGGTTCTGAAAGTGTGACATGAATTATAGAGTTTGGGAAGATTTTGGCACAGTGAGATTACAGAGTCAAGTGCCAAAGTTGATTGTGTAGCCCAGCCTGATGCGGAGCAGGGTTTCAGTAGCAGGTGAGCTGGGGCAGGGATTTTCCTGCAGCAGGTAGCAGAGGTAGAAATTGGCAACCGTATCAATAATCAGAATAATTGTTTAGTTTAGAGAAACAGCGTGGAAACAGACCCTTTGGCCCACCGAGTCCACGTTGACCCCAGACAGATCAATGTAAGTTTAGATTGATATCTCTGAAACACTGGAGGTTAAGGGGAGGCCTGATCAAAGTAAATAAAATGATGAGATAGATAGCTACAATAGAGTGGACATATTAAAGCATATTTATTCAGAATAGCAAAAGCATATCTATTCAGGATAAAATATCTATACAGAACAAAAAGTGTGCAAAACCTTTTCATACATTCTCAGTTCTACACATTCAATAGTGTTATACTCAGTCGTGTTCAGCAGTAAGAAAACGTCTTTGCTACTCTTGTGGCCAGTGGCGGACTGGGTCTAAAAATATTGGTTGCCAGGAGACAAAGGGGGCCCACTTCATCAGGGGCCCACTTGATTTAGGGGGCCCACTTCATCAAGGGCCCATTTGCCATCGGGCAAGCTGACACCCTGGCTAGTCCGCCACTGCTTGTGGCCCTCTGGGGGATTGGAATGGAATACTTTTTGTCACATGTGACTTGGCACAGTGACATTCTTTGCTTGCATACCCAATGTATACAAATAGCAGCCACCTACTGCGCAGACGGCATGTGTGGTGGTATCCCTTCATTGTTTGAGGGGTGCCCAATGTCCAGCAGGGGAACAACCCAAGACTGTCCACCCTCTCCTTTTAGCTCCTATAGAAACAAAGTCTTACAGCCTGGAAACAGGCCCTTCAGCCATACTTGCCAACAACGGCCAACATGTCCCATCTGCTCCAGTCCAACCTACCTGCATTTGGCCCGTATCTTTCTAAACCTGTCTTATCCATGTACCTGTCTAAATGTTTCATAAACATTGCGATAGTGCCTGCCACAACTATCTCCTTCGGCTGCCCGTTCCACACACCCACCACCCACCACCGGCTCAGGTTCCTTTAAATCTTTCCCCCTCACGTTAAGCCAATGCCCTCTAGTTCTCAATTCCCCTACTCTGAGCAAGAGAATCTGTACCTACCCCGATCTAGACTCTCATGAATTTGTACACCTCAATATGGTCACCCCCTAGCCTGCTCAAGCTCTCCCTATCGCTCAGGCTCTCAAGTCCAGGGAACATCCTGGTAAATCTTCTCTGCAGCTTTCACTGTTCCATGGTGAAAGCTGAATTCCATGAATGTATGAAGAGCTTTTGCACAGTTTTTGTTCTGTAAACAGGTTGTATTCTTTATTTTGGGGAAAGAAAAACTTGGATTGGACGTAACTCTGTAGAGATGCTGTTCAAGAAGGAACTGCAGATGCTGGAAAATCGAAGGTACACAAAAATGCTGGAGGAACTCAGCGGGTGCAGCAGCATCTATGGAGCGAAGGAAATAGGTGACGTTTCGGGCCGAAACCCTTGTTGCCCGTCCCGCTGAGATGCTGCCCGCCCCGCTGAGTTACTCCACTATTTTGTGTCTTATCAAATATGTCTATATTGTGTAAACCAGCATCTGCAGTTCCCTCCTGCCCAATAAAACGCGGCTTCACCAACCTCTGATACGAGCAGCTGCAAACATAACCTCCTAACCAAAGATCCTATAGCAAGGTACACAAAAAAGCTGGAGAAACTCAGCGGGTGCAGCAGCATCCATGGAGCGAAGGAAAAGGGCAACGTCTCGGGCCGAAACCCTTCTTCAGCCTTTTTCCTTCGCTCCATAGATGCTGCTGCACCCGCTGAGTTTCTCCATGCTTTTTTGTGTACCTTCGATTTTCCAGCAATCTGCAATTCGTTCTTAAACACATCCGATAGTCTGAAGAAGGGTTTCGGCCCGAAACGTTGCCTATTTCCCTCGCTCCATAGATGCTGCTGCACCCGCTGAGTTTCTCCAGCTTTTCTGTGTAACCTCCGATAGCAAGCTCCGCTGTAGGGATCTTTGCTCCTAACTCCTGTGCCCATGTGGGTGGTTTGTGCCACTTCCTGGTGGACGGCCCCTTTAAGGCCCGCCGGTGGAATGTTGTGATATGCAGATTATATGCAAATCGGCCCGCCGCTCCCAGAGTTCCGCGGGGGGGCGCCGAAGGTTCCCGAAGTCGCGTCGCTCCTCCGACCCGACTGGACCCGAGTGTGGCCGAGCCGACCCGAGCCGCCCCACGCACCCGCCGAGCCGACCCGAGCCGCCCCACGCACCCGCCGAGCCGCCCCGGAGCCGCAGGTAAGGAGAGCCGGCCGTCTAGGCCCCTTTGGAGCTGAAGAGAAGCGAGGCCGGGCCCCCCCCCCACGCATCCCCTTACCCGCTCACGAAACTCCAGCTGCCTCCCCCCCCCCCCCACCGCCCAAAGCCAAACCGAGCCTCTCCCCAGTCCAGCCACTGCCGTCTCCTATAAACCTGCCCCTTAGCCCGTGTGCCTCAGTCAGTGCCCCCCAATCTCAGGCCCCTTTGGAGCTGAAGAGAAGCGAGGCCGGGCCCCCCCTTCCTCAAATATCCTCCTTACCCGCTCACGAAACTCTCAGCTGCCTCCCCCCCCCATCCCATAAACCCAAAGCCAAACGTCCCCTCCCCCCAGTCCAGCCACTGCCGTCTCCTATAAACCTGCCCCCTTCCTTCGTGTGCCTCAGTCAGTGTCCCCCAATCTCAGATCCATCCACTTCACACCCCTTAAGTTAAACATCACCATCTCCAATACACTTACCCCCTCCATAATCATCATCATTCAAAGACCCATGCACTTAATTCCTCTGTAAATCTCACTACCTTAATAGACGTACCCCTTCCGTGTACCTCTGTGCTCTCAATCAGTCTAAAACACCTTCACTTCACTCCAGCATTAACCTTGCCCCATTAACCTCACCACCTCCAATAAAAACTCCAGGGTTTAGAAAGAGGCAGCTTTAGAAATTGTGGAACAGGCCCTTGAGCCCATAATAATATCTACCCCTTTCCTGTGACTCTGCTCCCAATCAATCTGATGCATTCACTTCACACTCTACAAACATCACCACCTACTTACTCGCGTTGTAAAAACAATCAAGCAAAGACCCATACACATCACTCCTCTGTAAACCTCACTCCCCCGAATAAACTTGCCCCTTTCGTGTTCCTCCTGCTCTCAATCAGTCCAAAGACTCCAGCATTAACCCTGCCCCATGAACATCACCACATAAACTTCTTCACCTCCAATAAACCCTGGAGTTCTGAAAGAGGTAGCTTCAGAAGTTGTGGAACAAGCCCTTGGGCCCATAATATCTATCCTTTCCATGTGCCTTAGTGGCCCCAATCAATCACTGATCCTTTCATTTCACTCCCCGATAATGCTCACCACATCCAATAAATGTACCCCATTTGTGTGCTTTAGTACTCCCAATCTAAGCTCAATTCACTTCACTCCAACATTAAACCCCAGCACCTCCAATAAACCTCCCCCTTACATGTTCTTCAGTGCTCCCAGTTAACCTCAGACCCCTACACTTCAACATTAAACCTCACCACCTCCAATAAACCTACCCCTCTCTAAGCCTCGTAACAACAATAAACCGCAATCTCCTCACTCCAATAAATCTCACTGACCTCAATAAACCTCACTGACCACAATAAATCTACCAATCTCAAACAAACTTATACCCTCTGGCCTTATAGCATCAGAGGCCTAGGTTTGAATCCTAACTACGGGTGCTGTCTGTACGAACTTGTACGGTCTCCCTGTGACTGAGTTTTCTCCCAAGTGCTCTGGTTTACTCCTAAATTCAAAAGACATGCAATGTTCTCAGTTAATTGTCTTCTGTAATTTATCTATAGAGCATAGGGTCAAACTAGTGATTGTCCGTTGGCATGGACTTGATGGGCCTGCTTCCACACTGTACCTCTAAACTAAACTAAGTTTCAGTCCAGTATTAAGCCTCACCCCATTAATCTTATTGCTGCCAATAAACTGATACCTTTATAAACTTCAGAGCTGCCAATAAACCTATAATTTACTCCTACCCCACCTCATAATCCTCCCCCTACGGTAAAGCGTCCCCTCAGTAAAACCGGGTAACCCCCTGTAGCAAAATCTTTCCAACCCCTCCATGCCCAAACCACTTGCCCATGGGAATTGCATTGCACTTGGTCTTATGAGTTCTTGTGACATCTGTAAGAATCTTAAAACAATTCTTTAATGCCTTTTGCCTTCATTTGATTGTCTGTGGGAAAGTTGTACTGAAGATCAGTTGTAAAGTGAGAAACACACAAAGGCAGAAATAATTGGGTATCTTCAGGGAAAGGGAGTGAAATGATTGTGAGCCTCACTGATGTAAAGTGCATGCTTTTGAGGAGGGGAGGTGAAGCAAGGGAATGCCTGGGTGGCAATGTACAACGAAGTGTAGAAGAACGGAGGGATGAGGTTTGCATATCTGAAGATTTCCTGAAAAGAACACGCCAAACAGATAAATAGATTAATAAGGGATTCCCGTTGGCTTCTTGGATGCTTACTTGAATGTAGGAGTAGGAAGGTCAATCCAGAACACTTCATCAGCATTCCCATAGGGACAGGGATGATTTGCTTTGACTCCAGTCCTGAGGAATTGACAATCTCTGTGGCTGATATATCATTTAACATGAAGTGGTTGCTACATATCCACAGCACATGGTCTTGACAGAGTAACGTCTTGGTCCAGTGGCAAGAAGGTTGAAGGCAATTAATGCTCAGCTACAGCTGGAATCTGTTGTTCTGTTTATTACACCAAACTTGAGTGCAGAGTTAAACTGGAGGGATATTTAGACATTAGGCCAAATTTATTTTCCTTTGAATAAAGGAGAATGGGTGAATATTTAATTGAAAAGGCCGGGACAAGGTGAACAAGGAGGAACTATTACCCTTAGTTAGAAAAATAACTACCAGGCATAGATTTATTTTAATTAGTTGAAGGTCAAGTTGAAAAATGTTTTCACTCTTAAGTGTTTGGAATTCTGCCTAAAAGGGAGGGGGAGGCAGAAACCCTCAACATTTTGTAAGTACATAGATGAGCACTTGAAGAACCATTGTTTATGGAACATCAGATGTGTGATTAACATTAAATCCACTTTTGGCTGCATAAACTTTGAACATTTCTAGAAACACTTATTTTGGTTTTGATCTTGGTATATCCTTGCCCGGTGAAAATCATTATTTTGGGTGCTATTCAGGCAAACCATACCACATATATCAAGGCAGTGCAAGGGAGAAAAAGAAATGGAAGGCAGAAAGTAGTGTTACATTCACAGAGAAAGTGCAATTAAAAAAAAAATGTAAGGACTATAACGAGGTAGATGGGAAGATTAGTTCAGCTTTAGCTTGCAAGAAGTTGTCGTATAACAGAGGGAAAGAAGATGTTCTTGTATCTGCTAGTATGTGCTTTTCAAGCTTTTGTATCTTCTGCCGGATGGGAGAAGAGAGAAGAAAGGATGACCGGGGTGTGGGTGGTCCATGTATGTTGGATGTTTTCCCAGGGCAGGGTGAGGTGTAGATGAAATTGATTAGGACGGCAGGTTTGCCAGGTGGAATGGGCTGTGCTCATAATTCTACCATTCCTTGCGACCTCGGGCAGTGCAGTTGTCATGCCAGGCTGTGATGCATCCCGATAGGGTACTTTCTGTAGTGCATCTGTAGAAATTAGTGAGAATCTTTGGCGACATTCTGTCTCGAAAATATTGCAGTTCAGATAAAATCTATTACAAAGGTTAAAAAATCATTACGGAGAGTCAGCAATTACTTTTATTACTTTAGGACTTTTTATATTCATCTGGAAGAGCAGATGGAGTGGAGTTTCAATTCATCCCAAACTTTGATGATGCACCGCGTGTCTAATTGTTCACGTCTAGCTCTCTGAAGTGAGACTTAAGTCACCAACTTTCAGATTCAGAAATAGGAGAGTTATCAACTGAGTCATAACTCGTCAAGTCAAGAGAGTTTATTGTCATGTGTCCCTGATAGGACAATTAAATTCTTGCTTGCTGCAGCACAACTGAATATGTAAACATAATACAGAACAGGAGATAAAAGTTCAGTGTGTCTTTATACCATAGACCATATATATACACAATAAATAAACAGATAAAGTGCAATAGGCTGTTATTGTTCAGAGTTTAACTGACATCCTCAGTACGTTACTCTGCCAAAAAAAAAGCTGTTATTGTGAATTTAGCTGAATTCTTACAAGAACTTACCAATTTCTTCCATTCTGAAAGTTTCCATTGCTTAATGTTTTACTTATTGTCTTTCTTCTTTCACGAGGCATGAATTTTATTTCTGTATGCTTTACAAGGATTTGTGGTTCTCACACTTGTGCGGCCAACAGTCTGACTGGGCTTTATTAGCTTTACATTGTGAGAACATAGTTGAAGATATTAGGGACTGGGTTTTGGCTGCGATGCCATCGATAGTGGAATACTTGAGTACGGGTGTCATGGGTTATGGGGAGAAGGCATGGGGTAGAGAGGGAAAGATAGATCAGCCATGATTAAATGGTGGAATAGACTTGATGGGCCGAATGGCCTAATTCTGCTCCTATAACTTATGAACATGAACTTTGCACTGATGGCATAGGTCATAAACATGCAGCTAGATTTCTTGTAACATGACTGCATTTCCACAGCATTGCATCAGAGTGATGGCCATGGTTTTTCAGTTCAGTTCAGTTCCCAAAACAAGCTTCCAAACAAGAAAGTGTTGTCGTTCAAGTGTCTCGCACCAATGAAGTTGGGGTTAGATAACCTCACCCTGCTACACTGTCTTGATGCTGCAGCCTCAATTTTGTACTCGAGTTTCTGGAACGGGGGTTGGATCCACTATCCTTCAATTCAGAGGCAAAACTGTTGCCCTCAAATGACAAGCCATCCCGATGTGGAAGTATATTGACATTCCTTCACTGATGCTAGGTCAAAATCCTCACGCTCTCTCCCAAACAGCATTGTGGCTATACCCACACCCCAAGAACTGCAGCAGTTTAAGGAGGTAGCTCATCATCACCTTCTCAAGAGCAATCAGTGATGGACAATTAATTGCTGGCACTGCCTGTGAAGCCCACATCTCTTGAAATGATTTTTTTTTGTTAAGGCAAGGGTTCCCAACCTGGGGTAAATTTACCTCCAGGCGGTATAATTTGCCTACCCAGGGGGTAAATTTGTTGATTCTGGATTTGTACTTTTTTTTTCGCATTGACTGACTGTGTTTGGTTCTGGTATACCGGTATCTGTTCCTCATTAGTTGTTCATAAATAAGTGAAATAACAGTGTTATGTGCTATTAAAGTTGCCAGGGGTAAACGGGATGAAAAAGGTTGTGAACCCCTGTTTTAAGGCCTTTCTACATCTGCCCTGAAATCACCTTGTATAAATTGCATCTTTCCATTTGGTAGAATTCCTATGAACCACTTTGGATTTAAAAACAACACAAAGTACAGGCTTAGGCCAGTGTGTCCGACAGCATCACTGTAGGACATGGATAGGTGGCATGTTTCAGGTCAGAGTCCTTCTTCAGACTAATTATAGTACTGGGGAGAAAGTTGGAAATGTGGTGGGAGTGGGGCAAAACCTGGCGAGTGATAGGTGGAGGAAGGAACTGCAGATGCTGGTTTACACCAAAGATAGACACAATCTGCTGCAGTAACTCAGTGGGTCAGGCGGCATCTATGGAGGAAAGAATTAGGTGATGCTTCGGTTCAAGGCCCTTCTTCAGACTGAGAGTCGGGGGAGAGGGAAACTAGAGGAATGAAAAGGTACAATATGATCGGTGGATACAGATGATGATTTTTTTAATTGGCAGATGTTGGATAAAAGCCGGGTATGAAAAGAAGGCAAAAAGGTGAAATGGAGAAGGTCAGGATGACACTGAAAGAACAAATTAATTTATAAATAAGGGAAAGAGATGGAAAAGGGACAAATATGGTGCATAATAATAAGGCATGAAAGCTATAACCAGTCACAGTAGAAATTGTAGGAAAACCACATGGGTCTGCTGTTTGTGTCGGTGAAAAACAATCTTGTGCCATTCCTTGTGTTCAAGCTGTGACGGAAGGCTTTGAGGTTGCCAACTATCCCGTATTAGCCGGGACATCCCGTATATTGAGCTAAATTGGTTTGTCCCATACGGGACTGCCCTTGTCTTGACTGCTACTACTCGGGTCGAGGGAACTGTCAGGTCAGAGCGCCGCATCCGGCCCCGCCTCACCCGTCCCGACAAAGTGCAGTCCACGGAGTGCAGCAGCAGCGCATCGCCCTTCGCTTACCACCGATTGGGCTTTTTGTACAGTTCAGCACCCGGGCCAAAGCTTCGGTCACCCAGCCACGGCCGAGTTGGTCGACGAATTGCCGTCGGGAATTTGTCCCTTATTTTGAACTTTTGTCCCTTATTTGGGAGTGAGAAAGTTGGTGACCTTCGGTACCGAGGTGTGGGTATGAGGAATATAAAGCAGACTGCGTGGTAGAGGTGGTCTTACTGATGAGCTCTGAGATGCAGTGTTTGAATAGAGAGCCACTGAGTCAGCAAAGATCGCCTTCAATCATGGCTGATGTCTCAGACAGAACTCTGGACTGTTGACGGTGTGTGCGAAGAAAATAGATTAGAAAAGGAACAGCCTGCTTGTTTCATACAGCTGACTACCAATAAATAAGTGTTAAACATCTTTGCTGAAAACCAGTTTTACTGCTTGATGGATGGATCAATTTGGCAAATTTTTAACAGTTTAAATGAGCACAAAAATTGAGGTGTGTACATGCAGTTACCGCCCATCACACACCTATGGTGGACATGTTCAGACACGCCTCCATCTTAAAGACTGCTCGAAGCCCACTTACTATTTGGTGGAAGGAAAGGGTGAGTGAGCAAATTAGCAGAGTCATTATTGGGACGCAAGCAGCGAGCAGCCTGACTGAAATAAAGGTTTCCTTGCCAGTTCCTGTAAATCAGCTCTTGGTTGGTAAGCAAATGCCTGGAAAAAGGCTGGTGTTTGGCCTGGCCAGCCTCTCCTTTGTTGTGGGAGATACTTCTGGAATGTAAATAGAATTTGGTGCAACAGATACGGCCAATGTTCTGGTTTTGATGCCTTTGCAGGAGACTATGTTTTGCATGTGTGTGTGTGTGTGTGTATACGTATGTGAGTGTGTGTGTACGTATGTGAGTGTGTGTGTGTGTGTGTGTGTGTGCGCGCGCGC
Source organism: Leucoraja erinaceus (assembly GCF_028641065.1). Classification (NCBI taxonomy): domain Eukaryota; kingdom Metazoa; phylum Chordata; class Chondrichthyes; order Rajiformes; family Rajidae; genus Leucoraja; species Leucoraja erinaceus. The sequence continues at coordinate 7,408,868 of NC_073405.1, read as the reverse complement.
ACACACATACACACACACGTACACACACACGTACACACACACACACACACACACACACACACACACACACACACACACACACACACACACACACACACACACAGACACACACACAGACACACACACAGACACAGACACACACACACACACACACCTGATTTAGCCTCCCCCATTACCCCACCTCAGCAATTTCACGCTCTTAATTGATTGCCTTGTGCTCGGATTCTGCCTCCCAACAGGACAATCGAGCAACTAAAATATATCTGCACTGCTGCCACATTTTGTTAAACAGAATTGGCACAGAGGGTCAGCAAAATAGCAACCTCTTGCTGTAAAGGTCCCATAAAATCTGTCCATTTACATTACAGCTGTTGGTATAAACAATTGTTGGGTTTTGTTTATGCAGAAGCTTGCCTGTGGAAAAGCAGAGCATGACAAAAATAAATCGTGCAGCAGGAAAGTGTTTTTTATCTAAATCACCGAGTTTTCTATTTGCAGGAAGCTCTGAGAGTATGGGGGTGAAATGGAAAAGGGGATTAGGAAAATAAGGAGAAGGTGAAAAGATATTGCCAACTAACATAAAGTATATTTTATGTAAAAGATAAACTCAAAAGATGAAGAGTTAAGATGCAGATAGCATAAAAGGACCTGTCCCACTTACTGCGATTTTTTTCCTGCGACTTGCCGGCACCCGTCATTGTCGCAGCAGGTCGCCGAAAAATTTCGAGATGTTGAAAATCCAGCGGTGACCAGAAAAATGTACGACTCTTTAGGCGACTACTCACCACGAAACAGGCGTCACCACAAGTCGACGTAAAAATCGCATAAGTGTTACAGGCCCTTAAATGAATATTCTGCATATCTTTCAAGAGCGTTGCTATCCACACAGTTTTTAATCGGCTCAGTTTTAATTTGGCAGGATGACTCGGAAACCATTTAGAAATGCTGACATGTTGCCTGAGGCCATTGCAGAAACCTGTCAGTATATTCAGGCGCTTCCTGGGACAGTGTCAGTAAATACGGTGGCAAGAGCTGGCTGCTGGGTAATCTGAAATGGAAACAGAAAAATGCAGTTAATGTTTTCAGGCAATCGACCTGAAATAAAAATGTTGTTTTTCTCTTCTCTGATGTTGCCTGACTTGTTAAGTGTTTCCACGATTCTGCTATTGTATTGGAGTTTGGTAGAGTCCTTAGGCTGTCTCAGTTTATAAGGAGTTTCTAGTTATAGAATCACAGAACGGGACAACACAGAAACAGCCCACCTTGACATATTGGGCTAGTCTCATTTGTCTGCATTTGGCCTATCTCCCTCTAAAGCCTTTCTATCCATATCTGTCCAGACGTCTTTTGAAAGTCATAATTGTATTTGTTTCTATAGCTTATATGTTTCAATGGGGTTGAGGGGGAAAGATAGATTAGCTGTGATTGAATGGTGCAGTAGACGATAGGCCGAATGGCCTAATTCTGCTCCAATCACATGACCTATGAACTTCCTCTGGCAGCTCATTCCCGATAAGAACTTTCCTCTCATTTGAAAAGTTGCCACTGAGGCCCCTCTTAAAGTCCTGTCCTGGTTTGACACACCAAAGTACATTACCTCACACTTGTCAGAATTAAATTCCATTTGCCAACGTCCAACTGATCTAGGTCCTGTTGTAAACTTAGACATTCTTCATCACTGTCCACTAAATCCCCAATTTTGGTTGCACCCACAGATTTACAAACAATGTTAACTACATTGTTAATGTAGATAACAAACAACAGTGGACCCAGCACTTCACTGGTCACACACCACCAATCAGAAAAAACCACCCTCCACAACTCCCTCCCGGCCAATCATCATAATCATACCTTATTAGCCAAGTATGTTTTGCAACAGACGAGGAATTTGATTTGCCATACAGTCATACCAATAAAAAGCAACAGAACACACAAAATACATTTTAACATAAACATCCACTACAGTGACTCCTCCACATTCCTCACTGTGACTGAAGGTGAAAAAAATGTTCAATCTCTTCCCTTCTTTGTCCTCCAGTGGCCGGGGGCCTCTAACCTTCCGTTGATGGGGCGATCTTGGCCCCCACGGTCGAGCCCTCCGCGTCATGGCGATCAAGCTGAATCCCCTGTTAATCTAGTTGGCTAGCCTATTGTAGATTCCATGGGGGCTTTCTGTTGAAACCCCTCAGGATTTGTTTGGATATTTAAGGTGACCCCAGGAGTGTCATTTTGTTGATGGGTGCGTTGTACATGTCATCATTTTCTATCTCAATGTGCACTGAAGGTTCCTGGTTTGTGTCAGCATTTACAGGCCATCATCACAATGTTGTCATCTTATGGCCAGTGTTGTTCAGTGTATGAATGTTGTGTATAGATAGCAGACCTGAGCTCTGGTACATATAAGCTGTGAGGAGAAGTGGTTGAGGAAGGTAAAATAACAACATTTAAAATACATTTACATGATGGATACTTGATAGGAAATGTTGAGAAGGATATTGGATAAACACTGACAAATGTGTCAAGAATAGATGGGCATCTTGATTGACAGGGACAAATTGGGCCAGAGGGCCTGTTTACCTGCTATGTGATTCTGAATCTATAATTGCCACAGTTAAAACACTGGGCCACCACATTTGTGGTAGTTATGTAATCATATGATGGAATGCAGCACTAGACTGTTTAACACGGAGGTAAAATGCATTAACACTGGAATCTAATGCTGGTGAGAATGGATCTGAATTTGCATGACTTTGGGTCCAGGGTTCGTGTCTTGGGCTTTTGTCATTGTCAATGTTTAAAACGGGCGAGTGCTGGGTGAGTAAATCAATTAAGAACAACAAACAAGAAATATCAAGGATTAATGTGAAGGCAGACGGAAATGCCGGAGAAACTCAGCGGGTGAGGCAGCATCTATGGAGCGAAGGATTAATGTGATATTGTTTTTAGCTGAGGTTAGGCCAGTGGCAGTATATCGAGGGAGAGTTCTGAAACATTTGGCATGGGTTCCTGCCTCCTGTGTGGCACCAAAGCTTTGCGCAACCTGCTCCACCCAGATTAATGTCAACATTGCAACCTTAAAAGACTAGGCTTGGATGTAATGGAATGAGACCTTGGTAAGTAATTTAAAAAAAAAAGACCTTCCTGTAGACCTCCTCCCAGCTTTCTAAACTCCCTCCACACTGACTACTTGCTCAGTTTACAGTCTGGTCATAGTGCTCTTTGCATGTCAATGGTTTCCTTAGGGCAGAGTGGAGCATGCATTTTTTAAGGAAAATATAGAGCGTTATTGGAGTCAGCAGTATAATGCACAGCCATAGAGACTTGTCTGGAATAAATATTCTCATTGAGGTTTAGTCTGGACTCGCAGCTGGCATAAGGTCAGTTGTACATCTCGTTCTTTTTGCAAAAGTCATTAAAAGAACTGTGCTCTTGTCAGATCTTGCTTCATATTTGTTTATTTATCTCATATCCTTGAAAGATTACCCCGGCATGAATCATGGACTTTATGAAGGAGGTGAGTTTTAAGAAGTAACATTTCCTTTCAAGGTAAAATATTGCTTTCTTGCCTACTCCTTTTCACATAGATCTTTCCCTTCTTACGCCAAAGTTGCTGAATCTAGTCCAGCCACATGCGCCGGAGCTATTTAGCATTACCCTGGCTCTAAATCTGCTCACCACGGTCATCTTTTATCCTGTTATAACTCATGGAGAAACTGACCCACGACTCCTCTGTACAACTAAAGAACCAAAGTGTGGAAGAGAGCTATTTGGTCCAACTAGGCTTTGTGGACATTTATCCTTCACTCCAGTAAATGGCTTTCATCCCATTTACCGGGGTGGAAGATTGCAACCTTCATGTGGTCCGCCCTGTTTCGACGAATGCAATCCACCCGGCGTGTAGGGCCCGTCTCAGTCATGACTGACCATGGGTGATGCATCTTGGTCGGATGCAAGCCTGGGCCATGTCATATGGAGGACAGGCTGTTGCCCATGCAGCCTGTCCTCCACGTCGCTGATCGATCCAAAGCAACAGTGGGGCCGTTACAGTTTGGCACCAGCGCCGTCGCAGGAGCTGCCAGAGCGAGGTTGTAGACAACGACGAACTGCCTTAGGGGCTCTGACTCTGGATTTTCTTGAGGTTTACTCCTGGAGCCTTTTCCCTGACTGGATATGGCCACAAGGCAGTGGAGATTTTAAATCAGAGTTTTCCCTCTACTAGATGGACTGCCTTCCCAGGCTGATGAGCCCCATCTCCCCGAGACTCGTGGGGGCGGGAGCGTCTACCTTCCCGTGCAAGTCTATAGCACCTGCCCACCCGGCGTGCACAATCAAATAAGATCAAATAGAACAAATTGTCCTACAACTTTAGGCTGTGCACGCCATATGCTAGAAGAAGACGAAGATCCCATTTACCAACGTCATCCTTTATCTACTTTTCCAATCTAATCTTGAATATTCAGGTTTCTGCCTCGTCTTCCATTTGTGAAGTCCAAGGCATGCATGCGTGTATATTTGTGTCACATGCACATCCCTACATGCAATCTTCTCCTGTCTCTGAATTTTCACATTTAATATTTTACCTGACAACTGATATACTTTGCAGAATAGAAATTCAAAGATGTCACAGGATCAAGCCCTTGTCCATGGCTGGCATAATCTGGCTTTATCCAGCTGTGATCTGTGAATTTATTAATTGGGTAACTTCAAATGCTCATCCAGCTACTTCATAAATGTGAGCTTATCTAACTCTACACCTTAACAGGTAATGAGTTTTAGAATCCCACTATTTGAATGAGAACATTATTTTTTGAACTCCCTTCTAATCCAACATTTTACTTTAAATTCATGTCATTTAAATCCTGCCGTACTAATTATTGAACGGTTTTCTGAGAAAATTGATAATTAAAATACCCCTATTTTTGAAAGAACATCCCTAGTCAATTCAATCTTTTAATCAAAGATTTTCCTTTGCTGGCTGAAGCAGTGTGCTCTCCGATCCCTTCTGTAATGTGGTGACCAATGTTGAACATAATAGGCCAGTGTTTTATAGTTTTGGCGTGACCTCTAATGCTGTTGACATCTCACCATCTGCATATTTTACATCTGTTTCACTTTTCCCTGTCCTTTCTTAATTATAAATACTTCCATCAAATCTTCCCGTGATCTGCATTGTTCTATGGTGAGGGGAAGAAGTAAGTAAGTAAGTTTATTGGCCAAGTATTCACATACAAGGAATTTGCCTTGGTGCTCTGTCCACAAGTAACAACATGACATACAGTGACAGTTACGAATGACTCAGAAAACACTAAACATTAATAATAATAAAGCATTAATGATAAAACACCGTTTAGACTTCAGTTTTCTTTTTGCATAGCCTTGCACTACATCAGTCAATTTCCTCTGTGTCCTATAGCACTGTACAAAGCCCAACACTAAACAAAGTACTCTGATTCGGGTTTATTTATTTAGGGTTTTGAATAGAGTCATTGTTACACGATCGGCTTGAGCTATTAAACTTAATATCTTTGCCATTTCAAATACTTACAAGCGAATGCAAGTAATGTAACATGGTAAATGAGATTGTACCTTAATATTATATTTACAATGAGGAATAGATTTGTCTTTAGATGAGCCGTCTTTGGGATTGCACTCTGCTTGTTTGTTTTGAGGGAGTAACAAATAATGAGGAGCCAGTCTGAAGTAATTCTGTTGATTCATGTTTAATTTGTAAGCAGTGCTGGAATCTGCTCCGATGACAAATTAAAATCTCCGTCATTGATAGATAGATAGATAGATCCTTTATTGTCATTCAGACCTTACGGTCTGAACGAAATTATGTTGCCTGCAGTCATACACAGAATCAATAATAACAAAACATACAATAAACACAAATTAAACATCCACCACAGTGAGTTCACCAAGCACATCCTCACTGTGATGGAGGCAAAGTCTTAGTTTCCATCTCTTCCCTCCTTGTTCTCCCTCTGCGCTGAGGCGGTCGATCCAGGCCGGAGATGCCGCTCTCCAGTCCAGCGGACCTCCGTGGTGATGTCGCCGCTGCCGAAAGCCAGAACGCCATCTCCGCTCCGAGACGGCCCGCCACAGCATCAGCTCCGGGCCGCCGCCCCAGCTCCAGGTCCCGCAGTCTCCGCACCGGGCCGCCGCCCCAGCTCCAGGTCCTGCAGTCTCCGCACCGGGCCGCTGCCCCATCTCCAGGCCGATGCCCCAGCTCCAGGTCGCTGCCCCAGCTCCGGGTCCTGCAGTCTCCGCACCGGGCCGCTGCCCCATCTCCAGGCCGATGCCCCAGCTCCAGGTCGCTGCCCCAGCTCCGGGTCCTGCAGTCTCCGCACCGGGCCGCTGCCCCAGCTCCAGGCCGATGCCCCAGCTCCAGGTCGCCGCCCCAGCTCCAGGTCCTGCAGTCTCCGCTCCGGGCCGCCGCCCCAACTCCGGGTCTCGCAGTCTCCGCTCCGGGCTGCTGCCCCAGCTCTGGGCAGCCACCCCAGCTCCAGGCCGCCGCCCCAGCTTCGGGTCCCGCAGTCTCAGCTCCGAGTCCCGCTGCATCAGCCCCAGGCCGCCGCCGAAAGCCAGAACGCCGCACCAGCAAGTCGGGCCACCGCTGCTCAGCCCCGAAGACGGCCAGCTTCTCGTTGGTAAGACCTGGCTGGCTCTGCCTCCGGAGCCTCGGGGTCAGTCGCAGGCTGGAGGCCGCCAGCTCCGCCATTAGGCCTCAGCGCAGACGGAGGCAGAGAAGGGGGATACGACATGAAAAAGTCGCATTCCCCCGAAGGAAGAGACAGAGAACATGTTCCACCCCCTCTAACACAACCCAACAAACTAAAACTTAACCAAAACAAGACAAAAAAAACAACAGAAAAAAGTAAAGACAGAAGGACTGCAGGCGAGCCGCAGCTGTTAACAGCGCCGCCACTTCCGGATTCTGTTGCCACGTGTCAAAGATTTAAATTAGCAGATGTATTCTTCAGAACTTGTCGACTCAGGCTCTTGTGGTGTGCAAAAATTACTATTTATGAGCATTGAAATCATCCAGCATTATGACTCTTACAATCATCCAGCAATGATTCTTGTAGTTGATATTGAATCTGGAGAAATACTGAGGCAAGGTAATCAATGAAACGTTTACCGCTAGGTTATGCTGCATTTTATGTGAATATATATTTCATTAAAATTAACTTCCTCGCCTGCAATGGTGAGATTTGAATTAATGTCCCATCTGACTGGATTATCGAGCCACAATACTCCTGTACTCAATCTTTTTCTTGACGTACTCATTTATTTTGTGGCAGCTCTCATTTCGAAAGCTGCCCGTACCACAAGAGGGAGTAGAGAACAGGGTGACGTGGAGCCACTTAGATTGATGTTCCCAGTGGCCCAAATCTGTAAATGTCTGCACATACTTCTGTCAAGTTTAAATCATTTGGGTACCTATGAGTAAATTCAGTCTATCGGTCTGAAGAAGCATCCCGACCCGAAACGTCACCCATTTTTCCTCTCCGGAGATGCTGCCGATCCCACTGAGTTACTCCAGCATTTTGTGTCTATTGTCTATCATATAACTCTGTTATCTCGAGTGTGGATGTTGGGAACCCTGTATTTTACCAACAACTGGAGCCTGTGCATTGTGCAGATGCTGGATTGCACCAAAGATGAGACAAACTGCTGGAGTAACTCAGCGGGACAGGCAGCATCTTTGGAGAGAAGGAATGGATGACGTTTCGGGTCGAGACCCTTCTTCAGAATGTGCATTGTGCTGACTTTGAGCAAGAGGGGTTTATACGAGTGAAAAAATATTTTGTGTTGATTAATTTACTTTCTCACATAAATTCTGTGAGACTCAATTGCATTCCGTACCTCAGATTTTTGGGTAGTGATTTGTGAGGGTGAATTTCCAGAGCAAGGATGGCTGTAATAAAGGGTCCACCTGCACCCGTAACATTCTATGTATTGCTTCTGGCTCACAAAACCTCTCAATAACTGAAATTAATATTAGTGTTTGAAGATGAATTTTGGACAGGAGATTGTGAAAGCAACCTCCTCTTTGATTTACACCTCGAGGCCTCTAGCATCCACCTGTGCAGGTATGCCAGAGCCTTGCGTTATGGAAAAGGCAATGTTGCACTTATTCCATCCTGCGCTGGGTTGCCAGGCAAGTTTAGTTGCTGGAGCAACTGCTTAACTCTGTAACCGAGTTCACAATTGCGGTAAGGTTACTACAGTAATTGAATGTTGATGCTCTCCAGATCCCAGAATATGCTTTATTGCCAGTTGTTCTTAGATAAAACGATTGAGGATTTTATTAGGTCTCCTTGGAGATGAGGTTCAATCTTTATGACAACTTTCAGGTTCTGTTTGTTAGAATTGGTTTGAGTGAAATCCAGGGTATAAAATTGCCAACCGTCCAAAAGGATGCGGTGAGGTGGACAAGGTGATGATTTCCTCATAAACGATATCACCAGCCCTCAGAGGTGATATATTCAATGTAACTGCACCATCAAGGCTGCAGAAAGCTTTAATTCCTGGTGTCTTTGATCTTTGTGTAACTTCATCTGTTGGAAATTTATAAGCAAATCTGGCTGAACTGAGCACCAGCTGCACATTCTTTGATGATGTGCCATCCAAGTTTCTTCTTTGTCTGCAACCTTTGTAATAAGGAGTGTATCAAACAAGGTCAGGCTTGCTTGGGGCACATACCTGCTGCTTACTGCTGTTTAAATGAAGAATCCATTTGTGCTGATATCTTATTACTTGTGTAAAACAGTTTTTAACTTTAAAATCCATCCATGAAGTCAATACTTGCATAGTTGCTGTGGGGAAATGGTTCAAAAAGGTGATTGGTTTTATCCAATAACCTTTCCTGTTAATATGACAGACAGAGTGGACTATTAAATAGGGTTGAAGTAAGGAGACAAAGGTTCCAGTTAATGATTATCCAGTAACTAATGAAGGACAGTGTAATATGTTGATTGTAGATTGGGTAACTCCAGTCTTCCTTGCATGCCGTTGCATTCATCTCCCCTTCACCCCCGTGCCCTCGCTCCCTGCTTGCCCTCACTCTCTGCCCACCCTCACTCACTCTCCCCTCACTCCATCACTCTCCCCTCACTCCCTCAATCACCCCCCCCCCCAGCCCTCCCCCCCCCCCCACCCCCGCCCTCACTCCCCCTCCCTCACTCCATCTCTCCACCCTCCCCCCCTGCCCGCCCCCTCCCTTTCAGCAGCTTCTGTTTTTATTTCAATTTTTCTAATAGCTGTATGTTTCTTTGTAGACTGTGCTGTGAATGTACACAAAAACTGCAGGAACCTTCTAGCTGAATGCAGTACTTCCAAGAGCAAGGTTAGTCTGTATCCCTGTGTTTATCTTTTTATTGTGATCTATTTGCTTGTCATATTTTTAATAATTTCTCTCTTTTGGGGAGGGAATATTTTTCATGCTGAGCTCATTTCAAGGTTTCCCCCTGGGGTTTGCCGCCACGGTTATACGTGATTCATGTCATGAATCGGTTTGCATTGTTGCTTGTAGCACTGCCTGTTCTTCCCCCAGGCCTTGAAATTATGAAGCTCCTCTTCTTCCCATTTTCTTTCTGCACAATTATCGCCTCCCTCTTCCTGAACCTCCATCCCTCTCTCTGTGTCTCCCTTGTTTTGCCCCCCCCCCCCCCCCCCCCCTCTGTACTTTCAAACCTAAGATTGATCCTCGAGTTTATTTCGGGTTTGCCTGTTGCCTCTCAGTTTTTGTGTCATGCACAGTAGACCTTGATCACGGGCCAATTTAAAAATAGTGCCCGCACTCCACAAGGAAAGCCTTATTGAAGTGTATATCTTAATAATCTGGGTCATATTCTGTTTGTTTCCTTCTTTTAAATTACCTCTGCTACAATCAGTGACCAGCACAACGGTTTGACTGACCCACATGTGTCATTACTGCAACTCAATGTTATCCAATGATGGGCCTGTATTCTACCGGTTGAAAGAAGGAAAGGTAGAATTGAACACATTCATGGCCTCATCTTCACTATGACCCTAATAGCACAACATTATGATAAAATTCAAGCAAATATGAACACAACTGTATTTCACGTGACGTTTTGTTTAAGAAGGAACTGCATACGCTGGAAAATCGAAGGTAGACAAAAGTGCTGGAGAAACTCAGCGGGTGCAGCAGCGTCTATGGAGCGAAGGAAATGGGCAACGTTTCGGGACGAAACGTTGCCCATTTCCTTTGCTCCATAGATGCTGCTGCACCCGCTGAGTTTCTCCAGCACTTTTGTATTTCACATGGCTGTGGGTTGAGAGTGACTGCCCTTGACATCACGGCAGCATCTTACCACGTGTGACATCAAGGAATGCTGGTGATCAGGGAAGTTTTACCTTTGTTCTCCAGCTTCCTCCCACACCCAAAGATGTGCGGTCGGTATGCTAATTGGCTGCTGTAAATTGCCCCAGGCGACTGTTGGGATCTGGGTGGAATTGATGAGAATATGGAGAGCTCGATATGGATCGCACCATCTTCTATACCATTTGCAGCTCGTCAGCAAATGAAACGATCCATACCTGCTTGCAGCAAATCCCAGAGAATATTCTGACATGGGCCGAGAAGTTGGCAAGTCACAGCTGCACCGCTTAAAAATGTCTCAATGACCATCCCCAATACGAGTAAGTCTAACCACCTCCCCTTGATGCTTAATGGCATTGCTAGTCCCCACCACCAACATCTTGGGGTTCAACACTACTGTAGTGTTGGGGACGATCAGCCATGATCACAATGAATGGCGGTGCTGGCTCGAAGGGCCGAATAGCCTCCTCCTGCACCTATTTTCTATGTTTCTATGTAGTAGACATCGTCATTGAAATTCACAAGGCCTTTAACAGTGTTCCAATGATAGGCTAACCTCGAAGGTTAGCTTGCATGGGATAGCGTGATGGCATGAAGCAGAGGATGATGATGGAAAGGTGTTTTTCGTACTGGAGGTTTGTGGCCAGTGGGATCGATGCTGGACTCGTTATTTAACATTTATTTAAACGATTTGGATGAAATATATGCAGCATGATGGGTAAATTTGCAGATGACACTAAAATAGGATGGTGGTTGGTGATAGTGTCCACACATCTCTGTAGATAGACACAAAAAAACTGGAGTAACTCAGTGGGACAGGCAGCATCTCTGGAGAGAAGGAATGGGTAACGTTTGTGGTCTTCCTCAGACTGTTCCATGCTGAAGAAGGGTCTCAACCCGAAACGTCACCCATTCCTTCTCTCCAGAGATGCTGCCTGTCCCGCTGAGTTACTCCAGATTTGTGTGTCTTTCTTTGGTTTAAACCAGCATCTGCCGTTCCTTCCTACAGACATCTCGCCAGGACATGTTACTAGAGCCTTAATGTCATTAACGGGGCTGTCCCTCCTACCCACACCTTGAATTGAATATAAATCGGCAGCAGTGGTTGAATATTAATGGTCTCTACATCATTCTAATTCAACCACTTCATTGGAATTGCCAGGATTGGCACATATGGCATCATTGTAAATCAGTTGCAGCTTGATCGCAGTGTTTGCCGCAGTAGTGGCAGGCTTTTGGTTGTGCCTTGCTAGTCAATATGAATGATAAATACCAGTGTTAATAACATATTAGCTTCAAGAAAAAATATCTTATCAGCATTACACTTCCATAATTCAGATTGACCGTCAATGCTTAAAAATGTAAGAATTGCTACAGAGCTGCAGGAGTGGCTCAGAAAACAGGCCATAGATTAAAATGCATACAAAGACCTTTGATTGGAATCATTATCTGACTGTTTCCTGCTCTTTTAACTTCAGTCACTCAAATACACAGATAAATATACACACCCACAGACACACACAGCTGGTGCTGTAGGTCTAAGTCTGTTAATATTCAAAAGATTAACTGCTCAGAGCAGCGGACGTTCCCGCCCAGCTTGTGCCAAATCAGCTGGATCAGTTTTGTTATCCTTATCAACATAGCAGCCGTCATTTCTAAATCGGACTCTGCTGTGGGCTTTAATGCAGAGTTAAGCTCCCATTTACACAGCTTGTTCCTCAACTGCACTTCCAGCGGAGTCCTATCTTTCTTGTCTCGCACCAGCCTTGTTGTTGGGTCGATTGTGCAAATTTATTGTGGGACTTGCAGTGTGAAATGAAAACTTGTAGAACTGTTTGTTTGTTTTTTTTGTTATGGACTCGCCAAAGTAGACAGGAAGTGGTGATTTTAATCCCCTTGGTCATACATGAGCTCACTTGAGAGCCTAGTGATTATCCGGAGAGAATCCGCAAAGAAAAACTGTGCAAAGTTCAGATGTTCTCACGGTCAGATTGAACAAGTATTTTACAGAGAAATGTATCACAGTTTGTTGCCGCCGCACTGGGGCGGTGAATATGAGCAAGGCCCACAGTTCCGTTATTGAGTAGACTTCAAGCAACAACCTAGCACTGTCTCAGTTGTTCATAAGTTCATACGTTACAGGAGCAAGATTAGACCATTCAGCCCATCCAGTCACCTCCACCATTCAACCATAGCTGATCTATCTTTCCCTCTCAACCCCATTCTCCTGCCTTCTCCTCATAACCCCTGACACCCATACTAATCAAGAATTGATTAGTGCAGTGATCTTCCCCTTAAAAATATACATTGACTTGGCCTCCGCAGCCTTCTGTGGCAATTAATTCCACAGATTCACCACTCTCATCAAGAAATTCCTCCTCATCTCCTTTCTAAAGGTATGTTCCTTTATTCTGAGGCTATGGCTCTATTCCTAGATTCTCCCACTAGTGAAAATGAAAACATCCTCTCCACATCCACTCCACCCAGGCCTTTCACTATTTGGTAAGTTCGGTATTCATATGTTATGCATCGCACCATCATCATTTCCCACTATTGAAATGTTCTTTTGTATGATCTTTGGGAGATTCTTTTCTCTCTCACTGTCTTCTTGCTGAGGCCAGAAGGCTTTTAAACAATCTAGTAATCCCTCTCCCCTCTTCAAAACGCTTGCCTTGTTTGGTTCTAACAAACTCGAGTACAGATCCGAAATGTCGCCTATTTCCTTCTCTCCATAGATGCTGCCTCACCCGCTGAGTTTCTCAAGCATTTTTTGTCTACCGTTGCTCTCCTTGTACTTGTGGCTTGTGGTTCAGATATTTACTTTAAAATATGCAATGATCTCCCCCTCGATTATTGCCAGAAGCAAAGCATTTCATGCTCCGTCATTACGCAACACTTCATGCTACATGAATACTTTAAAATTAATAACCTTTCATTCCTAACAACAGAATGCCATCTTTTTCATTAATCACTCTATTAAAGGGCCGGCATGGTGGCGCAGCGGCAGAGTCCTGGGTTCAATCCTTACTCTGGGTGCTGTCTGTACGGAGTTTGTACCTTCTCCCTGTGACTGGGTGGGGTTTCCCCGGGTGCTCCAGTTTCCTCGTACACTTCAAAGACGCACAGGTTTATAGGTTAATGGATTCGGTAAAGATTGTAAATTCTCTGTAGGGTGTAGCATAGTGCCAGCGTACGGGAATCGCTGGTCTGCGCAGACCTGGTTGGCCGAAGGGCCTGTTTCCGTGCTGTATCTCTAAACCAAACTAAACTAAAAACCTTCACACCTTTAAAAATGTGATCATGCTTTCAAGCTTCCCTATGAGACATGCACCTGCAAATATTGACACATACCCCAAGTTAAATTTATATGCTACAGGGCAATAGTGATCTACTTCTGGAGATCTCAATGACACTCAGATATTCAGTAAATATTGATTAATGCCCATAAACCTACCAAACTTTCAAAACCATGTCCCATTTCCCTGCAATAAATAGCATGTTCTTGCAAAGGACATTTACCACTCTGCATTATCAGGGATGACGTCTCAGAATAGTTAATAAATACAGTAATCTATTAACCCAACAGAGTAAAGTCTTCGGGTCCAGTGTGAAGATTAATGTTATGTGTAACTTTATTTTCACAGCTAAAGGACTCCCAGCAGAAACTTACAGGAAATCCACAGAGCACAACCCAACAAGGTAAGTTCTTCACAAGAACAAAGTTATGGGGATGCCAGAAACATGAAACAGTAACAAATTGTGGGATGAATTTAGCAAGCTGGATAGCACTTGTGAAGAAAGAGAATTGATGTTTCAGGTCATGACCTGATGTTCTGATCAGAGCTCTTTTCAGTTTTACTGTTAATTGTTTCTGTTCCCACTAGTATAGCTGTTTAATTTTTACAGCATTTCTATTTATATCACAGCTGGGCCTTTATACTGTTGATATAATGAAGTGCATGGTTGTTTTTAATCTCCTTGCAGTTCTTCCACGATTCGTACAGTTGCCCCCATCACAACTATTATTGATAACTTCCATATTTTAATCATTCCTGCGTTTATAAAGTCACATTTTCCTGCCGTTGTTTCTTTGTTTGAAAGAGAGAGACGCAAGAAAATCTCCCAGAAATTATTTTTGGACATCAAAGGGAATCGGACAAGTTCCAGTCTACACATCCCTTGTGCCTAACCACTTGCTATACGCACTTGGAAGGACCCCTCTTCGGGACTAGTCAGCACTCACTGCATCCAGGCAACTTATTCTACAGAGCACCTTTTAGTAGAAGTAGGTTTCTGGCATTTAATCTCATCAACAATTATGCTACCTGTAAACTGCTCGCTTGATAGTCTTATCCAGTCAAGGCAAGTTTAGTCATTTCACAAATCATCTTTTTTAAATCTGTGCTTTAGAATAATGGTTCCAAGGCTCCAATGTCCATTCTGGTTACTGGGGACCCTTGAATTATCAAATCAATTGCCTCCCTGATATACTCTACCTCCAATTGTTGCAAATGTACCTGAGAATACCTAGCACAAAACAGTTTGTTTTGCTGTTAATAAACTAGAAATGTATCGTGGATTTCAATTTTACTATAAATTGCAGCGCTAATCATGACAGTCCAGATATGTAGATTGAGTGGATATTCATTGAGGACACAAATTCACTTAACTACTGGGATGAGAAGCCATTACTAGTAATGATGACAATTAAATTAGTGATTGCTACTGGTTCATTCAGGTCCTTCAGGAAATTAAATCCTATCCATTCTGCCTGATATATGTCTTCAGCCCCACATTAGTGTAGTTGACAATGGCTGGGGAACTGTATTCGATGTTATGGATGGGCTTCTTATTCTAGTCGTAATTTAACTGCATTGACTATATCAAAAACATCTTGTGTTTCTTGAATGATTTTTAAGTGTAAAATGAATATGCGCTTAGTTTCCCCAACACACTGTGTTACTCAATATTTACCTATATTAAAAGCCAAGCCAATTTCCATTTCAACTCTGTAGAATAAGTTGCCTGGATGCAGTGAGTGCTGACAACTGCCGACAAACTACACTTTGGCTAATGTCTTTCCACCAGGGCTAATCTTTTGGTATCACGCTTGAGGGTTCGGTCAGATCCTCTGCCAGAATTGATCAGATCATTAAAAAAAAATTGGGGGGTGGGGCAAGATTTGGGAGTTGCTAGCAAGGCCAGCATTTATTGTTCATCTGAGTAGTTAATGTCCAGCTGTCATCTTGAACTGCCACAGCTCTTAAGGGGAAGGTACTCCTATACTTCCATCTGCTGTTTCAATAAGATACCCTCTCATCCTTCTAAATTCCAGAGTATACAAGCCCAGTCGTTCCATTCTTTCATCATATAACAGTCCCGCCATCCCGGGAATTAACCTTGTGAACCTACGCTGCACTTCCTCAATAGCAAGAATGTCCTTCCTCAAATTGCCTGATAACAGCTGGGAAGAAACAGTCCCTGAATCTGGAGGTGTGCATTTCCACACTTCTGTACCTCTTGCCTGATGGGAGAGGGGAGAAGAGGGAGTGACCAGGGTGAGATTTGTCCTTGATTCTGCTGATAGCCTTGATTCTGAGGCAGCGTGAAGTGTCGATGGAGTCAATAGAAGGGAGGTTGGTTGGAGTGATGGCCTGGGCTACACCCTCACCTCTCTGCAATTTCTTGCGGTGATGTATTCCGATAAAATGCATTCTATGGCTCATCTGCAGAAGGCCATTCGGCCCACCAGGTCTATCCAAGAGCTCTGAGTTATTCCATCAATCCCCCTTTCCCCCACATACTTCCCCGTAAACTATTCTCTCACTTAGTCCATTAGCTCACTCACTTCTTTTCCTTCAGCCACCTACACAAATTTACAGTCACTAATTAACCCAATGCTGCATGGATTTGGGATGTGGGGCAAAACTAGGGAGCCTGAGGGAAACATCATCATTGAGAATCTACAAGCTCCACACGTGCAGCAGCAGAAGCCAGAAATTAGCTTGGGTTTCTGGAGCGGAGAGACATTTGCACACCTGTAATGTCTTTGGGCTCTTTGATAGTTTTAGATCTTGCGGTAATCTCGTAATCCAACCCTACGCCCACAGGGCGACTTGTAGATATTGCTGATGTCTCCACGTAGGGGAGTGTCCCACTGGCTGCGGTTCCTGAGTTTAACTTGTAATATCCAGGTCACTCTGATCTTTAAATCAGTATTAATTGAACTGGGTCTGAAGCCTAACAGCTGTCAGGCCTTGCTTGATTAAAGGAGCACATTGCATTTTTATCCAAGACAGCCTTGGGTTGTGCTGCCCTTTGTTACAAATGGGCCAAACAATTAAAGTTTTCTTTTTGCTCATCAAGATAAAGATTTGTACTGTCCGATTTCAGGCACTTAGAGGCAGCCTTCACGCGTGGTTCGGGTACAGGTGTGGGCTTAGCTGCAGGATAAAGCTGACTCTGGTAGATCCTAACAATGCGCCGCCAAGATATGGAGTACACCCAAATTGTAACGGCGTGATCTTTTAACCTTTTCTACGATGGCCACCCCCTGGCCTCTCCGTCTCTTGTCTGCCGGTTCCAGCTTAATGCCATTGATCCACCTCGACCGCATTCAGTGCCCACGTCGTGGCCTCTGCCACATTGGTGAAACCAAGCATAGGTAACGTGAGCATTTTGCGGAGCACCTGGACCTTGTCCACAACCGGCATCGCAACCTTCTGTTTGCGAGTCATTTTAACGCCTGGCTCCCACTGACCTGTCTGTCCATGGCTTTCTGCATTGCTACATAGAGGCCAAATGCAAATTGGAAGAACAAAATCTCGTATTCCGCTTGGACAACTTCCAACGCGCAATGAATCTTCCAGTTTCAAGAACCCCATGCCTCTGGTATCCTCCTCCAATACACACTCGCCTGTCCACCTAGTTTTTTTCTCTCCCTTTGTTCCATCCCCCCCCCCCCCCCCCCCCCCCCAACCTGGATCCACTTACCAATTGTCCCCTCCACATCTGATTCTACCTATTACCTATCAGTCTCAATCCCACACCCGCTCATGTTGCGATATCAGGAAATCTGCTCTTCCCTCTCAGTCCCGATCCACGGTCTCAACTGGCATTATTAACTTATACCTTTTGCTTCCACGGATGCTGCTTGACCCTTTGGGTTCTTCCAGTGTTCTGTTTTTTGTTCCAGATTCCGGTACTTTAAATGTAAAACGGTCTGCGAGAGTTCCTATCACAGCATCGTTAGGCACAACCAACTCACTTGCTGCATTGCATTTTCATTAATATATTTTATTTTCAACTCTCCCACTTAAGTCATCATTCATATTATGTCTCTGGACTATCTCACCGTCAGAAATAAAGTTTGACCCGGTGGGAAAGGTGTTTTTATATTATCTTTGCCCTAACCTTGTTGCTCTTCGATTATTGCCTTTCAACCTTTAATGCACACCAACATCACTGAAAGGAGGGGGACTGAGAACATTCTTGCCTTCCACCACAGTGAAGAATGTTGATTCCAATGTGGTAGATGTTCATGTTGTATTCTATTGTGTATTGTGCTGTTTTGGTTGTATGGCTGCATGGCAAGTCAACTTGCACTGTATCTCAATTGGTGCATGTGGCAATAAATGTGAACTTGAACTTGAAATAGGATCCTCAATTCAATTGCTAATCGCTAAGCATGACATTTCCAACTTGTTTTCATCATTGAACTGGAAAGTCATCCCCGAATACATTAGCCTTGTGTGTGAACTAATTTAGTATATTTGAGGGATTTAAAATCACATTCGATATAATTCTTCCTCTATTTTGTCAAAAAACACTTGGAAGAGTAATTACATTCCAATGAAGAGGATGAGCAATGGCCTGGTTCAGTGATAGATGTTCAAGAGTCCAGTGTCATCGGGACGAATTGTGCCTGTTGCATGGTGACGGAGGTCAGAGGTTGAAGCACAGGAGGGCCAGGAACAAAGCCATGGAGAAGTCCACAAGTGGGTGATTGGGAAATGGTGGCATGAAAGGAGCATTTGTGCCTAAACACCGTGGGGCCAAAGTGTAGTAAAGCCATTGATGTCAAACATTAACTCCTGCTCTCTCCACCAGTGCTATCTGACCTGAGTATTTCCACCATTTTCCGTTGTTAAACATCCAGCATTTGTAGTTCTTTGCTTCCTAGCCGCAGAGTAGATTCCTGCCAAGCTCCTCACATCCACATTTTGTAGAATTGTCAGCACTTGAAAGTAAATTATAAACAAGAAACTAATTAGATTTATCTAATAGTGACGAGATTAGCCATTTTAAGGAGCCAAAGCGAAAATGGAAAGGAACACAATAGAAATCTTTCAGAAATGTGCTTTTTAAAATTCCAAACATTAAAAAAAAAAGGATTGAGACACTTTTGCACAATTGAGACAAAATGTACAAAGTTAATTTTGGGGTTAGGTGGTGGTGTGTGGAAGGGAGGAGGGTAGGAGTGGAAAGATTAGGATCGGGGTGGAAGAGGCAGTGCCAGGGGTGCTTTCTGACCTGTGGACCTTTTCTTGGTGCAGCATCTTCAGCGAGGGAGCAACCACCACGGTGTGCACAACTGGTTGCGGATGGCACGCCCGGTGGAGTGCGGAATATCGGCATGACCATTCCACCAAGACGACCTTCCCAACCTTCTTCGTTTAGTGTCAACAGCGTCAGCAAAGACGGGTTTGTACAACTTGATAAATGTAAAAAACACATCAATTCCTCGCGTTCCAAGTGTTTGCAAATGTAGGCAGGACTACAGATGGTGGAATCTGTAGAGAGACTCAACATGAAGGGTCTCAACCCAAAATGTTGACTATCCATTTCCCTCCATAGTTACTGACTGACCCACTGAGTTTCTCCAGCAACTTTTTTTTGCTAACTGACTGACGTTGTGACTGATGGATGAAGATGCTCCTAAAACCTGGATCAATAATATCCTACAATTCTGGCACTTTTAATAGCTTTGGCACCAAATCTTGCACCGTTTTACCTGTCCCTTATTATAACTGTATCCTAAAGGTGAAAGTCATAGAGTAGCAACCTGATAAACTTCTCAAATGCACATGGCCTAGAATATTGAATACCTGAATGTGAATTATAAATTGGAATCTAAACTAATGTGATTGATCTTAGCTAAACAATTGCCTGGGAAATTAACCAAAATATCATGGGATATTACACCCTAACGTGCATCAGAAATGTTTTATAGTTTAGTTCAGAGGTACAGCGTGGAAACAGGCCCTTCAGCCCACCCGGTCCGCACCGACCAGCGATCTCCGTACACCAACACCATCCTACATACTAGGAACCGTGCACAATTTTTACCAAAGCCAAATTAACCTCCAAACCTGTAAGGTTTGGAGTGTGGGAGGAAACCGGAACACCAGGGAAATCCCATACGGAGCACGTACAAACTCCGTACAGACGGCACCCGTAGTCAACATCAAACCCGTGTCTCTGGTGCTGTAAGACACTGTCACCACAAATGTTTTTTTTAGTGGGAACTGAGTTGCCGCACTTTAAATTAATTGAATCAGAATACTAGCTGCAGGAGCAGATCAGAATCTATCTACCCTATGGCAAGACACTTTGCACCAACGGACCGACAAACCTTCAGGCCTGATTGCATTCCAACTTTGTACTGTGTTTACTGGCTTATTCTGTTGAGTTCTAATGCACACATATTTAATGGTTTAGAGTAACTGCAGGGGAGATGGAGCAGGAGGTGGAGAATGGAATCCCAAGAGGAAAACCATGGACTGAGGAAACTCCAAGCCTGGTTTCATCATCTGCTGAATCGCTTGTGGCAGAAGGTAGGACAGTGTGCTGAGTGCTGGACTGAAGAAGGAAAGAGTTGGGAGGTATCCAGGCTATGCAGCACAATAAACACAGTATACATCTGCTCCCACTGTAGTTTAGTTTATTGTCAGATAACTTCAAGTAGCCCTTGCTTTCTCTCCATCCCCTTCCCAGTTCTCCCACTAGTCTTACTGTCCCCGCCTACATTCTATCTTTGTTCCGCCCCCTCCCCCGACATCAGCCTGAAGAAGGGACTCGACCCGAAACGTCACCCATTCCTTCTCTCCAGAGATGCTGCCTCACCCGCAGAGTTACTCCAGCATTTTGTATCTACCTTCGATTTAAACCAGCATCCGCAGTTCTTTCTTACACATTAGTTTATTGTCACGTGTACCAAGGTACAGTGAGAAGCTTTTGTTGCGTGCTAGCCAGGCAGCGGAAAGACAATACATGATTACAATCGATCCATCCACAGTGTACAAATACATAATAATGGGGATAATGTGAATAAAGTAAGAAATGTGATTGTCGGAGTAGAGATTTAAAAGAGCGGAGCGATTGTAGTGCGTGATTGCAGATCCACTTCTGTGACCATCACACAGAGTCGCCTGGGTTGGCCACCATCTTGGATCAAGGATGTTGGATAGAGAGAGTATGGGCTGGAAAAAAGAGTTTTAACATTGTATGAAATCATCTTCCATTGCTTGAGATTCCATTTGGAATAAAGCCCTGCAAACATTATTCTGATTGACCGAAGTCCCTGTTGAATCCATGGACCATAGTTGATACCTGTGTGTGGGAAGGTTCTAACAGCTAGAGGTAGTGGGTGTCATGTAGTTGGATGGTGACAGGACACTTTGTGGATTGGTAGGGTCTGGGGCAGGGACTTCCAGCTCAGAGGTGGGATCAGATGGAACCCACACCAGAGCTACACCTGAGAACAAAAAGGTGTTCAGTCTGAAGAAGGGTTTCGGCCCGAAACGTCGCCTGTTTCCTTCGCTCCATAGATGCTGCTGCACCCGCTGAGTTTCTCCAGCATTTTTGTGTACCTTCGATCTTCCAGCATCTGTAGTTCCTTCTTGAACAAAAAGGATTGCGTGCTTCATGAAGTACTGAGGGGGACGGGTGAATAAATCTAATCATGTCTAATCAATCTTCCCATGTTTTTTGTTCAGACACCATTTACGCTTCACTGAAGGCAGAGTTGGAGGTAGATGGCCAGGAGTTTGAGGCTGAATCATGGAGTCTTGCAGTGGACCAGGCTTACGCAAAGAAACAGACCAAGGAAGTCATCAAAAGGCAGGATGTTATATACGGTAAGTAAGGAAAAAGTCACCATCTATTCATCTCTCTGTGAATGTCAGTGAATTTGAGATTATGCTCAGAATCCATCGTGGAGACAACATGCCATGTTCCCATAGATCACAGTGACTTATTGGTTGAGTATTTTACTTAACCAGTAAGCACTTTATATACAATCACTCTCTGTCCCTGAGATCCCCGAGGGCATGTGTGGAAATTTTCATGTATGTCCTTTTAATTGGATTTGGCAGATTTCACCCTCTGATCACAAACGCTGGATGTAGATGACCAAGGTACAAGATACTAGATAGAGTCCAACATAAAACATCCCCACACAGCAGAATCAAAGTTTCCCACTGTGAGGGAAGGCACCAAAGTCAGTCCACTGGCTCTGTGAGGCAGAAACACTATTGCTGCACCACTGTGCCGCCCCAACTGTATTGGATCAATTTTTTGACGTGAGGTTGTTGGCTCTTGTAGCAGTACAGTTCCATGATCATTAAATAACTTGCCTTCAAATACTTGATCATCATCCTTCGTGAGCTTGGAAGACATGACCAGCATTTTATTTTTTTAACCAATATTTTCACAGTTGGATTCAGTCCTTTCCTGCTCTTTTCATGCCACTCCAACAGAACAGGAGTGATTTCATTTAAACATGCAAAATTCTTACAATGCTTGATAGGTTAAATGCACACACAATCTTCCCCCTTGCTGGGATGTCTCGAACAAAGGTTTACAGTGTGAGTTGGGGTGTCTAGAATATGTTTTAGGCAGCACAGTGCCGCAGTGGTAGTGTTGCTGCCTTACGACGCCGGAGACCCAGGTACAATCCTGATCGTTGATGCTGTCTGTACGGAGTTTGCACGTCCTCCCTGTGACCACGTGGGTTTTTCTCATGCATTCCAAAGATGTGCAGGTTTGTAGGTTAATTGGCTTCTAGAAATTGTCCCTATGATGGAACCAGTGATTGCTGGTTGGCATGGACAGGGTGGGCCGAAGGGCCTGTTTCCACGCTGTTTCTCTAAGCTAAGTATCAAATTAAAGAGTTATTCCTTTGGGACTGAAATCAGGAATAACTGATTGGATTACAGGTTACCTTTTGCAGGCTAATACCAAATGATCTTCTATTGATATTCACAATTTTCTTAACTATACAAAGTCTCAAAAGAGAGAGAAAATATGCTGTATATAGGCGACTCTCATATTACACCCATTTGTGTAAAGAAATTTCACCCTTACAGATTTCACAAGCCACTACTCGGAAAATTGAGCTGTGGAATAAAATTCAATCTCACAAAATCTAATGGGGGGGGGGGAAAGTGTAAATATTTCAACATGGTTTTTTCAACTTGCATTTTTTGACACAAATGTAGATGACATGGCTTTGTGTTGGAGCGAATGATACGTTGGATCACACCCCCCCTCTATAACAGGGAAGCTGACCGGTTAATGGAAATCTCTTAGGGTCCAAACTTGTGCTTGTGGCAGAAACGTTTATTTAAAAAATACCTAGGAGAGCACATGATGTACTTTGTTTGTCAAAGCTGCTGAATGACAACTGCAAAGTGGGATTAAACTTCACAGTTCATTTTTAGCCAATGCATACTCTTTGAACAAAATGAGTGCAGTAAATGTTTGTAAATCTCTGACTCTCGCTCACATTTGTCTGTAGAGCTCATGCAAACAGAGATGCATCATGTCAGAACGCTGAAAATTATGCTGCATGTATATTGCCGGGGGATGGAGGAGGAGCTTCAGTTAAGTGACCAGCACACTGTGAACAGAATCTTTCCCTGCTTGCGCCGGCTACTTGAAATCCACAAAACCTTCTTCTCCCGCTTGAAGGAACGGCGGAAAAGTTGCTTGGAAGAAGGGAGTGAACGGAATTACCTCATCCAGAAAATTGGAGATGTCCTCACACAACAGGTAGGAAGTTGGTGTGATCACGGTTCATTGTTGGCTGAGGAAGACTTGGAAGGATGGGGGGAAATCTCATTGAAACCTAATGAAAGGGCAAGATAGAGTAGACGTGGAAATGATGTTTCCAATAATGGGAGAGCCTAGAACTTGACAACATAACCTCAACACAAAAGAATGTACCTTCAGAATGGAGATGAGGAGGAATTTGTGGTGAATCTGTGGAATTCATTGCCACAGTGGCTGTGGAGGCCAATCCATTGGGTATTTTTAAAACAGAGATTGATAGATTCTTGCTTAATAAGGTTAAGGTTACGGGGAGATGTCAGGAAAATGGGGTGGAGAGGGGAAAGTAGATCATGTATAATTGGGGCCCTTAGAAAGTGCTTTACTCTGTCTACAAGCATGCTGTTGTATTAAAGGACATAAAGTGCTGGAGTAACTCAGTGTGTCAGGCAGCATCTCTGGGGAACATGCATTGGTGATATTTCGGGTGCATTCAGTTCATAAAGGAGAGAAAATATTTTGTTCATCTACTATTCTTGTCAAAGTTTACAATTGTGAGTGTAAGCTCAGGTTGTACCGGAATCAATTATAATGTGAATGAGTGGAGTGATCAAATCTATTTTGCCTCAGTTCTCAGGTGAATGTGGAGATGAAATGAAGGTGCAGTACGGGGACTTCTGTGGCCAGCACCATGAGGCGGTGACCTATTACAAATTGATGTACCAGCAGAACAAGAAGTTTCAGAACCTGATCAAGGTGCGTGCTCGGAAGGGACAAAGGTGGAGGGTTTATCCAATCACACCGTCCACTCTGGAAACTCTGAGCTCAGTCTCACTGTAGCCCACGTGTCTTTTTTTTGTTACAGAAATTAAGTAACTATTCTGTGGTGAGGCGCCTCGGAGTGCAGGAGTGCATTTTACTGGTCACTCAGCGCATTACAAAATACCCTGTCTTAGTGGAGAGAATTATTCAGAATACTGAAGGTATGATCTATTAAATGGAAGCAATCATTTAACTTGTTGATGAAACTGGATGATTCCACTGAATTTCTAAAAGACTGACCAATTTCTGCTCAAAGTTAGGTGTCAACTGAGTTTCATGCTTAATGCCTTGTGCCTTAATAATTTAAACCCCCTCTCTATACTCCCCCACCCCCACTCTGTTGTATAGGCTCCAAGATGGTTCACTGGTTCTTCCAGTTAGGCATTATCCATTTTGAACCTGTGTTCCCCTCAAGACACTACTATGTTTTCCTTCGCTCATTCTCTTCCTGAAAGCTTGCCTCTCTGCATGTATACACCTTATCCTCCGTCTGCCTAGCTGTGAGACATTTATTCAATATTCCTATTGTGTTAGCCTCAAGAGTGGCAGTAGCAGGCAAGGTTATCCCAGTTCCTGCTGGCTGTGTGAAAATTATCATAGAAATTATTTTGAGAGAGAATGATGGATTTTATAATGCCTCGACATATTATGGAGAAAGGGCCATGTTTCTACCTGGGGTCATTGTCCCATGATTTAAAGCCAGAAGCAGGAATTGGTAGACGTCGAGCCCATTGCAGCGCTCTCAGTATACTGTTCCACAGAGGGTGCCTCCTTTAAGAATCGGTGACCTTAAACTAAAGAACTATGGAGCAGCACTGGGAAAAGTTAAGGGCCTGTTCTACTTATGCGATTTCTTTCAGCGACTTGCCGGCACCCGTCATTAATCGCAGCAGGTCTCCGAAAATTTTCAACATGTTGAAAATCCAGCGGCGACCAGAAAAGGGTACGACTCTTTGGGCGACTACTCAC
The DNA here is from genome assembly GCF_028641065.1 of Leucoraja erinaceus. NCBI lineage: Eukaryota > Metazoa > Chordata > Chondrichthyes > Rajiformes > Rajidae > Leucoraja > Leucoraja erinaceus. Next base: position 7,383,676 of record NC_073405.1, on the reverse strand, counting down.
GACCGTACAGTCACCTCACAACATGTCTGCGGCTATGCCGGGTGCCGGCAACTCGCCGGAAAAAATCGCGTAGGTCCTTAAAGCATTATGAGTTTCTAGGTCGACTCGGAACTCCGGTAAAACTACCGATTTGTTCCTTTGTCTTTCCCAAGCTGGCTCAGAGGATCACGAAGAGCTGCCGAAGGCATTGGTGCTAATAAAGGACACAATAACAGACGTGGACGACAGAGTGAGCTTGTGTGAGAAAGCTCGGCGCTGGAAGGAGATTGTCAATAGGATGGATATCAAGTCGACGGCCAAGCTGAAGAATGGAAGCACATTCCATAAAATGAACATGCTGCGAACAAAGAGGAAACTCCTGTACGAAGGCGTTGTGTGCTGGAAGGCTGCGTCTGGGCGGCTAAAAGGTACAAGTCCAATTTGGAATTTTTGTTTTGTGCCTCTAGGACAGTGCTCAAAGATTGCCTGTTAAAAGTTTTAATTTCAAGATGGACAAGAGATGAATCAAATTGTGAAATTAATTAAAGGTAGACACACAATGCTGGAGTAACTCAGCAAGTCAGGCAGCAGGTGTTGCATCTCCTGCGGTTGCAGGGGAAAGTATCTGGGGAGAGGATGGTTTGGGTGGGAAGGGACGAGTTGACCAGGGAGTCAACAGTCTCTGCGGAAAGCAGAATGGGGTGGAAGATGTGGCCAGAAGTGGGATCCCGTTGGAGGTGGCGAAAATGTTGCAGGATTACATGGTGTATGCGACAACTGATGGGATGGAAGTTGAGGACAAGGGGGACTCTGTCCTTTTTGCAAATGGCGGGAGGGGGAGCAAGAGCAGAGCTGTGGGATATCGAGGAGACCCTAGTGAGAGCCTCACCTATAATGGAAGAGGGGAACCCCTGTTTCCTAAAGAATGAGCACATCTCCTATGTCCTGGCATGGAACACCTACCTCATGCTGGGCACAGATGCGGCATAGGCGGAGGAATTAGGAGTAGGGGATAGAGTCTTTACAGGAAGCAGAGTGGGAAGCAGTGTGGTCAAGATAGCTATTGGAGTCAGTAGGTTTGTAGTAGATTAATTTAGAGATACAGCGCAGAAACAGGCCCTTCGGCCCACCAAGTCAGCATCAACCAGTAATCCCTAACACTATCTGACACACACTAGGGACAATTTACAATTTTACCAAAGCTAATTAGCCTACAAACCTGTACGTCCTTGCGAGTGTGGGAGGAAACTGGAGCACCTGGAGAAAACCCATGCAGGTCACGGGGAGAAGGTACCCACTCGATACAGCCGTCGTAGTCAAGACGGAACCCGGGTCCCAGGCGCTGTAAGGCAGCAACTCTACCGCTGTGCCACCGTGGCGCATTTCAGCATTTTTGAAATCTCAATAATTAAAAATTCCACGGTGTAATTTCTATCCTAAATTTGGAACGTAGAACCAGCTTGCCTGAAAGATGTGGGTAGGGGGGGGGGGGAGGGGGGCATGTTGGGAGATGGTGAGCAGGAATAGGAGATAACAATGAGTTATTAATTGTATTTCTATCCCCTCTCTCTCTCTCTCTCTCTCTCACAGATATTCTGGCTCTCCTTTTAACAGATGTGATTCTGCTACTTCAAGAAAAGGACCAGAAGTATTTGTTTGCTACTGTGGTAAGTCTGTCGGGGTGGAGGAGAGGGCAGCCTGTTCCTCACACTCGACTCATTTCTTTGCAGACTGACGGTGCAGGATATGAACTCCGTTCCCTTTCCTTCCCTGAAAGCTGCGGGGTGGGTCATACTTTCTGCTTATGGTCTCGTACTTGTCCCGCAACCTGCTTGATGTACGGTGCCAACGCATAACCCTCCCCGCTCGGAGCCAGCGGTGGGTGGTAAAAATGAAAAGGCAGACCTGTCACGTCTAATTGTTCAAGCGATTTGGTAACACTGCAGAAAGAGGGAGTGACTTGCTCCACAATCTAGCAGCAGCAAGTCGACGGGAAAGGGGGAAAAGTTATTTTTATAGACGCAAGATGCTGGTTTCTGACGGCAGACACAAATTAACTCAGCAGGTTCGGCAGCATCCTTGATGAAACTGGATAGGCGATGTGACACAAAGTGATGGAGCCTGAAGAAGTCCCGACCCGAAACGTTGCCTATCCATGTCCTCCAGAGCTGCTGCTTGACCCGCTCATCTACAGCAATTTTTCAGTACTTTTTCTTTTTTATTTTTTTGTTGTTGTTGTTATTTTTATAATTTGTTAATAAAGGTACTGTTGCAAGCTGCTATCGTTCTGCTTTAAGTCATTATGCTCTTGCTCAATCCCAAATCCTCAGGACCAGAAGCCAGCTGGCATCTCGCTGCACAAGCTGATTGTCAGGGAAGTGGCCAACGAGGAGAAGGGAATGTTCCTCATCAGTGCTTCAGACGAGGGCCCCGAGATGTACGAAATCCACACAAATTCCAAGGAGGAGCGAAATACTTGGATGGCCGTTATTCGTGATGCTATATGCAGGTAGTGTAGCACAACAGACAGCGAGTCTGTCGAGTCTGAAGAAGGGTCTCGACCCGAAACGTCACCTATTCCCTTTTCTCCAAAGATGCTGCCCGACCTGTTGAGTTACTCCAGGTTTTTGTGTCTACCCACTCATACGGTATGATGTTTCCTATAAACAGCGACCATTATCTAGTTTTACCAGTGCACTTTTAACCTGCCGGGCTACCGCTTGTGAACAGTTATCCCACCACTTTGATCCTGGGTCTATGTTTAGGTTTAGTATTGTCATGCATTCTGAGGTACAGTGAAAAACTTTGTTTTACAATTTATCCAATTAGATCAGATGATACACTACACAAAAACAATCAAGTCAAGTACTATAGATAGAGCAATGGAAAAGATACAGAGTGTAGCATCTACTGCAGTTCGCAGCGTTGTAGCACATCAGTTCCTTAGAAACCCAATGTCCACAATGGATAGAGATGAAGGTAGACACAAAATGCTGGAATAACTCAGCAAGTGAGGCAGCATCTATGGAGAGAAGGAATGGGTGACGTTTCGGGTCTCTCCATAGATGCTGCCTCACCCGCTGAGTTACTCCAGCATTTTGTGTCTACCTTCGATTTTACCAGCATTTGCAGTTCTTTCTTACACATGGGTAGAGATGAATTGGGCAGTGCTCAAGCTTATGGAAGGATCGTTCAGAAGCCTGATAACAGAGGAAAAAGCTGTTTCTGAGTCTATGTTGATCACGAGTGCTCCATTGGCTAGGTCCAGCAGTAATCCATTACTGAGAGACAAAGCAGCACATTATCTGTGCTTTGATCATGGTTTATGTTTTTATGAATTCCACCTTGATGTGTAAACTCTAACCTGACTAATGTAAAAATGAGCAAAAAGAGCTATTTAAAAGGAGCCTGTGATGAAACGGCACAATGCAGCCATCTTTGAGATCATCTAACGCTTTAGTTTAACAAAGTCCGTTTCAGAAATAATTTGACAGAGCTCACTCTTAGGAATTTAACTGCTTTGGATTCCTGACTAAAGAATATCAACAGTTGTCAGCACCTTCATCCCCGAGTCAAAGTCATGGGATCCAGTTCAACTCGAGAGGCACGAGGCCATAATCTAAACATTCCAGTGTAGTATTGACACTGCTATGCTGTCATCTAGCACAAGGGAAGGCCATTACATTAGCTGGAGTCTAATCCTGACCCCGGTACGTTGTTGCAGGAGTTTCTCTGCGTTTTTGAAGGACCAATATGTTCATGTGATAGGAGCAAAATGAGGCCTTTCTGCCCATCGTCTACTCCGCCATTCTATCATGGCTGATCTATCTTCCTCTCTCAACCCCATTCTCCTGCCTCCTCCCCTGACACCCGTACCAATCAAGAAACTATCTATCTCTGCCTTAAAAATATCCATTGACTTGGCCCCCACCGCCTTCTGTGGCAATGAATTCCAAAGCTACATCAATAACTTCCCCTGCATTGTGTCGGGTTGTTCATAATATATAATACATTGTAATACATTCCATTCACAAATGCAATTGAGGAAATCCATGCCCACATGCAGCCAAACCAGGGTGTCATGCAGGCATGGTCTTGAGATAATAGTTTTCTGTAGGACGATGGCGTGCCCGTTAGCGGTGGGTTCCGTGGTGAACGTTTGCGTGCATCAGGAGCCCATTTTGAGGCCGTCTCTGCTGCAGATGAATGCACTGGGCCAAAGAGCTTGTCTCTGGGCTCTCCTTGCAGCCATTTGAGCTTTTTAAATCTCTTCCCCTCATGCAATATCTGTCGGAACAGCCACCCTCCAGTGGCCAGACCACCAGGGACTATCTCCCAGTGTCCGTCTGGATGCTGACCATCTTCAAATATTTGCATGCTCAGGACCTCTTCAGTTGGTGATCTTTTCTCATCGTCTATTAGATGAACCTAAGAATATGATGAGTTACTGCCTCGGCCAGTGGCTAATCTGTTTGGTTCTACTCAGGTACCCAATTGAAGAGGCCGCAAACCTTGGTGAGCAAGAGGAGGAATGGCGACAGGATGAGGGACGAGCTGCTCGAATCAAAGAACTTCAACGTAAGAAGATATTGCTGGAAAGTAGTGTCTTTGAGGTGGCTTTTTTGTTTTGCTGATTGCTTTTTCTCCCCTTGATAGTCAAGAGTGTTTTATTGTCATACGTCTCGAAACGGAACAGTGAAATTCTTCCTTGCAGCGGCACAATGGATAGGTAATAATGTCCTCGCGTCTGTGTGGTTTGGAGTCTATTTGGAGGTTGTCGTGTTTAATAGCCTGATGGTTGTAGAGAGGAAGCTGGAAATTATAGTTTCCAGGCTGCTATACCTTCTTCCCGATGACGGGAGCGTGGGTCTCTGATGCTGGCTGCCTTTAACGATTCATGTAGATCATATTTATTGCTTCATCTATCCAAGAAGGTTGCTGGTGCTTGCTCGAGAAGTCCAGGCATCAGCACCTTGTCGGGGAGTCCAGATGAGTGGTGTCTGTGTATCGCACATGTCTAAATGTGTATGTGTATGCCAATCTACCATCCATGAGGCACCAGTAGATGTGTGTCAGTCGCATCAACCTGTGAGTGCAACTCAAGCTCTTGAAATTTGACATCATCCAAGACAACGCAGCCCATCTGATGGTCACCAATTCTCCATGACAAATATTTTCTGCCTTCATTGCTTGTTTACTGTGGTTGCATCTTGCAACATCTAGAAAATAACTGCTGCCGTTCACAAAGTTTCCCAGCCACCCCCAGTAAGCCAGCAACCTTTAGCCCTGCGACAAGTACTAAGGAACGACACCATCTGTAGAAACAAGGAACTGTAGATGTTGGTTTACAGCAAAGGACACAAAATGCTGGAGGAACTCAGTGGGTCTGGCAGCATCTCTGGAGATAACCTACCATCTGTAGGTTCTCCTCCAAGCAGCAGGCCATGTTGACTTGGAAAGTCATCTCAGGAAGATGGCGCCCAACCCAGGCGACTCTTTGTGTGCTGGTCACAGAAGGATCTGCAATCACGCACTACAATCGCTCGTCTCTTTTAAATCTGTCCTCTGTGGATAACTATTCCAATCATGTATTGTCTTTCCGTTGACTGGTTAGCACGCAACAAAAGCGTTTCACTATACCTCGGTACACGTGACAATAAACTAATCTCAAAACTCGAATATATCACGTTCTGGGATTTTGACTGAAAATACATTAATTCGGAAGTCTGTAACCGGCTGCACTTTTCTCTAGACTTTTAACAGTTTGGAGTTGAGCCTTTCTCCCATCGCCATATTTCAGGATTCCATGGTGACTGCGGCATCCTAGTGTTGAGGTGGAAGATTGTGGGACTGATGGCTTTGCTTCTACTGATCCTTTTATGTGACAAGGCACTGCACCAGGTGTGGCCTCGGAGCCAAGCTCAGCAGGATAGTTTTAATTGTGCTGCTGTGGATCTGCGGCCAGTGGCATCATATAGAGCTGCCTCACTGAGTATTTCTTTCTTCCACTTCCAGAGCATCTGAGCACGAAGGACGATGTGCTCAGGAGGACCCTGACCGAGAAGTTGGACATTTACAATGAAATAGCGGAAGTCAATGGTTACCTGGACACGGGAAGGCAATGTGCACTGCTTCGATCTGACACCGTGGAGTCCCAGCGGGGAGATATTGTGTTCACCGAGGTGTTGAAAGAAGGTGAGTTAGAGCCAGGAGCCCTGAACTAGTCATGAGACACGGATCGGAGTGTTTTAAGACTGCAGCCTGTCTGAGGGGAATAGAAGGGGTGAATGGACAATGGCTTCTACCCAGAGTAAGGGAATCATGAGGAACCAGAGGGCACAAGTTCAAGTTGAGAGAGAAAAGATTTAATAGGAATCTGAGGGGCAACCTTTTCACACAGAGGACGGTGGGTATATGGAAAGATTTGCCGGAGAAGGTAGTTGAGGCAGGTACTGTAGCAACTTATAAAAGACATTTCGACAGGTACATGGATAAGAAAGGTTTACAGGGGAGGAGGGACCAGCGTAGATGGGGCATCTGGGTTGGCATGGGTAAGTTGGGCCAAAGGGCCTGTTTCTTCTGGCACTATGATCATTGGAAATCTGTCCTTTAGGTAATGTGGTTGCAAGCAAGTGCCTGCTAGTGTCTCACTGAGAACCTCTGGGATAATAAATGACAACGGTCAAATGGAATCTTGCATCCACTCTCAAACAGTGCTCCTCCCTTTGCTATTTCTGTCAGAAACATTCTGACACTGGACCATCGCTATTCTCGAGCACATCATTTAAAGTCATTCTTCAAATGATAGTCATTGTCAGCACACTCATCTATAAGGATATAGCAACCAAAGTTTAGAACCCCATTTCTAGTGCAGTGTGTTGATTCCAACTTACAGAGATGGATATAGGGAATGGTATCTCTGTATTCTGGCTCTCAGCCACAGCACTCTCGTGACCTTGCGATGGCATGTCTAAGGTTGTGTTGCAGATTAATGATCAGCCTTGATCTCAATGACCATCAGTGATTAAGCTCTTCCCTTTCCCCATCCTCCACTGCTCCAGCCAACTCATCTTTCCAGTAGGTAGTGCAACCTTGTACACTATATCCCTTTCCCAGACGCTAATATTCTTGTCTCCAAATATAACCAAGAAAGTCAAGAAAAGGCAATTTTGGATGAATCTTTTAATTCTTTTCGTACGCAGAGGGTCGGCACAGTGGCGAAGCTGGTAGAGTTGCTGCCTCACAGTGCCAGAGACTCCGGTTCGATCCTGACCCTGAGTGCTGTCTGTGTGGAGTTTGCACGTTCTGCCGGTGGCCATGTCGGTTTCCTCCCACATGCGTGTTTGTAGGTTAATTGGCCTCTGTAACTTGCCCCTAGTGTGTAGGGAGTGGATGTGAAAGTGGAATAACATAGAACTATTGTGAACGGGTGATCGATGGTTGGCATGGACTCAGTGGACTGAAGGGCCTGTTTCCCTGCTGTATCACTAAACTAAATATGTCCCATGAGGGAATGCAGACTACCTAACTTTTTCCAAGTCTTGTATAAATAACATGACTTTTTATCCTTCCAGTTGAAAAGCTTCAGAGCTTTATTGCCTGTCAACCCTACAACATACACTGGCAGTTAGAAGACAGCCTGGGGTCCTCGGGGTTGCCACGCAGAGCAGAGACTTTTGGAGGCTACGACAGCAGTTCAGCTAATCTAATCAAAGGTAATTGTGGTAACTGCATTCCGTTGTCTCTGTACTGTACACTGTACACGGACAATAAAGATTGAATCTGAATCTGAATCTAGGCTGGGCAAGGGGTCGTGTGAAAGTTGTCACGATTTTTTGTTTTTCTCTGCTCCTAATTTTCCTTTCCTATATTCAGAGGGCTCCATCAAGAAAAAGTCGAACACGTTGTCTTCCAGCAGTGAGCTGAAGGAGAAATCTGGATCTCGGGCAAGTTCGGATCCCCAGCTGCAGGAGTATGAGAGTGGACAAATGGTACAGTACCTCTGATGAACCCCTAATGTACGATCTTCATCCCGTCCATTGATGAAATCCCCACTCACTTATTATGTAAAGCTTCAACATTCCATTAATGGATTAATAATCTTCAAGTATAGAAATTACAGCGTACAAACCATTCAGCTCACACAGTCCATCTTGCATACATTTCCAGATGAGCCTTGTACCCGATCCCATGCATTTGCCATGTTTAATGTCCTTTTAATATTTTTTTCCTAATAAGACCATAAGACATAGGAGCAGGATTAGACCATTCAGCCCATCGAGTCCACCATCATTTTATCATGGCTGATCTATTTTTCCGTCTCAACCTCATTCTGCCTTCTCCCAATAATCTTAGACACCCTTACTACTCAGGAATGTATCGATCTCTACTTTAAAAATACCTGATGACCTGGCCTCCACAGCCATCTGTGGCAATGGATCCCACAGATTTGCCACCTCTAATGCCTTGATCTCCTATCTTGTTTTTAGCAGCCTCGTGTGTGTCACCTTATCAAAGCCCTTCTGAAAATTCAAGCATCAGTCTAAACTGCTCTAACATGTTAACGTTGCGTGTTCTGTTCTCTTATGAGCTGTAACCCTGTCTGACAGCTTTCCCACCTACATTTCTGGTCTGCTTTGTTCGAGACAGTCCCTCGATCACTGGGGAGTCTGTTACTCTGCATCCTTTCATTCTTTAAAACAACCCAGCGAATCACCTTGTAAAACCAAACTCTCATACACAGTGTGCTAACAAATATTAGTTCTGCTATTTTTATCACAGGCCTTGGTTGCTTTTCCATCCTTCCTGCCCAGTTGTTGTAGCAACCCTTCCACTATCCAACTTAGATCAGCAAACAGTGCATAAAATAAACTGTTCAATTCAGGGTTCTTCTATATGATCAGAGTAAACTGTAGTTCCAACTGGTAGAGATTTTAACACCAGGACTATGCTGATTAAGATCAAGGTGATGGGGCGATAAGGTGCAAATATTGTTTTCATAATTGCTTGGCACTGATCAAAATTAGTTGCTCACCATAATGGTCATTATATCTGCCAGGGTGACACATAGAAGAACAGGGTAGTTCAACGGTACTTTTATTGGTCATGTATATTGTATACAGTTCAGTACTTGTCACTATACATAAGCACTTAGATCCATCTTAGATAAGCACCTCATATACTGTACAAGTGTATTGTAGTAGTATACTGAAACAATATACAGAGTCGCTAGATTTGGCACCATTTTCAAGTCCCAATTGTGATAGGTGTAGAGTTCTTGACGCGACCATGAATGCCGTTGCCCTGGCGTTGTTGCAGCGTGGGCCTGGCCAAGCATGGTCGTTGTTGTCCTCCTCCGCTCTGTGCCCCTCCAGGCCACGCCCAGTCCACATTATAGCCCCCCCCCCCCCCCCCCCCCCCCCCCCCCCCGTCCGCGCAGCCGAGCCCCAGGCTGCTGCAAGGCTTCCAGCGGCCCACCCCACCGTCAAACTTTTCATTAGTTCATATCGGTTTGATATAGTTGATCTGTATTTATTGTGGAGAAGCCCACGGGGCATTAGTGAATGGAAGAAAGAGCATCTCTACATGAAAACAAAACTAACCTTTCACTATCAACTGTTTTGTTGTTGCAATAACCACACATATTTATTGAAGCTGTGTGCTACTGCAGTTGGTTAAATAGCTTTCAGGCTGTTTCTGTGTACCAGAACCCCCATTTGGTAAATATCGATCATTGTGTCTAACATGGTGTTTCCATTTGCTTTCTTTCAGAGTGATCTAGCTTGGTGGTGTAGCAGTAGTAACAGCAGTTTGATGTGTGATACAGAGGTCAGTTCTGCTTTGAGTAGACTTATTTTCATCATTGACATAATTTTAGAACAAGAATCGCTCGTTTTCCAGCACAGCAGTGTGCAGGCTTAAATCTCCGTCAGTGCCAGTATCTGTTATCTGCAAGTGCATGGCAGCAACTTAACAGGGCCTGTTTCACAGCACTTCTCAAACCTCCAGTCCCCCAGAATAGTCAGGCAGCAGGTCGGAACATCCAAGCTCCTCACAATCCAAGCTCCTCACAATCCAAGTGTACCATTTTCTTCACTGAGTGAAAATCCCTCTTGAACAGTGTCCCTGGACCACCAATACTATGGGTTAGCATGGCTAAAGTAGGCATTTTGTTCACACCGTCATGAAATAAGCATAGTGGGTATTTAGACAGCCCACAGCCCCACCAAGAGAAGATGAGGTAACTGAAGTAGTGATGATGAGATAATATGAAACTTGTTATGAAAGCCTGAGGGATTGGGTGAAGTGAAACTGAAAAAAAAAACAAAATTGGGATGGCTGAACATCACACTCTGCTTTTACTTAAAGGGAACGATAACAGAATACTTATGCACTACTTATTAAACATCAGAGTTTTAGGAAAGTGATATTCTTGGCAGATTAAAATCAAAACAAAAGGTTTATCTTTAGGTTGCTTGTATGTATAATTTCCATTGAAGGGATCTATAGGAGGCACTGCCTCATAAAGGCAGCCAGCATCATCAAGGGGCCACACTCTCATTTCACCTCTGCCTTCAGGAAGAAGGTATTAGAGTCCGAAAACAGTAACCATCTCATTTAAGAATATATCCTTCCCAACAACCATGTGGCCTTGAAGATTACAAGTACCAAACTGAACTGGCTTGGTTGCATTAAGGACTTGGGCTTTTTGCGCTAATATTGGGATTTTTTTTAATTCATATTTGTTGTTGTGTTATTTGTGAGTGTGTTGTTCGCCCACCTGTTGTGCTGCCTCAAGTGAGAGTCCCTTTGTTCTGTTTTTGGCACATATGACAATTTAACACTTGCATCTCTTGACTCGTGTCTAATAGATGTCTGATTCTCTTTAGCTGGTCCAGAGTGTGCAGAGACTGACACATCTGCTTTACAAGCTGAAGGTGAGTATTTTAAAATAATTCTAACAGACCAAATATGGACACGTAGAAACCAATGAGTAAATTGATCGATGATACAGAAGACATGGGTTAAAGGTACCTTTCCCCTCATCCTTGCACCCTTAGTCATAAAGTACGGTAACAGCCCCTTCAGTCCAACTTATCTTGCCAACCAAGATAGGCGTCTAAACTAGGAAGGCTGAGGTGACGGAGTGAAGGACCTGTCCCACTTAACGTGATTTTTTTTTTTCCGGCAACTTGCCGGCACCCGTCATAGTCGCAGCAGGTCGCCGAAAATTTTCAACATGTTGAAAATCCAGCGGCGACCAGAAAAAAGGTACGACTCTTTGGGCCACTACTCACCACCAAACAGCTGTCACCCCGCGACATGTCACGTTAGTGGGACAGACCCTTGAGAGGATGAGACAAATAATTCAAGTGACAGACAACTGCTTGAAATGGAACAAAGATATTCTGCAAAATTGTCACCCAATTTGTAGTGATGATCGTTGAAGGTAGACAAAAATGCTGGAGAAACTCAGCGGGTGCAACATCATCTATGGAGCAGGTATCAGGACCTGGTAACGGGAGGTAAAACAACAAAAACAGACTTGGTTGGTAGTTCCCTTTCTGCGGAGTTTAATGTTATAATAGAGCGATTGTTCCTATTTTCTTTTCCTTTCTTTTCTAGGATCTATTTTCTCACTTTACTTCCTTCTCCAACTTCTTTTCTAAGGGGCTTTCTTTTCCCAACACTCTTGCACTTCACGACTCTCGCGCACTTTCTTTACTTTCCTTACTTCTACCTTTTTCTTAAAGCTCAAAAAAAAATGAAGCGGTACAAAAAAATGTATTAAGATATATGTGTTGTGTAGTATTGTAATCTACCGTACTTCTAATAAAAATAAAATTAAAAAAAAAACAAAAAAAAACAGCATCTATGGAGCGAAGGAAATAGGCAGCGTTTCGGGCCGAAACCCCTTTGGGGTTTGTCTATTTCCTTCGCTCCATAGATGATGCTGCACCCGCTGAGTTTCTCCAGCATTTTTGTCTACTGTGATGATCATTGAGCAGTGAATACAGTAATTGAATTGAATTGAAAAGTAGTTCATGTAAGTCACTGCTTAACTTGCGGTGTTGGGTACTGGACAGCGGATGTGAAGATACTGAGTAGATAGTTCAAGTGGAACAATGATCCCACCCCACTACCCATACCCCCAGCCTTCTGCAGTGTGCTGTGTACCTGCATTGAAGTGCTCTGGTTGTTTGTTTCCCTCAGGTAATGATTGCCCAGCAGGACAGCTACATTGAGATGCAGCGGAGTATGGGTGCGAGCTGGGAGCGGGACAGGCAGTGCCGACCCGCAGGCCCGCGGGGCGGCCAGCTTCTGGAGCAAGAGAAGCAGCGGAACTTCGAGAAGCAGCGCGAGGAGCGGGCAAACGTTCAGAAGCTGCAGAACCAGGTGCGGCTGGAGCAGCAGAAGTGGGAGCGGGACCGTGATCGGCAGCAGCGGGAGCTGGACCTCCAGAACGCGCGGCTCCTCGGCTCCGAGGACGAGCTCCAGAAGCAGATGAAGCAGCTGGCTCAGGAGAAGGAGGAGCTGGAGTCCCAACGGCGCAATTACCAGCAGGATCTGGAGCGTCTGCGAGAGTCCCAGCGAACGGTCGAGAGAGAGAGGGAGCGCCTGGAACAGCAACAGCGCAAACACCTGAAGCAGAGCTCAGTCGTGTTTTCATCTGAAGCTGCACAGGTAAGGAATGGCAGAGCAGTAATGGCTCAGTGTGATTGTTCATTGAGAAGGTCCAATGTCCACTGCAGGCACTTGTGGAAAAATCTAGTCTGCCACTTTATTCCAGCCCTGCTCTGTTGGTGATGATAGAAAGTAGCGTATAAATATGTGTCGAGTGTTGCAATTGTTTGATTAGTTCGGCGTTAACCAAATTTTCAGCACTGCCAGATGTACATTTTACACTTTACAGCATCCACCGAACATAAAAAAAAATGACTCGAGTGCAAACTCTGAGATATTGAACAAAAGTCCAGTCTATTTTGTCGAAGGATTCCACAATGCTCTGTTATCCCCAGTGTCCTGGCCAATGGTGATCCTTTTATTTATCACCAAAGCAGATTTTACACTAATGTCAAAGTGCTGCTACAGGGACCATATTCTTACCCTTCCTAAATTACAACGGTGATGGTTCTCTACTGTCAGGGTCCAGTTCTACCATGGCCAGAGCCATTTGCTTTCTCCATCCACCTTTGTACACAATCCTAGGAAGCCGGTGCCAGTCGTATTGCCAGGTTGAAATGAATCCCATTCAGGCAGTGCTGTTGAATCTACTCATCCTTCGACCTTGTGCTGATGCCTCCACTCTGATAATGTTACGCACTATATATTAGACAATAGACCATAGGTGCAGGAGTTGGCCATTCGGCCCTTCGAGCCAGGATGGTTTTAATACTGTCCATGACCCAGGACATGAGGAAAAGATGAGGAAAAACTTTTTTACCCAAAGAGTTGTGAATCTGTGGAATTCCCTCCCTCAGAAGGCAGTGGAGGCCAATTCTCTGGATGCTTTCAAGAGAGGGTCAGATAGAGCTCTTAAAGATAGTGGAGTCGGGGGATATGGTGCGAAGGCAGGAACGGGGTACTGAGTGTGACGATCAGCCATGATCATAGTGAATGGCGGTGCTGGTTCGCAGGCCGAAGGGCCTACTCCTGCACCTATTGTCATGCTACAGTTTAGTTTATCTATAGAGATTAGTTTATCGGGACATCAGTTTTGGCACAGAAATTGTTGGCCAGTCCCTGTGCTGTATGTTTATATGTTCTAAATATTTAAAGACATTATTAGTATAGACAGAAGATAGACACAAAAAGCTGGAGTAACTGAGACAGAGTGGATTGAGGACAACAGTTTGCCCAAGCAGGAGGGTTTCAGTTCAGTTTAGTTTATTGTCACGTGTACCAAAGCTTTTGTTGCGTGCTAACCAAGCAGCAGACAGACAATGCACGATTACAATCCAGCCATTTACAGTGTATAAATACACGATAATGGACCTAGAGTGAGGGTGATCAGAAAAAGAAGCAAAGGTAGACAAAAATGCTGGAGGAACTCAGCGGGTGAGGCAGCATCTATGGAGAGAAGGAAAAGGCGACGTTTCGGGTCGAGACCCGAAACGTCGCCTTTTCCTTCTCTCCGTAGATGCTGCCTCACCCGCTGAGTTCCTCCAGCATTTTTGTCTCCCTTCTATTTTTCCAGCATCTGCAGTTCTTTCTTAAGTAAAAGAACCAAAGGTGATGGTGGAATTTATTTAGCATGGGAGGTGATTGGGGTGTGGAATACATGCACTCTCGATGTTGTGGAGTGACTTTAGAGTTACAGATACAGTGCAGACACAGGCTTTCCAGGCCCACCCGAGTCCGCACCCACCAGCGATCACCCCATACACTAAAACTATCTTACACATTGGGGACAATTTACAATTTATCATCACAGCCAATTAACCTACAAACCTGTACGCCTTTGGGGTGTGGGAGGAAACCGGAGCACCCGGAGAAAACCCACGCTGTCACAGGGAGAGCATGCAAACTCCGTTCAGACAGCGCCCGTAGTCAGGTTCGAACCCGGGTCTCTGGCGCTGTAAGGCAGCAACTCTACCGCTGCACCACCGTGCCACCCTGTGGGCAAATTCAATTCTACCAAAAAGGAAACGACAGAAGTATTGGAAAAGCAAGAATTTTCTGGGTTGACGGTAAAGGGTGGGGTGAGTTGGGTTCTTGCTTGAAGCCAATATGGACTCAGCCACCCGAGAGACAGCTTTACAGCATGGAGAGTATTCTGTGTTTGTGTAATGATCAGATAAACACCTACGCTACGGTTTGAGGGATGAATATTACCTGCCGCACCATTGGTGTGTAGATTAGCCAAGTGGCAGTTCCCCTGGTATTTTCATTGTTGGTGAAAAGAGAACGAGTTTTAACTGAAACCGTACAAAGTTTTAGTCTGAAACAATTGAAATAACGATAGGAATAGCATTGCTAATGATCCACCGGTACCAGAACTACAGCGTGGGTGGAAATGGCTTGTGGATTCATTATTGGGTTGAATGGATTACCTGGTAAAGAACAGACACTGACAGACAACACGCGCCAGCCTCACTCTAATCCTGACTGAGGCTGCCACTAAACCTCAGTATTGTCGGTTTGAAGAAGAAACTATTGTAACTGTCAGTGCACGATGGATTCAAAACTTCATCTCTGGGGTAAAGGTAGAGATCCACTGGAGGGCAGTAGAGCCGTTCTTACAGTAGAATTATTGAAAACCTCCTGAGCAGCGAGGCTTTGTTAATACTGCTAGTCCAGTGAAGCAGCATCAGTTAAGACTGGTTACTCGGTGGAGGAAGTGCTAATTTGCTGTGGCTCATTTACAAACTAGCAATGGAAGAATATTAGGCACAAGGAACTGCAGATCATGGTTTACAAAAAAAGACACAACGTGCTGGAGTAACTAACGGATCAGGCAGCATCTGTGGTGAACGTGGATGGGTGATGTTTTGAGTCTGAAGAGGTCCCCACCCAAAACATCACCGATCCGTATTCTCCAGAGATGGTGCCTGACGCACTGAGTTGCTCCAGCACTTTGTGGCTTTTAATGGAATGATAATTTTGGCTTCAGATGAGGCTTGCATTATATTTAGAGAAAGAGCAATAGTCAAGTCGAGATTATCCCCATGTGCACAACTGCAGCAGTGTACAAATACAATGAGAATACTGCTGGCAGCAGCATTGTAGACACGTAGACTCTGACAAATGCACAAAAATATAAATTCTACTTAAATTACATAAGATCCTGCCAGACATTTTATGTGCTGAAAAAATAAGAGAGTTTAGTTTAAAGATACAGCGCAGAAACAGGCCCTTCAGCCCAACGTGTCCGTGCTGACCAGCGATTCCCATACACTAGCACTCGCCTGCACACTAGGGCCAATTTACTATTTTTACCGAAGCCAATTAACCTGCAAACCTGCAAGTCTTTGGAGTGAGGGAGGAAACCGAAGCACATGGAGCAAACCCACCCTGTCACGGGCAGAAAGTACAAACTCCGTACAGGCAGCACGCGTAGTCAGGATTGAACCCTGGGTCTCTGGCGCTGTAAGGCAGCGACTCTATTTACTTGATCCATGTGGTGATATCAGTATCAGAAAGAATATGGCATAAAAGTGAAGATCAGCCCTGCTCTTATTGAATATGGGGCACCATGTAGCACTATTACTTCACCTGTACAGTCTTTACAATACTGATGTCTTGATGTGTCTTTTCCTTGTCAGTCAAGGTTGGTTGATGATATCCAACATGCCGTGGACTCATCATTTATTGTTGAACCTTTAGATTCCAGGCTTCATTCATGCCCACAGCCTTGATGGAGAGAGAGCTGAAATGAGCCTCCTACCGCAGAGCGAGCCAGGACTGGCCCAGCATGGCACCAAGGACCTGGGGCAGTCAAGCACGTTGATGGAGCACTCCGAGCGAGCTGCTGAAGTCCATCTTCAGAGGGAGAACAGCAACACCTCCATGTTTACTCGCACGCCTGATATCCGGCAATCCCTCATTACGAAACCCCATGTGCCCATTCATCTCGTGAGCACCACCAATGAAAGTCTGAAGCACACTGGAGTACAACAGAAGATCCCGACTAAACTTGCCACCTTAAAAGGGGGGAAAGAGAAGGGTGGAAAAGCCAAGGACCGACAATCCATTGCTGGAATGCCCTCTTCATCGATGCTTTCCTCATCAGGTATACCTGATTCCTTCATTTACCAGCTATTACATACATGCCTGTGTTTGACTTGAACGCCAACCTCTCTTCCTATCTTGGCATAGACACGTTCAACTAAATTCTAAAAGCAAAATAATTTTGAAGGCAGCAAATGGTCATTTGGTTGAATCGATTGAAAGATACAGTGTGGAAAAGGGCCCTTCGGCCCACAGAGACCATGCTGACCATCGATTACCTGTTTGCGCTAGTTCTATGTTATCCCATTTTTGCATCCGTTCCCTACCCACTAGGGGCAATTAACAGAGGTCAATTAACCTACAAACCCAGGCATCTTTGAGATGTGGGAGGAAACTCATGAGGTCACATGAGTACATGCAAACTCCACACAGACAGCACCTAGGTCAAGATCGAACCTGGGTCTCTGGTGCTGTGAGGCAGCAGCTCTCAGCCCCATCAAAGCTAAATCTATTTCCTTTTCTCTCTACTGAAGCCCAATCGTCCACTACCTATTTGCACTCGGGAACCTGGCTGCCTTTTGTAAATATTTCACATCATTTTAATTTCCAGCTTTGTGACATTTATCATTTTATATAATTCAATGTTGTCTTTCAACTATTTAACTTATCGCCTGAGTAACCGTTCACTTTGCTTCAAGGGTCAGTCGCTGCGGACTTGAGACAAAACCCGACAAGGTTTTTCGGAAAAGATGATGGGGTGCTGAGAAGCCGGAGGTCTTCAAGCCCGGTGATAGCAAGCATCCAAGTTCTCTCCCATCAAGGTGAGGACAACCAGCAACCTGGTCTTGCACGTACAGCCGTCGAAGAGACATATTGTTGAACCAGGCCTTTGAGCTCTACCAATCTTCAGTTTCACAACCAGCAACCTGGACTTGCACGTACAGCCGTCGAAGAGACATATTGTTGAACCAGGCCTTTGAGCTCTACCAATCTTCAGTTTCATTGTGTCTTCCCCATTCTCCAACCTCGGTTCCTTTCAGCAATACAAACATCTAATTGCTGAAACAAACTTTTTGGCTCAACCTACCAGTGTTGCTCAACAGCCATCATACAAGCAGAATCCCGAGCGTTCACTTTGTTCCCAACCAGGTTTATTTCCCTCTCCTTCAGCCCCCGTTTGTCTTTTATTAATGTTGCCTCGTTTGCCCCTTCATTCTCTAACTCCAGCAGTGCATCCTCAGTCAGCCCTCTGCCAAATTTAAAAAAAAAAGAGAAAATGTTACTTCTCTGATCCAGATTTCATCATTCTCAACAAGGCTCCTAGGTATCTTTTCCATTATTTCTGTTGTACCTTTTCATTATTTTATTTCCCCCCCCATCATCCAGTGACCTCCACTTTTATTAATGATAATAGTTCTTACTTTTCAAAAAGAAGAAAGTCATTCCATAATGCCTTTTACATTCCTTTCAGAGCATTGCAATCACTGAAGTTTAGTTTTTCCTTGTGGTCATGCACCTTTCCATACTTAGTGCTAAGGTTTCATTTCTCTTTATGTTTTTTTTACACCGTTTGATCTGAGATTTGCATTAATACATTGCCTGATTTGGTCGGTCTTGGAAATGTCCCCTGTTGGTCCCAAACGCCAGCACATCTTCCCACAGATGGCCAGACTTCCACCTGACATCATAGTGCATTCTCCAATCCACTATTTGACCACAAACTGCATCTCTATATATTACAAAAGATAGACACAAAGTGCTGGAATAACTCAGTGGGTCAGGCAGCATATAACCATATAACAATTACAGCATGGAAACAGGCCATCTCGGCCCTTCTAGTCCGTGCCGAACACTTATTCTCCCCTAGTCCCATCTAACTGCACTCAGACCATAACCCTCCATTCATTTCCCGTCCATATAACTATCCAATTTATTTTTAAATTATAAAATCGAACCTGCCTCCACCACTTCCACTGGAAGCTCATTCCACAGGACCTCAGGAGAAAAATGATGGGTGACGTTTTGTGTCGGAGCCCTCCTTTAGACTGGACTCTATATATAACAGTTCCCGCTGGAAACTCTTTGACACTTTCAGAAGACAAGGAGGGTCTCGACCCGAAACGTCACCATTCCTTCTCTCCAGAGATGCTGCCTGTCCCGCTGAGTTACTCCAGCATTTTGTAACTGCCTGCTTCTCAACTGTATCTTCAGTCTTGATTCCTTAATTTGGACTTTGCTATTAGCTGCTCATATTTAATGTTTATTCTTGTAAAAGTTTAATGGGGGGGGGGGGGGGGGGGGAGGAGTTGGTTTAAATGTAACAGTTTGTCCGTGACGAGAGTGGTAAAGGCCACGTCTGTATTAGATGAATCCTTCCCCCCCGACCTGGCTCCTTCAAGCAGCAACTACAAACGACAGCTTACCTCATTACTATTACTGGTTGTGCGGCAAGATCTCTTGATTCCCAGAAATTACCGGGGTTCAATACAGAAACTGTTTTAAGAGTGAATTTGCTCGACATTGGACTGACAAATGTCGGCTGCTCAACAATGTTTATTCTGTATATTTAATTATCCTAAATCTCATGCTCTCTTTTCCTCGTCAAGAATCCATTTGATGAACTACTTCAAGCTGTTTACAAAAGGCTGTAGATAGTTTAGGGATCAGTTTGAATTAGTCCAATGATATTTTGTGTATTTATATTAAAAAAATTTTTTTTAACTTGACGTGACGAATAACAATTCCCGAGAGTTTGCTGGTTGTAACTGGTGCTTTCCTTTGCCGCGACAGAGTCTGTGGCTCCGATGGACATCCAGCCCGAGCCGCAGCCCATGACAGTGAGCGCTCCAATGCCAAGTGGAATGTCCCAGCTCCAGGGCACGCCCGTCACCGCCGTGACAAAACAGACGGACGATTCTGGCAACCAGATCATCTTCTTCTGAACCGTGAGGTGCACAGTCGAAAGTGCTCGCAGTCTCCGGAGATGGAGATGGAGCAGGACCCGGGAAAATCCCAAAACAAGGGTTGTGGGGTGAAGGGGGAGGGAAGGGAAGGAGATATATC
This sequence comes from Leucoraja erinaceus, assembly GCF_028641065.1. NCBI lineage: Eukaryota > Metazoa > Chordata > Chondrichthyes > Rajiformes > Rajidae > Leucoraja > Leucoraja erinaceus. The sequence continues at coordinate 7,363,963 of NC_073405.1, read as the reverse complement.
AGCAGCGATCGCAAGAGCAGCCACTGCCGGAAGCATGCCGACAGTGTCCCGCGCTGACCCGACCAAAACCTCCGCGGGATCACTGTGGCTCCAGGACCCAACCGCCTGCTGAACACTGCGACACAACTTGCCATTGTGATGACTGGCAGCAGGCCCACGGTTGACCCATTGTACAACCTGCTGTTAATAAACTTGTACACGCCCTTGCACCTATTATCAGGAGATCGACAGTTTACTTGGAAGGCTGCTTAAAATTCCAAGCCTCCCTTCCTGGGTCACGGTGCAAATCCTGGTTGGACGCTGAGGTTATGGGATAAGCGTGTGTGGGGGGGGGGGGGGGGGGGTGGCAGTGTGTCCACTAAAATGTCCTTAATCCAGGAACGTCACCTTGATGTTTTTACTTTTTTTAATATCCTCGACTGTGGGATGAGTACCCCAACAATGTTTATGTAGGAAGGAACTGCAGATGCTGGTTTACACCAAAGACACAAAATGCTGGAGTAACCCAGCGGGAACAGGCAGCAGCATCTCTGGAGAGAAAGAATGGGGGGGGCGTTTCAGGTTGAGGTCTCGACCCAAAGCGTCGCATGGTCCTTTTCTCCAGAGACGCTGCCTGCCCTGCTGCGTTACTCCAGCACGTTGTCTATCCCAACAACTTTGTTTGTTGTTGTCTCTCAGTCTGAGCAAAACTCTGTTGACAATGAACTATTTCACCTGGCGTTCCGAGATCTTGCCTGGTAATTAATGAAATTATTTTATTAATTATCCTCTGCTGCACCTTTCATATCACTGGTAGTTTGGGTAGTAGGGACTCGAGTGGGAGGACCCAGTGGTGCTAAAGCTAGAGGAAAAGATGCGTGGAATTGGCTCGCGTTCTGCCCAGGACCAAAGGGAAAAGTCATAAATTAGTTGTCGGCAATATTCCTCTGCTTGACTGGGAAGACAATTCCATTCTGGGTCACAAGTGGACTGATTATATTGTAGACTTTTATTTTTATATCTTGCAGTTTTGCCAAACTACCCACATCATTTCCTCTGGGTGAATAGTGATACTAATGGCAGTGCTGGCTTGAAATTCCCTTCAGCACTGATGAGTTGCCCTACTGATTGAAGGGTGCACTCCTAATGTGCTACACGAGCAGGTTGGAGTCTTGTCTCATGCCTCTGATACGTTTAAGTTACACCAAAGCAATTGAGCACGGGATCTTTCTTGATATCCTGGTTTCAAGTCTCCACAGTGTTTGGGAAGAGGTGGTTGCGCTGGTAGCCTGGGTGTGCTTGGCATAAATGCGTGCTGATCTTGCAGAGGATGCAGAGTTGAAGAAGAGCTGGGGAAAACATCACATCAGCTTTGAGATCAGGGAATGAACCGCTGCTTCCAACCTGAGTATGCACATCGTCTTATGTTGAAGGTTATTGTGATAGCATTTAACCCGGGTTGGTCTGAGCAAACCTGACCCTTCCCTCTCATCTGCCTCAGCACCCGACTGATCCAGTTATCAGTAAATAATCTAAATCTGTTGTTGATCATAATTTGGGAATAGTTGGAGAACACAGGCAGATCTCCCTGTACTCTGACCTATTTGAATCATTGCATTCTATTCGGGGGGGGGGGGGGGGGGGGGGGGAAATTACTAAAGAAACTTGAAGGTATCAAAAGCATTAACCACTAGAATAACTTACACTTGTATTTTTGAGCGGGATCTTCGCCAATTTGCACTTAAGGACAATTTTGTTTAATTTGTTTATAGCTGGTTATTCTGTAAATTGTTTCAGCAGTTAGTGTTCAAGTCGTGGAGCACTTTAATGCACTCTATTAAAAATAATTACTGTACTTTGATCATCAGAGAGCAACATTCCACCGATAGATAGGTGGTGTCACGTGACTACTGCCTGTTCATGTGACTTCCATGGTCATGTGGTAGCGTGTTCCATTACCGCAGTCTAGCGCACGCGATGAGCATATGCAATATTCCGAATTTTGCTTGAGGATGAGGCTTTGGCCCTCTTAAGTCTTCTGCCCATTGGGACCTGGGCATCCACAGACCAGTTGAATTCTGCATGAGATTATATCTGCTTGTCACGTGGGGCAGAATGTGAGAAGCAGGAGCCCGAGTGACACTTCAATGCAGCACAACCTCCGGGGCTTCTGGATGGACTCCGTTGATTACGTCCTTAACTCTTGTCAAGTTTGAATCCATTTGGAAGAGGTGAGATTACGGCTGGACCTGCGATGTATTATTAATGTCCTCAAAAACAATTTCATAAACAGTTGTGTGTCAGATAATGATAGAAAAAAAACAGAAAGGGCATGGTTATAAAATCAGGTCTTTTTTGGTTTACCGGTTTGCATTTCCAAGTTTCTGAACTTTTCTGAACAGGCAGGAGGGTGATGTCCTTGGGCATGGGGGAAGATGGCCACTGTCCATCACTGTTGCAGCACAGCCAGCGCCCTCGACTTACGATCCATTCAAATTCAAACCCATCTTCCCTCGTAAACTTTACTTCAAATTTGGTACTTTAAAATTTTTCAAAGAGCACCATGATAAACGAGGTCCTTCAAAGTTAAAAAAAAAACTGCTTGCTCCTAGTAAAAGATCTAACAAAAGTTACGCTGCCAGTTTTATTACCTCCCCTCCCCCACTTGCAAGTATTCTTAAAAAGGTGTTGCATAAATCAGGTATTACCGTTGTCAGTTGTGCATTAAACGTCCATTCAAATTGCCTCGGAGTGCCAGAGCTGATGAGAAATCACACCAGGGCTTTCACTCCTAACATGATCGGTTGAAAAATAGTTGGGGAAGAGAGAGATTCAGGCACTGATACCGAATCAGTACTCGAGTCTCGCCTTACTTGCAAATGCTTGTCCCTCAAGTAGGGTCCCTGGATTCTGCCTGTTCCTCTCGGGAGACGTTAAGGGGTGAAAAATGGCAAGATCGGCATGGTGACTGGTATTAATAGGCTTCAGAGTGGGTCCCATGACACTTACAGTGAGCGCTCAATAACCGCGCTGCATGAGCGAACGGGTCCGGTGCCATAAACCCCCTCCAATAAATGACATGATTTGGGATTTGACTGAGACACTGCCCCCCTCCAGTCCATCACCATGCACCACTCTTGTTACTCGCTTAAGGGGCCAGTCCCACTTACGCAGTTTTTTTTTTTCCGTCGACTTGCCGACGCCAGTCACAGTCGCAGCAGGTCGGCCTGTCAGCGGCGACCAGAAAAAGGGTACGACTCTTTGGGCGACTACACACGACCATACAGGAGTCACCCCGCAGTCGCGGGGTGACTCCTGTATGGCCGTGAGTAGTCGCCCAAAGAGTCGAGCCTTTTCTCTGATCGCCGCTGGATTTTCACAGTTTTTGAACATTTTCGCCGACCTGCTTGCGAGTATGACGCATGCCGGCAAGCCGCCTGAAAAAAATCGCGTAAGTGGGACAGGCCCTTCACGAAAGCATAACCAAACGATAATGTGGCATTCCCACTGCGTGCTCTTCAGTTGCTATTTGTACCAATGCTGCCGCTGCTGCTGCTGCTGCTGCTGCTGCACCGGGCTTGTTATGTAGCTCTACGCAGAAACTACCAAACCAGCCGTTGCTAATCACTGTCCTATGGACAAGGCTGTTAGACTGTGTGTCCATGTCCAAGTGAGGTTCCCCTGAAACTCCAAGAACGTGTCCATACCAGGGATGCTCAGAAGAAAAATGACTCGGTTGTGACAAAATTAGTGCCTTCAGGAGACCTTCCTAGAAAACTAAGCATGTGTATCAATACAGTACAATGGAAACTGTGCCTCTGCCAAAACTGCAGATAAAATGTACATTTAGCGACTCGGGTCCCGGACTGCTGTTTATAATGTAAAGCCGTGTGATAGTATGCTTAGACTATAGCTTTAATGAGGAGGAGCGGGGTGGGGGGGTGAGAGATCTTGATCATATACCTTTATTAGGATGTATAGTTTGTACATAGTTCAGAACTGTCTTGTCACTCTACTGCCAGAATGGTGAAGCAGGTTCTTGGTGTTATATGTTGTAAAATTTAAAGAGAGGAATTAACTGTTGATATTCTGTCAAATTGTGCACCTGTTTTCTTCAATGAATTGTAAACAAGATTGTAGCATGTTGAGCAATTTGTTTTTATGATTAATTATTATTCTAATTAAGTGTCACAGTAAAATGAAGACCTGTCTAGTACAAATCTGATTTCAGCAATAAAGAAAACCATGTTTCTATTGCGTGCTGGCTGTGTGTGTGTGTGTGTTTAATGGATGGGGTTAGACCCAAGAGGGCATCGTATGGCAGTTCAGATGCAAATGTTCATAGGCAAGAGTATAACACCTCTCCAAAGTTGGCCAAGGCAGAGATGGATAGATTTGTGATTAGTACGTGTGTGTCGGGGGTTATGGGGAGAATGGGCAGGAGAATGGGGTTAAGGGGGAGAGAGAGATAGATCAGCCATGATTGAATGGCGGAGTTGACGTGATGGACCGAATTGCCGAATTCTACTCCTGTCACTGATACATTTTAGAAATATTAAGCGGTGCTGAGCTTTGAAGAGAGACCTAAGCAAGTCCCAACTGAGAAACGGAGTAAATTAATGAGAGGAAGATACATCTATTTAAGTAAAACTTAAAGTGCTGGAGCAACTTAGCAGATCAGGCAGCATATCTGGAGGACATAATGGGCGATGATTTGGTTTGGGTCCATTTTTCAAACAGGATCCGACAGACATTTGTTGAAGGTACACAAAAAAGCTGGAGAAACTCAGCGGGTGCAGCAGCATCCATGGAGCAAAGGAAATAGGCAACGCACAAACCCGAGGGGTTTCAGCCCGAGGCGTTGCCTCTTTCCTTCGCTCCATGGATGCTGCTGCACCCGCTGAGTTTCTCCAGCTTTTTTGTGTACCTTCGATTTTCCAGCATCTGCAGTTCCTTCTTAAACAAATTCTTAGACATTTATTGAATTCTGATTTTAACATATTGAATGCAGGGCATAGAGCAGGAGTAACTCAAAGTTTAGACTAACGTGTTGATAATTGAGGAAGAAATACTGAGGTGCGACACGGTGGCTCAGTGGTAAGTTGCTGCCTTACAGCGTCAGAGACCTTAGTTCGATCCTGACTACAGTTGCTCTCTGTACAAAGTTTGTGCGTTCTCCTCGTGACCACCTGGGTTTTCCCGGGATGCTCCGGATTCCTCCCACACTCCAAAGACGTGCAGGTTTGCAGGTTAAATAGCTTTGGTAAAGATTGTAAATTGTCCCTAGTGTGTAGGGTAGACCTGGTTTGTGGGGGTCACTAGTCGGCATGGACTCGGTGGGCCGAAGGGCCTGTTTCTACGCTGTATCTCTAGAACTAAACAAGAAAATTACGAATGTAGCTCACCTGTAAATATTTGATTCATGTCCAGAGGAAAATTTGGTTCAGATATGGGAAGTGATTCACAGGCAGTGCAGATTTGATTCCCGGCCAGCTCTAGACTCTGGGCCTGGTAAAACTAATCATCTGTTTGGGAAATGTAATTAATAGAGTTAATATATCAAAGTAACAACTATTCGGCATGTTAAATACATAACTCTAGCAGCTGACTAGCCAAGCCGTGCACTAAATCAGCAGGTGACCAGTGCACAAGATTCTAACGTCCTCATGCATGGAGGTCTCAGCAAACATTGACTCTGAGGGTGGAGCAGTCAGCTGTGTTCAAGGACAAACCACATACAATATAATGGACCATGGGGGGAGGAATGGTGTCCATTACTGCTTAACCAACTCAATAATAAAGTATCTGTATAAGTAGCAGTGGATGCTGGTATTACACAAAAACGGACATGCAGCTTGTGTTGCATTTGAAACTTCTCCCATTTTTGAAGGGTATGTTTCCATACAATGTCTACTCAGACCAAAATTGTCCTTATGCATGGAGTAACTCAGCAAGTCAAGCAGCATCTCTGGAGAACGTGGATAGGTGACGTTTCCGGTCGGGACTGATTGGACTGATTGGTCGTGATCTATGTTTATGGCTGAGCAGGCTTGAAGGTTCATTGCTGGTCCTATTTCTAATCTGGCGAGATCCTTCTTCAGACTCTCTGACTGGAACCGTGCCGTGAATCCAGGCGAGTTGACAGCCCCAACCTGCTGGCAACTGGGGGAGAGGCGAGACGAGACGAGGATCAGTGGAGTCATCGGCTACGGCCTGCGGGAGTCCAGATAAGGGTTGGTGACAGTGGCAGCAGGCACGACCTGGGAAAGGCTGGCAAGTGGTGAGGGGTGAGGCCCAGGGGTGCCATTAGTAGCGGTGAAGGTTGATAGGCCCGTCCACTTTAATCAATCTCCATCATAAAGAGATCCCAAATAACAAGGCATACCTGTCTGAAGAAGGGTTTCGGCCCGAAACGTTGCCTATTTACTTCGCTCCATAGATGCTGCTGCACCCGCTGAGTTCTCCATCATTTTTGTGTACACCCAAGTAACAAGGGTTCACTGTATTTCATTCAGGGGACTCCAATTGTCATTTAGTGTTTAACCATTCGACAGCATATCCAAAATATCTATTTAATTCTATGGATGAAAACTCATGTGTCCACAGCAAGCTGCCAGTGGAAACCAGGTGCAAAGGTCATGTCTAAATAAATGTACTTGGATAGGATAGGTTTAGAAGTACGAGTGCCAAACACTGACATGGAGGATTTGGACTGAAGGGATTCAATGGGTAGAAAAGAACTGCGGATGCTGATTCATACTGAAGATAAACACAGAGTGCAGGAGTAACTCAGCCGGTCGGGCAGCGTCTCTGGAGGAAAAGGGTGGGTGATGTTTTAGTGTTCAGACTGGTTGGACTGGTTCCGACCCGAAACATCACCCATCCTTTTTTCTCCAGAGATGCTGCCTGATGCGCTGAGTTACTCCAGCACTGTGTCTATCCTCAGACTATTTCCATGCTGTACGTCTCTAGGGCGATATGGCATTTTGGTCTGAGTAGACATTGTATGGAAACATACCCTTCCAAAATGGGAGAAGGTTCAAATGCAACACAAGCTGCATGTCTTGTATATCGTTAGGCCCCATTCGGTCGTGGCTGACCATGGGTGTCTCCAGGGTTGGAGGAGGCCAGTGCGTGACTTTGTTTAACGTGGGGAGACTGGCGCACAGACAGCCACCACACACACGGTCCTTGACAGATCTGGCTCAGGATCCAGTGGCATGGAGTCATAGACGACCGGGGACCCTTTTCTGCTGCAGCCTTCATCCGCCTTCCAAAAACAAGGTGCTGCAGGGACTTGGTGGATCAGGCAGCATCTGGGAAGGGAAATGGGCAGACCATGATTTGTGTCAGAACTCTTCAAGGTGAGGGTTGAGGCAAGATAACTGAGAGAAAGGTGAGGGTCAGGGTGGGACAAGAGCTAGCAATCCTGGAGGTTTCACTTGCAGAGGTATAAGGCTAGGTTGCACGTTGAGAAATCCACCTGTACATATGATCGCGGAAGCTAGTGTCCATTGTCTAGTGAAGTTTTGTCATTTATTATCCTAGTTTGGGAATGGGTGATTGATTGAAAGATACAGCATGGATACAGACCCCTGGAAACCGGAGCATCCGGAGAAAACCCCATGTGGAAGAACGTACAAACTCCGTGCAGTTACACACACCCTTAGTAAGGATCAAACCCGGGTCCCTGGCACTGTGAGGCAGCAGCTCTACCACTGCATCACTGTGCCGGCCACCTCCCCTGGCACGTCGTTCCGTATATATCCACTACTCTCCATGCGAGGGCTTTGAGCAACTGCATAGAGTGGATGTTGAGAGGATGTTTCCACTCGTGAGAGAGTCTAGGACCAGAGGGCGCAGCCTCAGAATAAAAGGACGCACCTTTAGAAAGGAGATGAGGAGGAATTTCTTTAGTCGGAGGGTGGTGACTGTGGAATTTATTGCCACAGACGGCTGTGGAGGCCAAGTCATTGGGTATTTTTAAGGCAGAAATTGACAGATTCTTGATTAGTATTGGTGTCAAGTGTTATGAGGAGAAGGCAGGAGAAGGGGGTTGAGAGGGAAAGATAGATAGTCTACATTGAATGGCAATGTAGACTCGGGCTGAATGGCCTACTTCTGCTCGTATGACTCATGAGTTGGGCTCAGCTCTGGAGATTACCTACTCTTCGACCTCCTGTTTTGGAAGCTAGACCGTTGCACAGTGAGGCACAGCCAGTGTGCAGAAGAAGTTCACAAGTTATAGGAGTAGAATTAGGCCATGGAGTCTACTCTGCCATTCGATCATGGCTGATCTCGGCCTCCTGATCCAATTTCCTGCCTTCTCCCTCTCACCCTTGACACCCGTTCTAATCAGGAATGTGTCTATCTCTGCCTTAAAAATATCCACTGGCCCGGCCTCCACAGAATTTTAGAATTAGAATTAGAATTAGATCCTTTATTTGTCATTCAATCTTACGGTCTGAACGAAATGTCGTTTCCTGCAGCCATACATACAATAAACTACAGAACAGAGAGTAAACACAAATTAACATCCACCACAGTGAGTCCACCAAACACCTCCTCACTGTGATGGAGGCAAAAATCTTAGGGCTGCAGTCTCTTCCCTCCTCTTCTCCCTCTGCGCTGAGGCGATACCCCACCGGGCGATGGTAAGTCAGTCCCGCGGCTCACCGAGCTCCGCGAACGGGCCGGCTCAAACTCCGCGGCCCGGGGGTGGTCGAAGCTGCCGCCCTCCAGTCCAGAGGGCGCAGTTGTTGACGATGTCGTCCACTGGCCCGCGGCCGAACCCGGACTCAGGCCGCCGCTGCCAGAACGCCGTCTCAGCCACCAGAGCACCGTTCCAGCCCCGAGCCAGGTTACCCTCACGTGAGCGCCGTTCCACCCTAGAGCCCTCTGGCGATGAATTCCACAGATTCACCACCCTCCGACTAAAGAGGTTCCTCCTCACCTCCTTTCTTAAAAGAACGCCCTTTAGTTCTGAGGCTATGACCTCTGGCCCTAGAAACATAGAAATTAGGTGCAGGAGTAGGCCATTCAGCCCTTCGAGCCTGCACCGCCATTCAATATGATCATGGCTGATCATCCAACTCAGTATCCCGTACCTGCCTTCTCTCCATACCCCCTGATCCCCTTAGCCACAAGGGTCACATCTAACTCCCTCTTAAATATAGCTGACTCTGCCACCACATCCACTTTATCCATGCCTTTCATTATGCTGTGTTTCAATGTGGTGTGTGTGTGTGTGTCTCCCTCAACCTTCTAAACTGCAGCATGAAGAGGCCCAGCGCTGTCAAACACTTTGTTTGAGCAGTCCTTTGTTGAGAACAAGCCTCCAGCAAGGGGACTGATTGCAAGTAGTTCCCAGGGCAGAGCGATGGAACCACCGGCCTCTTGAGGTGAGCAAAGCTTCATAATGGAACCATTCAATACAAACAAACAGTCGCCTTCCTGTGGTCCAGATCTTATCTTGTAGATGAGGGATGTTTTTGGGCGCAGTTGGGCAAACAATTCTGAACAAGCGCACGATATACAAAACTGTTCCTTTTCAGCGTCTAACAAGGAGTTTCTGACACATTCGGCTCCCACGATGCTGGTGCTTTATCATGAGCCTCAATCACTCAACCTGTGGTTAATTGCAGGAGCCGAGAGGCGGAACTGGTCGAACGAGAGTCAAATCCAAATATTTTTTTTAGCCCAGAGCATGAAACGCCTGTCACATTATCCATCTGTGCCTCTTTGTTCCTTGTGAACAGCTTTTATATAATGACTGGGGAACAAGCTGACACAAGCTCCTGGACCTGCCCCATCAAACCACAACCCACACAATCTATCTTTAGAAACGGACTGGGCTCTTTGCTTGGTTCCCAAGGAGAGGGTGGCAGTAATGATCAAGATCACCATGCTCACTCAGCGGGGAACGAAACGGATTCCCATTTTTGTATCTTTCCTGGTAGACACAAAATGCTGGAGTAACTCAGCGGGTGAGGCAGCATCTATGGAGAGAAGGAATGGGTGACGTTTCGGGTCGAGACCCGTCTTCAGACTAGAGTCGGGAAAGGGGAAACGAGAGACGTCTCTTGTTCCCCTTTCCTCTGAATCTAGTGTTTCCTCAGTACGATGTTTGCTTTGCATCGCTGGCAGTGCCAGCATTTATCAACCATCCTCAATTGGTGATGCTCAGTTGCTGAGTTTAACCTCTGCAGTCGTTCCAGCGAAGGTACTCGCAATAAAGTTGGGTTGGAAATACCACGAATTAGACCTGGTCATCGAGGAGGGACATGCAGTTGCAAGTCAGGATAGTGAGTGAACAGGAGAGGAACCTGCGGGTAATGTTTCAGTTTAGTGTAGTTTAGACGTACGATGTGGAAACGGGCCCTTTGGCCCACTGAGTCCGCGCGGACCAGCGATCCCTGTACTCTAACACTGTTCTACACACACGAGGGACAATTTACAATTACACCAAGCCGATCAACCTACAAACCTGTATGTCTTTGGAGTGTGGGAGGAAACAGAAGCTCTCTGTGAAAACCCACGTGGTCACGGGCAGAAGGTACAAACTCTATATAGACAGCACCCATAGTGGGGATGGAAGCTGGGTCTGGCGCTGGAAGTAACTCTACCGCTTGTTTAGCCTTGATCTATTTTGGAGAGATTTCTTTTTTTTTCCCCTGTTTGATTGGATTGTTTTGATTAAGAACAATGCAAACAGTATCAAGCAGAAACAGAACACGTTGATCACATTGTGCCTTCAAACGCCTCGGGCGGTTTAAGTAAAAATTCATCCACACTGGAAGTTATTTTAAAGTGTAGTCACCATTGTAATCTATGCACAACAAACCTCCAAAAACAACATAGAGAGATTACGCAGACAATTGGAAACATTAATCAGTTGAAAGTCTGTGTATGTGATATGTTTCCCTTAGTCCAGACCCTGACCTGCTGAGAATTTCCAGCATCTTCTGTGTCGGGCAGTGATGGGCTTTCAGGTGCGACAGATAGGTCATAGTCTTAGAGCAGTTATGCAGCACGGAAACAGGCCCTTCGGCCCACCTTGTCCATGCTGATCAAGTCAACTTATGCCCCTGTCCCACTAAGGAAACCTGAACGGAAACCTCTGGAGACTTTACGCCCCACCCAAGGTTTCCATGCGGTTCCCGGAGGTTTTTGTCAGTCTCCCTACCTGCTTCCACTACCTGCAACCTCCGGCAACTACCTGCAACCTCTGGGAACCGCACGGAAGCCTTGGGTGGGGCGCAAAGTCTCCAGAGATTTCCGTTCAGGTTTCCTAAGTGGGACAGGGGCATAAGGATTTGAGTATAGGAGCAGGGAGGTTCTACTGCAGTTGTACAGGGTCTTGGTGAGACCACACCTGGAGTATTGCGTACAGTTTTGGTGTCCTAATCGGAGGAAAGACATTCTTGCCATAGAGGGAGTACAGAGAAGGTTCACCAGACTGATTCCTAGGATGTCAGGACTTTCATATGAAGAAAGACTGGATAGACTTGGTTTGTACTCACTAGAATTTAGAAGATTGAGGGGGGGATCTTATAGAAACTTACTAAATTCTTATGGGGTTGGACAGGCTAGATGCAGGAAGATTGTTCCCGATGTTGGGGAAGTCCAGAACAAGGGGTCACAGTTTCAGGATAAAGGGGAAATCTTTTAGGACCGAGATGAGGAAAACTTTTTTCACACAGAGTGGTGAATCTCTGGAATTCTCTCCCGCAGAAGGTAGTTGAGGCCAGTTCATTGGCTATATTTAAGAGGGAGTTAGATGTGGCCCTTGTGGCTAAGGGGATCAGGGGGTATGGAGAGAAGGCAGGTACGGGATACTGAGTTGGATGATCAGCCATGATCATATTGAATGGCGGTGCAGGCTCGAAGGGTCGAATGGCCTCTACTCCTGGACCTAATTTCTATGTTTCTATAACTGTTTAAGAAGGAACTGCAGATGCTGGAAAAATCGAAGGTAGACAAAAATGCTGGAGAAACTCAGCGGGTGAGGCAGCATCTATGGAGCAAAGGAAAAGGTGACGTTTCGGGTCGAGACCCTTCTTCAGACGGATGTGGGGGTGGTGGGGGCGGGAAGGGAAACTCCTGTTTCCGTGCGGTTAGTTTAGGTTGGTTTATTGTCACGTGTGCCAATGAACAGTGAATAGATTTTTGTTGTGTGCTACTCCAGTCAGCGGACAGACTATGCATCATTACAATCGAGCCGTCCACAGATATATGATAAAGGGAATAACGTTTAGTTCAAGATAAAGTCCAGTAAAGTCTGATAAAAGTGAGTCCTAGGGTCTCCAATGAGGTAGATCTTAGTTCAGGACCGCTCTCTAGTTGTTGGTAGGATGGTTCCGTTGCCTGATAGCAGCTGGGGAGGAAACTGTCCCTGAATCGGGAGGTGTGCGTTTTCACACTTCTGTACCTCTTGCCCGATGGGAGAGGGGAGAAGAGGGAGTGACCATGAGGGGGTGAGACTGGTCCTTGATAGTGCTGGTAACCTTGCTGAGGCCTGGCCTATCGCTGCCCAGACTCTTCCTATCCATATATCTGTCTAAATGTCCTTGGTATTAGTTTAAGATTCCAAAGTACCTACCGCACAAACTGGCCATTCGGTCCAAAAGGGCCATACTGGTCTTTACCCATTTCCCCCAACCTAGTGGTTTTAACACACAGTCAGGCAACCCAATAATGTTGGATGATGAGCGGATGTTTCCACTAGTGGGAGAGTCTAGGACTAGAGGGCATAGCCTCAGAATTAAAGGACATGCTTTTGGGAAGCAGATGAGGAGGGATTTCTTTGGTCAGAGGGTGGTGAATCTGTGGAATTCTTTCCCACAGAAGGCTGTGGAGGCCAAGTCAGTATTTAAGGAAGAGACAGAAGGATTCTTGGATCAGTACGGGTGTCCGAGGTTATGGGGAGAAAGCAGGAACAGGGTACTGATTGGGGATGATCAGCCATGATCACCTTGAATGGCGGTGCTGGCTCGAAGGGCCGAATGGCCTACTCCTGCACCTATTGTCTATTGTCAACAGTAATGTAGAACGCCCTCAGTCCTGCCCTTGAGACAGTGCAGCACTCCCTCAGTCCTGCTGTTCCCTCCGTCTGTGACATAGAACAGTACAGCACAAGACCAGGCCCTTCGACCCACACTGTCTGTGCTGACCAGGCAGCCAAGACCCTCACTGATCCTGCAACACATATCATGTATCCCTCCATTCCCTGCGTGCCTAAAACACTTTTAAAAGCCACTATCGTATCTGCCTCCACCACCACCTGCTGGCAGCAGGTTCCGGGCACCCACCACCAACCTGGCCCACACATCTCCTTTAAACTTTGTCCCTCTCACCTTAAAGCGATGCCCTCTAGTATTTGGTTTCTGCACCCTGGGAAAAACATTCTGACTGTTGATGCTTCTCATAATTTCATATAGTTTCTATTTATGCTTCCCAATAACCTCCGGCGTTCCAGCAAAAACAATCCAAGTCTGTCCAGCCTCTCCCTGTGGCAAATACCCACTAATTCAGGCATCAGTCTGGTAAACCTCCTCTGCACCATTTCCACATTAACCTTCTAGTAATCAGAACTCCCTCAGTACCGCCACACCCGTAATGCAGAACGATGTCAAAGTATATGAGTGGCGCAGGTTTTGAACCGGACCTCGGTTGCTTTCTGTGTGGAGTTTGCACGTTCTCTCTGTGACCGCGTGGGTTTCCTCCGGGCGCTCCGGTCTCCTCCCACATCCCAAGGACGTGCGGGTTTGTAGGTTAATTGCCCCCTTGTGTGGAGGGGGTGGATGTGAAAGTGGGATAACTTAGAACTGGTATCAACGGGTGGGTGATGGGTGGTTGGTGTGGACTCGATGGGCTGAAGGGCCTGTTTCAATGTCTGAAATGAGATGAGGAGGGATTTGTTTAGCCAGAGGGTGGTGAATCTGTGGAATTCATTGCCGCAGATGGCTGTTGAGACCAAGTCAATGGATATTTTAAGGCGCAGATTGACAGATTCTTGATTAGTGCGGGTGTTAGGGGTTACAATATCGGGAGCCTCGATCACCTCGATGTAGCAGTTTGACTGCCTGACAGCGGGAGAAGAAGCAAGGAAGATATAAGACATTTTTAACCGTCCATCACAGTGAGGATTAGCCTGGAGGAGAGTCACTGTGATGGATGTTTGTGTTAAATTATGTAATTGTGGGTTTTGTTTGCTTTTTATTGTTATGGCTGTATGGTGATGACGTTTTGTTCAAATTTATTTTGAATGACAAATAATTCAATACATGGAGAAGGCAGGAGAATGGGGTTGAGAGGGAAAGATAGATCAGTCACGATACAAGTCAAGGGTGACATCAGGCAGTGCCCAGCCTTGAACCGGTGAAGCCATCACTCCTCTTTGTCCCAGCGACTAAGCAGCAACCGTGGCCACGGCAGCCGATCGCCAAGCAAGGATTGGAGCAGGTAAAGAAACTATCCACAAATAGAAAAAGGTTCTCTGATGTGTTGCTAGGGGCACTTTAACCAATCGGAAGTGAAGGTGGACCATGAATGTAGGCAAGTCGACATAGGCAGGGCAGGGTTGGAACATTAACCACACTGGTGTGGGTACCACGCCCACTGTAACCATGCCAGACTGTGGGTAAGACAGGTGCAGTTCAATCTCATCACTCCTGCAAGCTATCGTTATCTCGACTACTTTGATTAATGAATTAACTTGTGCAATTGTTTGCCATCTCCACCTGTTGCAAAACAATTCTGTGGTGCAGCTTCTGAATTTGATTGAATGGATTGAAAGAATCAGCATGGAAACAGACCCACCGAGTCCACGCCGAGTCCACGCCGACCATCGATCACCCGTTCACACTAACTCCGCGTTAGCCCGCTCCCCCGTACACTCACGACACGCTAGGGGGCAATTTACAGAGGGTCAATCAACCTACAAACCCACAGGGGCGAGGACACTTCGCACCCCGGCCACTCCCTCTTCTCCCCTATCCCAGCGGGTAAAAGGTACAGGAGTGTGAAACCAAAGACGCACACCTCCAGGTTCGGGGACAGTTTCTCCCCAGACCCCACCAGGACAAGGGGTCACAGTTTAAGGATAAGGGGGAAATCCTTTAGGACCGAGATGAGAAAAACATTTTTCACACAGAGAGTGTTGAATCTCTGGAACTCTCTGCCACAGAAGGTAGTTGAGGCCACAGTTCATTGGCTATATTTAAGATGGAGTTAGATGTCGCCCTTGTGGCTAAAGGGATCAGGGGGTATGGAGAGAAGGCAGGTACAGGATACCGAGTTGGATGATCAGCCTTGATCTTATTGAATGGCGGTGCAGGCTCGAAGGGCCGAATGGCCTACTCCTGCACCTATTTTCTATGTTTCTAACCATCTTACAACAACCAGGAAGCAGTCCTGAACTACTATCCACCTCTTTGGTGACCCTCGGACTATCCTTGATTGAACTTTGCTGGCTTTACCTTGCAGTAAACGTTGTTCCCTTATCATGTATGACTGTAAACGGATCGATTGTAATCATGCATTGTCTTTACGCTGACCTGTTAGCACGCAACAAAAAGCTTTCCACTGTACCTCGGTACACGTGACGAGAAACGAAACTAAACACAAGGTTTTGTCCCGCACTCCACAGGCATGTGGGAATGCGTTAGGAGAATTGCAACATGAGAGATCAGGTCAGGTGACAAACCATGCTCTGGACTCGAATTCAAGGCTGTGTTGAGACAGTCACACAGAAACTTCAATCCCATTTACTGATGAGACCAAGTATAGAACCGGTTTTAATTTACGCCATTATCAACTTATAATTAACTCTGATGTTCTCATCAGTCAGCAGGTCTGCAACAGATTGTAAACAGGTTGAGCAGCCTGTAAGTCCACACTTGGAGTGGCTGTGAAGTGATTCAGCTCAGTGTCATGCTGCAGAGAAGTCATATCCCTTTCAGAATCACTATTAAAACCAAAGATCCTACAGCGAGCAAGATAGATCACTGCACGAAAAAGACGTAGTGCGGTCGTGGGCAGATTCATGGGTAATTGAAGGCCCCATTTCCGTAAGCGGCTTCCATCTCCGCACCAAAGATCCCGTAGGATACTAGTGCGGAGACGGAAGCCGGTTACGGAAACATCCTCGTAAAAATAAAAGTTATTTGGTAAAAATCTCCTCCTCATTTTCAGAATTTTAATTTATTAACACAAACTGGTCCCCCGCAACGTTGATTCCACTGCGAGTCAGGTCGGGTCAGGTCGGGTCCGGTTACGGAAATGGATGAAAAAAATGCCCACGTTCCGTTCCATTGCGTACTACACGTCAGCCCATTGCATTTAGCAGGAGTGGTCTATCTTACTCCGCTATAGGATCTTTGATTAAAACCATCCCTGATCCTAGGAGATAGGATCTTTGATTAAAACCATCCCTGATCCTAGGAGATCCAAGGATGCAAGGATCCTACTCCTGCACCTATTGTCTATTGTCTATTGTCTATTGAACCATTTACAGTGTATAAATATTAGCTACAGGCTGAGATTGTTTTCTCCAGAATGCCGGATTGCGGGGAGACCTGATAGAAGTATATCAAATTATCAGAGGCATAGAGAGGGTAGACAGTCAGAACCTTTTCCCCTCGGATGGAACGGGCTGCCAGGGATGGTGGTTGAGGCAGGTACGATAGTGGCATTTAAGAAGTTTTCTGATAGGCATATAATATGGAGGGATATGGATTATGCGCAGGTAGATAGGAGATGGCCTTGGTATCATGTCCAGTGGGACGAAGGGCCTGTTCTTGTGCTGTACTGTTCTATTTTCTATAACAAATCAGTCACTCCACTTCCCCAGGATCAGGCGCTGCGATCCCAGGGATCATTCTTTTGGGCGGCGCAGCGGTAGAGTTGCTGCCACACAGCGCCAGATACCCCGGTTCTATCCTGGCCACGGGTGCTGTCTGTACGTTCTCCCTGTGACCACGTGGGTTTTCTCCGGGTGCTCCTGTTTCCTCCCGCACCCCTAAGACGTGCATGTTTGTAGGATAGTGTCAGTGTACTGGTGATGACTGGTTGGCACGGAGGGCCTGTTTCCACATTGTATCTCTAAACTAAACTAAAGTGTTAAATCTCCGCTGCACCCTCTCCAAGGCATCCACATTATTCCTGCAGCTGACAGCACTCACGGTTCAAGCCAATTCTGGTTGGCGTCTGAACATTCATTAACAGCTGACTGCGATTCATTCCATGCATCTACTACATGGGAATCACAGCACAGGTGTAGGCCATGCGGCCCATTCTGCCTCTACTAGCCACTAATGGTCTTGAGGTTGACTCCGCCTCTCTGCTCTTGGTCCTTGGCCCTCAAAGTCTCATCCAGGAACTTTACAAATGTGGTGTTTGAGAAGGAACTGCAGATGCTGGAACAATCGAAGGGAGACAAAAATGCTGGAGAAACTCAGCGGGTGAGGCAGCATCTATGGAGCGAAGGAATGGGTGACGTTTCGGCTCGAGATCCTTCTTCAGACGGATGAATGAGGTGAGTGTTTCTGCCACCTTCAGCAGTGAGTTCCACACCGCGCTGGTTGGATGAATAGATTCATTCTGCCCTTCTTTCTAATCCTACCAATTAACTAATCCTAGATCCCCCTAATTATTGACCTGCCAAAGCAATTAGATCCTTCCTCTACACCCTGCCTGGAGGGAGCCCTCACAATTTATTCACCTCAGTTAATCTCCTCCACTCCCAGACACTTTTGTTCTAGAGGGGAAAAGAAACAGTAATTGAATATCCAAAGAACTGTACAGATAATGGAGAACCAGTTCTTGATTAGTCCGGGTGTCCGGGGTTACGAGGAGAAGGCAGGATAATGGGGTCGGAAGGGAGAGATGGATCAGCCATGATTGAATGGCAGAGTAGACTTGATGGGCCAAATGGCCTCATTCTGTTCCTGGAACTCATGAACTCATGATGTTTGTTACGTACGTACATTAGACAATAGACAATAGGTGCAGGAGTAGGCCATTCGGCACTTCGAGCCAGCACCGCCATTCAATGTGATCATGGCTGGTCATCCCCAATCGAACTAATACCCTGTTCCTGCCTTCTCCCCATATCCCCAGACTCCACTACTTTTAAGAGCCCTATCTAGCTCTCTCTTGAAAGCATCCAGAGAACCTGCCTCCACCGCCCTCTGAGGCAGAGAATTCCACAGACTCACCACTCTCTGTGAGAAAAAGTGTTTCCTCGTTTCCATTTAAATGGCTTACTCCTTATTCTTAAACTGTGGCCCCTGGTTCTGGACTCCCCCAACATCGGGAACATGTTTCCTGCCTCTAGTGTGTCCAAGCCCTTAACAATCTTATATGTTTCAATGAGATTTTCTCTCATCCTTCTAAACTTGTGCATAATGTAGGCAGGACAGGGGCTGTGGGCAGAGATGGGGATGTTGCTGGACTTGTGGAGCGACTCGACCCGAAACATCACTGATTCATTCTCTCCAGAGACGCTGCCTGTCCCGCTGAGTTACTCCAGCGTTTTGTGTCTATCTTCGGCAGTCACCCTGCAGCCTCAAAACGTTTTCACCCAGAGAGTTGTGAATCGGTGGAATTCTCTGCCACAGAAGGCAGTGGAGGCCAATTTGCTGGATGTTTTCAAGAGCGAGTTAGATTAAATCATGATCATCATCATATTTTATTAGCCAAGTATGTTTTGCAACATACAAGGAATTTGATTTGGCATGCAGTCATACCAATAAAAAGCCACAAAATATATTTTAACATAAACATCCACCACAGTGACTCCTCCACATTCCTCCCTGTGATGGAAGGTGGAAAGGAAAAAAAAGGGAAAAAAGGAACGAGAGAAAAAAGGTAATGCCCCTGTCCCACTTAGGAAACCTGAACGTAAACCTCCGGAGAGTTTGCGCCCCACCCAAGGTTTACGTGCGGTTCCCGGAGGTTGCAGGTGGTTGCCGGAGGTTGCAGGTAGTGGAAGCAGGTAGGGAGACTGACAAAAACCTCCGGGAACCTCACGGAAACCTTGGGTGGGGCGCAAAGTCTCCAGAGGTTTCCGTTCAGGTTTCCTAAGTGGGACAGGGGCATAAGTTCAATCTTGGCTTCAATTTAGCTCTTAGTGCTAAGGGAATCAAGGGATGTGGGGAAAAAGCCAGAATGGGGTACAGATTTTGGACGATTAGCCGTGATCGTATTGAATGGCGATGCTGGCTGGAAGGGCTGAATGGCCTGCTCCTGCACCTATTTTCTATGTTTTTATGAGGGGAGAAGGTTCATGTCCACCATTGCTGGTCTTCATATCGAGTCCACACACAAGATCGGAAGTTGTCCAGCCCGAGCTGAACGCACTTCTCGGCATCTGCACAAACCTCTCTGTACTGGGTCTCCTCCATGGCCAGAGCGAACAGCACTGGAAATTGGAGGAACAGCACCTCATATTCCGCTTGGGGAGTCTGCATCCTGGGGGCATGAACATCGAATTCTCCCAATTTTGTTAGCCCTTGCTGTCTCCTCCCCTTCCTATCTCTCCCTCAGCCCTCGGGCTCCTCCTCCTCCTTTTTTCTTTCTTCTCCACGCCTCACCCCCCCCCCCCCCCCCCCCCCCTCAGTCACCCCCCATCCCACCCCCCAGCGGGTCAGTCTGAAGAAGGTTTCGGCGAAAAACGTTACCTATTTCCTTTGAAGTCCCCATAGATGCTGCTGCACGGCCCGCTGAGTTTCTCCAGCATTTTTGTGTACCTTCGATGGCAGGGCAATGTTCCTTTCCAGCATCTGCAGTTCCTTGTTAAATGCTCTGTCCTCTGTGCTTCTTGTGCGTGGTGGTGGGAAGATTGGTGGAAACAGGGCCGCGAGGTGAACGCTCGCTCTTTCCTTGACCCCCGCCGTTGCTGGTGATCTGAGGCAGATGAATGCAAAGATCTTTGGATGAATGTGCTGCAGGAACATTCCCTGAAGTCCCTCAGCACATTCGAGTGTTTAGACAAGCACGAACATCAAAGGCTGGTGAGTTTATTCAGCGTTCTCCCAGATAACGAGTTTAATTACATTTCAGACTTCCAGCGTAACATGATGTGACTGGCCTGCAAACAGCATTGGAATGAGTGGGCGGCTTGTATCTGCCGCGGTGATCTGTTCTGGGCAAGAGCGTTGTCACAGGGCGCCTAGAGTGTTCCTCACTCTTTGAATAGACCCACACGACCAGGTCTGTTCAAGAAGGAACTGCAGACGCTGGAAAATCGAAGGTAGACAAATTTGCTGGAGAAACTCAGAGGGTGCGGCAGCATCTATGGAGCGAAGGAAATAGGCAAAACCCTTCTTCAGAAGGAAATAGGTAACGTTTCGGGCCGAAACCCAAGGGTTTCGGCCCGAAACGTTGCCTATTTCCTTCGCTCCACAGATGCTGCCGCACCCGCTGAGTTTCCCCAGCAATTTTGTCCACCTTGAATCACCGCCTGATGTGTTGAGCAAGACTTCTGACTGTTCCCTTCACAGCTATGCTCACTCTCTCTGCCCGCCCGGCAAGCAAGACATGACTCTGCAACGGAGAAACACAGAAGAGACAAGAGTGTTTTAGTGTCATCTGTCCCAGATAGAACAATGAAATCCTTTACTTGCAGCAGCACAGTTCACCGTGTGTGTGTGTGTGTATATACACATACTCATATACACATACACATGAAGGGTTGGACAGGCTAGATGCAGGAAGATTGTTCCCGATGTTGGGGGAAGTCCAGAACAAGGGGTCGCAGTTGAAGGATAAGGGGGAAATCTTTTAGGGCTGAGATGAGAAAAAACCTTTTTCACACAGAGAGTGGCGAATCTCTGGAATTCCCTGCCACAGAAGGTAGTTGAGGCCAATTCATTGGCTATATTTAAGAGGGAGTTAGATGTGGCCCTTCTGGCTAAAGGGATCAGGGGGTATGGAGAGAAGGCAGGTACAGGATACTGAGTTGGATGATCAGCCATGATCATATTGAATGGTGGTGCAGGCACGAAGGGCCGAATGGCCTACTCCTGCACCTATTTTCAATGTTTCTATGAAGAAGAAGAAGGGTCTCGACCCGAAACGTTGCCTTTAGATACATGATGAGGGAATAACGTTTAATGCAAAGTAAAGCCAGCAAAAGTCGATCAAGGATAGTCTGAGCGTCACCAATGAGGTAGATAGTAGTTCAGCACCGCTGTCTGGTTGTGGTAGGATGATTCCATGCTCCATGTTGTGAGTGTCTGTCGCATGCACTGAAAACTGAACATGTACGTTGTTAGGATTCGATGGTATCGGCCTGTCCCTGATTAAAACCTGACTGGGTGGGGGTTTTACGACATTTGGACATTTGGTCATTCACCCCGATGTGGGTGTCAGCAACCTGCCTTTGAAGCTCGGGTCACGGGATACAGAGTGCGGGCAACTCTGTATCCTGTATACAGAGGTCAAACGATGCAAGTGGCCCGACTTCAAGCACTTTGTGTAAATAATACCTGGAACTGGGCAGGTACAGTCAGTAGCACATTAACATTCCTCTTGATCCACGTCGGCTAGCTTTTTTATTCCCTCTGTGGAATGTGGGCTTTGTTGTCAAGGCCAGCGTTTATCGCCCTTCCCGAGTCCTTGACTGAAACCGCGGTGAAGCCGCCTTTGTGAACCACCGCTCCTCTCAATGATTAACGCCGCTCTTCCGCTGTGTCCCTATCTTCGTTGCAATGGGCTGCGGTTTACCCAGAGCCACAGACACAGAGACGTTCCCAGGGATAGAGTAGGAAGGAACTGCAGGTGCTGGTTCGAAACCGAGGACAGAGGCAAAACGCTGGAGTAACTCAGCGGGTCAGACGGCATCTCTGGAGAGAAGGAATGACTACTATTAATTCTAATTCACACATGCACTGGCTTCACTGCCCAACACCACGGACTTCCATCTGTATATATGTATATATGTATGTAGCGCCGCAGAAATTGTGCACCTATCCCCATCCCCCCCCCCCTTCTCCCTTCTGTTTTTTGTTTTTCTGTTTCTTGTTTTTTGTGCTAAATTGTATGTATGCACTGAGTACGAGCAGCTTTCAGTTTCACTGTACATGTATAGTGACAATAAATGGCATATCTATCTATATCTAACAGGTGACGCTTCAGAATGGAGAGGGGTCTCGACCCGAAACGTCACCTATTCCTTCTCTCCAGAGATGCTGCCTGACCCACTGAGTTACTCCAGCGTTGTGTGTGTGCCCCAGGGATTAAGTATTCATCACATTGAACATGGACAGGCACTTAACCCTTTACAACACTTACGGCCAATCTTTTATGTCCATCTGAATGAGAGAGAGGGAGGGAGAGAGAGAGGGAGAGAGGGAGAGAGAGAGAGAGGGAGAGGAAGAGAGACAGAGAATGGGATTAATATCTCCACTGACATACACTCAGTGGCTCAGTAACGCAGTGGTAGAGCTCGCTGCCTCACAGCACCGAAGACCCAAGTTCGATCCTGACCTCGGGTGCTGTCTGCCAGGAGTTTGTACATTCTCACTGTGACTGCGTGGGTTTTCTCCGGGTGCTCCGGTTTCATCCCACATCACAAAGACGTGCGGGTTTGTAGGCCAATCTGCCTCTCCAAATTGCCCCTAGTGTGTAGGGAGCGGATGAGGAAGTAACATTAGAACGAGTGTGAACTGGTGATCGATGATCGGCGTGGACATGTTTGGGCCAAAGGGCTGGATTGCAGGATGTATCTTCATGCTCCGTCACTGAGCACAGCCAGAGGGTGCAGCGCTCACCTCCCTCCGCACAGGGCTGGAGTGCGGCCCTAATTCTCCATGCACCCCGTCACTGAACTCTGACTCAACCCAAGATGAGACGTTTGACTTCAGTGCCTTCACTTTCGAGCAATGGCCTGACCTTCATGGGGCAAACCCCTCACTCACTGACAGGAAGTTTGAAGAAGGGTCCCGACCCGAAATGTCACCGATCCATGTTCTCCAGGGATGCTGTCTGACCCGCTGAGTTACTCCAGCACTTTGTGTCCATTCAAGTGACCAGGGCTGGAGGGTTTGTGTCACAAGCAGAGGCTGGGTGGGCTGTGGAATATTCCTCTGGTGTGTCGGAGCCTGAGGGGTAACCTTATAAAACCAGGATGAACACAGGGAAGCCGAATAGTTACCTGACCTATTTCTGTTCCCAGAGTCAGGGAGCCTCAAACTAGAGGTTTAAGGAGAGAGAGGAAAGATTTAAAGGTGACCCGAGGGGGCAACATTTTCAGATGGAGTCTGCTGCATACGTGGAATAATGTACCAGAGCAAGTGGTGGAGTTTCATTCAGTTTAGTTTAGAGATACAGCGCGGAAACAGGCCCTTTGACCCACCCAGTCCGCGCCCACCAGCGGGCCCCGGGCAGTAATGCTATCCTACGCATTGGGGACAATTTACAATTTGTAACCAAAACCAAATAACCAAATAACCTGCATGTGTTTGGAGTGTGGGAGGAAACCGGAGCACCCGGAGAAAACCCACACGGTCACAGGGAGAACGTGCAAACTCCGTACAGACAGCACCCGTGGCCAGGATCGAACCTGGACCTCTGGCGTAGCGAGGCAGTAGTTTTACCCGCTGAGCTGCCCCTGGAGGCAGGTGCAATGAATGACAACATTTAAAAGACTCCATGGTACGTAGATAAGAAACGTTTGGAGAGATAAGGTCCCAGGTGGACACAAATGCGACAAACTTGGTTAGGCCACTGGGTCGGAATGGATGAGTTGGGCCGAAGGGCCTGTTCCCGTGCTGTGTAACAGCCCTGTCCCACTGTACGAGTTCATTCAAGAGCTCTCCCGAGTTAAAAACAAAATCAAACTCGTGGTAAGCGCGTAGAACGCACGTAGCGGGTACGTCGGAGCTCGGGGACGTCTCTTAGCGGCTCGTAACGCTAACGGCAGGTACTCGGGAAACGCGGTAAGCTCGGGAAGACGCGTGAAGATTTTTCAACATGTTGAATTACGGTAATGGCCGCTCGAGAGCCCCGAGTACCGACGAGCGGCCATTACCGTAAATCTCCGAGTTCGAATCAGGGCAAACACGGGAGAACTCTTGATTGAACTCGTACAGTGGGACAAGGCTTTAACTCTGTGGCTCGCTGTTGAGCTGGGAAGGACACAGGCAGGCAGGCAGGCAGGCAGGCAGGCAGCCCATGCCCCAGGTGGCTGACAGTTGCTCTTGAAGCCGTCTCATTAATCTCCAGAAGGCCACACTGCATTTCGCTGCTGTTAATTAGAGATTCGGGGTAACGATTGGCAGGTTGCCTGTGCAGGACAGATGGTAAATTGTGCAGTGACCTCCCTCGTCACTGAAACTCACTGTGTCTGATGCCTGAACGTTGACCCGGCATCGATACCTTCATTAATCTCCAGTCCTCCAGTCATTCTAATGAAGCACAAACACCTTCAGTCCAACAGCGCTGTATCTGTCTGTTCACCTGGTGACCGGGCCGGTCCGGTCTTTAGCTTCTAGACACAAAATGCTGGAGTAAACTCATTCAGCGAGACAGGCGAGAGAAGGAGAGAAGGAATGGGTGACGTTTCAGGTCGAGACCCTTCTTCAGACCGGTTTAGTTTAGAGATACTGAGCAGAAACAGGCCCTTCGGCCCACCGAGTCCGCGCCGACCAGCGATCCCCGCACACTCACAATATCCTACACACACACACATGCTAGGGGCAATTTACAATTTTACCAAGCCAATTAGCCCACAAGCCCGTAGGGCTTTGGAGTGTGGGAGGAATCCGGAGATCCCGGAGAAAACCCACGCAGGTCACGGGGAGAACGTGCAAACTCCGTACAGACAGCACCCGTAGTCAGGGTTGAACCCGGGTCTCTGGCGCTGTGAGGCAGCAACTCTACTGCTGCGTCACCGTGCCATGTTAAAAAATAGCGAAAGACATTTGGCTCCACAATCTCCACCCTCACCCAGGAGCGGAAAAGGATGCAGAAAGTTGTAACCACTGCCCAGTCCATCATCGGCTCTGACCTCCCCACCATCGAGGGGATCTATCGCAGTCGCTGCCTCAAAAAGGCAGCCAACATCATCAAGGACCAACCTGGTTACACACTCATCTCTCCGCTACCATCGGGCAGAACGTACAGGAGCCTGAAATCTGTTACATCCAGGTTCAGGAACAGCTGCTTCCCCACAGCCATCAGGCTATTAAACTTGCCAACAAACAGACTCTGAACTGTAACAGCTTATTGCACTTTATCTGTTTATTTATGTGTATATTGAGCTGAATTGTTCTGTATTTTTGCTTACAGTATTCTGTTGTGCTGCAGCCAGCAGGAATTTCATTGTCCATCTGGAACACATGACAATAAACTCTCTTGACTTGACTTGACTTGACTTGACCCTCCCCCAGTACGTCTGCAGCTCCAGTACCTAGACTATAGAACGGTACAGCACAGGAACAGGCCCTTCAGCCCACAATGTCTCTGCTAAACGTGATGCCAAGACCAACTCTTTTCAGCACAAGATCCATACCCTGCATATCCAGAAGCCTCTTAAATATCACTATTGCATCTGCCTCCACCGCCACCCCTAGTAGAACATTCCAGACACTCACCACCCTCTGTGTAAAAAACTTGTCCCGTACATCTCCTTTAAACTTGCCCCTCTCACCTCAAAGCTATGCCTTCTGGTCTTTGATATGTTCATCCTGGGAACAAGGTTCTGACTGTCTACCCAATCCATGCCTCTCATAATTTCATTTCACTGCACATCTCGAATGTGTATGTGACGAATAAACTTGAACTTGAACTTGAATTTATATACTTTAGTTTAGAGGTACAGCGCGGAAACAGGCCCTTCGGCCCACCGAGTCCATGCTGACCAGCGATCCCCGCACATTAACGCTAGGGACAATTTACAATTATACAGACCAGTTAACCTGTACGTCTCTCTGGTGTGGGAGGAAACCGAAGATCTTGGAGCAAACCCACGCAGGTCACGCGGAGGAACGTACAAACTCCGTACAGAGAGAACCCATGATCGGGATCGAATCCAGGTCTCTGGTGCTGTAAGGCAGCAACTCTACCGCTGCGCCACCTTCTTCTCTTCTGTATCATTCTATGACTCTAAACAGCCAAATTAATCTTTATTTAGCTTAGTTTATTGCTACATGTACTGAGCGAAGAGATTAGAAACATAGAAAACATAGAAATTAGGTGCAGGAGTAGGCCATTCGGCCCTTCGAGCCTGCACCGCCATTCAATATGATCATGGCTGATCATCCAACTCAGTATCCCGTACCTGCCTTCTCTCCATACCCTCTGATCCCCTTAGCCACAAGGGCCACATCTAACTCCCTCTTAAATATAGCCAATGAACTGGCCTCGACTACCCTCCGTGGCAGAGAGTTCCAGAGATTCGCCACTCTCTGTGTGAAAAAAAGTTCTTCTCATCTCGGTTTTAAAGGATTTCCCCCTTATCCTTAAGCTGTGACCCCTTGTCCTGGACTTCCCCAACATCGGGAGCAATCTTCCTGCATCTAGCCTGTCCAACCCCTTAAGAATTTTGTAAGTTTCTATAAGATCCCCTCTCAATCTCCTAAATTCTAGAGAGTATAAACCAAATCTATCCAGTCTTTCTTCATAAGACAGTCCTGACATCCCAGGAATCAGTCTGGTGAACCGTCTCTGCACTCCCTCTATGGCAATAATGTCCTTCCTCAGATTTGGAGACCAAAACTGTACGCAATACTCCAGGTGTGGTCTCACCAAGACCCTGTACAACTGCAGTAGAATCTCCCTGCTCCTATACTCAAATCCTTTTGTTCTTTGTTGCGTGCTAACCAGTCAGCGGAAAAACTATTTGTTTAGGAATGAACTGCAGATGCTGGAAAATCGAAGGTAGACAAAAGTGCTGGAGAAACTCAGCGGGTTCGACAGCATCTATGGAGCGAAGGAAATAGCTCCTTCTCCGCTCTCTCCCAAGGGATCTGTGGGGAGTCAGGGGGGAGCAAGCAGGAATGTAGAGCGGAGGCCAGGAATCCAGTCGGACATTGAGCAGGCACCCAGGTGAAGTTGACCTCGGTCAGGGAGTGTTGCCCTGTGTTTATCACGTGCTGTGTCATTCCCTTTGATCCTATGACTCAGCGGGGAAGAAACGGATGTTTCAGCGAGACTGCAACAAGTTCACTTCAGCGTTTAGTCTGCAGTTGGCTCTGTTCACATCGGAGACAAGAGCAGGAAGTACAGATAAGAAATTGCAACCTGTTGAATCACAGCTCAGTCACACATCTAGTTTGTGACCAGTCTTTCTTGTACAGGGCAATTAAACACTTCCAAATAACACTTTGGTGACCGGTTTAACAGATTCCAGATTCAGGGAGAGTTTCAGATTCAGATTCAGATTCAGATTCAGATTCAATTTTAATTGTCATTGTCAGTGTACAGTACAGAGACAACGAAATGCATTTAGCATCTCCCTGGAAGAGCGACATAGCAAATGATAATAAGTGTCGGGGGGGGGGGGGGGGGGGTTGGTGATTGGCAGTCACCGAGGTACGTTGTTGAGTAGAGTGACAGCCGCCGGGAAGAAGCTGTTCCTCGACCTGCTGGTTCGGCAACGGAGAGACCTGTAGCGCCTCCCGGATGGTAGAAGGGTAAACAGTCCATGGTTGGGGTGAGAGCAGTCCTTGGCGATGCTGAGCGCCCTCCGCAGACAACGTTTGCTTTGGACAGACTCAATGGAGGGGAGCGAGGATCCGGTGATGCGTTGGGCAATTTTCACCACCCTCTGCAATGCTTTCCGGTCGGAGACAGAGCAGTTGCCATACCATACTGTGATGCAGTTGGTAAGGATGCTCTCGATGGGTGCAGCGGTAGAAGTTCACCAGGATCTGAGGAGACAGATGGACCTTCTTCAGTCTCCTTAGGAAGAAGAGACGCTGGTGAGCCTTCTTGATCAGAGTTGAGGTATTATGGGTCCAAGAGAGGTCATCGGAGATGTTGACTCCCAGGAACCTGAAGCTAGAAACACGTTCCACCTCCGTCCCGTTAATGTGGATGGGGGTGTGCGTGCCGCCTCTGGACTTCCTGAAGTCTACAATGAGCTCCTTGGTCTTCTTGGAGTTAAGGGCCAGGTTGTTGTCAGCGCACCATGCTGCTAAGTGCTGGACCTCCTCCCTGTAGGCCAGCTCATCGTTGTTGCTGATGAGGCCAATCACCGTTGTATCATCTGCATACTTGATGATGGTGTTAGTACCATGTACAGGTGTGCAGTCATAGGTGAAGAGGGAGTAGAGGAGGGGGCTCAGCACACAGCCTTGTGGAACGCCGGTGTTCAGGGTGAGGGTTGAAGAGGTGTGCTTGTCTAACCTCACAGACTGGGGTCTGTTGGTTAGAAAGTCCAGTATCCAGTTGCAGAGGGAGGGGTCGATGCCCAGGTTACCGAGTGATCAGTTTTGATGGTATAATGGTGTTGAATCTGAGCTGTAATCGATGAACAGCATTCTTACGTAAGTTTCTTCCCAGCTGTTTGTTATCAGGCGACTGAACCATCCTACCAGCAACCAGAGAGGGGTCCCGACCTCCCATCTATCTCATTGGAGACCCTCAGACTATCTTTAATCGGGCTTTACCTTGCACTGAACATTATTCCCTTTATTGCGTATTTGTGATTGACATCAATTATAGTTTTTACGCTGGTAGACAAAAGTGCTGGAGAAACTCAGCGGGTGCAGCAGCAGCATCTATGGAGCGAAGGAAATAGGCAACTTATGCCAGAGATTTATAAGTATTACATCAAGAGAGGGTTCTGTATGAATAATACTCACCTAATTGTTCCCTGGGGCAACAAGGCCATTCAGTTTCAGCTGTTACACACAGGGTTGACTCAGGGAACAAGCTTGTGTCTGACCTTCTTTTCTTCGCTATTGTCTGAAGAGATTGCTCACAGCTGCAAAACCCACCCTCCCCCACACCGAACCTTTCCCTCTGACCACCGAACCTGTCAGTCTCTCACTATTTAAAAATAGACACCCAAGTGCCGGCAAGAGATGCTACACTTGTCGCTTTACCTCCCCCCTCGACTCCATTCAAGGACCCAAGCCGTCGTTCCAGGTGCGACAGATCTTCACCTGCATCTCCTCCAACCTCATCTATTGTATCCGCTGCTCTAGATGTCAGCTGATCTACATCGGTGAGACCAAGCGGAGGCTTGGCGATCGTTTCGCTGAACACCTCCGCTCGGTCCGCATTAAACAACCTGACCTCCCGGTGGCTCAGCACTTCAACTCCCCCTCCCATTCCCCATCCGACCTCTCTGTCCTGGGTCTCCTCCATGGCCAGAGCGAGCAACACCGGAAATTGGAGGAACAGCACCTCATATTCCGCTTGGGGAGTCTGCATCCTGGGGGCATGAACATTGAATTCTCCCAATTTTGTTAGCCCTTGCTGTCTCCTCCCCTTCCTATCTCTCCCTCAGCCCTCGGGCTCCTCCTCCTCCTTTTTCCTTTCTTCTCCCCTCCCCACCTCCCATCAGTCTGAAGAAGGGTTTCGTCCCGAAACTTTGCCTATTTCCTTCGCTCCATAGATGCTGCTGCACCCACTGAGTTTCTCCAGCATTTTTGTGTACCTTCGATTTTCTAGCATCTGCAGTTCCTTCTTAAACAAACGCCGGAGTAACTCAGCAGGTCGGGCAGCTGGAGAACATGGAGGAGGTGACACAGTGGGGTGGCCCAGCTGTATATTTTCTACCTTGCAGCACCAGAGACCCGGGTTTGATCCTGACTGCAGGCGCTGTCTGCACAGAGTTTGTACGTTTTCCCCAGTGACCGTGTGGGTTTTCTCCGGGTGCTCCGGTTTCCTCCCACAATCCGAAGACGTACAAGTTTGTGGGTTAATTGTAAATTGTCCCTCATGTGTAGGATAGTGCTGGTGTGCTGGTGGTGTCTGGTCAGCGTGGACCGTGGGCCAAAGGACCTGTTTCCGTGCTGTATCTGTAAAGGCCAGAGGTGACGTTTCGGGTTTGGACCGTTCTTCAGGCTGATGGATCATGATCTATGTTTATGGCAGCACAGGCTGGCATTGCTGGCCCTATTTATAATGAGACAACTTGGTGACTAATAAGAATCTTGAACATTGTATCTTGACTTCCTTGAACGTTGTTCAATGTTCAAGATAGTCACTGCCAATTGACACTGTCGGTGAAACATTCGATGATATGGGTTTACTATGCCTGGTGATGACCTCCCTCCTCCAATACTGGTGGTTCCAGCTGTTCTTTCACAGGATGTGGGTATTACAGTCAAGGTTGAACTTTAGTGTCCAGAGATATGAGACCAAAAGACAGAATAAGGCCATTCGGTCCATCGAGTCTGGTCCACCATTCGATTACGGCTGATCTATCTATTCCTCTCAACGTGGAATTCTCTGCCTCAGAGGGCGGTGGAGGCGGGTTCTCTGGATGCTTTCAAGAGAGAGCTAGATAGGGCTCTTAAAATTAGCAGAGTCAGGGGATTTGAGGAGAAGGCAGGAACGGGGTACTGATTGGGGATGATCAGCCATGGCTCGAATCAGTGCTGGCTCGAAGGGCCGAATGGCCTACTCCTGCACCTATTGTCTATTGTCTATTGTCTAACCCCATTCTCCTGCCTTCTTCCCGTAACCTCTAACCCTCTTACTAATCAAAAACCTATCAATCTCTGCTTTAAAAATACCCAATGACTTGGCTTCCACATGAGTCTGTGGCAATGAATTCCACAGATTTCACTTTGACTGAAGACTTCAGTTTGATGTGGGTCTGGTGTCATAGGTTCATAGGGTCCAGGAGCAAAATTAGGCCGCTCAGCCCATCAAGTCTCCTCCGCCATTTAATCATGGCTGATCTATCCTTCCCTCTCAACCCCATTCTCCTGCCTTCGCCCCATAACTCCTGACACCCGCACCCTGTATACACATTATCCTGTCTCCAGTACAGCCAGAAAATCCATCTCAGTCTTGAATACATTCACTGACTCCATCTCCAGAGTCTCTGAGGTAAATCCATCCATCCTGACTCTTCAATGGTCAGTAGTCAATGGTGCTTTTTTGTCACATGTACATGTATATGGATATTGGATGTGGAGAGGATGTCTCCACTAGTGGGGGAGACTAGGACTAGAGGTCATAGCCTCAGGATTAAAGGACATTCTTTTAGGAAGGAGACGTTTCTTTAGTTTCCTTAGTCGGAGGGTGGTGAATCTGTGGAATTCTTTGCCACAGAAGGCTGTGGAGGCCAAGACAATTGATATTTTTAAGGCAGAGATAGACAGATTCTTGATTAGTAAGGGCGTCAGGGGTTATGGGGAGAAGGCAGGAGAATGGGGTTAGGAGGGAGAGATAGATCAGCCATGAGTGAATGGCGGAGTAGACTTGATGGGCCGAATGGCCTAATTCTCCTCCGAGAACCTGTGAGCTTATGTAAGAAGGAAACCATTGAGGGGCAAGAACTGCTGACTTGGGCACGCCACTTTGTTACATCCCCAAACCCGGTACGGACTCAGTTACATCCGTAAACACAGCAACAAAAGAAATATTCCTTTCATCTTTATCATTGATATAGACTATAAATAGAGTTGAATAATCTCTTAAGTAACTAGACCAACTATAATATATCAATATAACAGAGCCAATTGAATTAACCGGAAACATGACTCAAGCCGTTGTAAGCAAGACCTTTGAAAGGAAAATAAAGCTGAATGGTGATTGTTACTGGGTAGCAGGATAAAGATTACCGAACAAAGGTGAGTCATTTAGTTTAGTTTAGTTTAGTTTAGTTTAGTTTAGAGATACAGTGCTGAAACAGGCCCTTCGGCCCACCGAGTCCGCACCGACCAGTGATCCCCGCACACATAACACACACACACACACACACACACACACACACACACACACACACACACACACACACACACACACACACACACACACACACACACACACACACACACACACACACACACACACGAGGGACAATTTACAATTAAACACAGCCAATTAGCCAACAAACCTGTACGTCTTTGGAGTGGGAGGAAACCGAAGATCTCGGAGAAAACCCACGCAAATCCCGTAGTCGGGATCGAACCGGGTCTCTGGCGCTGTTAAGGGCCTGCGCCACTTTCACGACCTAATTCACGATCTTTTTTACTTGTGGACATTTTTCATCAGGCTAGAAAAACGGCCCGACCTACTTGATGCCACGAGTACCTAGGACTAGCGAGTATGAGTCAAGGGCAAACTCGGCAGAGGTCGTGAATTTGGTCGTGAAAGTAGGGCAGGCCCTTACGACAGCAACTCTAGCACTGTGCCACCGTGCTGCTTGAGGTGTGAGCTGAGGTTTGGGCTGAGATATGGATGGGCATGACTTTCTTCAATTACAGACCACACATTCAAAGGGGCTGAATGGCCTCATTTTGTTGCTTCAGAGAGTAGACCACGATAAGCTCGTACAGAGGGGACTGTATGTTGCCCTAGATGTGTCTGCTGCCAAGTTTCAGTGAACATACAAACAATTTACCGCACAGTGGAGTAGCGGTCGAGTGTGTTGCCTCACAGCGCCAGAGACAAATTGAACGCAATTGAGAGTTCATTCAGTGGGACTGTTGAGGAACTGAGCGGGTCAGGCGGCATCTCTGGAGAACATGGATAGGTGACGTTTTGGGTCAGGGCCGTTTATGGGTCTTCAGACTAATGGTAGGGGGAGGGAAGAAAGCAGGAAGAGAGGAGAAATAGGACACAGCATGGCAGGTGCACACAGGCAAGGTGGGTTTAGACAGGCAGATGATTGGAAAAGCCAAAAGAGATAAAAGCAGAAGGTGCAAGTCAGGATAGAGGAATTGCGAATTGTGAAGCCAGAGGAAGGAATGTAGGAGAAGGGGGAGGGGGAAGGAAGGGGTGGGGCAAGGGGGAGAGGGAGGGAGGGGGGGGGAGAAAGGGAAAGGGTAGAAGGGGGTGTTAGCGGCTACCTAAAATTGGAGAATGCAATTTTCATGCAATCTAATCAAGTAAGCTAATCAAGTCGAATACGAGTAGGAAGGAACTGCAGATGCTGGTTTAAACTGAAGATGACACAATATGCTGGAGTAACTCAGCAGGACAGGCAGTATCTCTGGAGAGAAGGAATGGGTGATGTTTGGGGTTGAGACTTTTCTTCAGACTGACAGGGGATAGGGAGATACAGAGATAAGGTCTGTAGGTGTGAAAACGAGACGAAGGGGATGGAGATCTAGGAAAATATAGTGTGGGGATTGGAGTTAAACTGGTTAGCAACCAAGGCCATGGTGGACAGAACTGAGCAGCAACGACCAGTCTGAAAAAGTGGCTCGACCCAAAAGGTTACCTATTCCTTTGCTCCATAGATGCTGCATCACCCGCTGAGTTTATCCAGCATTTTTGTCTACCAGCAATGAGCGTCTGGCGTCAGTTGAGAGTTTATAGCCTTCAAAACCTGATGTCTCGTTGATAACTCAGTCCCTGCTATTCACCACCACTGTAAGGAATCTACAGGCACTGTGTTAATGATTATCAAAGCCATGTTGAGGGGATGTAATGTGCTCACTTTGATTATTACCTCCGGGCAAAGGCGTCAAAAGCCAAAAGCTGTTGTGAAATATTCCTTCAGAGCAAAAACAATTAATAAAATGTAACATTAACTTCCTTTCTTCTCTTATAACATAAAACTAGAGGTTGTACATAGAATGGATTACGGTATTACATAGTTGGCACCTAAAATTAGGTGCCACTGTACTGTTTTGTGCTGTATTAACTTCTAATAAAATAAACAAAAAAAAAAAAAAAAAAAAAACTTCCTTTCTTCACGGACACTGCCCGACCTGTCGAGTATCTCGGGAACAGACACAAAATGCTGGAGTGACTCAGCGGGACAGGCAGCATCTCTGGAGGAAATGGATGGGTGACGTTTCGGGTGGAGACCCTTCTTCAGACTGAGAGTCAGGGGGGAGGGGACCGAGTACGGGCGGTACTTAGGACAAATGAATGGAAGATATCCAGAAATCAACAATAATCGAGGAAATGTGGAGCCCACAATGGTCCATTGTTGGCTGTAGGGTTAGGTGTCAACGAGTTATACGGACAGTGGAACTCAGCAGGGCGACTGTAAAACTGGTACAATGAACCACTAGGAGGGCTGGGAGAGGGACGGAGAGAGATAGAGAGAGAGGGAATGTAAGGGTTACTTGAAGTTAGAGAAATCTGGCTTGTAAACTGCCCAAGTTGAAGCTGGGTTGTAAACTGCCCAAGAGAAATATGGGGTAATGTTGCTCTAATTAGCGCTGGCAGTGAAGGAGGCCCAGTGTGGGAATGGGAGGGGGAGTTCAAGTGTTTGGCAACCAGGAGATCGGGTAGAACCAGGGGAAGTTCCTTTTATTTCAGATTAAGATCAATGTTCGCATTATCTTGCACTGTATCTTGTCACATCTTCCTCGGGGGCATTGACACACCATCAGGCACCTACTGAAGGATGGGCAGTTTCGTGACGCAGGCACGTTGAATTTCCAGCTCATATTCTGAAGGGTTAGGATTTTTTCATGAAATAATCACAGCGTATCACGTCTTCATGATGGCTTCTCACTGAAACCTGCTTGGTGTGACTGACTTTTCTGTCAGCTATTTCCTGTTGCCATTGCTCCATGACGGGACATTAACGCCGGCTGCTGCTGTACCAGTGTCTTGTTGTGGGAGCGGGTGTCACCGTGACTCAGTGGGCAGGTTGCTCGTCTCTGACGCAGGGCACTGTGTGAAGGAATTCATAGAAACATAGAAAATAGGTGCAGGAGTAGACCATTCGACCCTTCGAGCCTGCACCGCCATTCAATATGATCATGGCTGATCATCCAACTCAGTATCCCGTACCTGCCTTCTCTCCATACCCCCTGATCCCTATAGCCACAAGGGCCACATCTAACTCCCTCTTAAATATAGCCAATGAACTGGCCTCAACTACTTTCTGTGGCAGAGAATTCCACAGATTCACCACTCTGTGTGGAAAAAAAAATCTCATCTCGGTCCTAAAAGACTTACCCCTTATCCTTAAACTGTGGCCCCTTGTTCTGGACTTCCCCAACATCGGGAACAATCTTCCTGCATCTAGCCTGTCCAACCCCTGAAGAATTTTGTGAGTTTCTATAGGATCCCCCCTCAATCGTCTAAATTCTAGCGAGTACAAGCCGAGTCTATCCAGTCTTTCTTCATATGAAAGTCCTGCCATCCCAAGAATCAGCCTGGTGAACCTTCTCTGTGCTCCCTCTATGGCAAGAATTCCACTGCTGAGGACTTGAAAAAATCCATGCGGGCTCTCCTAATACAGCTCCGAGTTAGAGCTGCAATATCAGAGGTCCTACCTGACAGATGACATCCTTATAGAGGCACAAGAAGCTGGGGTAAACCCCAGCGGGACAGGCAGCATCTCTGGAGAGAAGGAATGGGTGACGTTTCGGGTCAAGACTATTCTTTAGAAACCTCACCCATTTCCATCTCCCGCTGAGTCACTCCAGCTTTTTGTGTCTATCTT
Source organism: Leucoraja erinaceus (assembly GCF_028641065.1). Lineage (NCBI taxonomy): Eukaryota > Metazoa > Chordata > Chondrichthyes > Rajiformes > Rajidae > Leucoraja > Leucoraja erinaceus. The sequence goes on along the minus strand of NC_073405.1, from coordinate 7,328,439 downwards.
CGGTTTAAACCAACATCTGCAGTTCCTTCCTACACAGATGACATCCGTATATTAGGGTGGCACAGTGGTGCAGCAGTGGAGCTGTTTCCTCACTGCGCCTGAGACCCGGGTTCAATCCTGACTATGGGTGCTGTCTGTATGGAGTTTGCACGTTCTCCCTGTGACTGCGTGTGTTTCCTCCTGGTCTTCCAGTTTTCTCCCTCATTCCAAAGACGTGCAGATTTGTAGGTTAATTGGCTTCTGTAATTCTTCTCTAGTGTGTAGGATAGAAATAGTGTACTGGGCCGGCGATCGTTGGTCGGCGTGGACCTGGTACGCCGAAGGGCCCGTTTCTATGCTGTGTTTGCTGCTTTAAAAGGGCATCAATTATACCGGTGCCCAAGGAGAGTAAGGTGACGTGCCTCAAGGACTATCGACCAGTGGCACTAACGCCGATGGTGATGAAGTGCTTTGAGAGGTTGATCATGGAGCAAATCAACTCGTACCTCGACAAAAACCTGGACCCACTACAGTTCGCGTACCGCCACAACAGATCAACGGTGGATGCGATCTCGCTGGCCCTCCACTTCGCACTGGACCACTTGGACAACAAAAACTCATATGTCAGGCTGTTATTCATTGATTACAGCTCGGCATTTAACACAATCATCCCCGCCAAACTGGTTACCAAACTCGCAGAACTGGGTCTCTGCGCATCCCTCTGCAACTGGATCCTCGACTTCCTCATTCACAGGCCACAGTCTGGTCATATTGGTGGAAATGTGTCAGCCTCGATAAAAATCAGCACGGGAGCACCTCAAGGCTGCGTGCTCAGTCCCCTGCTGTACTCACTCTATACCCATGACTGCGTAGCGAACCACAGTGCGAATTCCATCATCAAGTTCACTGACGACACCACTATTGTGGGGCGCATCACTGATGGGGATGAGTCAGAATATAGAAGAGAGATTGAGCAACTGTCAGCACAATAACCTGGCCCTCAACACCAGCAAAACCAAGGAACTGATTGTGGACTTTGGAAGGAGTAGGAGGGGGACCCACAGCCCCATTTATATCAACGGGTCGATGGTTGAAAGGGTCAAGAACTTCAAATTCCTGGGCGTGCACATCTCTGAAGATCTTTCCTGGTCCGAGAACACTAACGCAATTATCAAAAAAGCTCATCAGCGCCTCTACTTCCTGAGAAGATTACGGAGAGTCGGTTTGTCAAGGAAGACTCTCTCTAACTTCTACAGGTGCACAGTCGAGAGCATACTGACCGGTTGCATCGTGGCTTGGTTTGGCAATTTGAGCGCCCTGGAGAGGAAAAGGCTACAAAAAGTAGTAAACACTGCCCAGTCCATCATCGGCTCTGACCTTCCTTCCATCGAGGGGATTTATCACAGTCGCTGCCTCAAAAAGGCTGACAGTATCATCAAAGACCCACACCATCCTGGCCACACACTCATCTCCCTGCTACCTTCAGGTAGAAGGTACAGGAGCCTGAAGACTGCAGCAACCAGGTTCAGGAATAGCTACTTCCCCACGGCCATCAGGCTATTAAACCTGGCTTGGACAAAACTCTGATTATTAATAACCACTTTCTGTTATTTGCACTCTACCGGTTTATTTATTCATGTGTGTGTATATTTATATCATGGTATATGGACGCATTGATCTGTTTTGTAGTAAATGCCTACTATTTTCTGTGTGCTTAAGCAAAGCAAGAATTTCATTGTCCTATACAGGGACACATGACAATAAACTCACTTGAACTTGAACTTGAAATTAAATGCAAGTGAAAATCCCACAACGTCTTTTTAAGAAGACCAAGGAGCTCATTGTAGACTTCAGGAAGTCTAGGGGCGGCACGCACCCCCATCCACATCAACGGGACGGAGGTGGAACGTGTTTCCAGCTTCAGGTTTCTGGGGGTCAACATCTCCGATGCCCTCTCTTGGACCCACAATACCTCAACTCTGGTCATGAAGACTCACCAGCTTCTCTTCTTCCTGAGGAGACTGAAGAAGGTCCATCTGTTTCCTCAGATTCTGGTGAACTTCTATTGCTGCACCATCGAGAGCATCCTTACCAACTGTATCACAGTATGGTATGGCAACTGCTCTGTCTCCGACCGGAAGGCATTGCAGAGGGTGGTGAAAATTGCCCAACGCATCACTGGTTCCTCGCTCCCCTCCATTGAGTCTGTCCAAAGCAAGCGTTGTCTGCGGAGGGCGCTCAGCATCACCAAGGACTGCTCTCACCCCAACCATAGACTGTTTACCCTCCTACCATCCGGGAGGCGCTACAGGTCTCTCCGTTGCCGGACCAGCAGGTCCAGGAACAGCTTCTTCCCTGCGGCTGTCACTCTACTCAACAATGTACCTCGGTGACTGCCAATCACCCCCCCCCGGACACTCCTCCCACAGGAAAATATACTATGTCTGTATACATGTAAATAGATTTATTTATTGAAATCATATTCTATGTCGCTCTTCCAGGGAGATGCTAACTGCATTTCGTTGTCTCTGTACTGTACACTGACAATGACAATTAAAGTTGAATCTGAATCTGAATTAACAAGGGCGAGGGAAGATCCTTCAGGTGTCAACATCTATCAGGACTGTCATATGTTGAGAGAATGGAGCAGCTGGGCTTGTACACTCTGGAGTTTAGAAGGATGAGAGGGTATCTCATTGAAACATGTAAAATTGTTAAGGGTTTGGACGCACTAGAGGCAAGAAACATGTTCCCGGTGTTGGGGGAGTCCAGAACCAGGGGCCACAGTTTAAGAATAAGGAGTAAGCCATTTAGAACGGAGACTAGGAAACACTTTTTCTCACAGAGTGGTGAGTCTGTGGAATTCTCTGCCTCAGAGGGCGGTGGAGGCAGGTTCTCTGGATAATTTCAAGAGAGAGCTAGACTGGGCTCTTAAAAATAGCGGAGTCAGGGGATATGGGGAGAAGGCAGGAACGGGGTACTGATTGGGGATGATCAGCCATGATCACATTGAATGGAGGTGCTGGCTCGAAAGGCCGAATGGCCTCCTCCTGCACCTATTGTCTATTGAATTTGAGGGGTAGCTTTTTCACACAAAGGGTGCTGGGTGTATGGAACGAGCTGCCAGAGGAGGTAATTGAGGCTGGGACTATCGCAACTTTATGGTACATGGTACATGGATCGGACGGGTTCAGAGGGATATGGGCCAAATGCAGGCAGGTGGGGCTAGTGTAGATGGCACATGTTGGTCGGCGTGGGCGAGTTGGGCCGAAGGGCCTGTTTCCACGCTGTATCATTCGACCACTCTTTGACTGCCCTTCAAACACAACCTACCTGTAACTGGCTGCGAGGCATCTCATCGCTGGGTTTGAGCAAGCTGCTAAACTGATGCTACTTTTGTATGGAGTTCCTGGATGAGACCTTTGACTCACAAATTACAGGAGCAATCTTTTGAATGGAATCGGATAAATAATCGGCAGGTCTTTGGGAAAGCTCTGAGGGGGGGGTGCAGTCAACTGGATATGTTCAATGGGTCAGCACAGGCACGACTGGCCGAATGGCCTCTTTCCACATGGTACCAGTCTGTGAGTGGTCACTGCACACTGTGTATGTAACCCACGGGGACTGGTGCAACTGTCAATACAAGATTTGGTTGCCATAAATGAACATTATTCATAGATCTATAGTTTTATAGCATTGCAGTGTTTATATTTACTGCAATAACACACATCATTACATTTGTTTCCAATATTTACAATACTAACATGACATCAAGTTTTCATAGGGAGACATGCCCTTCGGCCCAACTTGCCCATGTCTGCCCAGATGCCTCATCTACGCTAGTCCCATTTGCCAGCATGCGGCTCAAATTCACGCTCATAATTTCTAGAAGCAGAATGAGGCCGTTCGGCCCATCAAGTCTACTCCGCCATTCGATCACGGCTCAATTCGATCATTTCCCTCTCAACCCCAATTTCCTGCCTTCTCCCCATAACCTCCGATGCCTGTACTAATCAAGAACTTGTCAATCTCAGACTGAAAAATATCCATTGACTTGGCCTCCACAGCCTTCTGTGGCAATGAATTTCCACAGATTCACCACCCTCTGACTAAAGAAATTCCTCCTCATCTCCTTTCATGCCTCGTTTTATTCTGAGGCTGTGGTCTCTGGTTCTAGACTGCCATTCTTCTAAACCTTTCATACACATGGTACCTGTTCAAATGTCTTTTAAGTGTTGTTTTAGTATTGGCCGCAACTACACTTAAGTTTACAAGTTATAGGAGTAGAATGAGTCCATTCGGCCCATCGAGTCTACTATGCCATTCATCCATGGCTGATCTTGGCCTTCTCTACACCTGGCCACGCTGAGCCGAATGACCCGTTTCCGTGCTCTCTGCGACTATGGAAACTTGATGTCATGTTCCATATACCCTCTGTGTCAAAGAGTTGCCCATTCAGGCGGGCAATGTCAGACCACCTTTCGCCTTCTGGAAAACATCCCGAGTAATAGCTGGCTCTTTAAAGAGAGACATAACAATCTAATGTTCCAGCTAACATTTAGCTTAGGGATACAACAGGTCCATCGGCCCACTAAGTCTGTGCCAACCAGCGATCACCCTGTGCACTTACACGATCCTAAACACACTAGGGACAATTTACAATTTTTTATCAAAGACCAACCTGCCCGTCTTCAGAGAGTGGGTGGGAACTGGAAGACCCGGGAAAAACCATTTAAAATCCAATTATGATTTTAAAACTCCTGACATTTAAAATCATAATTTTGAGGGAAAAATTCTATTGAAATTGCCAGCTCCTCTCTCGCACCCACTCCTGCCTTTTCTGGAAACAAATATTTTGCAATCACGACCAAACTCCAGCGGAAAAGAACATGGAGCAGGAGAGGAATAAAATAAAAAATGAGCAAAAAGGGGTGGCACGGTGGCGCAGTGGTAGTTGAGTTTAGTTGTATTTCTAAACTAAACTAGTGTGTGAATGGGCAATCGCTGGTCGGCGCGGATTCGGTAGGCCGAAGGGCCTGTTTCCGCGCTGTTATCTCTCAAGTGAAAAGGGAATAGTTGAAGCAGGGAGAGGAGGGTGAGAGTTTGGGGCCTGGTTCAAGATGGCCGACTTTTGCCTCCAGTTTCCGCGCTGTGTCTCTGAACTAAACCAAGCTCTTTTCTGGAAACAAATACTTTGCAATCACGACCAAACTCCAGCTGAAAAGAACATGGAGCAGGGGAAAGAGAAAATAAAAAATGAGCAAAAAGGGGTGGCACAGCGGTAGTTGCTGCCTGACATCACCAGATCCCGACTACAGGTGCTCTACGGAGGTTGTTACGTTCTCCCCGCGACCTGCGTGGGTTTTCTACGAGATCTTCAGTTGCATCCCACACTCCAAAGGCGTACAGGTTTGTAGGTTAATTGGCTTGGTATAAGTGTAAATAGCCCCTAGTATGGGTACAATAGTGTTAATGTGCAGGGATCGCTGGTCGGTGCAGATACGGTGAGCAGAAGGGCCTTTTGTTCCGCGCTGTATCTCTAAACTAAACGAAATCTTAAAAAAAAAATTAACAAATCCACCATCCTTGTTCAAAGACCATTTATTTAAATCTTCAAAATTAAAGTGACAGGTGTGACACACAGCTTCAAGCACAAGACTCAGAAGCAGACAGACGCAGACAGACAGCTGTGCAGGTCAGACAAGTTACAGAAGAGCTCTCAATGCAAATTCCCTACATTGTTAGAAAATAGACTTGCTCCCGGAACGCACAAAACATCTACAGTATAAACAAGAATGCAAATCGTTTCCTTCATTTAAATTTGAAAGAGAATACCGCTCCAGAGGGCGAAGCGTTCAAATGTTCCTCAGTGCTGGAGACGGCTTTTATAACTCACAGGGTTGAACGTGAGAGGAATCAGCGGCTGCTAACATGGCAACCGAGACTTCTTTGTACCCAAACTATAGGGGCAGGGTTCTTCATTGTGGCCTCAGAGCTTCCACTGTCCAGCAACATGTGGTGAAACGACCCCATTTAAACACCGACCAACGTGCAAGCTTCCACTGAGGTTATCCCAATGGCCTATTGATGCAAACTACTTCATCTATTGCATTATCTGCCCTTCCAGAACCCGGTTAGCATTCAGCACAGATAAGGGAAATTACTCAAAAAGGACTTTACACAGGAGTGCAGCTCGTAGGAGCAGAATTAAGCCATTTGGCCCTTCATGTCTACTCAACCATTCAATCATGGCCGAACTATCTTTCCCTCTCAACCCCATACTCCTGCCTTCTCCCTGTAACCCCCCCGACACCCTTACTAATCAAGAATCTATCACTCTCCGCATTAAAAATATCCATTGACTTGGCCTCCACCCCTGTTTGCGGCAATGAATTCCACAGATTCACCACCCTCTGTCTAAAGAAATTCCTCCTCACCTCCTTTCTAAAACGTAAAGGTAAAGCTGGGGGGAAGAACACACTACAATGGCCGCCATAGCCAATTGTTGCAAATGAGAGCCCGCCCCTTCTGAAGTCCAGACGGTCAACTCAAAAAGCGGGAGTAACTCAGCGGGACAGGCAGCATCTCCGGAGAGAAGGAATGGGACTGAAGAAGGGTCTTGACCCGAAATGTCACCCATTCCTTCTCCCCAGAGATGCTGCCTGTCCCGCTGAATTACTCCAGCATTTTGTGTCCATCTTCTATTTAGAAACATAGAAAATAGGTGCAGGAGTAGGCCATTCGGCCCTTCGAGCCTGCACCGCCATTCAATATGATCATGGCTGATCATCCAACTCAGTATCCCGTACCTGCCTTCTCTCCATACCCCCTGATCCCCTTAGCCACAAGGGCCGCATCTAGCTCCCTCTTAAATATAGCCAATGAACTGGCCTCAACTACCCTCTGTGGCAGAGAGTTCCAGAGATGGCAGAGAGTTCCAGAGAGATTTAAACCAGCATCAGCAGTTCTTTCCCACACACGAAAACCACATGGTACCAGGAATGCAACCTATTATCCCCATGTATGGATGGTGTGGGATATATGTACCAAAGCACAGAGACAAGGTTAGCTTAAGGCATACAGAGGCAAATCTCAGCAGACTCAAGATGGTGCAGGTGAAGTGCAAAACTCTTTGAACGCAGCAGTGTTTCTGACGTGGAGGTTCACCTCTGATGTTTTGGCTGTAAACCAGCGGTGGTTTTGTTGGGCTTATGGTGTTACTTGTCTGGAGGACCAGGATGGAAAGAGTGCCCAACATCACCCAACACACGGCAAGTTTGCACTCGACAGCGGGGCAAGGTGATACACAAACCCACCGAGTTGCTCCCTCGTGGTGTACAACTTAAAAGACTTCACACATACTACCAACACGAAAATAGAGCTTTAAAAAAAAATTAAAAAATTAAAAAATTGTAAAACAAGGTGAAAAAATCCACTTGCTTATGACACGGGGGTCAGATGCCTCCTCGGTGAAGGAAGGGCGATCTTGGCAGATTTTTATTAAGGCGTGTTTTCTCTTGGGTTCATCGAAGCTTGTACCAAATGCAGTGTGAGAGAACATGCAAGAGCCATGGCAAAAATTAACATCCAAATAACAAAAGGTGATAAGGAACAGAAGTAGAATTAGGCCATTCGGCCCATCAAGCCTATTCCACCATTCAATAATGGCGGATCTATCTCTGCCTCCTAACCCCATTATCCCCATAACCTCTGACACCCATACTATTCAAGAATCTATCTATCTCTGCCTTAAAACTACCCACTGACTTGTGGCCCCCACAGCCTTCTATGGCAAAGAATTCCACCTTCTGTGGGTAGCCTTTGTGAATGGAGTAAAAAAAAAAAAAAAAAAACAGGACCACAGTTCACAGATTCTGATCAAGAACAGGTTCCAGCTTTAACAAGGTTACTTCCTGGAGGCAGGTTTTGCCAGTTCTGTAGCACTGGTCTTCAGGCAATAGTGGAAAGTCCCTTCCTTGAACAATTCCATACCAGAGCAGCATGGTGGCACAGCTGGTAGAGCTGCTGCCTCACAGCATCAGATTCTCCAGTGATGCTGCTCGTCCCGCTGAGTTACTCCAGCATTTTGTGTCCACCAGCATCTGCAGTTCCTTCCCTCTCAGCACCAGAGACCCATGTTCAACCCCGACCTCAGTAGCAGCCTGTGTGGAGTCTGCGTGGCTTTGCTCTGAGTGCGCCCTTTTCCTTCCACAATCCAAAGACGTGCGGGTTGGGAGGTTAATCAGCCTCTGAAAAACTGTCCTCAGTGTGTGGGGAGAGGATGGGAAGGTGGGATAACATAGGACTAGTGTGCAAGGGTCATCGCTGGGTAGCATGGACTTGGTGGGCCGAAGGGCCAGTTTCCATGCTGTGTCTCTAAACCATGTAAACCTGCTCCGTCCGATATGGTCAAGGTGGTGGGGCCACAGTATTTGTCCCAGGATGATCACTCCATACCTGTGCGTCAGATGCACACACTGTCTCTGTCCCACACAGCAGCAGAAGGCCACAGAATTACAAGGTGCCAACCCTTAGCAAACGGGGTAGGAAATAGCACCATAACCTGGCTCAGCCATCCATTGAATCAGTCAGTCGCAGCCGCCTACCACAACGGCAGTCATTTTATCGTCTCTTGTGTTAAGGGTTGGAGGAGGCGAGAGAGGTGAGAGTCCAGTAACTCTCTGGAGCGGTGCTGCTCAAACCCGCCGTGCGTCTGGCGCCAGTCCTCAGCTGGACCTCCCGCTTCAATCCTTCCTCAGGCTCCGTGGGTCCAAGCAGAGGGAATGACGGCAAAGGCGGCAACGCCCAACGCGACTCGTCCAAAACATCTCCACTGGTCAACAGCATCGCACGCTCCTCGAGGCCTGGATTAAAAACAACAACAGATATTCAGCATCCCACCAAGAGGGTTCTGGAACCTCTACAAGTGATGACAAAACCGAACATCTCACCTACACTCCCATCCTGCCGACTCTTCGCTTGTTCTTCCCCGTGTAGGATCACCTATCCTCCAATACAATTGCTGTACTCTTTTAAAATGTAATTCCTTTCACTTGATTGTACCTGATAAGTTCATATGTTACAGCAGCAGAATTAGGCCATTCGGCCCACGGAGTCTATCCCGCCATTCAATCATGGCTGATCTATCCTTCCCTCGCAACCCCACTCTCCCGCCTTCTCCACATAGCCCCCGACACCATTACTAATCAAGAAGGCGGCACAGCGGTAGAGTTGCTGCCTTACAGCGCCAGAGACCCGGGTTAGATCCCGACTACTGGTGCTGTCTATATGGAGTTTGCATGATCTCCCTGTGGCATGCATGAGTTTTCTCCAGGAGCTCCAGTTTCCCCCCACACTATCAAAACATACAGGTTTGTAGGTTAATTGGCTTGGTAAAATTGTAAATTGCCCCTAGTGTGTGTGTGTGTGTGTGTAGGATAGTGTTAGCGTGCGGGGATCGCTGGTCGGTGTGGACTCGGTGGGCCAAAGAGCCCATTTCCACGCTGTATCTCAAACTGAACTAAACCGACAATCTGCACCTTAAAAATACCTGAAGACACAAAATACTCAGCGGGACAGGCAGCATCTCTGGAGAGATGGAATGGGTGATGTTTCGGTTCGAGACCCCCCACTTCAGACTGTAAAAATACCCAATGACTTGGCCTTCCCAGCCGTCTGTGGCAATGAATTCCACACGGGGTAGCATCCCCATCGGATAGTGAAGCTTTGCACTGTACATCAGTACACGTGACAATAAACCTAAATCTTTAGTCCTTCCTAGGAGTCTAAGGCTCACTTCAGCCGGCATGTCCCCTCCCCCCCCTCTCGGGAAGGGGAGTCCTCCATTTTGTGTAGGTCATCGGGAAGGAGAGCCCTCCATTTTGTGTAGGTCACCTGGTGTTGCACGGCCATTTTGGAATGCAGTTCTCGCCACAGATTGTCCCCTAAAGGCACAATGGGAAGCCTCTGTTGCCATGGAAACTCTCTGCTTGGCTGGCCCACAGTAGAGTGGCCCCTTTAGAAAGATTACTAGCAATTCCCCTCTCTACAGAACTTGCATCTCTACAGCCTCTCCAACCAAGAGCCAAGAGTGTTTTTAATGTCATACGCCCCGAAAAGGAATAATAGAATTCTTACTAGCAGCAGCACAGCAGATATGTAAACATATCAAATATATCATATGTAAACAAAGTTCGGTACATCTAAAAAGCAGACAAATAAATAGACTACAATAGCCCAGGAGCGAAGAAGTCTGCAAAAAGTGGCAAACACTGCACTGTCCATCACAGGTTCTGCCCTCCCCCCACCATCGAACAGATTCACAGGAGTCGCTGCCTCAAAAAGGCAGCCAGCATCGTCAGAGACCCACACCATACTGGCCACGCACTCGCTTCACTCCTGCCATCAGTAAGAAGGTTTAGAAGCCTGAAAACTCTAACGTCCAGGTTCAGGAACAGCCTCTTCCCTACAGCCATTAGGCTATTAAACATCTACAATCTCAAATAGGCTCTGAACTGCATAGACTTGGGGGATTTGGTTTTGTCTTTGTGTGTACGTACACACGTATATTTATATGTACACACACACGTACACACACACATGTACACATGTATATACACACACACAAGCAATAATAGTGCAAAAAGACAAAACCAATGCTCCCAAGTCTATGTATATATACGCAGACAGAACTTTTTTCCGTTTATGATATTGTTTACAGAAATACTAGTATGTTTACATATTCTGTTATGCTGCTGCATGTAAGAATTTCTGTCATTCATTTGATCTATATCCCTTTATCTATCACAGTCTATATCTTTTGTTTCGCTTTTCCCTGAGTCTCGACCCGAAACGTCACCTATTCCTTTTCTCCAGAGATGTTGTCAGTCCCACCGAGTTACTCCAGCAATTTGTGTCTATCTTCGATATAAAAAATATAAAACTTGCAGTCTATGCAGTTGGAAACCAATTTGGAGGTTGTGGCATTTAATAGCCGGATAGTTGTGGGGAAGAAGCTGTTCCTACACCTCCAGCACAGCAGCTGAATACTGGGCACAGTTTAAACACACTCAGAACACCAGCACCCTCCACACAGTGCCTGGTCTGTTCTGCTCCCTTGCTGCTAGCTGCCATTACTATGAACAGCAAGTCAATGTAATCTGACACCTCCCTGCCCCCGACCTTTGACCTGCATGGCTCAGCTGACAGAATTCTCTGGCTTCTCGGTGTTGGGGCATGGCAGTCAACTCCACCCCGTTTCTGCCAGAATGTGTTCCCAGACTTGCCCAGGTTAGTTTAAACAGCCGTTTTACTCCCTACCTACACAATCCCTACCCACGCAACAGCAAGAGGGGGAACCCTGTCAAAGCTATCTCCGACTGATATTTAAAAATCACTCACTCAGCAGCATTAAAACAGGATTATCCGGCTATAATCACATTACCCAGCAGTGCAGCTCGCTGTCACATCCACTTGAGATGCTTGGAATATCCGTAGCCTGCGAGAAGCAGTCAGAGCTGGCTAGAGGGGAACGGCCAAGCAGGCCACACTGGGCCACACTGGGTCACTTGATTGCTTTAAAGGCGACAGAGGGCGGCACAGCTGGTAGAGCTGTTGCCTGGCAGCGCCAGATACCCAGGTTCGACCCCGACCACGAGCGCCGAGAATGTACGTTCTCCCCGTGACCCACGTGGGTTTTCTCCGGGAGCTCCGGCTTCCTCCCACACTCCAAAGACGGGTCGAGGTTTGTAGGTTATTTGGCTTGGTGTAAATGTAAATTGTTCCTTAGTGCCCAATTTCTCCTCCCAGGGACAAACAGGAACCTGTACTTGCTGATCGGACCTGGAATCACATGGACCACCAGCAGCAGGGCACGATCAGGAACCGGGGTAGTCCGCTCTCCAAGGAATGTTGGCGGAACGATATACAGGTCAGCTCAAGAGATTAGACTTTACTACAGGCTTTAGAGATGCAGCGTGGAAACGGGCCCATCAGCCCACCGAGACCATGTCGACCAGCGATCACCCCGGCACTAACACCATCCCTGCACACGAGGGACAATTTACAATTTTATTTTTACAGAAACCAATTACAAAAACCTGTGTAGGAAGGAAATGCAGATGCTGGTTTGTGCCCAAGGTATTTAACCTAAAAACCTGCCGCGTCTTTGGAGTGTGGAGGAAACTGGAGAAAACCCACACGGTTACTGGGAGACTGTACAACCTGTGTGTAGACAGCACCCATAGTCAGGATCGAACCCGGGTCTCCGGCGCTGTGAGGCAGCAACTCTGCAGCTGCTGTGCCGCCCCACTGAGTCTGAAGAGAAGGGTCCCGACCCGAAACGTCACCCATCCATGCCTGACCCACTGAGTTACCCCAACATTTTCCTTGTGTCGACAATTCTTTGTCCACGTCTGTACTGAATGTCGGTGGGGAGAAGGCAGGAACGGGATCACATTGAATGGCGGTGCTGGCTCGAAGGGCCAAATGGCCTACTCCTGCACCTATTGTCTACTGTCTATTGACCCGTGCATGGGACTCGACCCCACACACAAGCCTTTTCTGAGGTGCGAGGACTCTGGCGAGGTTCACAGACTCTGGCAACCCAAGGGTCGCAGTGCCCCTGTGTGAATCACTCCAATCAGTACGGCATCTGGAGAATTTGATTGAAATAGCAGCCTTCAAGAAGGTTGGAAAACACTAGCACACCTTCAAAGGTGAGGCACGCCCAAAACCTGGCCCGGCTGAGTTTTGTCGTTAACTCCTTATGCTCCTCAATTCAGCCAAGATTGCTTGCCATTACATGAGCTATAGGGAGAGGTTGAGTCGGCTGGGTCTCTATTCCTTGGAGCGCAGGAGGATGAGGGGCGATATTCTAGAGTTGTGTAAAATCATGAGAGGAATAGATTGGGTAAATGCACAGAGTCTCTTGCCCAGAGTAGGGGAATCGAGGACCAGATGACATAGGTTCAAGGTGAAGGGGGAAAGATTTAATAGGAATCTGAGGAGTAACTTTTTCCACACAAAGGGTTGGTGGGGATATGGAACAAGCTGCCAGAGGAGGTAGTTTGAGTCTGGGACTATCCCAACGTTTAAGAATCAGTTAGACAGGTACATGGATAGGACAGGTTTGGACGGATATGGACCAAGCGCAGGCAGGTGAGACTAGTGTGGCTGGGACATGTTGGCCAGTGTGGGCAAGTTGGGCCGAAGGGCCTGTTTCCACACTGTATCACTCTATGAGCATTACCTACAAAGTCCCAACCCTCACTCATCAATAACCAGAGAGCGGTCCTGAGCTACCATCTACCTCATTGGAGACCTTCGGACTATCGTTAATCAGACTTTGCCTTGCACTAAACGTTATTCCCTTTTATCCTGTATCTGCACACTGTGGATGGCTCGAATGTAATCATGTATTTGTCTTTCCGCTGACTGTTTACCACGCAATAAAAAGATTTTAACGGTACCTCTGTACACGTGACAACTTGAATGTGTTCAGCCCTATCCCACTGGTTTACTGTGTCATTTACAGGGCCTCCAGCTACAGGGGACGAGGCTTCTGCTGGCTAACTGGTGGCGCAGCGGTAAGAGTTGCTGCCTCACAGCGCCAGAGACCCGACTTCGATCTACGTGCTGTCAGTACAGAGTTTTACGACCCCCCCCACCGTGACCTGCGTAGGTTTTCTCCGAGATCTTCCGTTTCCTCCCACACTCCAAAGACAGAGGTAGAGGTTTGTACGTTAAGTGGCTTGGTAAAATGCGTTTAAAAAAATTGTCCCTAGTGTGTGCTGGACAGTGCTAGTGTGCGGGGATCGCTGGTTGGTGCGGACTCTGTGCCGAAGGGCCCGTTTCTGTGCAGTATCTCTTAATTAAACTAAACCAAACACTGAGGCGAGATAGACACAAAAATGCTGGAGTAACTCAGTGGGACCGGCAGCATCTCTGGAGCTAAAGTGACCTTTACTTCCTCCCTCCCCCACCTTAGTTCTCCGACTAGTTTCACTGCCCTCCTGAATAATTTTACTGTTTGTTTGCCTCGTGGTCACCTTCCCCTCAGCCAGCATTGAACCATTGTACATTTCCTTAATCATCGACCACTTTGATCTGTCCTTTCCACACGTTACATGCTATTTGTGCTCTTCTATATATCTGGTCTCTCTCCCTCTCTCTCCCCCGACTCTGAAGAAGGGTCTTGACCCAAAATGTGGGGTGGAAGATTGCAACCTTCACATGGTCAGCCCTGTTTCGACGAATGCAATTAACTCGACGTGCACAAACAGAAGATCAAATCGAACAAGTTGTCCAACAACTTTAGGCTGTGCATGCCACACGAAAGAAGAAGATCCTAAACGTCACCCATCCCCTCTCTCTGCCTGTCCCGCTGAGTAACTGCGGTATGTACGTGGTGCCAGGGTGGTGGTTACCTGAGGGCGCTTGTGTTTTGGCGACGGTCCTACACGGAGAGATACTTCCAGGTGCTGACGAAGGCGGTGGGAATGAGGGCGTAGGGCACGGTGGTGACGTTGCTCCAGGAGTCGGTGGAGGCATCGTAACAGTCCAGGGTCTTACAGCGCTGGTCGCCAAAGTAACCGCCAACCACGTAGAGACGGTTGCCGGAGGCGACTGAGTGGCAGCTGACTCTCCGGGCCGCCACATCGCCGAACTTGGACCACTGGTAGGTGTCGGTGTTGAAGCGGTAGGCGGAGTTTGCCGAGATCTCGGTGTCGCCGCCGATGACCACGATGTGGTCGCCCACCACGGCGGCGGAGGTGTAGCGCCAGGGCTGCGGGCACTTGGCGGGCACGGTCCAGCGGTTCTCGGCCGGCGAGTAGCACTGCACCCGCGGCAGCTTCTCCCGGTTGACGCTGGTGCCGCCGAAGACGAAGAGCTTGAGTTTGGCGCCCACCACGGCGGCGTTGCTCACCCCCTCGCGCAGCGGGGCCACCAGCGTCCACTTGTTGGCCTGCGGGTCGAACTGCTCCACCTGCTTGACCGAGACGGAGGGCGAGGCGGGCAGGGTGGCGCTGACCGCCGTGTGCCCGCCCACCGCGTACAGGCACGCGTCCAGCTCCGCCGTGCCGTGCCCGTACCGCGCCAGCAGCATGGGGGCCGCCTTAGCCCACTCGTCGTGCAGGGTGTCGTACACCCAGACGTCCCGGGACACCCCGTTCTCCGAGCTCCTGCCCCCCGTCACGTAGACCTTGCAGCCGATAGCGCAGGCGCTGCACTCCTTGCGCGGGCTGGGGATGTCCGCCTTGGGCGTGACCGCCTTGGTCTTCTGGTCGATGGCGTAGATCTTGTCGCAGGCGAAGGTCTGCCCGCCCAGCAGCAGGATGTCGTGGTTGACTTTGCGGGGACGGGCGCAGAGCAGGGTGACCACCCCGTCGTTCTGCAGGATCCTCAGCTTGCAGGAGATGGCCTCCTCCACCACCCCCCGGCCCAGTTTGTGACCCGCCACCAGATCCTCGCCCAGCACGCTGTTGTACAGGTAGGACTGGGGCAGCAGGGCCAGGCGTACACAGCGCAGGAGTTCGGGCAGGTGCTCCAGCCTCCGCTGCAGGTCGTGCTTCACCCAACCCATCACCGCCTCGTACACCAAACTCTCGTCCTCCACCTCCAGGTCTTCACTGAGGACCAGCTCCAGCAGCTTGTCCACGGGCAGGCCCAGGAAGTCTTCGGTGCGATACAGGACGGTGAAGTAGGCCAGGCACGTCTGCCAGGAGAGCTGGAAGAGCTGCTCGCACTGGTGGGCGTCGGACAGGAGCATCATGCCCAGGCAGTTCATGGGGTGCAGGTTCTTCTCCAAGAACTCAGCCGAGGCGTCGCGGATCTCGTGGAACTGCAGCATGTCGCTGGCCTCCAGCAGCGACTCGGCATTCTCCTCGTTGATGAGGACGCGCGCGGTGTAGGCGTAGTCCAGCAGCAGCTCCAGCACCTCGGGGTGCAGCGAGTCGTGGAAGTTGACCGTGCCGTCCCGGCTCTCCTTCATGCCGCCGGCGAACATGGCCTCGAAGTAGCGGCTGCAGGAGGCCAGCACCGCCCGGTGGCACTGGAAGGTGCGGGCGCCCGCGCACAGCGTCACGTCCGTGAACAGGTGGCGCTTGCGCAGCAGGTTGAGGTGGGTCAGCAGGCTGTCGGCGTGCGACGGCTTGTGGAACAGTTGGATGTTCATCGAGCCCGAGCTGGAGCGAGACTTGCGGTTCTCGTGCACCGTTACTGACATGCTGCCGAGAGAGGAGACAGAGAACAGGACGTCAACACCGGCACCATCCAGACCCCGGCACATTCCCATCAAACCCAGCCCATTCCCATCAAACCCAGCCCATTCCCATCAACCCCAGCCCATTCCCATCAAGCCCAGCCCATTCCAGACCCCAGCCCGATTCCCATCAAACCCAGCCTGACCCAGACTCCAGCCCATTCCCATCAAACCCATATACAGCAATTCGTTCTTCCCCCGCACAATTAAAGCATGGAATAATCTCCACCCAACTATAGTTACCCAACCAGGTGCAACTAAATTTAAAGTAGCTCTTTCTTCCCAATAACCCTTTCTGGCTTAAGCCCTCCCTTCACCACCTCCAGTTTAAATTCCATTTGGAATATGTTGGAGGACCAATAAACCAAGAACCCAGCCCATTCCAGACCCCGGCCCAATCTCATCAAACCCAGCCCATCCCCCATCACAACCTGTTTACGTGCTCTATCTGTAAAGTCTAGAGGTGATATTTAGGGGTTGGGCCATTCTTCAGACTGATGGATCATGATCTAAGTTTAGACCATGTTTAGCACAGGCTTGCATTGCGGGCCCTAAGAGATAACTTGGTGATTAAGTATCTTGGACATGTATCTTGAATTCCTTGAACACTCTTCGTTGTCCAAGATACTTGCACTCAGAATTCCAAAGAGGTACAGGTGTGTAGGTCAATTGGCTTCAGTAAAAATTGTAGATTGTCCCCTAGTGTGTAGGATAGTGCTAGTGCACAGGGAGGGTGATCGCTGGACGGCACGGACATGGTGGGCCGAAGGGCCCGTTTCCTCTCTGTATCTCTAAAGTAAACTGCACACCTCCCGTAAACGGAATGGCACAGTCTCTTATCCTTCAGAGCCTTACCTCGGAATCAGAACAGGGCGCCTGACCATGGGAATGTGGTAGAGACCAGCTCCCGTCGCCCGGCCTATGGTTCATTACACAAATTGCCGCTAGCAATCGCTCTGGGAAGGACACAGTCGGGGCCCAACCCAATATTGTGTTAAAACACAAAGGTGGGAAAATGTGCACCACTGTGCCTGCACAATGGATATTAGTTCGCCAGAATGGGTGGAGGCCACCAATTACTAGTACAGAGCCCTGCAGCTCATCAAACATGGCACCTTCCTCTAGATCACTGACTAATGTAGAGTTAACATCAATGACTAACGCAACAACTTGGGCTCAACAGAAGACGACTATATATTAAATCTTCCTCCAAGTGCACACACATTTCCAGATTCTATCCATGAAACGCCCAGCTCAGATTTGTTCACCTCCCCCACCCCCCCCTTCCTCCTCCCACCATCGCCCCTCCCCCGCCCACCCTATTCCCCTCCCACCCACCATCCTCTCTCCTTCCCACCCCCCCCCCCCCCCCCCCCCCCCTCCCCACCTAACCCTACTCCAACACTTTTTGTCTATCATGTGGAAGTTTTGTTTATTTAGTTTACGGTTCGTGTCATGAGGTACAGTGGAAAGCTCTCTGGTGCTTGCGTGCTATCCTGTCAAAGAGTGCAAAGACAGAGAGGGTAGGGCTGAAGATGTACTGGTTGGGTTGCTCCTGGGCCTGGCCAAGCTGGCCATCCGCGAGTCACGTCGCCAGGCGGTGGAGGGACGTACCCGAACCGGCTGCCTGCCCCTTGTCCGGGGTTACGTCCGTGCCCGGGTGGGGTGGGGTTAGAAAGATACATGGTAAAGGGTAGTTTAATGAAGCTCAAAGGTCTCCAGCGTGGTGGACGGGAGGAGGACAGGACGGCATTGTCACCCTCAAGCCGCCATTGTTGGCACGGTCAGGACTGGGATTTGAACCCACGGTCACCTAAATCTGGATGCTTGCCCTGAACCAAGCCTGCAGGGCTCGACATGAAAGGATTCAGCCATAATATAAAGATCCTCCTTGCAGTGTAGACAGTAACAGGAAGGCAGATGAGTGTATGTGGGGGGGGGAGAGCTAATCTTTGACCGAATAAAAAGAATTCCACGCATGCTTCCTTAGAGCAGTAGAATCCTTTTATCCCTGGCTTTGTGGGGGGAAGCCAAGTCCGTTTGAAGATTTAAAGACGTCTTTTCATGTGTGCAGCCGTGAAGTAAAGAGGAATGCCAGTGGTTCAGTCACTTCCTGCACTTGGCTGAAATTATATATAATTACACAAAGGGTGGGGGTGGGGGAGGGGGGGGAAGACTGCCTCTCACAGACCAGGGACAAGACAGCTAGCGTAATGCACAGGAGATTGGCCCCTCAGCACACAGCTAGAGTTTAAGACTCACAGCAGATTCCCAGTGGCTCGTGTTCACCCCCTGCATCAATCACCAGAGGGGTACAAATTCAGCGCACAATGTTGTGGATAGACACAAAATGCTGGAGTAACTCAGCGGGACAGGCAGGTTCTCTGGAGAGAAGGAATGGGCGATGTTTCGTTTCAATGGGATTCGTCACCCGTTCCTTCTCTCCAGAGATGCTGCCTGCCCCGCTGAGTTACTCCAGCATTTGGTGCCCATCTTTGCTTTAAACCAGCACCTGCAGTTCCTTCCTACACACAATCTTGTGGACCCAGTGACATGGTCCTGCAATGGGGATGTCACTGTGTATGTCATGTTGTCACTTGCGGGCGGAGCACCAAAGCAAATCCCTTGTATGTGAATACTTGGCCAATAAACCTATTCATTCATTCATTCATGTGCCCCCAGACAGATAGCAGTCGCTTCATGAGACAACAGGTGGCCAAACACTTGGTGATGGAAGTTTACAAGCAAAAAAAAAAAATCGTATTCCTATCATCCATACAATATGGGCGGCACGGTGGCGCAGAGGTAGAGTCCCTGCCTCACAGATACTCTGTGCATTAGCGTGGTGCTTTGGTGGGAGGTTGACATGTACAAATTTGGCATTGAAATCATTTTATCATCGACAACACAAAAACTTAATGGGAAGGTGGTTCCCTGTAATAAATGCTAAATTTGTACATGGTAACCTCCCACAAAAGCAATTTTGCAGGTGCACCGATTACTTTGTCCATTTAGTTTAGAGATACAGCGCAGAAAGGGGCCCCTTCGGCTCATCGAGTCCGCGCCGACCAGCGATCCCGGCACACTAACACTACCCTACACACTAGGGACAATTTACAATTAAACCAAGCCAATTAACCTACAAACCTGTTCTTCTTTCTTGTGGGAGGAAACCGGAGAAAACCCACGCTGGCCACGGGGAGAACGTAAACCAAGGGAAAAAGAGAATCTTTACCCAAAACATCACCTATTCCTTTTCTCCAGAGATGCTGCATAACCCGCTGAGTTACTCCAGCTTTTTGTGTCTATCATTGCTTTTTTAGCCAGCATCTGCAGTTCCTCCCTGCACACGAGAACTTACAAACTCCATACAGACCAGCACCCGTAGTCGGGATCGAACCCGGGTCTCTGGCGCTGTGAGGCAGCAATTCTAACGCTGTGCCACCCTTGACTCCCACTAGTTAAACAGCCCTTGTATCTCCCATCAGCTTCACGGCTGAGTCTCGAACCAAGCCCAGCACCCCAGGCTTCTGGGCAGAGGCCCCAACTTGTACCAGTGCGAGGCAATGCCTGCAGACTTCACCCCTGGGTCTAACATTAAGCCCCCCCCCCCTCCGTTTTTTGTTCTGAGCTCCACCAGAGAAAATGAACATTCAATTTCTCAAATGACTTCTTACAAGACCTCAAATGAATCCAGTCTTCACCTTTCACACTCCAGTGGATGGATACCAGCTCAGTGCAAGAACTGGATCCTAATTTAACCCCTGAACTCCCACTATTTAAACACCCGTTTTCGCACAAAATGGTTAATCTGAAAGATCGGTAACAACTGTCCCCAACAACTCTCGCCAACTTCTACAGATGCGCTGCAGGAAGCATTTTAATCGAGGTGTGTTATTGCATGGCTCGGGAACAGCTCCATCCAGGACCACAAGAAATTGCAGAGAATTTGGGGACACAGCCCAGACCATCACACAAATCAACTTCCCTCCCATTGACACCATGTACACTTCACGCTGCCTCGGCAAGGCCAGCAGCATCATCAAGGACCAGTCTCAACCCAGTCACTCTCCCCTCTGACAAGAAGTATAGAAGTGTGAAAACGCACACTGCTCTCTCCGTTCTCTTCCTTTCTTTCCCCACCCCACCCCCCTCCCAACATCAGTCTGAATAGACAATAGGTGCAGGAGGAGGCCATTTGGCCCTTCGAGCCAGCACCGCCATTTAATGTGATCATGGCTGATCATCTCCAATCAGTACACCATTCCTGCCTTCTCCCCATAATTCCCATACTCCGCTATCTTTAAGACCCCTATCTGACTCTCTCTTGAAAGCATCAAGAGAACCTGCCTCCACCGCCCTCTGAGGCAGAGAATTCCACAGACTCACCAACCACTCTCTGTGAGAAAAAGTGTTTCCTCATCTCCGTTCTAAATGGCTTGCCCCTTATTCTTAAACTGTGGTCCCTGGTTCTGGACTCCCCCAACAAGGATCCGAAACATCACCTATTCCTTCTCTCCATAGATGCTGCCTCACCCACTACGTTTCTCCAGCATTTTTATCTACCTCCAGATTCAAGGATAGTTTCTTCCCAGCTGGTGATCAGGCAACTGAACCATCCTGTCACCAACTAGAGAGCAGTCCTCATTGGAGATCCTTGGACTATGTTTAATTGGACTTAGTCCAAGAGTCCCCAATGAGGTAGATGGTAGCTCAGGACCGCTCTCTATGTTTAATTGGACTTTATATTGCACTAAATGTTATTTCCTTTCCCCTGTATCCATACACTGTGGACGGCTCGATTGTCCATCATGTATTGTCTTTCCACTGACTGGATAGCACACAACAAAAAAAGCTTTTCACTGTACCTCAGTACACGTGACAATAAACTAAACTAAAATAAAACCAGGTTTTTTTTTCAGTAGAAACGAAGGAACTGCAGATGCTGGGTTAGACAAAACGACACAAAGTGTTGGATGGAGTAACTCAGCAGGTCAGGTAGCATCTCAGTAGAGCACGGATAGGCGGCGATTCTGAAAACACAGGCCTTGCCTCTAAACATCATTCATTAAACAAAATCCCCAAATCTATTGTGTAGGAAGTAACTGCAGATGTACACCGAAGATAGCCCCAAAAAGCTGGAGTAACTCAGCGGGTCAGGCAGCAAGCAGCATCTCTAATCTGCCATGCTGCCTGACCCGCTGAGTTACTCCAGCATTCTGTGTCTTTCTCCCCAAATCTATTCCTGATTTTGGCTACAATCAGCAAACAAGCCCTCAGCCGCCTTGGGTAGAGAATCACCAGGATTCTCTATCCTCTCTAGGTGCGACCCGTTCATTGTGAAACGACCAGAGAGAGATTGGACCGGTGGGAAAACCAACACTGCCAAAAATTTAAAAAAAAAAACAATTTATGAAGGAACTGCAAGATGCTGGTTTACACCCAAGATAAGACACACAAAGCTGGAGTTACTCAGCGGGTCAGGCAGCGTCCGAAGAGGGGTCTCAGCACGAAACATCGCCTATTTTGCACCTAATTTTGCATTTTGCACCTATTTTCTATGTTTCTATTCCTTCTCTCCAGTGATGCTGCCCGACTCCGGAGTTACTCCAGCATTTTGTGTTAAAAAAATTTTTTTAAAAGCTCCAGCTTTGGAGAATTGAACGCTGCTCGCTTCTACTCCGCTCTGTAATACATGGATCACAGAAGCGAAAACTCAACGACAGTGCAAAATGGGCACATCTTCTTCCAGCTTCCTCCCTCCCCCCCCCTTTGCCCGTGGGACCTTGCCCGGACCTGTTTCCTCCTACAACGCTTGCATATGCAACGCAGAGCAGGACACACACACACACAGACCAGTCGTTGCAGAAAGTTCTCCCCGCAGAAAGGCTGCAGAACTTTCTGTTCTACCTCCACCCCCCTTTAGTAAAACTCTGCACAACCTACCTCGAGGCCTTGAAGAAGGAACGAGTCGCGGCTTTACAGATCCGTCCCAGATGGCGGTGTGAAGGAGAGAGCAGTGATTCTACAGACGGATGAGAGGAGGTGCACTCAGTGGCAGCGCTTTGCAAAAAAAGAAACTTGGCACTGGACTACTCCTAGCGCATGGTCTCTGTGCTCCACGCACCGTCCTCCCTCTCACTTCTCATCCCCCTGCAGCTCTCGGCAAAGATCTTTGGCTCTCGGTACATTTATGGAGCGGTACTCCCCACCCACCTTGTGGGAGGTTCCCACTCCGACTTAGTAACAACCCACAATGAAACAAACCCTCGATCAATTCCCACCAAGGACCTTTACCCCAGAAACTCAGCCCTTCAGCTAAACCTCCCCTCACCTCCTCCCCCCTCTCTCTTCATCTCTCTCCAAAACATCAATGAAAACAAACGCACAAACTTCTCTTTCAAAATGTATGTGTAGTCACAACTTTATTTTACGAAAAACACACACACACAAAGGGAGCGCTCAGTTTGACTGACGCTGGTCCTGGCGAATGGAGAAGGCAGGATGTAGGTTCCTTTGTAGACACATCAGAATATTGACAAGGCTGTCGTCAAATCAGTAGCGAGAGGGGAAGAGCTTTTTTTTGGCAAGAGTGACTCTTGTAAAATGATACTTGCCCCAGCTGGTCAAATATTTCCTCCCGACTTTGTGAGTCTCTGCGCTTTCAGTGGAAGGGAAGAGCTGCAATATAATGTTTGTTTAATCTCCCGGCGAGATAAAGGCGGTGAATCTGTGGAATTATTGGCCACAGAAGGCTGTGGAAGACAATAGACAATAGGTGCAGGAGTAGGCCATCCGGCCCTTCGAGCCAGCACAGCCATTCACTGTGATCATGGCTGACTCCGCTATCTTTAAGAGCCCTATCTAGCTCTCTTTTGAAAGTATCCATAGACCACAGACTCACAACTCTCTGGGTGAAAAAGTGTTCCCTCATCTCCGTTCTAAATGGCTTACCCCTTATTCTTAAACTGTGGCCCCTGGTTCTGGACTCCCCCAACATCGGGAACATGTTTCCTGCCTCTAGAGTGTCCAAACCCTTAACAATCTTATATGTTTCAATAAGATACCCTCTCATCCTTCTAAACTCCAGAGTATACAAGCCCAGCTGCTCCATTCTCTCAGCATATGACAGTCCCGCCATCCCGGGAATCCCGGCCAAGTCAATGGATATTTTTAAGGCAGAGATAGATAGATTCTTGATTAGTACGAGTGTCAGGGGTTATGGAGAGAAGGCAGTAGTTATGGGGTTAGGAGGGAGAGATAGATCAGCCACGATTGAAAGGCGTGGTAAACTTGATGGGCCGAATGGCCTAATTCTGCACCGTCCCTCATAATTGTTCTTCAATCTTTTTTTGGTTTCAGCTTCTGTTGAGGAGATATATTTTCCCTAAAACACAATGGGCACAAAATTCTGGATTAACCCAGAGGGTCTGGCAGCATCTCTGGAGAAAAGGAACAGGTGACGTTTCGGGTCGAGACACTTCCTCAGACTGAGAGTCGAGGAGAGAGGGAAACTAGAGGTATGAAAAGGTACAAAGAGCAAATGAATGAAAGGAACGAAAAGAACAAATCAAAGCCAGCAACGTTGATCACGGAAAGGTGGAGCCCACAATGGTCCATTGTTGGCTGTGGAGAAGGTGATAACGAGTGGATATAAACAGTGAAAGTCATCAGGACTACAGTGAAACTAATAGGATGACTAGGGTGAGGTTGCAAGGGTTACTTGAAGTTATAGAGAAATCAGTATTCATACCGCTGGGTTGTAAGCTGCCCAAGCGGAATAATTGGGCAGCTGGTTATTGAAATGTGGAAACCCATCGGCCCATCAATTGTTACTATCACATTTGACCTTAGCACCCAGCAATAGACAATAGGTGCAGGATTAGGCCATTCGGCCCTTCGAGCCATTCAATGTGATCATGGCGAATGAACCTGAACCTTGTCAAGCCCGATAAGAATTTTATGGAATTGAATAAGGTCACCTCTCATTCCTCTAAACCTTACAGGGGAAAAGTCTGGTCTGCTTAGTTGCTCTTCGGATGACAGACCTGCCACCCCAAGAATGAGAAAGAAAGAACTAACTGCAGATGCTGGCTGCTGATGTGAAGCGTCACCTATCCGTTTTCTCGTGAGATGCTGCTTGAACCGCTGAGTCACTCCACCACTTTGTCTTTTTTTTTTTGTATCCCAAGAATCAGTCTGGTGTTCTAGTTTTAGTTTCGTTTTGAGATCCAGCGCGCAAACAAGCCCTTCGGCCCACCGAGTCCCCTGCCGACCATCGATCCCCGCACATTAACACTATCCTATACTATGGACAATTATGTTACATTTTTTACCAAGCCAATTAACCTGCACGTCTATGGAGTGTGGGAGGAAACCGGAGATCTCGGAGAAAAGCCACGCAGGTCACTGGGACAACGTACAGACTCCGCACAGACAAGCACCCGTGGTCGGGGTTGAACCCAGGTCTCTGGTGCTGCAAGCGCTGTAAGGCAGCAACTGCACCACTGTGTTTTTGTACTATAGGGTGATTTCACTAAAGGTCACTGGAGCGTAGATCCGCACCCACGTGACCAAAATTCTCAAGTGGAGGACACTCAAGGGTTCGGTACATGTTAGTGGATGGGAAAAAACGCATTTTCCCACCCGTTAAAAACATAGAAAACGGCGAGGTTGTGAGCTGCAATTTACTGTGCCAGTCGGGGTGACCGTGAGGCACAGCTACCTAGATTTACAGGGGGGAAAAAAAAGATAGCGAGTAAGGTAAATTCAAGAGGGAACTGAAGGTGCCAAACCGGCGGAAATGAACAGCCAACATTTGCCGTGGATATTTACAGGTCCAAAATATCGGGAATTATCGCGTTTGCTCGCTGAATTTATCAAAAGTAAGTTAATAATGACTTACTTTTGATGAAATTCAGCGAGCAAACGCGATAATTCCCGATATTTTGGACCTGTAAATATCCACGGCAAATGTCGGCTGTTCATTTCCGCTGGTTTGGCACCTTCAGCTCCCTCTTGAATTTACCTTACTTGCTATCTTTTTTAATTTTCCCCTGTAAATCTAGGTAGCTGTGCCTCACGGTCACCCCGACTGGCACAGTAAATTGCAGCTCACAACCTCGCCGTTTTCTATGTTTTTAACGGGTGGGAAAATGCGTTTTTTCCCATCCACTAACATGTACCGAACCCTCGAGTGTCCTTCACTTGAGAATTTTGGTCACGTGGGTGCGGATCTACGCTCCAGTGACCTTTAGTGAAATCACCCTAGTGGTGACATTTTTTTTAATTAATTTTTTTTTTTCTATTTTTTAATTTCGTTATTTCCACCTCCGTGGAGGTGGAAATAACGAAATTAAAAAATAGAAAAAAATTAAAATAAATTAAAAAAAATGTCACCAATAGTACAAAAACACAGTGGTGCAGTTGCTGCCTTACAGCGCTTGCAGCACCAGAGACCGCTACCCCCCCTCTCATATTGGTGACATTTAATTCTCTATTAAAAGTTATCATTCCAAACTAACTGGCTCAACATGGGCGGCACAGTGGCGCAGCAGATGAGTTGCTGCCTTTCTGCGCCAGAGACCTGGGTTCGATCCTAACTGCAGGTGCTTTCCGTGTGGAGTTTGCACGTTCTCCCTGTGTCCGCGGGGGGGGGGTTTTTCTCCGGGTGCTCTGGTTTCCTCTCACATTCCAAAGACGTGCGGGAGTCTGTGGGGGAAATGGCGTCTGTAAATTGGGGCAGGATGGAACTGGCGATTGTGGTCGGCGTGGAGTCAGTGGGCCGGTTTCCGTGCTGCATCTCGAAAACTAAACCATTAAAGGGAAACAAACACAAAGCGCTGGAGTAACTCAGTGGGTCAGGCAGAATCTCTGGAGAGAAGGAATAGGTGACGTTTTGTGTCGGAATCCTTCTTCAGACTCCAATCTGAAAAAAAGGAAATTGGCCCGAATTGACACCTATTCCTCCTCTCCAGAGATGCTGCCTGACCCACTGAGTTACTCCCGTATTTTGTGTCTCTCTTCGGTATAAACCAGCATCTGCAGTTCCGTCCTAACCTACCCATTAAAGGACAGGGTCCATGTCTCTATGTTGGGCTGTGGGCGGTGAGTGGAGCAGTGTATTAGCCTAGAGCTGGCGATCTGCATGGGGCAGCAGCAGTAACACACACTAGCTTTTCCACACAATACCCAGACTGAGACGGGCAGTGTGTGGTTTGAAAATGAAGGGAACAATTGCTTGCTTCTTTCACCTCGATGCTGGCAGACTGCTGATGGCCGGGGCACAAACTGCACATTGTGTTCACCCCCCCCCTACACTTACAGCGCTCTGCAATGCTTGTCTTACCCAGCCCATTGCAACATGAGCCGGCCTTTCAGTCCCTCGAGACTGTTGCTCCATTCAGTTCGATGAAGGTCGATTGGTATCTGAGCCTCCGCTACCCAGCCCGCTCAATGGGCCCACTCGCCCCCCTGAAGGGACAGTTCCGGACCAACAGCGCAGGAACAGGCCCTTCGGCCCACAATGTCCATGCCGAACAAGATGCTAACTCAAAGTAATCTCCTCTGCCTGCGTGTGGGTGTATGGAACGAGCTGCCAGAGGAGGAAGTTGAAGCAGGGACTATCCCAACATTTAAGAAGCAGTTAGACAGGTACATTGATAGGACAGGTTTGGAGGGATATGGGCCAAATGCTGGCAGGTGGGACTTGTGCAGCTGGGACATGTTGGACGGTGTGGGCAGGTTGGGCCGAAGGGCCTGTTTGCACGCTGGATCACTCTATGGCCAACCCTGGGAGAGAACAGTCTGCCACTTGCTGTTCTGCTACTGTCACTTGAGTTAGATAGAGCTCTAGGGGCGAGTGGAATCACGGGATATGGGGAGAAGGCAGGCACGGGTTGCTGATTGTGGATGATCAGCCATGATCACAATGAATGGCAGTGCAGGCTCGAAGGGCCGAATGGCCTCCTCCTGCACCTATTTGTTATGTTTCTATATTTGCCCTTCTATACAGCCTGGCTCGCATAGTCACACAGAGTGAGGCCCAGCGCAAATTGGAGGAACTGCACCTCATACTTCGCTTAGGCAGCTTACAACCCAGTGGTGTGACTATTGATATCTCTAACTTCAAGTAACCCTTACTTTCCCCTCTCTCTCCATCCCTCCCCCACCCTAGTTCTCCAACTAGTTTCACTGCCCTGATGAATCTCATTGAACGTCTGCCTCCTTGTCGCCTTCCTCTCAACTAACAATGAACTATTCTACATTTCCTTCATCATCTTCTGCTTCGTTCTCACACTCCCCACCCCCCCCCCTCCAAATCTCTAGACTCCCTCTCCTCTCCTCTCCTCTCCTCTCCTCTCCTCTGTCCCAGTCTGAAAAAGAGCCTCGCCCCATTCCTTCACTCCAGTGATGCTGCCTGTCCTGCTGAGCTATTCCAGCATTTTGTGTCTTTCTTCGAGTCGTAGTCTACACAGTGTTTGTACATTCTCCCTGGGATAGCGTGGGTTTGCTCCGGGTTATCTGGTTTCCTCCCATATCCCAAAGACGTGCAAGTTTGTAGGTTGATTGGTTCTGCAAAATTGCCCCTTACTGTGTAGGATGTGAAACTGGGATAACATGGAACTAGTGTATAGGTGATCGCTGGTCGGCATGGTCTCGGTGGGACAATGAGCCTGTTTCTACGCTGTCTCTCTAAATCAAACTAAACTAATCACGTGCAGGCAGAGGAGATACTTTAGCTTGGCGTCATGCTCAGCATGGACATTGTGGGCCGAAGGGCCTGTCCCTGTGCTGTACTGCTGTGTGTGCATCCCCTTCCAGATGCTGAAGTGCTGCTCAGGCTACTGGGCGGACCAGCCTATTCAACTGGGGACATGGAGGCACTGTAACTGAAACTGTGCCAACAATCTTGCCACAGTGGGCTGGCTGTAAATCAATGTGGCCTCGGCAAGATTGTTTCACCAGCAGTATCGTCCCAGGATGAGTCTCTTCCCAGTCATTTCCACTCCCATCAGGCAAGAGACATTTGGAAATGCACACCCACTGATTCAGGGACAGTTTCTTCCCAGCTGTTATCAGGCAATTGAACCGTTCCCCTCACCCCCACAAGAGGGCGGCCCTGAGTTCACATCTACCTCATTGGAGACACTCAAACTATCTTTAATCGGACTTTATCCTGCACTAAATGTTGTACCTTGTATCCTGGATCTGTAATACTGCTGTACTCAATAACCAAAAGTCTGTCGCCTCCTTTTGCTCTGGTGTTTTATTTCATTCACATGTTTAAACTATAATGTTTTATTCTTAATTGTTTACTGTATGTCGTGTTGTTACTTGCGGGCGGAGCACCAAGGTAAATTCCTTGTATGTGAACATACTTGGCCAATAAACGTATTCATTCATACACAGTGGACGGCTTGATTGTTAATCATGCATCGTCTTTTCCCTGACTGGATAGCATGCAACAAATATAGCATTTCGCTGTACCTCGGTACACGTGACAATAATAAACGACACTAAACACTTTTTCCTCACAGAGAGTGGTGAGTCTGTGGAATTTTCTGCTTCAGAGGGCGGTGGAGGCAGGTTCTCCGGATACTTTCAAGATAGAGCTAGATAGGGCTCTTAAAAATAGGGGATACGGGGAGAAGGCAGGAACGGGGTACTGATTGGGGATGATCAGCCATGATCACATTGAATGGCGGTGCTGGCTCGAAGGGCCGAATGGCCTACTCCTGCACCTATTGTCTATAGTCTATTGTCTAAACCTAGCAATGCCTAATCCTGAGTGCGTGTGGGAGAGAGAGAGAGAAACAGAGAGAGAGAGAAAGGACCTGTTTTCTGTTTGGATTTATTGCCACTTCTTTCTTCGTAGTTCAGGCAAGTGTTGATGAAACAGCTTCCACAACCCGACAGTGACTGTGTCCCAGCAGCTCACCTCTGATCTTTCTCTTTAAGGTTCCACACCCATTATGCTCGTCCCATTTCGAAAGTTAACCATCTACTGGTTAATTGACCGGAGGAGGTGAGAGGAGCGGAAATCACAGCACTAGCACTTCACATCATGACAAACCCGGCAGTATGTTGCTCACCTGGACAGGTGTGGCAGGGAGCGAGAGAGGGAGCTGTCAATATCCTACAAGTATGATTCTCTCTGCTGCTCAGACCAGCTAAATACAACCTGTGACAATGCTGCCACCTGCTGACGCCTTACATTTACTGCAGGAGTGCGCAAGGCCCTGCTGTAATTCACATCAATTAGCATCTGCAAAGAGAGTTCTGGCTTTTGCAAGAGAAAGTTATGGAGAATGATCCCGGGGATGATCGTATTAACATATGATGAGCGTGTGATGCACTGGGCCTGCACTCGCTGGAATTTAGAAGGATGAGGGAGGGGGGACCTCATTGAAACTTACCGGACAGTGAAGGGGCTGGATAGAGTGGATGTGGAGAGGTTGCCTCCACTAGTAGGAGAGTCTAGGGCCAGAGACCGTAGCATAAAAGGACGTACCTTTAGAAACGAGAAGAGGAGGAATTTCGTTAGTCGGAGGGTGGTGAATCTGCGGAATTTATTGCCACAGACAACAGTGGATATTTTTAAGTTGAAGATTGATAGATTCTTGATTAGTACGTGTGTCAGGGGTTATGGGGAGAAGGGAAGAGAATGGGGTTGAGAGGGAAAGATAGATCACCCATGATTGAATGGCAGAATAGACCTGATGGGCCGAATGGCCTAATTCTGCTCCTATAACTCGTGAACTTAGGAAAATACTGGGAATGGAGTGATGAGAATGACCAGGATAGTTGTGTTACTCCTGCATCTTGTGTCTATCTTTAATATTTAAAAGACACTTGGAGAGATACATAGATAGGAAAGATTTCGAGGGATATGGGTCAAACACAGGTTAGTACAGGTGTCAAGGGTTATGGGGGCCAAGGCAGGAGTTAAGGGGTTGAGAGGGGAAGATAGATCAGCCACGATTGAATGACGGAGTACACTTGATGGGCCGAATGGCCTAATTTTGCTCCTATTCCTTATGACCTTAAGCACGGAAACAGGCCCACTGGCCCAATTTCCCACCGGTCACAGAGAGAACGTACAAACTCCACAAACTCTAGAATTTATGAAACAGGTGAAAATGGGACTAGATTAGATGGTCAACATGGATTAGTTGGGCTGAACGGCCTGGTTTCCGCGCTGTATGACTCTATTCCCAATATTAAAGAACTAATTACACTCCGTCGGCTTTGGATCTGTTGCTTGGCTGTGGAACGTAAGACTCCCAAGCAGACTCTGTGAAGCAAGAACTGTGAAGGAAAATAGACAAAGGAAATCATTCAAGGATATTTCAAAGGTCTCTTGTGAATTGCAACATCCCCTGTGAATGCAGAGAACACATGGCCCCTAATCTCTCAAAAATGAAGCTTGCGTGGTGGCATTGAGAATCTCGAGACCATGTCGGGCATGGGGGGGGGGGGGGGGGGGGGGAGCGTAATTGGAGCACATCTGTAAACCAAACCAAATCAGCTGTTCAATCACATGTTTGGCTCAATGGTTCATTATTACGGTCATAGGTCATAAGGTCATAAGTGATAGGAGTAGAATGAGGCCATTTGGCCCATCAAGTCTACTCCGCCATTCAATCATGGCTTCCCCTCCTAACCCCATTCTCCTGCCTTCTCCCCAATAACCCCTGATACCTGTACTAAACAAGAATTCTTCTGCAGCAAGGAATCCCACAGATTCACCACCCTCTGACTAAATAAATTTCTCCTCGTTTCCTTCCCAAAAGGTAGGTAGTGCAAAGGGGAAGATATGGAGTGCAGAGTATGGTTCTCGGCAATGTAGGGCATCAGTTAGTCGCAGAGTATGGAAGCAGGCCCTTCGTCCCGGCTTGCCCACGCCGCCCAGCTTGCCCCATCGACACTAGTCCCACTTGCCTGCGTTTGACTCCCTCAGACAAAGTCCAATGTCCTCAATGGGGTGGAGGTGAATCGGACTGCACCCTAGCTTATGGAAGGACTGTACAGGAGCCACTGATACTGATGGGGGATGAAGCTGTTCCTGAGTCTGGTGGTGCGCGCTTTTAGGTTTTTGTGTTCCTTTACCTCTACGATTAGTGGCTTCTTATTTTTTCCCCCCCCCCCCCCCCTCCTTCAGGCTGCTTTGGTGAGTTTGGCCTTGCCCATCCAGTAATATAACCATTGAACAACTAGCCTTGCATGTTTCAGTCCATGCCTGCAGAATCTCAATAAGCTCAGCACTGGTATTTATTATTTCTCAAGACCTTTTGACTGAAGACGAACAAGGCTTTACTTCAGTCAGGTTTAGTCCATTGCCGTGGCAACAATTTACAGCACGGGAGGCCTGTACAGTTTACGAAGGCCACACAAAAAGTCCCGTGAATAAGGTGCCTCTGTCCGACCCTCACTAAAACCTCCAGGGCCCTCTTAGCAACAGCAAAGAATACATAATCAGACGGGGCTTTGCAGGCGGGCAAGCTTGTCGACGGGGCTTTCTGCTTACTTCAGCAATGGGGCGGATTTCGCCGGTTGTGTTTGGACACACAACACCCAGCAGGCAACCCACGGACCCCTTTATTTTCCAGGAACGATTTGTGCCGCCTGCACAAATGCCAGTGGCTATTTCCCACGTTCAATAAGTCAAAGGAGAGGGGAAAATACCCCCCTTGTAGATCAAGGTAGGCCAAAATGCCGGAGAAACTCAGCGGGGGAGGCAGCATCTATGGTGCGAAGGAATAGGCGACGTTTCGGGTCGAGACCCTTCAGGGTCTCGACCCGAAACGTCGCCTATTCCTTCGCTCCATAGATGCCGCGTTTCTCCAGCAATTTTGTCTACCTTCGATTTTTCCAGCATCTGCAGTTATTTCTTACACCCGCTGAGTTTCTCCAGTATTTTTGTCTACCTTCGATTTTTCCAGCATCTGCAGGTCTTTCTTAAACCCTTGTATTCCATGCATCTTTCATGATATTAGCTTGTCTCACACAGTGCCAAAATTAAGAGTTAATGAAACCGTTTTCAAACGAGACACGAAACGCTGGAGTAACTCAGCGTGCCAGGCAGCATCTCTGGAGGACATGGAAAGGTGGCGTTTCAGGTTGGGACCCTTCTCAGCCTTTCAAGGAGGGTCCCGACCGGAAATATTGCCCATCCATTCACTCTACAGATGCTGCCTGACCCGCTGAGTTACTCCAACGTTTCTAGCTTAAGTTTAGCTCAGGTCTGAACATAGAACATAGAAATTAGGTGCAGGAGTAGGCCATTCAGCCCTTCGAGCCTGCACCTCCATTCAATGTGATCATGGCTGATCATCCAACTCAGTATCCCGTACCTGCTTTCTCTCCATACCCTCTGATCCCCTTAGCCACAAGGGCCACATCTAACTCCTTCTTAAATATAGCCAATGAACTGGCCTCAACTACCCTCTGTGGCAGAGAGTTCCAGAGATTCACCACTCTGTGTGAAAAAAGTTCTTCTCATCTCGGTTTTAAAGGGTTTCCCCCTTATCCTTAAGCTGTGACCCCTTGTCCTGGACTTCCCCAACATCAGGAACAATCTTCCTGCAAGAAGGGTCTCAACCCAAAACTTCACCTATTCCTTTTCTCTAAAGATGCTGCCTGTCCCGCTGAGTTACTCCAGCATTTTTGTGACTATCATAGAAAATAGGTGCAGGAGTAGGCCATTCGGCCCTTCAAGCCTGCACTGCCATTCAATATGATCATGGCTGAGCTAACAAAGTGCGAACTTTGGAACAAAACACTCAAACTGATTGTAGCAGGGGTTAGAAAACTGAAGGGGAGGTGGAGACAGGGCAAAACCAAGCAAGTGATGGGTGGATACAGGTGAGGGGGTTGATAGCAGGTGGATGGACAAAGGCCAGAGATGAGAAGACTTGTGAGGCAAGGAAAGAGGCACAAAATGTGAGATCAAAGGAAGGGATATAGATGGGGAAGGTAACAGAGGGTGGGATAGAGGGGCGATAAAAGCAATGAGGTTTGTTTAGTTACCAAAAATTGTCAAATTCAATGTAATCAAAAAATTTGTGAATTAAATTGGAGGGACCTGAAACGTCACCTACTCAGGTTCGCTACAGTGGCTGAGTTACTCCAGTATACTCGAGTCTTTTTTTGTAGACCAGCATCTGCGGTTTCTCGTGGCTACATTTAGGGAACTCAGTCTACCTTCAGTCTCTAAAGGGGAAGAAGATTGGACTTTATTGCCTTCCATCACAGTGAGGAATGTGGGGAATCCACTGTGGTGGATGTTTATGTTAACTTTTATTTTATGTGGCTGTGGGTCTTGTTGCTTTTCACTTAGTATGGCCACTCAAATTTCACTAGACCTTCTTAATTGGTACTCATAACAAGAAACTGACCTTTAAAGGAAGAGATTGAATTATTATTTTTGCCTTCCATCACAGTGAGGAATGTGGAGGAGTCACACATTCCTCCTTTATGTTAAAATGTATTTTGTGTGTTCCTTTTATTGTATTGTTGATGTAGTTGTGTGTTTTTTAAGCATGGTTGTATGGTAATTCGAGTTGCATTCGAGAGACCTTTGATGTCAGAACTGGCCACTTCCGCTTGTCACCATTTTGGCTCAGTTTTATTTCTGCTCCGGCCTGTGTTTTGTTGAGCAACAACCGTGTCCTGTGAAGTAATATTTCTCTGGTGCAAATAAGAGCAATATTAAATTTTACCCAAATGCTAGAAATGCATGGGAATTGAAAAAAACTATCTCTGGCAAAATGGTTACATCTAAAATAAGGCTTTTTTATTGAAAAGTAGAAGAAAAGCATTTAGAATTTGAAATCCTCCGACATCTTTAATTCGTGAATTCGGCTTTATCATTCTGTTATATCCGTTGTCGGTTTCCTGTTTTTTGAGTTCCTCTGAAATGCAAACTCTGTGCTGTAATATAGTCCAGTTTTTCTCAGTGTTACTTCAGTACGTTGCAACAGAGGATGTGGTTCCTGGAAGGATGTCTTCTAGACAATAACAATGAGTTTCACCACAAAACTGGACTCTGGTGACAATCAAAACTACACATGTATTGTTTTAAGTGCAAGCCTTTCTGGTGCAAGACCAGATACTGAGCAAAACACAGAGTGCTGGAGCAACTCAGCAGGTCAGGTAGCATCTGTGGAAGGAATGGATAGGTGGCGTTTTGGGTCCCATTTCTCTCCAGACACTCCCTTTGGACTTTGGAGATACAGGCCCTCCGAGTCAGTGACGACCAGCGATCACCCCGTACACGAGCAATGTCCTTCATACACCAGGGATAACTTACAATTTTACAGAAGACAACTAACTTACAAAAGTGTACGTCTTTGTAGCGTGGAAAGAAACCGGAGCACCCAGAGAAAACCCACGAGGTCACAGGGATTACGTACAGACAGCGCCAATAGTCAGGATCGAACCCGGGTCTCTGGCGTAGTAAGGCAGTAGCTCTACTACTGTGTCACCATGCCTAACCCGCTGAGTTGCTCCAGCACTCTTGTGTTTCGCTCAAGACGACTGCATCTGCAGTTCCTTATGCCTCCTGAAATGCTAACTGTTTCTCTACCCACAGATGCTGTCTGACCTTCCAAACATTTCTGCCATCTTATTTTATTTCAGTGCCTGTTTTTTTTTTAAATATAAACAAAACACTTTACCCAACTGACAAATAAAACAGAATCAGCTATTATAATCACAGGCTGCCGAGTTTTATTCCTGGGCTGCTCTTCTTCCCCTGGAAAGCGGGCCCGCCAAGAGTCTTTGTCGAGATTTGTGTCATCATGGTTGTGTCCAAATCCTAATGCAATCAAACCCTGAACATCCAAGCCTGTCCCTGGCAAATCATTGATCTACAGTGCGGCCAGAAGTCGGATCCAAGGCATTTGCTGCCTTCTTGATGCAAACTCTTGCCCAATAGATGCTGAGGAAAGTTTATAAAACCCCATTGCTTCATGGAGAGAAATTCCTGGAATAGTCCTGGGGAATAACTCTGGAATAACTCTGAAGTGAATGGTCCTTTCCCTGGCGAGAGACCCAATGCTATAGGTTGGAGGAAGGAAGGGGAAGACTGTTAGTCAAAGTGTAAAACGCAACATGTTTTGTGCTCAGTAAAACAGCAGGGAGGAGAAATACTGTCACGATTTGATTAGTAAGGGTGTCATGGTTTATGGGGAGAAGGCAGGCGAATGGGGTACATGCAATATAGCACCCAAAATTAAAATGGCCGCAACAGACCAGCCTTTTTACCATTTTGGGTATTTTTAAAGATTGATGACAGATCTTGATTAGTAAAGCCCCGTTCCACTGAGGCGATTTTTTCGGGCGACTAGGCTGTTTTCACATGGTCGCAGGGTGATGCCTGTATGGTCGTGAGTAGTCTCCTCAAGTCACGTAAAGAGTCATAATGTTTTTCTGGTCACGGCTGGATTTTGACATTTTCATGCGACTGTGGGCTTGACGTAGCCTGTCTTCTCCTGTCGTAAGTTGTCACCAGGATGGCGCAGGTAGTCGCCAGGTGTCATTGGTTGTTGCCAGTGCTGACTTCGGGGAATTCCATTGAGGGCCACCTGCCAACCGGCGACAGGTACCAGCGACTGAACTGTCTACAGTCGTCGCCGACAGGGTCGTTGTTTGTCGTAGCTTGTTGCGGGTGGACGTAGGCTGACTTCGGTTGCCGCCTGTGTGGTCGTAGGTGGACGTCCTAAGTACGAGGAGACCAAAAGTCACTTCTCCTCGCTCCCGCCTCCACCTACTGCTCTTCCCCCACCCGAATCCCTGCCCAAAGGCCCCCTCCCCCAAACAAGACAATCATAAAGTGAATGCTGTCCTGGATAGAGTGGGTGCAGAGAGAATGTTTCCACTAGTGGGTGAGTCTAGGACCAGAGGCCACAACATCAGAATAAAAGGACGTACCTTTGGAAAGAAGATGAGGAGGAATTTATTTGGTCAAAGGGTGGTGAATCCGTGGAATTAATTGCCACAGACAGCTGAGGATGTCAAGTCAACAGATATTTTAAGGTGGAGATTGACAGGTTATTGATTACGGGGAGAGGGCATGAGAAGGGATTGAGGGAGAAATATGGATCAGCCATGATTGAATGGCAGAGTAGACTTGATGGGCCGAGAATGGTCTAATTCCATTCCGAGAACTTACGAGATTTATAGACATTTACTGCACTCATTCGGCCCAAGGCATCTGTCTGCATTGGCTAAAAATGAATTGTGACATTTAATCCCACTATAACGTATGAAAACAAGCTGGCATTGAGTGAACTCATTGCCCCAAATGCTACATTACCAGGTCAACGTTGAGCAGCCACCTTCTCATGGGTCCTTGTTGGCACTGCTCACGTACCACATCTGATAGAGACCGATCAGGGAAGAGATGGTGCCCATTAGCCCGACCAGCCACTCGGGGAAGCGCCCTGCCCACAGTATGCCGCGTGGCATCCAATGCACTGCGTTGGCCAGGTCGCTCAGGTTGCTGATGAGGTTGAGGGTCTCTGCTCGCTTCCGAACCTGGTCCAAGTGCAGCTGCTTCAGTTCTCTAGGACAGGGAAGACATTAATTATAAATAGTTCAGTCCGGTTTATTGTCAGGTGCGCCGAGGTACAGTGAAAAGCTTTTGTTGTACGCAGACTTAAAGGCCGCTCTTTTAGAAAGGAAGTGAGGAGAACCTTATTTAGTCAGAGCGCAGTTAATCTGTGGAACTCATTGCCACAGAAGGCCGTGGAGGTCAATACTCTGGGCAAGAGACTCTGTGCATCTACCCAATCTATTCCTCTGATGATTTTGTACATCTCTATACGATCA
This sequence comes from Leucoraja erinaceus, assembly GCF_028641065.1. Lineage (NCBI taxonomy): Eukaryota > Metazoa > Chordata > Chondrichthyes > Rajiformes > Rajidae > Leucoraja > Leucoraja erinaceus. The sequence goes on along the minus strand of NC_073405.1, from coordinate 7,291,364 downwards.
CCCCTCATATACCTGCACTCCAAGGAGCAGAGTTCCTGCCTGCTCAACCTCTCACCTCAGCCCTCGAGTCCTGACGACATTCTCTTAAATCTTCTCTGCACCTTTCCAACTTGACAACATCTTTCATACATCAGGAAATGCTGAATAATCCCAGAGGGTTTCAGACACTTATCAGCCTAGCACAGACAACACTCGAGGAGATAGAGCTCATACACCATCTAAGTCTCCCAGCAACGCGGCCACTTGGTTTAGACTGGATGCCAAAACCACAAAGCATGATATAATCTAGTCAGACGGTTACCAATAAAACTCGCCTTATTGTCGCCACTTGTATTTTTATATTGTTTACTCTCCAGTGCCTGGGGCCCTGAAATTGCACTTGACTGGAGTTTTGTGACAATGGTCACAAATGCAGACATGCCAAGCATTTATGGAGTTCTTGGGGCAGTGGAAGGCGAGGCAAGCTGCCAGGGAGACAATGATAGTGTGGCTCAGAGGATCGTCGATGCACTGCTAAAAGTCCTATAGATGCAGACTTTAGAGATACAGCACGGAAACAGGCCCTTCAGTTCACCGAGTCCGCGCCGACCTGCGATCACCCCGTACACTAGCGCTATCCTACACTCTAGGGACAATTTATAATTTTTACCAAAGCCAAATAGCCTACAAACCTGCATGTCATTGGAGTGCGGGAGAAACCCTAACCTACACGTACGGGGAAAATGTACAAACACCAAATGTACAAGCAGCACCCATAATTAGGCTTGACTCTGAAATTGCCCCTGGTGTGTAGGATAGTGTTAGTGTATGGGGTGATTGCTGATCGGTGCAGAGTCGGAGGGCTGAAGGACATGTTTCCATGCTGCATCTCTTCAAAAAAACATACAGATGGAATATATCATGGAAATATATGAAGGGAGGCACTTCAGCGTTTGAAACAGAATACAAAATGTCGATAAAACACATGGTGAAGCGTCCCAACCCAAAGTCACCTATCTGTTCCCTCCACAGATGAATCTTTGGAACTGATCTGCCGAGGTCCCTAAGTTCACCTACTTCTTTTGGATAAAATTGCTATGTTGCATTGCCAGTTCAACCATGATTTTACTGAAGGGGGAAAGCAGGATGTTACTTGGGGACAGAGGGACCTGTAGATGCTGGAATCACATAAAACACATGGTGAAGGCCACCCGTCACTTAATCAAGGACCTCAGTCCCTCCACCTACCTTCATTTGCTAGCCAGGTCACTGAGTATCTTTGAAAACTCATATAGGATCATCTCCCAAAATCTGAAACAGTAAAAAAGCATATAGTAAATCTCCAAAATGGAAAATACTCAGCAGGGCATTACTGGAGGGCAATGATGGTGACGGGAAAACAGAACTAATGTTTCACGTCTTGGCTTTTCATTGGAAGCCAGAGAAGCTCATCAACGTGAAATATCAGCCCCGTTTCCCTGCCCGACCCGCTGAGTATTTCCAGCACTTTCTGTTTGGGCTCGTTACTTTCCCCTTTGGTCTCATTTGTAGCATCACAACTCGGCAGGTCAGGCAGCATCTGTGGAGGGAACAGCATCATACATAAAGAGCCACGTTTTGCACCGTACGTACTCTGTTCCAAGGTGATCCCTTCGACCTTGTTTCAATTTTCTCTTTAGCTGTTGCAGAACTCTTAAGGACCTGTTAGTCAAGGAGGGAGGAAAATTAGTTCTTTCAGTCTCTGTTTACTGGTGATTTACTATTGCCAAACAAAAAGTTTTAAATACCAGAACCCACAGCTCCCTCTTCTTTACCACTAAATATTTAGAGTGGTGAGAACTATGCAACTGCAAAGACAAGTGAAGCAAGTTAATTAATTGCTTAGAGAGGTCTCAAGTGCCATCTCAGATGAATAGAGTCATAGTGATGAGGCTCTATAAGGTGCTGGTCAGGCCGCATTTGGAATATTGTGAGCTACTTTGGGCACCATATCTGAGGATGTGGTGGCTCTGGAGAGGGTTCAGAGGAGGTTTACAAGAATGATCCCAGGAATGAGTAGGTTAACCTATGACGAGCATTTGTCGGCACTGGGTTTGTACTCACTGGAGTTTAGAAGAATGAGGGGGGGCCTTATTGAAACACAGAATAGTGAAAGGCTTGGACAGAGTGGATGTGGAGTGGATGTTTCCAATAGTGGGAGAGTCTAGGACTAGAGGTCACAGCCTCAGAATTAAAGGACGTTCTCTTTGTGACCGATTGGGAAATCTTGAGTAAGGAAGGAGATGAGGAGAAATTTATTTAGTCAGAGGGTGGTGAATCTGTGGAATTTTTTGCCACAGAAGGCTGTGGAGGCCAAGTCAGTGGATATTTTTAAGGCAGTGATAGATAGATTCTTGATTAGTACGGGTGTCAGAGGTTATGGGAAGAAGGCAGGAGAATGAGGTTGGGAGGGATAGATAAATCAGCCATGATTGAATGGTGGAATAGAAGGGCCAAATGGCCTAATTCTACTCCTATTCCTTATTACCTTATGAGTTCTACAGCACGGAAACAGGCCCACTGGCCCAATTTCCCCATCAGTCACAGAGAGAACGTATAAATTCCACAGACAGCAGCCGAGGTCAGGATCGAACTTGGGTCTCTGGCGCTGTGAGGCAGTAGCTCGTCAAGCTGAGCCACTGTGTTGCTCTCGTGATCTGCATTGCACAGAGGCCAGTCTTGATATTCTCTCTTCTCAAATAATATTAGTGAATAAAGTGGATTTCATGATAATCTGGCAGCTTCAAGGCCACCATTACGGGAACTACCTTTTCACGCCAGAATTTTAAGTCAATTGAATTTAAGTTAATTTAATTATCTCCAGCTGCCATGTTGGTAACTGAACTCATGTTCTGGATGAATGGTCCAAATCTCCAGTTTAATTATATATTTAAACTTTAAGGATAGTGGTGAACGGTTTAATTGTAAACTGAGGGGCAATGTTTTCCACACAGAGGGGGTGGGTACATGGAACAAGCTGCTAGAGGAAGTAGTTGAGGCAGGTACTGTGACAACATTTAAAATAAATTTGGGCAGGAGCATGGATAGGGAACGTTTTGAAGGGTACGGGTGAAACGCAGGCAGGTGGGACTAGTATCAATGGGGCATCTTGATCAGCGTGGGCAAGTTGGCCTACAGGACCTGTCTCCATGCTGTATGACTCAATGACTGTAGTTGATGGACAGTCATAAGTGATGGGAGCAGAATTAGGCCATTCGGCCCATAATATCCTCTATGCCATTCAATCATGGCTGATCTATCTGTCCCTCCTAACCCCATTCTCCTGCCTTCTCCCCACTGGCATTGTACAGTTGGCTGCAAACTGACTGCTTCCCCCACCCACCCCACCTGCACATTCTCATTCCAGAACAGCAATGCTCTAAGTGACAGTAGAGGGGAGGGGGTTTTGTAGCGTCAGTCACCGTAGTACTCCCAGCGCCAGTGACACACTCCAGAGCACATTACTAAGAGTCCACCACTTGCTGGAGTGGATGTTGAGGATTTTGTAATCAGCAGCCCAGGCCACGTGCTCACAGGGGTAGTACAGCTGATCCGCCATGTTGGCAACCACGGACAGCCACCGCACCACAGCATCTTCCTCCTAGTACAGGGCAAGAAGAGAAAGGTTAGAATTATTACAGTAATCACATTTACTTACTGTGCACTGCGGGTCCAATCAAACGACTACTGTCGCCACCCCACAAGGTGCAAGGAGGAAAATGCTGCAATTAATATAGCACATGATAAGTAAACGGTCTTTCACATCCTGGGGACAGCCTGACTTGTGAGTTGTAGACATAGCCTAGTCCGTCATACAGACTGGACTGCCCACCACTGACTCCATCTACATTTTTACGTTGCCTCGGAAAAGCAGCCAACATGATCAAAGACTTGTCCCACACCAGTTCATTCCTTCTCCCTGACCCCGTCCGACCTCCCTGTGTCCCGCCACCACAAGCCAATCGTTCCTCTACTCTGGGGCTCAGCCCCCCCCCCCCCCCCCCTCCCGCTTTGCCCCTCCCCCGGAGCCCCTTACCCCACTTACCTTCCCCCTAGGCACAGCCCCCTCCCCTTTGCTCGCACCCCTCCTCCACTCCCCCACTCCCCTCCCTCACCCTCTCTACCCTCCCTCACCCTCACAGACCCTCTCATCCCCACTCCCCTCTCCCCGCATTATCTCGCCCCTCTCCAGCCCCATCCATTCTCACCCCACACACACACCACCACCACCCACTCCACCCACCCATCCACCCTCACACACACCCCACCACCCCACCACACACCACCACACACACCACACATTCACCACTCCATCCCCCACCCCACACATTCCCATTCCCACCACACACACATTCCCACCACACACACATTCCACCCACACACACTCCCATCCCCCCCCCACCACACACCACACACATTCCACCACCACACACACACACACCCACCACCACAAACACACACACACACACCCACCACCACACACACACACACACACACACACACCCCACACCACCCATTCCCACCACCACCACCACCACACCCACACACACACACACACACACACACACCATTCCCCCACCCCCACCACACACACACACACACACACACACACACACACACACCCACAATCAAACACACACACCCACACACACACACACATTCCCACCACCCACTCCCTCTCACCACACACACACACCCCAGGCCGTACACACCACCCCGCGCTCAGTGCCCAGGCCGTACCCGGAGTGCAGAACATGGCGAGATCGTCCAAGAGGCGCAGCGTCGCCCTGCAGTTGGCGAGTTCCTGCGAGAGCCGCAGCAGCGGGTGGTGCAGCCCGGGCCCGCCGCCGCCATCACTGCCTGTCCCCGCCGCCTGCAGGAGGCCACCCAGCAGCCGCGAGCTGTAGCCCAGGGCCCGCAGGAAGCGGTCGCGGCCGCGGTGGGACTCGAGCGCAGCGGCCGCCACCTCCATGTTGGGGCCGGGCCTGGAGGGGGGCGGGGCGGTGACTGGAGCTGGCACCCAATCCGCGGCCGAGCCGGCCTGTGTGGCAGGAGCGTCGGCCAATGGCGAGGGTGTTCGAGGGCGGGACCAAACACTGCACCCAATCACCAGCCGCGGGGGTCTCTGAGTGACGGAACATCAGACCAATGGCAAGCGACCTAGTGCGGGAGTACCGCCCCCTTGTGCTGATCTGACCAATGACGCGGCCCGAGGGCGGGTCTGGAATCTTGTACAATGGTCTGTGTGACGGTCGCCTCGACCAATGGCAAGCGGAGCCTAAGGGGCGGGACCAGCCCCGGCACCCAATCAACGGCCACAGGAGGGTCTGTGTGACGGGTGCGCCAACCAATGGTGAGGGATGGTCCGGGGGCGGGACCAGCCTGTCATCCAATCAATGGCCGCGCCGACCAACGTGAGCGGTGGCGCCCCCCCTCGGCACCGACCGGCCAATGGCGAGCGGCAATGACGTCATGACCCGTCGGACCGTCCAGGCTACGCACGCATGCGTCAACTCTCTGCTGCCGCCCAGCAACAACAGGTGGGGTTGAACAATTGAATTTAATTGAATTTAATTGAATACATGTTATTAGCCAAGTATGTAAACATACAAGGAATTTGCATTGGTACATTACTCGAAAGTAACAACACGTTATACAGTAGACAATTAAAAATAAAACATTATAATTTAAACATGTGATGAAATGAAATACCAGAGCAAAAGGAGGTCACAGACTTTTCGTTGTTGAGTAGAAATATAGAAACATAGAAAATAGGTGCAGGAGTAGGCCATTCGGCCCTTCGAGCCTGCACCGCCATTCAATATGATCATGGCTGATCATCCAACTCAGTATCCCATTCCTGCCTGCTCTCCATACCCCCTGATCCCTTTAGCCACAATGGCCATACCTTCTGTGGCAGAGAATTCTGTGGCAGAGATTCCACCACTACCTGTGTGAAAAATGTTTTCCTCATCTCGGTCCTAAACGATTTCCCCCTTATCCTTAAACTGTGACCCCTTGTCCTGGACTTCCCCAACATCGGGAACAATCTTCCTGCATCTAGCCTGTCCAACCCCTTAAGAATTTTGTAAGTTTCTATAAGATCCCCCCTCAATCTTTTAAATTCTAGCGAGTACAAGCCGAGTCTATCTAGTCTTTCTTCATATGAAAGTCCTGACATCCCAGGAATCAGTCTGATGAACTTTCTCTGTACTCCCTCTATGGCAAGAATGTCTTTCCTCAGATTAGGAGACCAAAACTGTACGCAATACTCCAGGTGTGGTCTCACCAAGACCCTGTACAACTGCAGTAGAACCTCCCTGCTCCTATACACAAATCTACTGCTCGTGAAAAAAAACAACTGTTTTTATGTCTGGCTGTGGCGGCTTTGACAGTCCGGAGTCGCCTTCTAGAAGGAAGAGTTTGTGGCCAGGGTGAGAGGGGTCAGAGATGATCTTGCCCGCTCGCTTCCTGGCCCTTACAGTGTACAGTTCGTCGATGAGGGGAAGGTTGCAGCCAATAACCTTCTCTGCTGATCGAACGATGCGCTGCAGCCTCCGGATGTCGTGCTTGGTGGCTGAGCTAAACCAGACCATGATGGAGAAGATGACGACAGACTCTATGATGGTCGTGTAGAATTGGACCATCATTGCCTGAGGCAGATTGTATTTCGTCAGCTGCCGCAGGAAGTACATCCCCTGTTCAGGCACTGTCAACTGGGAGAGTTTAGAGTGTAGTAGCTCTGGCAAAATGGTGTTGAATGCAGAGCTAAAATCCACATACAAAATCCTTGCATACGTCCCCTGGTGGTCTAGGTACTGGAGGATGAAGTGCAGGCCTGGGTTGACTGCGTCATCCCACTATTACCTCTACTCTGATCATCAGCGTTTTCCCTGAGGAGTGAAGAAGGTCCATCTGTCTCCTCAATCCTGCTAGCACCATCGAGTACCAACTGCAGTATGGTATGGCAACTGCTCTGTTTGTGAGAGTGGTGAAAATTGCCCAACGCATCACCGGTTCCACGCTCCCCTCCATTGAGTCTGTCCAAAGCAAGCGCTGTCTGCGGAGGGCGCTCAGCATCGCCAAGGACTGCTCTCACCACAACCATGGACTGTTTACCCTCCTACCATCCGGGAGGCGCTACAGGTCTCTCCGTTGCCGAACCAGCAGGTCGAGGAACAGCTTCTTTCCGGCGGCTGTCACTCTACTAAACAACGTACCTCGGTGACTGCCAATCACCACCACCACCCCCCCCCCGGACACTTATTATTATTATTTTTTTTTTTATTCAAATCGTTTGCTATGTCGCTCTTGGAGATGCTAAATGCATTTCGTTGTCTCTGTACTGTACACTGACAATGACAATATTGAATCTGAATCTGATCTTTTGAATCTGAATCTGAATCTGCCGGTATGCAAAAAGAGGGTCCTGCAGGGGGTTTGTGATATTTATCAGCTGGGCCAGCACAAGTCTTTCAAGGGTCTTCATGACAACAGAGGTCAGTGCGACAGGCCTGTAGTCATTTAGACCAGTAATCCTTGGGTTTTGGGGTACGGGACCAATAGCAGAGATTTTAAAGCAGACAAAAACAGTGCAGGTTTGCAGGGACCGAATGACAATATCTATAGACCGGTACCTGTTGTTCGGCACGGAGCTTGAGGGTAGAGGGGGAAATATTGTCCGGTCCTGGAGATTTCCGGCTTCTCTGTCTCCTGAATAGCTTTTCCTCCTCCTCAATTGGTATTGTTGGTGATGGAGAAGTGGCCAGACTGATGTTGGGCAGCAAGGAGGGGGTGGGTAGTGGACGAGGGCTCAGTCTTTGCAGACTGGAGTCAGGCTGTAAGTGGGTGTGAAGTGGTGATTGGTTAGAAGTAGGTGGGGGAGGGAGGGATGGGGTACCAGGGTTATGTTTCTGTCCATCGAACCTGCAGTAGAACTCGTTCACGCCGTTGGTCAGCTGACGAGTGTCCAAGGAGCGGGGGATTTTCCTCTTGTAGCTGGTGATTTCTTGCAAGCCCTTCCAAACTGAAGAAGTCATTAGCTGAGAACAATGCTCCTCAACTTCTCAGAGTACCTTTCCTTGGCAGCTTTGATTCCTCTTCTCAGCTTGTACTTGGCCTGCCTGTAGAGGTCAGCATCCCCGCTCCTGTAGGCCTCATCTTTAGACTGGCGGAGCTGTCTGAGTTCTGCTGTAAACCAAGGCTTGTCGATGTTGAACCTGATCCGAGTCCTAGTGGGATTGCAACTGTCCTCACAAAAGCTGACATATGTGCCACAGTGCCTGTATATTCATCGAGGCTTGTGGTTGCTTACCTGAACACATTCCAATCAGTGCAGTCAAAGCAGGACTGTAGGTTTTCAATGCCCTCGCTTGTCCACTTTTTCATTGTTCTGACCACAGGTTTAGCAGATTTTAGTTTCTGCCTGTAGGTCAGAATAACCTGAACCAGACAATGGTCAGAGAGAGCCACACGGGGAACAGGGCGATATACGCTCCTGATTGTATTATAACAATGATCGAGCGTTCTCTCCCCTCTGGTGGGGGCAGGTAATGTGATGTCTGTATTTTAGAAGCTCTCGGCTAAGGTTAGCCTTGTTAAAATCCCCCTAAACAATGACCGTGGAATCCGGGAAGTCACTCTCTACTCTCATTACCTGGTCAGTGAGTTGCGTTTGTGCCTCACGTACACAGGCTGGGGGGGGGGGGGGGGGATGTAAACTCCAGTACGTCTTTGGCGTGTTGGAGGAAACTGAAGATCTTGTAGAAAACCTATGCGGTCACGGGGAGAACGTACAAACTCCGTACAGACAGCACCCATAGTCGACCTTGAACCCGGATCTCCAGCGCTGCATTCGCTGTAAGGCAGCAACTCCACCGCTGTGCCACTGTAACGTTACCGCCGCCAGATACGTGACGGTTCTTTGCGTACTTTGGCCAACGAGAGTTGTTTTTTAAAAGTGTTATATAAATAAATGTGACTTGACTTGACTTGTGTAATGTATGCAAAAACAAATAATTTCACTAGGCACATGTGACAATAAAATATAATTGAATCATTGTTATTGTAAAGTCTGACTTAGCCTTCCACCATTACTGAGCCAGGATGCACCCACACAACTCAAATTTGGCTTTCTTTCAGATGTAAGGAACTGCAGAGGGTCTGGGAATCACTGGAGTAACTCAGCAGGTCAGGCAGCATCTGTGAAGGGAATGGACAGGTGATGTTCAAGTCAGACTGATGAAGGGCGCTGACCCAATACATCGCTTGTCCATTCTCTCCGCAGATGCTGCCTGACTCCAATTACACCTCGTGCTGCCTCAGCACAGTCAAGGATGAGTCGCACCCTGGCCATTTCCTCTTCTCCCCTCTCCCATCGGGCAAAAGGTAGAGGTGTGAAAATGCACACCTCCAGATTCAGGTGCAGTTTCTTCCCAGCAGATACAAGGCAATTGAACCATCCTACCATAACTAGAGAGCAGTCCTGATCTACCATCTATCTGGTTGGAGACTCTTTGATTGGACTTCACTGGCTTTACCTTGCACTATCTAAACATTATTCTCTTATCTGTAAATGGCTCGATTGTAATATTGTATCGTCTTTCCGTTGACTGGTTAGCACGCAACAAAAGCTTTTCACTGTACCTCGGCACACGTGACAATCAACTAAGCTAAACCCTGCTGAGTTACTACAGCTCTTTGTGTTTGACTATGGCTGTCTTCAGTTCATCTGTACATTTTCTAATATTTTGCATTTTCTCCAGTGCAGCGTGACGTTTGCATGAGCAAGCATCATTTTCTTGGAACATTTTTGCCAGTGTGGGCGGTGATTTCTAATTTCTGTCTGGCAAGTTTTCAAGTCTTTCGTTTTCATTGGGTCGGCAGCAGTCGCAAACTCCAGTCAACCCCCTCACAAAATGCCCTTTCCCCACCTCACACACAGTGTTCAGTAAGTTCATCCACATCTTTCCACTTAATTGCCCGTTTTGTACAGAGAATTCGCAACTCATCAAATTTTAATCAAATTCCCTTTGAAAATGTTTCCTCAGCAAAGGATAACACTTTCCTTTCATTCGCGAGTGGAACAAAAGAGACTATTTGCATTATTCATCAAAACATGTGATTCACATCCATTATGATGGGAACTTTGATCTCCCCTTGTTCTTCTGAGCACAGACAGATACTTGGGACCTACATACAGTAAGTACGTGTAGATCCCAAGATAGTCGGGTCCCATACTCGAGGACAGGGGGTTCTCTCTTGGTACCAAACCAATTGCGATGTCAACAACAGGGTGGCATGGTGGCGCAGCGGTAAAGTTGCTGCCAGCATCGCTCCTGACCACGGGTTCTGTCTGTACGGAGTTTGCACGTTCTCCCCGTGGGGTTCCACCGGGTGCTGCGGTTTCCTCCCACATTGGCCTCTGTAACTTTCCTCCGGTGTTTAGGGTCGAACTAGTGTACGTGTGGTCGCTGGTGGGCACGGATTCAGTGGGCCAAAGGGCCTCTTTCCACGCTGTACATCTAAACTAAATAACTTTTGTTTTGCACAAAGTTACACATTTCAACACTAACCCGAGTGTTTCCAGCACTTTGTTTTTATTACACATTTCAAGTTCAATTCCAAAAGAAAATATTGATTTGAATATCACAGTGTGGCTTAACTTTGCCCCTTGAACAGTCCCCCAAACATTGCAGCTCTTTTATATAAAGACAGAGATGATGCAACATCTGCTCTTTCATTTCATTCCTGTCCCTCTGGGTATTAAATTCTGCCTCAAGGAAAGGCAGCAATTTCCTTGTGCTATTTCCAATTTAGTGTACTGAAATTAGTACTCACAGCCTGACCTCATTTGGGAGACCAAACGCAGACTGCAGAACACTGTTCGGTCTGCAAGGGAATCCCAACTTTATACTTACTAGCTCTCATTTTACTTCGTAGAAACAAAGAGTAACTTAGTGGGTCAGGCAGCATCTCTGGAAAACATGGACAGGTGATGTTTCAGGTCGGGTCTTCTTTAAGAAGGGCCCCGACCCAAAACGTCACCTGTCCATGTTCTCCAAAAAATGCTGCCTGACCCGCTGAGTTACTGCAGCACTTCATAAGTGATAGGAGCAGAGTTAGGCCATTCAGCCCGTCAAGACTACTCAGCCATTCAACTATCTTCTCCTCTCAACCCCATTCTCCTGCCTTCTCCCCTAACCCCCGACACCCATACCAATCAAGAACCTGTCTGAAGAAGGGTTTCGGCCCGAAACGTTGCCTATTTCCTTCGCTCCATAGATGCTGCTGCACCCGCTGAGTTTCTCCAGCTTTACTGTGTAACCTAAGAACCTATCTATCTCTGCCATAAAAATATCCATTGACTTGTCCTCCACAGCCCTGCTTGGGAGATTAGACAGGAGCAGGCGAATGAAAGGTCAGAAATCACCTTGATTCCACCGAATTACACTCTTTCACTAGCAAGATGTATTTTGTCCTCGTTCCCAGGTTAATTCACAAAGCAAACAAGAACAGACGGAAATGGTCTACCAGAATGATCCCAATGGTGGATCTTGCAGGAGGTAGAAGAGGTCGCTGCAGGATTAGGGAAGTAGAAAGCTAAGGGCTGTTCTCCAGAGGAAATTAAGTCAGTGACCGCCCGAAGAGACAATGGTCTGGTGCTCGAAGGAAGACACAAAATGCTGGAGTAACTCAGTGGGACAGGCAGCATCACTGGAGAGAAGGAATGGGTGCCGTTACAGGCCGAGACCCTTCTTCAAACGCAGTGGTGGATCTTGGTCCAGAGGACGGCATGGAGAGGTCATGGAGTTGCCATTCAGCCTCTGAGAGGCAGGGCTCAATGGTACTACTGTCAGCAACTTTGATGACAAAGTTGCCGTTATTGCATAGCAAGTGGCGGGTTGTCCGTTCAGAAGTAAAAAAAGACAGTGGGGAAAATCATGAAAGTCAACGTCGCACCGATGGTTTGCAATGAATAGATCCAGAAAAGGTAAGCGACCAGAGGGATTGGCGTTGAGGTGCAATTGGGAATTCTGAAGCGAAGAGGTAGAATCCACGCAGTCTGGGACGAAGATTCTCGGGGGAAATAAATGAACGTAGTGTTAAAGACAGTGGGCTGGGAAATCACTGAGATGAAGAGTGAGAGGGATTAAGCCGAGACCTATGCCGAGGACAGATCGTTCAAGATTAGAAGAGATAACACAAACCGAGCTAGGAGTAAGACGGAAGAGACGAGATGGGGGTCAGAGGAAAGTGAAGAGAGGTATAAATTCAGAGGAGCATTAGAATTCAAGAATCGTTGAAATTTGCAATCGTTGATCCCAGAGCAGAGGAAAAGTCTTTGCCTGAACCATCAAATGTGGCAGAGGATGAAGTCAACGACGGCACGCTTGAGGCAGAGTGCGTCAGTGTTGTTGGAGAGGGGTGGTCAGGGGAGTACAAGGCGGCTGAGACAAATAATACCATGAACATACCTGTAAATCCTGGCGGATCTGTGAACATGAAGTGTGGACATTCAACCGGAATTCATTGGAGACATTGGCTGAGTGAAGATACATACGTGGCTGTGAAAGCAAGTTTGGTCAACACTTTGCCAGGAACATGAACAGAAACAAAACCTCAAGGATTTTTACTTATTTTTGCGTATCTGTCATTCATTTAACTACATCTCCCTATAATCACCGTTGGTATCTTTCGTTTCCCTTTCCCCTGACCCAAGATTGTTAAGGGCTTGGACACGCTAGAGGCAGGAAACATGTTCCCGATGTTGGGGGGAGTCCCGAACCAGTGGGCACAGTTTAAGAATAAGGGGTAAACTATTTAGAACGGAGACAAGGAAACACTTTTTCTCACAGAGAGTGGTGAGTCTGTGGATTTCTCCGCCTCAGAGGGCAGTGGAGGCAGGTTCTCTGGATGCTTTCAAGAGAGCTAGATAGGGCTCTTAAAAATAGCGGAGTCAGGGGATATGGGGAGAAGACAGGAACGGGGTACTGATTGGGGATGATCAGCCATGATCACATTGAATGGCGGTGCTGGCTCAGGCCAAATGGCCTACTCCTGCACCTATTGTCTATTGACTATCTGTCTGAAAAAGGGTCTCGACCCAAAACGTCACCCATTCCTTTTCTGCAGAGATGCTGCTTGTCCCGCTGAGTTACTCCAGCTTTTTTGTGTCTTTCCTTGGGAGTGTTCGTGTCGGGAAGGTTCCTTCTGCTGCAAGAGAGCGTCCAATAGTCCTCGTCTCAGCGCAGACAGGGAAATGGAGGTTGACCTTTCCTTTTCCACATGCCCGAGCTGCTCTGTTTGAAGAGCTACTCGCTGGTTCAAAGAGCCAAGGCCGCAGTGGAAGTGTTCAGAGAATGGAACAACACAGAAAATGCTGCTCCTGGATGGATGTTAATCCAGCCGGGGATAAAAACTCCAGTTATAGTATCTCAAAAGCTAAAATTCATCAGATACTGGAACCACTAAAATTCCAAACAACCAAATACAATAAAAAAAAGTCCATTAAAAATAGATTTCACACCTCTCCCGCACTATTCATGATACAATTGCCAGCATGAGACCTGCAGAGTTTCAGCTTCCCCACTCTGCTGTACATATAAATAAATATTGTTCCATTTCACAAGTAATTTTAATTTATACATTTTTGCAGAGTGATCTTTGGTTCATTTACAACTGTTACTTTTCTTCATAAAAAAAGGTTATAAAGACTTCAACAACTCAAAAAGCAACAGGTCTTTCACGATGCTATCCATCGGCAGCACCTCTCCCCCAAGCGTTCCCCCCTTGCCCCCATCGATAATGAACTGGAAGTCACGTGAATAATGTTACTCTAGGAAGATCGATGGGCAACGTATACGAGGACTAAAAAGAAGTTCAATTTTTTATCCCCACTCCCTGCTCCCAGTTAAAAAGCGAGTCGCAGAAGCAAACCTTTGTTTAAAAAATAAGCTGGGGATGGTAAATAAAGAACGCCAAGCAGAGATTCACGGGTTTCATGATTGTTTGGACACCATGTCATTTACAGAAGTTATTTGTAAACATGGAATTAAAAAGTCGCACAATGCATCATATATAAAAAAAAAATAGGGCTCATTTCTGGGTGCTCGTCCCATAACATCACAGCTCAGTCCAAGTCAGAACCCGGAAAGATGAATAAGATCACGGGACCAACGCTTGCTCGTTACCGAGATGGTTCAACTTGATTGTGTTCTGTGTTGCTCTGTCTCAACAAGTGGAGAAAATTCCATTCGGGGTCCCCTCCTCTCAATGGTCTCATCTGCAAAGCCCGCATTTCAACACTCCAGTCGGGTCAGGTGTCTGCCATAAGTTGCCCATCACTGGAATACACTGCTCGGAGCCTCCTCGCCTGGTACAAATGGGCACTTGGGTGAAAAGCTGAATGAATAACTAGGTTCCTGTGGAGCATTACCCCCCCCCCCCCCCCCCCCCCCCCCCCCCGGCGTAAATCATCAGCACCTTTTATAGATGTGGAGCCTCTGGATTGACAGAACGAAGCCCCAATGTGGTGGAGGCAACAGTCAAGGTCACTTTGGACAGTGTTGAAGGGTAGGGGTGGGGGTTGTGGTCATATGCGGGCGCAGTGGATATCCCGTTCAAAATGCAGGAGACAACAGCTCCCTACCATCAGAAGAACCGTGTGCCAACCTCGAGATTATCACACACACACACACACACACGAGGGGAAAAAAATAAAATAAAATGATCAATTAGCAAAAACAAACCCATGCGAGTCATACCTGAGAGTTTTATAAAGACTCTTGAGAGGGACTAAAAGCTCTCCTCCCTCCTCGGCAGACTTGGGGAAACTAGCCCGATGCAGGTGCAGGAGGAACTACAAAGAAGGGATTGCTGCCCTGCAAGATGTCACCCTCCCGGCGTCCTGTCATCAGACCGCATCCTCTCTTTCCGTCCACAGAAGCAGAGAACATATGAAAATGAAGGAGGGCAGAACCAATGCAAGATATCATTCCGAGTCAAGAGCAAGAGATGATTCCTTTCAGTCGCATTCTCTCGCTATTCTTATCGCTGCATGACATTAGGAACCCTCTCTCTCTGTGCCCAAGGACAGGGTGTGGCAAACCCATTTCAATAGCTCCTTCCGTCAAATCTACAGAACCAAGATACAGAGCAGACCATTCCCTTTAACGTGAGGAGACTGTGGAGTCATTTAACATGGGGGGGTTGTCATTAGTGTTTTTAAATGTGTGGACGGCCATCCGAGAGAGCAGACACACATTTCTTTGGTTGGTTCCACTCATAACAGTGGTGAAGGTGGTGAAGGCACGTTTCCACTTCTCTACGACGGAGGCTTTCCAATGTCGACTGTGATCTTGGTGAAAAGCGGCCTCTTCTCCAACTTGATGACGGAATATTGAAGGGATTTGTAGCCATCACGATGCCTTGTAAACTTCATCCTGTTATACACAACATAACTGGGAATACAGAAAAAAAGGTAGTTAAGACTAGGGTTAAGATAAGTTAAAATTGTACAAGACATTGGTGAGACCAATTCTGGAGTATGGTGTACAATTTTGGTCGCCCAATTATAGGAAGGATGTCAACAAAATAGAGAGAGTACAGAGGAGATTTACTAGAATGTTGCCTGGGTTTCAGCAACTATGTTACAGAGAAAGGTTGAACAAGTTAGGTCTTTATTCTTTGGAGCGCAGAAGGTTAAGGGGGGGGGACTTGATAGAGGTCTTTAAAATGATGAGAGGGATAGACAGAGTTGACGTGGATAAGCTTTTCCCATTGAGAGTAGGGAAGATTCAAACAAGAGGACATGACTTCAGAATGAAGGGACAGAAGTTTAGGGGTAACATGAGGGGGAACTTCTTTACTCAGGGAGTGGTAGCTGTGTGGAATGAGCTTCCAGCGGAAGTGGTGGAGGCAGATTCGATTTTATCATTTAAAAATAAATTGGATAGGTATATGGATGGGAAAGGAATGGAGGGTTATGGTCTGAGTGCAGGTAGATGGGACTAGGGGAAAATAAGTGTTCGGCACGGACTTGTGGGGCTGAGATGGCCTGTTTCCGTGCTGTAATTGTTACATGGTTATATGGTAAGACGCTGACTTTGAAGGTCCCACCCATTTATACCCATTGTCATAGTCATGCAGCATGGAAACAGGCCCTTCGGTCCAACATGTCCCATCTCAGAAGAATGAGAGGCGTTCTCATTGAAACATATAAGATTGTTAAGGGCTTGGACACGCTGGAGGCAGGAAACATGTTCCCGATGTTGGGGGAGTCCAGAACCAGGGGCTACAGTTTAAGAATAAGGAGCAAGCCATTTAGAACGGAGACGAGGAAACACCTTTTCTCACAGAGAGTGGTGAGTCTGTGGAATTCTCTGCCTCAAGAGGGCGGTGGAGGCAGGTTCTCTGGATGCTTTCAAGAGAGCTAGATAGGGCTCTTAAAAATCAGGGGATATGGGGAGAAGACAGGAACGGGGTACTGATTGGGGATGATTAGCCATGATCACGTTGAATGGTGGTGCTGGCTCGAAGGGCCAAATGGCCTACTCCTGCACCTATTGTCTATTTGCACTAGTCAAACTAACTCAAATAGTGCCCGAATTCACAAATGTTTTGAAGCATTGATTTGACATAATTACCTTCTCACCCACGCTATTATCTCTCAATACACTGATTTTTATAATAAGACCATTGGAGTTCTTTTGAAACAATGCAAGGTTTATTTTTCTTAACTCTGCATGGACGTCACTGTTAATCAGACAATAAGAGGCGCTTTCTCCATGTTAGATCAATCCAAGAACCTTAAGATGGAAGACACAAAATGTTGGAGTAACTCAGCGGGATAGGCAGCATCTCTGGAGAGAAGGAATGGGTGACGTTTTGGATCATGATCCTTCTTTAGACCGAAGGATCTCGACCCGGAACGTCACCCATTCCTTCTCTCCAGAGATGCTGCCTGTCCCGCTGAGTTACTCCAACATTTTGTGTATACCTTCGGTGTAAACCAGCATCTGCAGTTCCTTGTGTAGGAAAGAAGGTAGACACAAAATGCCGGAGTCACTCAATGGGATAGGCAACATCTCTGGAGAAGGAATGGATGACATTCCGGGTCAAGATCTTTCTTCAGACTGATTTGTCTGAAGATCAGTCTGAAGAAGGGTCTTGCCCCGAAATGTCACCCGTTCCTTCTCACCAGAGATGCTGCCTGTCCCGCTGAGTTACTCCAGCATGTTGTGTCTATCTGCAGTTCCTTCCTATGCAACCTTAAGATGATGCCTTACTGGAAAGGCTAGAATGGAATACCAGAATGCTACCGGGAAACCTAGAACTGTTCCATGCTGAATAGCTCAATGACTCTAAGAAATAACTCATTAATCTAGTACAACTGGCTCAATCACGAGGCTTACTATTTGACTTTTGATCTTGTACACGTTGACTGCTTTAACACACAATGTGACAGCTGTTGACTCACTTTTTCTCGTTCACTTCGTTTCCTTTGTCTCTTTCATGTCGTATCATTTTGGTTCGTCCGATTTTGTTATCGGGCCGATCGACAATCATCCCATTCAACGTCACCCTAAGATTTAGAGCAAAGACACTTCCTTGATGCAAGGCATGACGAGTGTAATGTAAACATCGTGTTTTAATATTGCCAACTATCCCAGGAGCAATTACCAAACAGAAATAGATCACACTGGGAGACAGAGCTCAGCTAATCCAAAGCTTGGTCAAAGTCTTCACTAATGATCCCTGGCAAGGGATCGCTGGTTCCAGGATGGTAAAGTCCGCTCCACGCCTGCTGCTAGAAGCTCCGCAGACCATGGCTTGACGATGTTAAAGTCAGCAGACAGACACGGGTGAACAAAAGGAGGAAGACTGACATAGAAACATAGAAAATAGGTGCAGGAGTAGGCCATTCGGCCCTTTGAGCCTGCACCGCCATTCGATATGATCATGGCTGATCATCCAACTCAGTATCCCATCCCTGCCTTCTCTCCATATCCCCTGATCCCTTTAGCCACAAGGGCCACTGACTGAACTGTATTGCCTTCCATCACAGTGATCACTGCAGTAGATGTTTATGTTAAGTTCTATCGTTCTTTTAGTTGTGTTGTGTTCTTTTAATTGTATGGTTGCATGGCAACTCAAATATCACTGTACCTAATGGTGCATGTGACAATAAACTTGAATCTGAAAGTGCTCCCTCTTCTCCCGCTCTGCCATTAGGCAAGGGACACAGAAGTGTGAAAATGCGCACCTCCAGATTCAACACCTCCACATTCAGGGACCTTTTCCTCCCAGCTACTACCAGGCAACTGAATCATTCGATCAACAACAAGAGAGCAGCCCTCAGCTACTACCTACATCATTGGAAACCCTCGGACTATCTTTAATGGGACTTTATCTTGCACTAAACATTATTTGCTTTATCCTGTGCGTGCACACTGTGGACGACTCGATTGTAATCATGTATGGTCTTTCCGCTGACTGGTTAGCACGGAAAACAGGTGTTTTTTTACTGTACCTCGGTGTACGTGACAATAAACAAATTCGATCCTGACTACGGGTGCCGTCTGTACGGAGTTTGTACATTCCCTCTGTGACCTGCGTAGGTTTTCTCCGGGTGCTCCGGTTTCCTCCCACACTCCAAAGACGTACAGGTTTGTAGGTTAATTGGTTTTGTAAAATAGTACATTCTTCCTAGTGTGTGTAGGATAGGGTTAAGTGTGCGGAGATCGGTGCAAACCGAAGGGCCTGTTTCCACGGTGAGTCCTCTAAAAAAGAACTATTGAACAAACAAACATCCAATTGATACCATGGATAGCAGCATCAGGGAGGTTGCAAATGCTACCTGTATGTTTCAGTGCCTTCACCAAATTTGCAAATGACACAAAGCTGGGTGGCAGTGTGAAGAGGAGGCTATGAGGATGCAGGGTGACTTAAGACAGGTTGGGTAAGTGGGCAAATGCATGGCAGTCCTCAAAGGGTTTCGGCCCGAAACGTTACCCATTTCCTTCGCTCCATAGATGCTGCTGCACCCGCTGAGTTTCTCCAGCACTTTTGACTACCTTCGATTTTCCAGCATCTGCAGTTCCTTCTTGAACAAATGCATGGCAGATGCAGTTTAATGTGGATAAATGTGAGGTTATCCATTTTGGTGGCAAAAACAGGAAGGCAGATTATTTTCTAAATGGTGTCCAGTTGGGAAAAGGGGAAATACAACGGGATTGGGGGTTCTTGTTCATCAGTCATTGAAAGTAAGCATGCAGGACAGCGGGCAGTGAAGAAAGCGAATGGCATGTTGGCCTTCATAACAAAGGAGTTGAGTATAGGAGCAAAGAGGTCTTTCTGCAGTTGTACAGGGCCCTGGTGAGACCACACCTAGAGTATTGTGTGCAGTTTTAGTCTCCAAATTTGAGGAAGGACATTCCTGCTATTGAGGGAGTGCAGCGTAGGTTCACAAGGTTAATTCCCGGGATGGCGGGACTGTCATATGCTGATAGAATGGAGCGGCTGGGCTTGTATACTCTGGAATTTAGAAGGATGAGAGGTTATCTTATTGAAACATATAAGATTATTAAGGGTTTGGACACGCTAGAGGCAAGAAACATGTTCCCGATGTTGGGGGAGTCCAGAACCAGGGGCCACAGTTTAAGAATAAGGGGTAAGCCATTTAGAACAGAGATGAGGAAAAACTTTTTCACAGAGAGCTGTGAGTCTGTGGAATTCTCTGCCTCAGAAGGCGGTGGAGGCAGGTTCTCTGGATGCTTTCAAGAGAGTTAAATAGAGTTCTTAAAGATAAGAGTCAGTGGATATGGGGAGAAGGCAGGAACGGGGTACTGATTGTGGATGATCAGCCATGATCACATTGAATGGCAGTGCTGGCTCGAAGGGCCGAGTGGCCGCCTCCTGCACCTATTGTCTATTGTCTGTAATTCAGATCCTTCACGGTTGTTTCTCGCTGGGTGGAAATGAGCCCAGAGGTTCGTGTAGAGTCGTTTTTAACCCCACGGTCCTCCCCTGGTTCACAAAGAAGCCTTTGATATGTGAAAGTTTGTACAGTAGGAGTTACACTGAACTTCTAACTTTCACAGGGGTTGAATAACAGAAGCTATTTAATCTCCTGCCAGTAAGGATGCCGCAAGTTAAAACGATACCCTACTTGTTTTGACAAATATACAAGCCAAAACTAGCAAGCCATTTATCCCAACACATCGTTGCTAGGTGAAAGAACGCAGGTGCCCAAGAAAGTTTCCTTTCATTTTAAATGGTTGGTTTGCTGAACAGAATCCTTCCCATTAATGCAATCATAAAGGTTGTAAAAAAATGCTGCGGGTTTTTCGAGCCTCCAAACCTGTTGCTTATCTTTCATAGTAGTTTTGTTTTAGTTTAGATGAGAGAAACAGTGTGGAAACAGGCCCATTTGGCCTACCGAGTCCCCGCCAATCACCGATGACCCGTTCACACTAGTTCTATGTTATCCCACTTTTGCACACTACAGACCATTTAACAAAGACAATTAACCCACAAACCCGCCCGTCTTTGGAGCGTGTGAGGAAACCGGAGCACCCGGAGAAATCACACGGGCTCACAGAGAGAACGTACAAACTCCGCACAGACAGCACCCGTAGTCAGGATCGAGCCTGGGTCTCTAGCCCTGCAAGGCAGCAACCCTGCGTCACCCATTCTTTTCTTGTGACAAATAAAATAAAAACTATTTGCTTTTACACAATGTCATTAAGTAAATATTCGCTCAACAAGGAAGATCTGTATTGACACAGGAGGGGAGGTAATTACAAGAAAGAGTAAATTTGCATGCCAGTATAAGTTTCTATGCAATTGAGGGAGTGGAGCTTAGGTTACAAGGTTCATTCCCGGGATGGCGGGGACTGTCATATGCTGAAAGAATGGAGCAGCTGGGCTTGTACACTCTGGAGTTTAGAAGGATGAGAGGAGATCTCATTGAAACATATAAAATTGTTAAGGGCTTGGACACACTAGAGGCAGGAAACATGTTCCCGATGTTGGGGGAGTCCAGAACCAGGGGCTACAGTTTAAGAATAAGGAGTAAGCCATTTAGAACAGAGATGAGGAAACACTTTTTCTCACAGAGAGTGGGGAGTCTGTGGAATTCTCAGCCTCAGAGGGCGGTGGAGGCAGGTTCTCTGGACGCTTTCAAGAGAGAGCTAGATAGGGCTCTTAAAAACAACGGAGTCAGGGGATATGGAGAGAAGACAGGAATGGGGTACTGATTGGGGATGACCAGCCATGATCACATTGAATGGCGGTGCTGGCTCGAATTGGAGGAACAGCATCTCTTATTTCGATTGGGCAGCTCAAAGCCCAGTGGTATGAATATTGATTTCTCTAACTGCAAGTAACCCCGGCATTCCCTCTCTCTCTCTCTCTTTACCCCCCCCCCCCCACAGCCAAGTCGCACCAGCTTCTCGTTCTCATCCAGCAAACAGCTGACAATGGCCTGTTTCTTTTATCATCATTACCTTTTTGCATATCTTTCATTCATGTGTTCTATATCTCTTTACATCATGGTCTATATCTCTCGTTTCCCTTTCCCCTGACTCTGAGTCTGAAGAAGGGTCTCGACGCAAAACGTCACCCATTGCTTCTCTCCGGAGATGCTGCCTGTCCCGCTGAGTTACTACGGCTTTTTGTGTCGGTCCTCGGTATAAACCAGCATCTGGAGTTCCTTCTTACACATTGCCCAAAGCAAAGGTACGCACAAGTCCCAGAGAGTTGTCACGGTGTCCTGATCCTACATTTAGCTTTGAACACCGGTTTCGTTCCTCTTACCTCATGTACGTGTCATCATCTTCTGTTCCCCAGCCCCAGTAATTGTTGGAGAAACCATTTATTTTCAAATACTGGTCCTTAGAAAAAGCCACGACCCCTCCAAAATATCCCTTGTACGGCAACCTGTGGGAGGGGAGAGGAGCAGGAGAAATACATATATTAGTTGGCAACTAGTGTAAAAACCTCCAGTGAATCAGGGAGGAATCCCGTCTGTAGCCACGGGCTGACCTGGAAGCTGGAATGCATTTTATAAATAAGTAGACAGAGTAGTGAAAGATTAAACAGAATGTACCGTTTAGCAGTGAACTTACAACCCTCATTTCACAACCCCATGAGAATCAGCGGTAACTCATAGGTTTATGAGTTCCAGGAGCAGGATTAGGCCATTCAGCCCATCAAGTCTCCTCCGTCGTTCAATCATGCAGGAGCTGAGCATCATACTATCCCCTGTCTCCATCAGTGGTGTGGATGTGCAGTTTACCAGGGAGTACAAATACCTTGGAGTGTACCTGGACAGTAAACTGGGCTGGTCCAGGAACGCTGAGGCCCTGTACAAGAAGGGTCATTTTGAGAAGGCTCCGCTCCTTCAACATCTGTAGTGAGATGCTGCAGATGTTCTACCAATCGGTGGTAGCCAGTGCCATCTTCGTTGCCGTGTGCCGGGGTAGCAGGGCGAAGGCTCATCAGGAAGGCTGGCTCGGTCCTGGGGGCGGAGTTGGAGTTGGAGTTGGATTCATGGGGGGTTGGTCTTGGAGGGGAGGATGCTCCTCAAACTGCGGAGCATCTTGGCCAATACAGCTCACCCCCTCTATGACACACTGGTCAACCAGAGGAGCACCTTCAGCAACAGACTGGTTCGACAAAGTGGCAGTACAGAACGCCGCAGGAGATCCTTTTCCCCGTGGCTATCAAACAGTACAACACCTCCTCTTCTGTCGTGGGGTAGACCGACTCACCCCCCTCCCATTTTGTTGAGTCTCATTGTCTGTACTAAGTTCCACCTAGCGGACAGCGAACAATGGCCTGCTTCATTTATCCATTACTTTTTTGCATATCTTTAATGCATTTGTTCGATATCTCTCCACATCACTTTCTAGATCTCTCGTTTCCCTTTCCACTGACTCTCAGTCTGAAGAAGGGTTTCGACCCGAAACGTCACCTATTCCTTTTCTCCAGAGATGCTGTCTGAGTAACTCCAGCTTTTTGTATCTATCTCCCCCTTCCATTGACTCCATTTACACCTCAAGGGCCTGTCCCACTGTCGGCATCGTTGGCTGACGTAGCAGGTCACCGAAATAGTCGAGGCGTGACGACGTATTGGCGCGCCGGCGTCTCCTCAAGTGCGGCAACATCTTTTTTTGTCGCCACTGGATTTTGAGGTTCAAACTCTTCCGGCGCCCCTGATACATCAGTCAATGACGCTATCGGTTCCCGAGAAAATCACCGAGTGGGACAGGCCCTTCACGCTGCCTTGGCAAGGTCACCAGCATAATCAAGGATAGGTTGCATCCCGGCTACTTCCTCTTCTCCCCTCTCCCATCAGGCAAAAAGTACAGAAGTGTGAAAAAACACACCTCCATATTCAGGGACAGTTTCTTCCCAGCTGTTATCAGGCAATTGAACCATCCCACCAACATCTCTAGAGCCGTCCTGAGCTACGATCTACCTCATTGTAGACTCTCTGGTTATCTTAATCGGACTTTACTCGGCACCAAACATTATTCACATTATTATCTTTATCGTGCATCTGTGCACTTTGGATGGCTCGATCACAATCATTTACGGTGAATGCGGGAAAGATTTAATAGGAATCTGAGGGTAGTTTCTTTTGCATAAAGGGTGGTGGGTGTATGGAACGAGCGGCCAGAGGACTATTGAGGCAGGGACTATTGCAACATTTAAGAAACAATTAAACGGGTACACAGACATGACAACTTTAGAGGGATATATGGGCCAAACGGAGGAAGGTGGGACTGGTGTAGACACTGTAAACACTGCCCAGTCCATCATCGGCTCTGACCTTCCTTCCATCGAGGGGATTTATCGCAGTCGCTGCCTCAAAAAGGCTGGCAGTATCATCAAAGCCCCACACCATCCTGGCCACACACTCATCTCCCTGCTACCTTCAGGTAGAAGGTACAGGAGCCTGAAGACTGCAACAACCAGGTTCAGGAATAGCTACTTCCTCACAGCCACCAGGCTATTAAACCTGGCTCGGACAAAACTCTGATTATTAATAACCCATTATCTGTTATTTGCACTTTACCAGTTTATTTATTCATGTGTGTATATATTTATATTATGGTATATGGACACACTGATCTGTTCTGTAGTCAATGCCTACTATGTTCTGTGTGCTGAAGCAAAGCAAGAATTTCATTGTCCTATGCAGGGACACATGACAATAAACTCCCTTGAACTTGAACTTGAACTGTAGTAGATGGGACATGTTGGGTCGGTGTGGGCAGGTTGGGCCTGTTTATCACGCTGTATGACTCTACTGGTCTTTCCACTGACTGGTTAGCACGCGACAGAAGCTTTTCACCGCACCTCGGTACACGTGACTATGAACTAAACCAAACCACCCACCACCCTCACGCAGTCAAACAACATCTCTTGCCTTACGGGCCATTTCACCCACACAATGAGGGTGGGGTGGCTTCCTTTGTTCCATAGATGCTGCCTCACCCGCTGAGTTTCTCCAGCATTTTTGTCTATCCAAAACAGAAGCTGATTTTATCATCCCGCAAACTCGCTGGCACTCATTTCCTGCCCGACCTACTAATTTCGGTCAAACATGTAAATTCTGCACCGCTCCCATTTCTGATCCTCAGAAGCCATCTCTCATGACTCCGATTACACATCCTCTTGTATAATCAATAAATCCTATGTCTGCAGGTGAAACCGGATCTATCGCCCATTCAGCTTCAGTTAATTTGATCCCAGTGCTCGGAAGGGGCAGCTCGCCATGATATTTGAATAATCAAAGAAAAAGATCAAGTTAGCGTGAAGCCACATACAAACTGGAGGAACAGCAGCTCATATTCCACTTGGGTAGCTTACAACCTAATGGCATGAGCAACTCTCCTCTCCGCACCACTATAAATGTAAATGGGATGTCAGGACATTCATATGAAGAAAGACTGGATAGACTCGGCTTGTACTCGCTAGAATTTAGAAGATTGAGGGGGGATCTTATAGAAACGTACAAAATTCTTAAGGGGTTGGACAGGCTAGATGCAGGAAGATTGTTCCCGATGTTGGGGAAGTCCAGAACAAGGGGTCACAGTTTAAGGATAAGGTGAAAATCTTTTAGGACCGGGATGAGGAAAACATTTTTCACACAGGTAGTGGTGAATCTGTGGAATTCTCTGCCACAGAAGGTAGTTGAGGCCAGTTCATTGGCTATATTTAAGAGGGAGTTAGATGTGGCCCTTGTGGCTAAAGGGATCAGGGGGTATGGAGAGAAGGCAGGTACAGGATACTGAGTTGGATGATCAGCCATGATCATATTGAATGGCGGTGCAGGCTAGAAGGGCCGAATGGCCTACTCCTGCACCTATTTTCTACGTTTCTATGTAAATTATCCCGCGTGGGTGTAGGATAGTGGAGATCGCTGGTGGGCACGGACCCGGTGGGCCGAAGGGCCTGTTTCCGAGCTGCAACTCTAAGCTAAACTAAAGTTTGTGGTGCGAGGTGCTTCTGTGATTCTGTACATTCCTCTCTCCACGTACAATGTTCTTGCCCTGTTCCTTTGAGCATTTGAGTGGCTGCGGAATTGGCTGCCATTTTAAACCACATTAAGGGCCTGTCCCACTTACGCGATTTTTTTTCGGCGACTCGCCGGCACCCGTCAACAGTCGCGCACAGCAGGTCGCCGAAAATCTTCAACATGTTGAAAATCCAGCAGCGACCAGAAAAAGGTACGACTCTTTGGGCGGCCACTCGCGGCCGTACCGGCATGTGACGTGGTCGCCCAAAGAGTTAAAGACACAGGTGCCACCATCCACGTGTCTGCAATCTGCTGACGGTACTCTAACAATGCGTCCCTTTAGTGAGCCGATCTCCAGGGGACGGCTCCAGCATTCCACAGCGATTATCCCCTCACAAGAATGTTTAACAACACAAATAGATTCAACCTTGCGCAACTGTGCAGCACGAGGTGTCGAGTTTGTGGAGGCAAACTCTTCACTGAAGACAAACTGCCCTCTCTATAAATATCTAATAAAAGAGCTGTACTGCTCTGGGTGTGGGCCTGGAGAGAACAGGTTTAGAGGCATCTGGGCCAAATGTGGGCGGGGGGGGTCTAGTGCAGAAGGGGCATCTTGATCGGCAAGTTGGGCCGAAGGGACTGTTTCCGTGCAGTATGATTCTATGAGGTGGGGGGAAGGAGACCAAGTCATGCTGCCTCATGCATCCACAGCCATCCTCTACAACAACGAGCCCCTCACCAAGTGGTGACTGTTGGTAAATGCCGGACTACGATGATCCACGACATCACGGTGCGCAGCAGTAGAGTTGCTGCCTTACGGTCCCAGTGGCCCGGGTTCGATCCTGACCACGGGGGCTGCCTGTATGGAGTTTGTACCTTCTCCCCATGACTCCATGCTCTGGTCTACTCCCACATTCCACCGACCTGCAAACCTGTTGGCTAATTGGCTTTAGTTAGAATTGTAAATTGTCTCTAGTGTGTAGGACAGTGTTAGTGTGCGGGGATCGTTGGTCGGCACGGACTCGGTGGGCCGAAGGGCCTGTTTCGGGTTGGAACCCTTCCTCAAACTGAAGAACAGAGGGGGAGGGGGGAGGCGTGGGTGCACACAGAGATAAGTAGCCACATTCAGAGCCCAGTCACGTACCGGTACTTGAATTTGTCCATAGCACAGGCCAAGTGTCGGGGGTTGCTGCCACAGCGGTACAGGTTCTTGTCGTTCTCGGGTATAATGTCGACGTCACTGAATATGAAACAGTCGTAACCGTTCTCTTTCAGCGCTTCCGCAAACCCCACGTTGAGGAGCTTGGCTCGGTTGAACGTGTTGTCACCAGCCTGCAATTAAAGTACAAACAGTTAACGGCAACCGGAGTCGGCGATACCGGTCAAGGGGGCCAGTGGGATGGGGACCAGTGGCGGTCTAACCTCCCGCGCCTTCAAGGTCAGCTGAAGGTGGCACCCCCACTCCCCCTCCCCCACCCCCACAACACGAAGGCTGAAGGGCCGGAGAAGGGAGGGACAGCTCGCTGGCGTAGAGGGGGGGGTGGGGGGGGGGGAGAGGAGGTTGGGACGAGGACAGGGCACCAATATGCAGTCGGGCTTCTGAGAACAAACAGGGACCATCAGGACTCTCGTGGGTACTTTTGAAACTTTGAAGATAAGTAGGGCCGTCCCGTATTAGCCGGGACATCCCGTATATTGGGCTAATTTGGTTTCTCCCATACGGGACCACCCTTGCCCCTGTATTTGACCGCTGCTACTCGGGTTGAGGGGACTGTCGGGTCGGAGCATCACACGCGGGCCAAAACTCCTCAGCTGGCCAGCCGGCTGGACTTTGTGTGCAGTCCAGCACCCGGATCAACTCATTGTCCCGTATTTTGGCCGGTTGTCCCTTATTTGAGAGTGAGAGAGTTGGCGACCTTAAAAGTAAGACACAAAATGCTGGAGTAACTCAGTGGGACAGGCAGCATCATTCTGAACAAGGGTCTCGACCCGAAACGTCACCCATTACTTCTCTCCAGAGATGCTGCCTGTCCCGCTGAGTTACTCCAGTATTTTGTGTCTATCGTCAGTGTAAACCAGCATCTGCAGTTCCTTCCTACACACTTTTGTAACTTTGTCGACTCCAGAGACGTGGCAACTGTTTGTGTACTGTGTGCATAAACAAAGCATTTCACTGCACCCAGGTACATGTGCCAATAAAGTATCAATGAATCTTCAGGAGGAGCTCAAGGAGCCTTTGGCTACCGAGTGATACAGTGTGGAAACAGGCCCTTCGACCCAACTTGCCCACACCGGCCAACATGTCCCAACTACACTAGTCCCACCTGCCTGCACTTGATCCATTTCCCTCCAAACCCGTCCTATCCAGGTACCTGTCTAACTGTTTCTTAAATGTTGGGATAGTCCCTGCCTCAACTACCTCCTCTGCCATCACGTTCCATACACTCACCACCCTTTGTGTGAATAAGTTACCCCTCAGATTCCTATTAACTCGTTTCCCCTTCACCTTAAACCCATGTCCTCTGGTTCTCGATTCACCTACTCTGGGCAAGAGACTCTGTGCCTCTACCCGATCTATTCCTCTCATGATTTTATACACCTCTATAAGATGACACCTCATCCTCCTGCGCTCCAAGGAATAGTCCCAGCCCTCTCAACCTCTCCCTATAGATCATTTTCAGCCCCACTATTTTCCTAACAAATAAACATTGAGAGGCATTCCCATTGGGAAATGTCAACATGTTGTGGGGCAAGCAGGGAACACAGCTGACACACAGTGGAATGGGAACTCACAAAGGGAATCCATCTAAAATGAATCAGAAATAGCATTAAACCAGTCATCAATACTAATCAGATTTCTGCTTCTTCCTAAAGAAGGGAAGGAGGCCTTGTAACATGTGTTGGCAGGTGGGACTAGTATAGATGAGACATTTTGGCCAGTGTGGGCAAGTTGGGGTGAAGGGCCTGTTTCCACACTCTATCATCCTTGTTATTAGTTAAAGTCAGATTCATACAGTGTGGAAACACACCCTTTGGCCCATTTTCCCCGCACCGAACAACATGTCCCATCTACATTAATTCCCGTTTGGCCCATATCCCTCTAAACCTGTCCGGTCCATGAACTGTCCAAATGTTTCTTAAACAAAGCGAAAGTACCTGCCTCAACTACCTTCTCAAGCAGTTTGTTCCATGCACTCACCACCCTTTGTATGGAAAAAGTCACCCTTCAGGTTCCTATTAAATCTTTCCCCCCCTCACAAACCTAAGTCCCCTGCTTCTCGATTCCCCTGCTCTGGGTAAAAGACTTTGTGCGTCTACCCGACCCATTCCTCTCGTGACGTGCCACAACTCTAGAAGATCACCCCTCATCCTCCTGCGCTCCCTGGGATAGAGTCCCAGCCTGCTCAGCCTCTCCCTGTAGCTCAGGCCCTTGAGTCCCGGCAACATCCTCGTAAATTGGCGGGGAGGAAATGACTAATATCATTTGCAAAACAAATTTTCCCCTCAATCCACATTTGTGCAGCAACACAGGAAACATCAATGGGAAACTTTTGGGGAAGAAAAGGGAATAAAAACAGACGGAGTACAAGCGTGTGGACTAATGTCTGATTTATTAACGGGTTAGTCCCTGCTGGAACCAATTGAAAATCTGAAATGTTTGGTTGTCTGGAATTATTCGAACATAATGTCATTTAGACTAGAGTAATGTTATTTAGAGTAAAGCAAGGTTTGGCCTTCTAAAGTGTAGTGCATCATCTGGGGACTGACTTGATTTCATAACACAGTTAAATCCCTCCAGGGGACATATTCCCCCATTAGCTACACTATTACACTGCACAGATTCAAAGCAGATGGCTCCGAGAGATGCATAAACAGGGGCAGCGAGATCTAAAGCACCATGGGTTTGGTTTAGTTTGGAGATACAGTGTGGAAACAGGCCCTTCGGCCGACAGTGTCCTTACCGATCAGCGATCCCCGCACACTAACACTACCCTACACACACTAGGAACAGTTTACCATTTTAGCCAGGCCAATTAACCTACAAGCCTGTATGTCTTTGGAGTGTGGGGGGAAACCGGAGCACCCGGAGAAAACCCACGCAGGTCGCAGGGAGAAGGTACAAACTCCGTACGGACAGCACCCGTAGTCGGGATCAAACCGGGTGTCTGGCGCTGTAAGGCAGCAACTCTACCGCTGTGGCATCGTACCGCCCAACAGGTTATGTTGAACCTGTACAAAAGGCAGCCTAGGCCAGATACGGAGTTCCATCGTGAGGAAGAACGTGAACTTCCCGAGGGAGCGGTCATAAAAGATTTACGACAATGTTCGAGGAATGAGGGATTTTCAGATGGAGAAGCACAAGACTGCAGAAACTGGACTGTTGGATCAAAACACTTACGGGCCTGTCCCACTTAGGCGATTTTTTAGCCAACTACAGGCGACTAGTTGGTTGCCACATGTTCGCCGGTGGTCACTGGGAGTCGTCTCCTCAGTCGCGCAAAACGTCGTAGCGTCTTTCTGGTCGCCGCTAAATTTTCAACATGTTGAAATGTTTCAGCGACAGTGGGTTTGGCGCCAATGAGCGTAGCTCGACTTCTCCTGACGTAGGTGCTGACGCAGGTTGTCGCCGGTTTTTCAGCGACCTGCCACGACTACGACAGTCGCCTAAAAAAAAATCGTCAAGTGGGGCAGGACCATAAGTGCTGGAAGAACTCGGCAGGTCTTAGAATAAAGGGGAGGTCATTTAAGACTGAATGCGAGAAAAAACTTTTTCACCCAAAGAGTTGTGAATTTATGGAATTCCCTGCCACAGAGGGCAGTGGAGGCCAAGTCAACTGGTTGGATTTAAGAGAGAGTTAGATAGAGCTCCAGGGGCTAGTGGAGTCAAGGGATATGGGGAGAAGGCAGGCACGGGTTATTGATAGGAGACGATCAGCCATGATCACAATGAATTGCGGTGCTGGCTCGAAGGGCCGAATGGCCTCCTCCTGCACCTATTTTCTATGTTTCTATGTCAGGCAGCATCCGTGGAGGGAATGATCAGGTGACGTTTCGGCTCGAGACCCTTCTTCGACCTGAAACCTTGTCTGTCCATTCCCTCCACGGATGCTGCCTGACCTGCCGAGGTCTTCCAGCACTTTTATGTTTTGCTGAGAAATTTCATCTATTGGGTGAAACAAGGGCAAAGAAGGCGGCGAGGAGATCTGATGGAGATGTACATCACAGTGACCTGGTTTGGTCATGATAAAGTGCTCCACTTAACAAATGTTTTAGGAAGCAATCAAAGAAAGAAGATCCTCGATTCACTGGAGTGCAATTATGATGTGGAACTCGCGGTTAGCACATCCCGAGCTTCAAGGGAGAATGAAATAAGGCACTTGAACGATAATAACTTGCAGGTTTAATAGATGAAAGAACGCAGAGGAATAGAATGGATAGGATGCTCTGCTTGGAGGTAGCACGGGGTCAATGGACAGAATGGCCTCCTCTGAACCACAACAATTCTACAATTCTGTGAATCAAGTTATTAGGCCAGCTGGTCCTTGCTAGCTTCCGAATCAGCTTCGTCCCACCCAGCTCCTCTTAGAAACAGGCCTTCCAGGGTCCTTTAACAAACAGAGTGTCAGGGGTTGTGGGGAGAAGGCAGGAGAATGGGGTTGAGAGGGAAAGTTAGATCAGCCATGTTTGAATGGCGGAGTAGACTTGATGGGCCAAATCTGGTGCTACAACTTATGAACTTTGAGCCCACCGAGTCCAGGCCGACCAGCGACCACCCATACACTAGTTCTATCCGACATAACTACAGAAGGCAATGAACCTACAAACCTGCACGTCTTTGGAGTGTGGGAGGAAACTGGAGCACCCAGGGGAAACCCACGCCAGTCACGTACAAACTCCACACAGACAGCCTCCGTAGTCACGATCGAAGCCGGGTCTCTGGCGCTGTACGGCAGCAACCCTACCGCTGCGCCACCGTGCCGCCCTTAACTCTCCTTAAGTCTGTCCAAATGACTACCTATTCTTTATGAACTGGTTACGCATCTTGTTTCCCGTTACATCACTTTGGATAAATTCCTCCTTAAACAGTTCGACATTATTCTCAAGCCAAAATGGGTTAATGTGATCTTACATCAGGCAGTGCTGGTCAGTGATGATCAAGGAGCGCTGATCTAGATATTTGCGGGCAACATTATAGGAGATAATTATCAAGAGAATGATATTTGGTCCATTTTAAATCTTTATCTGCAATATCCTACAATCTCTCCCTGGATACCCATGTATCATAAAGGGTCCCTGAGATTTTTGCCTCCATTCTTTGAATTGGAAATGCATTGGCTTTGGTCACGAAGGGAATCTCTCCTGATATCAGGCATAAATGTGCCTTTGGGGGTAGTTTACCCTGTACTACCTTATCCTGCTTGCAATTCAATTTTTTTTAATTCCCTTTTTCATAGCAGCCAGAGGAAAATAATCCTACAGATGGTATGCTTGCCTTCATTGGTCAGGGCATTGAGGACAAGAGTCCTTCTGCAGTTGTACAGAGCCCTAGTGAGACCAAACCTGGAGTATTGTGTGCAGGTTTGGTCTCCAAATTTGAGGAAGGACATTCTTGCTATTGAGGGAGTGCAGCGTAGGTTTACATGGTTAAATCCCGGGATGACGGGACTATCATATGTTGATAGAATGGAGCGGCTGGGCTTGTATACTCTGGAATTTAGAAGGATGAGAGGGGATCTTATTGAAACATATAAGATTATTAAGGGATTGGACCCGCTCGAGACAGGAAACATGTTCCCGATGTTGGGAGAGTCCAGAAACAGGGGCCGCAGTTTAAGAATAAGAGGTAGGCCATTTAGAATGGAGATGAGAAAAAACGTTTTCACCCAGAGAGTTGTGAATCTGTGGAATTCTCTGCCTCAGAAGTATATAATATTATGAGAGATGTAGACAGTATAGACAATCAGAACCTTTTCCCCCCCAGGGTGGAAATGTCAAGGACTACAGGGCATGGGTTTAAGGTGAGAGAAACAACGTTTCTTGTGCAGCACTAGTTTTGTTTTTTTTTAAAACAGAGGCTGGTGTGTGTCTGGAACACGCTGCCAGGAGTGGTGATGAAGGTCAATGCGATAATGGCGTTACAGAGGCTTTTAGATAGCCACTTGGAAATGAAGAGACTGGGATCACGTCCAGGCAGATGAGATAAGTTTATCTTGGAGAGCTGCTGCCTTACAGCGCCAGAGAGTCGGGTTCAATAATGACTTTGGGTGCGGTCTGTGGGTGGAGTTTGTACATTTTTCTGTGAACAAGTGGGTTTCCTCCCACATCCCAAAGATACATGGGTTTGTAGGTTAATTGGCCTCTGAAACATTGCTCAGATGAGAAAGTGGAATAACATAGAACTAGTGTGAATGGGGGATCAATGGTCGGCGTGGACATGGTGGGCATGCTGCACCTCGAACATAAATACATAAATAATAAACAAGCTAATAATAAATAGATAGACGGGCACAGACAGGCAGACAGACACAAAAAATAAACAGATAGTTAGACAGACAGACAGACAGACAGATAGAGATAGAAGATAGACAGAGACAGTCAGACAGATAAGTAAATAAATAGATAACTAAATGTGCTTGGGGGGTAGACGGTGCAGTGTGGTACCTGCTCAATGATGAAGATGCCGTACTCTCCCTGCTGCCGGCGCAGGATGGGCAGCAGGTAGTAGAGCCAGTGCCGCAGGTGGTGGTCTCGGTTGCGGAAGGGAATGATGATGGCAATGCGCTGCAAGGGCTCGCAGTCCTTCGGCTTGTAGCGCCCGCCGAGCGTCACGTACGGGTTCAGCTCCCCAATCTCTTCCAGCGACTGCTCCTGGTCAAAGGTGATCCTCAGAGGTCCAACTGTTAACCGGGAGAGGCCTCGATTAATCGCGTCCACACGGGAAACACGGGAGAACAGCACCCGCTGCGCGGCGCAGCTCACAAACACTGCAAACCCTGTCTCACTGAGTGAACTGCAGTGGTCTCTCAGGCCCCACAGACACCAGCCAGTGCAGTGAGCCATTAATGTGTTGTCAGTTGTTAAACAGTGGCGCAGCCCCTTGCCTTTGTCCGCTATCTCACATCACTCAGGGACGGTCCTCAGAGATATTGCGGACAGCAAATCGAAGATAGACACAAAATGCTGGAGCAACTCAGCGGGACAGGCAGCATCTCTGGAGAGAGGGAATGGGTCGAGACCCTTCCTCAGATAAACCTTTTGCAGACAGCGACATCGTTTCTGAGCAGCTGTCACACAGGAGATGTACCAGTGCAAATCTACAAACAGCAATGAACTAAATAACTCTGGTATCAGACTCTCTTTTGTCATAGAGTGATGCAGTGTGGAAACAGGCCCGTCAGCCCAACTTGCCCACAATGACCAACATGTCCCGTCTACACTCGTCCCACCTGCCTGCGTTTGGCCCATATCCCTCTAAACCTGTCCTATCCATGCACCTTTCTTAAATGTTGCATTAATACCTGCCTCAACCACCTCCTCTGGCAGCTCGTTCCATACACTCACCACCCTCTGTGTGAGAGTGTTACCCCTGAGGTTCCTATTAAATCTTTTACTCCTCACCTTAAACCTATCTTTAATCGGACTTTACCTTGCACTAAACGTTATCCCCTTTATCATGTATCTGTACACTGTAATCATGTATTGTCGTTCCGCTGACTGGATAGCACGCAACAAAAAAGCTTTTCACTGTACCTCAGTACACGTGACAATAATAAACTAAACTAAACTGTGAGGTTCATCTGATACCATCGTTGCTAATTAGAGCAAATTCTTGTTCTGTGTTTAAATGTATTTATTCAAGTGGTGAGAGAGACAAAGTTTGAAGGAGATGCGTGGGGCAAATTCTTTTTTGGAGGGAGTGGCGGGGGCTGGAATGTGGTGTCCACAACGACCAACATGTCCCATCCCAATTTGAGGAAGGACATTCTTGCTATTGAGGGAGTGCAGTGTAGGTTCACAAGGTTAATTCCCGGGATGGCGGGACTGTCATATGTTGAAAGAATGGAGCGACTGGGCTTGTATACACTGGAATTTAGAAGGATGAGAGGATATCTTATTGAAACACATAAGATTATTAAGGGATTGGACACGCTAGAGGCAGGAGACATGTTCCCGGATGTTGGGGGAGTCCAGAACCAGGGGCCACAGTTTAAAAATAAGGGGTAGGCCATTTAGAATGGAGATGAGGAAGAACTTTTTCACCCAGAGAGTTGTAAATTTGTGGAATTCTCTGCCTCAGAAGGCAGTGGAGGCCGGTGCTCTGGATGCATCCAAGAGAGAGTTAGATAGAGCTCTTAAAGATAGCGGAGTCAAGGATATCGGGAAAAGGCAGGAATGGGGTACTGATTGTGGATGATCAGCCATGATCATAGTGAATGGCTGTGCTGGCTCGATGCAATACTCCTGCAACTATTGTCTATGTATCGAGGGACAACTTACAATTTTTACCGAAGCCAATTAACATTCAAACTTGTCCGTCTTTGGAGTGTGGGAGGCAACTGGAGCACCCGGAGAAAACCCACGAGGTCACAGGTAGAACGTACAAACTCCATACAGACAGCACCCATAGTCAGGAACCCGGATCTCTGGCGCTGTGAGGCATTTATCTCGAACGCAGCACCGCTAATAAAAATAAAAAGAACCTTTGGCCCATTCCTCCCATTGCTTACCAAGTTCCGGTGGATCAACTGGGCACTTCGCCAACTGGTCGGCTTTGGAAGTTTCGATGACCACTGTCGCATTGCTTGCGGTTGGAAGAGAATCTGCTGGGAGAGAAAATGAAATGCAAGTTCAACCATCTAAGAAGAGGAACATTTATCAGGGTTTTAGCAACTGGAGTTTGTAAAAGATCAGGGTTTGGAACCCTCCCCGCCCCCGCCACATCTGAGCAGTGTATTGATACAAGACTAAGGGGAACTTTCTGCTTTGACCAGGTACATGAAATGAACCCTTAAAATTAAACATTCTGAGGAAGAGTCCAGAGCTGAAACTTTGACCATCCATTCCCTTCCTATTTACCCTCTAAGCAGCCATGTATTTTGATCACTGTAATGCATAAGCCACCACCCTGGCCCCACTCTCATTTCACTCCTGCCATCAGGTGCAAGGTGAAAACTCCAGATTCAGGAGCAGCTTCTTACCTGCAACCATCAGGCTATTAAACACCAAAGGTAGACACATTAGACAATAGGTGCAGGAGTAGGCCATTCGGCCCCTCGAGCCAGCACCGCCATTCAATGTGATCATGGCCGATCATCCACAATCAGTACCCCGTTCCTGCCTTCTCCCCATATCCCTTGACTCCACTATCTCTAAGAGCCCTATCTAGCGCTCTCTTGAAAGCATCCAGAGAACCTGCCTCCACCGCCCTCTGAGGTAGAGAATTCCACAGACTCACAACTCTCTGTGCGAAAAAGTTTTTTCCTCGTCTCCGTTCAAAATGGCTTAGCCCTTATTCTTAAACCATAGCCCCTGGTTCTGGACTCCCCCAACATCAGGACCATGTTTCCTGCCTCAGGCGTGTCCAAACCCTTGATAATCGTTTATGTTTCAATAAGACAAAGTGCTGGAGTAACACAACGGGTCAGGCAGTACCTCTGGGGAAAAGGGATGGATGACGTTTCGGGTCGGGACCATTCTTCATGCTATTAAAGACCACAAACTCCAAATAGGCTCCAAACTACCTTGCCTCGGGGGCATTGTTTTTGCCTTTGGCTATTATTGTTTGATTGCTTTTCAAAAGTTATTTTATATATATATATATATAAACACACACACACACACGCATATAAATATACACACATACACATCCTGGGAATTCCTGCTCAAAGTGGAGAAGGAAGGTTTAGTTCATTACATCATGGCACAACTAACTCACAGCCTCAGCAACGCAGGTTCAATCCTGTCCTGCGCTGCTGTCTGCACGGAGTTTGCACGTTTTCCACCACCATGTGCTTCCCCCGGGTAACTCCGATTTCCTCTCACGTCCCAAAGACAACACATCTCGAGGTGTTAATTGTCTTTCCTGCACGTTGCCCCTTGTGTGGTTGAGTGGTCGGGAAAGCGTGGGGATTTTTAATGAGAGCGAACAGGTTGCTAGGAAATAAACGGGCGTTGGAACTGCTTGGAGAGGCAGCGCAAGGCCCAGTGAGCAAAATCCCTTCCAAGTCGAAAGAGAGTCTCCAGTCCATGCGTAATGAGCACAAGGAAAGTCCAGCTAAAATTAGAGAAGTTATGCAAAGTTCTTTATTTCAAAATGAAACCTTATTTAGAATAAAAAAAGATATATAGTGGTCGATTTTGCGTTGTCAAATACGGACTTTAAAAAAATCAGTATTTAACGACACAAAATCGTAACCCGTATTCTTATTGGATTTCCGTACAAAATACGGAAATCCTTTTGCTCCCCCCCTCATTTCAAAACTGTTGTTCCGATCGGAACAGATGCGATAAAATCAGACTAGTTTGCAGGGATGATATACACAACAAAAACCCTTTGTGCATTCGCAGTGTCTATATATTCATAGTATCATGCTCAGTGCTGTTCATGGCTATTTAAGTTGAGAGGGGCAAAGTTCAAAGGAGATGAGCAGGGCGAGTTATTATTCACACAGAGTTTAGTCTATTTTAGTCTCGTTTAGTTTAGAGATACAGCAGTGAAACAGGCCCTTTGGCCCACGCCGACCATCGATCACCCGTTCACACAAGTTATCCCATTACGCAATATACAGAGGCCAATTAACCTACAAACCCGCACGTCTTTGGAACGTGGGAGGAAACCGGAGCACCCGGAGAAAACCCACGCGGTCCCGGGGAGAACGTTCAAATTCCACAGGCAGCACCTGAGGTCAGTATCGAACGCGGGTCAGTGCCGTTGTGAGGCAGCAGCTCTACCGCTGCGCCATCGTGCCCCAGAGGGTGGCGAGTGCAAGGGGGTGGTGGTCGAAGCAAATCCCATGGTGTTTTAGAGACTCTTGGGTCGATTTATGGATATGCGGGGAATGGAGGGATATGTAGTGTGTGCAGGTATATAAAAGATGGTCTTGGAATCAAGTTCGGCATAGACATTGTGAGCCGTTACTGTGTTGTACTGTTCTATGCTCTGTCTTTAAAGGTATGCATGTGCCCCCCACGGGTATTTGACGGGTGTCCCCACCAGATTCTTCCCCTCAATGTCCAGCAGTGGACTGTGGTCCTCCCCCAATTTCATAGACTACCCATCCCTTGTCCATCTTGTCAAGCTCTTCCTGTGACAAAGCAACTCTGCCTCAACAGTCTCGACAAAATTACAGCGAGTTCAATCCTGTGTCCAGGGACTTGCGCAAAAAGACCCAAGCAGTCTATCCAGGTGAGGCAGAGGTTTTCCTGCACCTCCCCCAACCTCATCTATTGCATCCGCTGCTCTAGGTGTCAACTGCTCTACATCGGTGAGACCAAGCGCAGGCTTGGCGATCGCTTCGCCCAACACCTCCGCACAGTTCGTCTTGATCTCCCGGTGGCTCAACACTTCAACACCCCCTCCCATTCCGAATTTGACAAGGCAGCACTCTCTACCTATCAATGCAGAGAAGGGTCCCGACCAGAAACGTCACCCACCCATGCTCTCAAGAGATGTTGCCTGACCCGTTGAGTTACTCCAGCGCCGTGTGTGTGTGTGTTTTTGTTTTTTTTGTGGAAAGGGAAATAGCTGGAAGTGGCTTCAGGGAGGCCGAGCATGGTACACTTTGATCGGTTCGTACCAGCCTCGGTAGCCGTGCCCATTTCCGAGACTGAATTTTTTTTAAAAAGCAAACCCTCTCAGCTCCTGCCCTTCACCAGCGGTGCTGCTGCCCTTCACCGGCAGCCTGCTGCTAAACACAGTGTTACACACCAACCCTGCCCAGCTCCTCTTGCGCTTCTAGTGGCTGAAGCAGAGTCCAAACACCCAGGGCCTCTGGCTCACTGGCGTTCCATTTAAAAAGACAGACTGCTTGGAAAGGCTGCACGACGTGCCAAGGAATTAAGTCAAAGGATTACACCCGCATTTTCTTACTGCCAGGAAAAGAACGTGACCTCAAAGGCTTTGAGCAAACATAGCTATCAAGGTTCTGTTGCAGATTCAGGCACCGATGCCTCTGAACCACATGCCTTAGGTAAGGCAGCAGCTTTAACAAAAACACAGTTTGGCATAGCTGTGCCTCTTAATTGCCTCGTTATTCCCTTTCCCCCCCCAAGGTGCATAACATGTTAGATTCGTTTTTCAGTTTTAGAGATACAGCGTGGAAACAGGACCTTCGGCACACCGAGGCTGCGCCAATCAGTGACCCCTGTACACTAGCACTGTCCTACACACACACACACACAAGGGACAATTTACAGTTTTTATTGAAGCCAATTAACCTACAAACCTGCACGTCCTTGAAGTGTGGAAGGAAAACGGAGCGCCCGGGGAAATCCCACGAGAGAACGTGCAACCTCCGTACAGACAGCACCCGTAGTCGGGATCGAACCAGTGTCTCTTGTGCTGTAAAGGTACTGTGCCACTTAGGCGACTGCCAGGACTGGGTTTAATGGAATTCACCTACGACACCCAGCGACGACCTACGACATCAAAAATTGTCGCCGAATATTTTTCAACATGTTGAAAATTTTTTGGCAGTCGCCTGTAGTCGCCTAAGCGAGACTGGCCCATAACTCCGCAACTCTGGGGGAAGTCTGTACGGCAGCTTAATGGTTTAAGTTACTGGGACTAGGACCCAGGCACATTGAGGCAGGAGACTTAATCCCACCAGAGAAGCTGTGGAATTTAGTGGTAGAGCATCAAACTGTACGGCACAGAAACAGGTGCTTCAGCCCACCGAGTCTATGAAAATCATCAAGCACTTCCTTACGTTAATAAAAGATACAAAGTGCTGGAGTAACTCAGCAGGTCAGGTGGTATATCTGGAGAGCATGGATAGGTGACGCAAAGTGCTGGAGTAACTCAGCGGATGAGGCAGCATCTATGGAGAGAAGGAATGGGTGACATTTTGGGTCGAGACCAAGGAAATAGGCAATGTTTCGGGCCGAAACCCTTCCGGGTTTCGGCCCGAAACGTTGCCTATTTCCTTGGTCTCGACCCGAAACATCACCCATTCCTTCTCTCCATAGATGCTGCCCCACCCGCTGAGTTACTCCAGCGTTTTTTGTCTACCTTCGATTTTATCCAGCATCTGCAGTTCTTTCTCACACACACAAAGAAGCGATGTATCATTTGAACTGAGGTCCGTCATTGTGGGATCTCGATGGAGCATGTTGGCGGCCAAAATCAGCTGTGAAATGCTGTGGGATGTATGGGGTCATGAAAGATCCTTTGCAAGTACCATTTCTTCCCTTATGTGTCTTGTTCACAGAGGCTTCACACTGGCACCAGGCAAGAATGAAAAGGCTGAATTTGCCAGTCAATTGCTTCATTCAGAGAGACACAAGGAACTGCAGATGCTTAGTTTAGTTTAGTTCAGAGATGCAGCGTGGAAACAGGGCCCTCGGCCCACCGAGTTCGTACCGACCAGCGATCCCCGCACATTAACACCCTCCAACACACACTAGGGACAATTTGACATTTATACCAAGCCAATTGACCTATAAACCTGTACATCCTTGTCGTGCGGGAGGGAACTGAAAATCTCCGGGAAAAACCCACACGGTCACGGGGATTCCGTACAGACATCACCCTTAGTCGGGATCGAACCTGCGTCTCTGGCGATGTAAGCGCTGTTAAGGCAGCAACTCCACCACTGCACTACTGTGCCACCACGCAGTAATCCATGCTGGTTTACAAAAAGTGACATAAGGTGCTGGAGCAACTCAGCACCAATGTCAAGGAGACGGAGAACATGGCCCACAACGTTGGTGACCATGAGCCTCTCAAGACCAGTGGCCGTGCATCGCTCAATAAAGTGGAGGACCTCAAGTAAGTGGGAGCGAGGATGCAGAGCTCGGAGTTATGACATCAGGGTCCGGAAAGCCCTCAATAACACGGGGAAAATCTGGACGTCTCGGATGTCTAAGACTGATCTCAAACTGAGATTCTTCCATGCAACTGTAGAGACCACATTATTGTACGGGCGTGAGGCATGGACTCTCACTCGAACACTGTCCAAGTCTCTCGATGGTACCTACTACACCAGGATGCTCAGAAAAGCTCAAAATGTTAGTTGTAGGGACCACATCACCATGGTAAAGATTCTCTATGGGGAGAATCCACCTCTGACCGAGAAGATCAGGTTGAGAAGGATGAGGATCGCTGGTCACTACCACCGCTACCCAGAAATGACCAGCAAACGAGGTTGTGCTGTGGGAACCCGCCCGTGGAAGACGTGACCCAGGACGGCCGGTCAAGACGATGCGGAAGACGTCGATGCAAGTCGCATGTGTAGAGTCCAAAGAGGAGCTTGCCAGCTGCATGGAGGACAGAGACGCGTGGTGCGTCCGTCACCGTGCCCGTCGGAAACCAGCGCCACTGCGTCGCTAATGTTCTCAACAATGATAATAACAACAACAATAACTCAGCGGGTCAGGCAAACAAAGCGATCCACATCAGAGAACACATGTGTGGCAATCCTACACAAAGTATCCCGACCGAGATAACATACTGAGCTGGGCTCACAAAACCATGACCACATCCCAATGCAAATACCCACTGGCAAGTTCGACCTGACCCGACTTTATAAACACATACACTGGGCTTGGCGGCCTTTACTGGGAGAAGTAAAGATAAGCGCAAAAAGCTGGAGTAACTCAGCGGGACAGGCAGCATCACCGGAGAGAAGGAATGAATGACATTATTGACGATGATGTGGAGAGATAAAGAACAATGAATGCAAAGAAATACAAAAAAGTAACGATGATAAAGGAAACAGGCCATTGTTAGCTGTTTGCAGGGTGAAAACGAGAAGCTGGTGCAACTTGGGTGGGGGAGGGATTGAGAGAGGGGGGGGGGAAATGCTGAGGCTACCTGAAGTGAGAAGATCCCCAGTTTTTACTGGGCATACCAAATACAATGTTGAAACAAAGAACTGCAGGTGCTGGTTTACACCAAAGACAGACACAAAAGTTCTGGAGCAAAGATCCTGTAGCGGAGCAAGATGGACCACTCCTGCTAAATGCAACGGGCTGACATGTAGTACGCAACGGAACGTGGGCCTTTTTTTCATCCATTTCAGTAACCTGACCCGACTCGCAGTGTAATCAATGTCGCGGGGGTTTGTGTTTGTGCTAATAAATTTAAATTCTGAAAATGAGAAGATTTTTACCACATAACTTTTATTTT
This sequence comes from Leucoraja erinaceus, assembly GCF_028641065.1. Taxonomy (NCBI): domain Eukaryota; kingdom Metazoa; phylum Chordata; class Chondrichthyes; order Rajiformes; family Rajidae; genus Leucoraja; species Leucoraja erinaceus. The sequence continues at coordinate 7,249,467 of NC_073405.1, read as the reverse complement.
TGCGAGGATGTTTCCGTAACCGGCTTCCGTCTCCGCACTAGTTATCCTACGGGATCTTTGGTGCGGAGACGGAAGCCGGTTACGGAAATGGGGCCAAAAATTACCCATGAATCTGCCCACGACCGTACTACGTCTTTTTCGTGGAGTGGACTATCTTGCTCGATGTAGGGTCTTTGTTCTGGAGTAGCTCAGCAGTTGAGCAGGCTAGGAGTATTCCCTGGGAGGACAGGAGGAGGAGGTGGGGGTGATCTTATAGAGGCGTACAAAATTGTGGGAGGAATAGATTGGGTGAAAGCAGAGAGCCTCTTGCCCAGAGTAGGGAAATCGAGAAGCAGTGGACCTAGGTTTAAGGTGAGGGAGGGAACAGAATTACTAGGAACCCGAGAGGTAGCTTTTTTAAACATTTTAAACACACGATGGGTGCCAAAGTTCTTGTGTTGGGTGGGGAGTGTCTTGGTTAATTTCTTGTTCTATGACAGCAGAAACCAAATTTCGTTTGAACTTTATTTGAGGTTCAAATTACAATAAACGGTATGGTATTGTATTGTATCTGTTCAAACACTCCTGCACACATACAGGGAAGGGAGTAGCACAAATGTCAAAATATGATAAATAGAAACATAGAAAATATGTGCAGGAGTAGGCCATTCGGCCCTTCGAGCCTGCACCGCCATTCAACATGATCATGGCTGATCATCCAACTCAGTATCCTGTACCTGCTTTCTCTCCATACCGTCTGACCCCTTCAGCCACAAGGGTCACATCTAACTCCCTCTTAAATATAGCTAATGAACTGGCCTCAACTACATTCTGGGGCAGAGAATTCCGCAGCTTCACCGCTCTCTGTGTATAAAATGTTTTTCTCATCTCAGTCCTAAAACATTTCCCCTTTATCCTTAAATTGTGACCCGTTGTTCTGGACTGCCCCATAATGGAGGTTAGACAAAAGTGCTGGAGAAACTGATGCATGGAGCAAAGGAAATAGGTAACGTTTTGGGCCGACACCCGAAATGTTGCCTATTTCCTTCGCTCCATAGATGCTGCCTCACCCGCTGAGTTTCTCCAGCACTTCTGCCTACCTTCGATTTTCTAGCATCTGCAGTTCCTTCTTGAACATAAATGGAGGTTATTTGGACTGGATCACAAAACTTTTTGGTTAAAAAGAGTGACTTGTGTCAACAATCAAAGGAACCATCCATAGCCAGTAGCGATGAATTAAAAAGCAAGGTCTCACAAAGATTAGATCTCCAGGGATCTCACCGAAACCAGAACCGTTGCAGGGTTGGGCTGAAAATCGTCCAAGATGGATTGCTGCCTAACTCCCCAGGCAAGTTGGGGCGCGTTCCAACTCAATTCAAAGGCGTTGAGTCACATGCTATTGCAGTGTTCAACCGACAAAACGCCTTTTGAACGATAAGGGCCTGTCCCACTTGCATGCGTCTGGCGCGACCAAACGTGGTCGCTTGAGGCGTACGGGCACCGTATACGTCCGCGCGGGGCTGGTCCCACTTCGAAGCGCAGAGGCGAATGGAGTTGTGCAGGGCTGGTCCCGACATCACGCGGGGCTTCGAAAATCCCGCACTGTCTGAAAATATCGCTCGCCCACGGCCTGTCGGCACGCAGGGCGCATTGAGTGCGTACGCCTAGCGCGTGGCGTTGCACGATGACGTCACCGCCGACGCCGTGTGACGCCCAAATTCAGTCGGCCCGCCTCCAGCCCAGCTGATTGGTGAGTATGACGCAAACGATGTCACGCGCGAACTCCGCTTCCGTTTGGTCGTGCCGAACGCATGCAAGTGGGACAGGCCCTTTACACTCTATCTGAGAAAGTGAGGGAGAGAACCAGAAGTCCATATGTTTTAGGAGCAGAATTAGGCCTTTCGGCCCATCAAGTCTACTCCGCCATTTTTGCATATCTTTCATTCAATTGTTCTTTATCTCTCCACATCACCGTCGATATCTCTCGTCCCCCTTATCCTTAACCAGTCTGAAGAAGGGCATCGACCCGAAACGTCACCCATTCCTTCTCTCCAGAGATGCCGCCTGTCCTGCTGAGTTACTCCAGCATTTTGCGTTTATCTTCGGTTTAAACCGGCGTCTGCAGTTCCTTCTTACATGTGTTTCTTCTGATGTGGATTTGAATGCTACAGCTTGGCAACGGGCATTTCACAGGCCCACCGAGTCCCCAGCGACCATTCAACACTCTAGTTCTATGCTATCCCACTTTCTCATCCACTCCCTCCCTCCACACTATGGGGAACGTTACAGTGGCCGATTCACCTACAAAGCCGCACGTCTTTGGGATGTGGGATGAAACCGGAACACCCGGAGGAAACCCACGCGGTCACGGGGATAACGTACAAACTCACGTACTGACAGCACCCGAGGTCAGGATCGAACCGGGGTCTGTGGCACTGTGCCGCAAATACTGAGTATTTCCAGCATTTTCTGTTTATATATCTTATGCTTCCAGTATTTGTAATTTTTAATTTTGTTTTAACCTTTGACCATCACATTCCTGTTGAATCATTTGCAAACTTCCTGTATATCAAGTTATGAATTAGCAGACCCGGTTTTGATGCTAAATTCTTGGAACTACAGCCTTGTGCAACACCGCAGTATGCAAAGACCTGCTCGTTGCTAGTCTCTGCTCTCTGACGTTTGCTCCGAGATGTGTTTTGCACGTATTACTGCCTCGCGAATTCCCTTGAGCTTCGGGTCAGGTAATGTTAAACCTGCGTGGAACAGTGGAGGACCAGCTTCTCAATCCCAGCTCACCCTGCCCTGCCCCGCAGTGCTCTCAGTATGGAGTTTCACATTCGCTCTCGTGAGCCTACACCCAAAAAAAGTGCAGATTCATTATCTTGCCCCAAGTCTAAGTGGGTTATAGAGTCGTTAGACTTTAGAGATACAGTGCGGAAACACACAGTACCGCGCCGACAAGCAATCACCTTGTACACTGGCACTATCCTACACACCAGGGGCAATTTGCAATTTGACTAAACCAATTAACCTACAAACTTGTACCTCGTTGGGGCTTGGGAGGAAACCCACGTGGCCACAGGGAGAATGTACAAACTTCACACAGACTGCACCCGTGGTCAGGATCAAGCCCGGGTCTCTGGCGCAACAACTCTACCGCTGCGCCATGTGCCGACCCAAGTCGTAGTTAGACAACATGGATTCAAGTCCTTCCACTAAACACGTCCTGACTACGGGTGCTGTCTGAATGGGGTTTGTACCTTCTCCCCGTGACCTACGTGGGTTTTTCCCGGGTGCTCCTGTTTTCTCTCACACTCCAGAGGCGTACAGGTCTGTAAGCTAATTGGCTTTGTAAAATTATAAACTGCCCCTGGCGGGTGTGGGGAAGTGTTTTGTGTGCGGGGATTGTTGGTCGGCACGGAATCGGTGGGCCGAAGGGCCTGTTTCCGCGCTGTATCCCTAAACCAGACGAAACCCGATTCGTACGGGTGTCAGGGGTTATGGGGAGAAGGCAGTAGAATGGGGTTAGGAGGGAGAGGTAGATCAGCCACGATTTGAATGGCGGAGTAGACTGAATGGGCCAAATGGCCTAATTTTGCTCCTGTCACTTATGAAAACGGAACTAAACTGAGTTAAACACTAGACATAATTTGAATGTCACCCTAAACAGCAGAATTACAACAATCAGTCCAAGTTAGATTTCCACGTGAGCTATTTACGGAGTATGGTGCCTTCATTAAGTGAAGTAAAAACGTCATCATTTAAAGTTGCACAACAGACCTGCACGTCTATTGCAGTTTTTATGATCTTAGTGTGTCTTTGAACATTTTGCAGAGAGTGCACACACACATTTTGAAGTCCCTGCAACGCAGGAAAACCACCAGCCAATTTGCAGAATGCAAGCTTCCACAAATGGCTGCATGATAACCATCAATGGTAATGTTTTTAGGTCAATGTTGACACGGGGATAAACATTCATCAGAGTTCCAAGACAACTCACTCACATGATCAAAATAGAGTGATCTCCCAGAGGGTAGACTGGCTTTGGGATGGAGAGGGGTTGGGAGTCAGTCACAGTCTTGCAGCGTGGGAACAGGCCCTTCAGCCCGTCTAGCCCATGCCGACCAACATTGCCCCATCCACACTAGTCCCGCCTGCCCGCGTTTGGCCCGAGATGGACGCAAAACGCCGGGGAGACTCGGCTGACAGGCTGCATCTCTGGAGAGAAGGAATGGGTGACATTCCCAATGGAAACGTCACCCATTCCTTCTCTCCAGAGATGCTGCCTGTCCCGCTGAATTACTCCAGCTTTTCGGGTCTATCTTTGGTTTAAACCCGCATCTGCAGTTCCTTCCTATGCATTTGGCCCAGATCCCTCTAAACCTGTCTGATCCACGTACCTGTCTGAATCCACGTACCTGTCTGAAGCACCTGGAGTATTGCGTACAGTTTTGGTCTCCTAATCTGAGGAAAGACATTCTTGCCATAGAGGGAGTACAGAGAAGGTTCACCAGACTGATTCCTGGGATGGCAGGACTTTCATATGAAGAAAGACTGGATAGACTCGGCTTGTACTCGCTAGAATTTAGAAGATTGAGGGGGGGGGGGATCTTATAGAAACATACAAAATTCTTAAGGGGTTGGACAGGCTAGATGCAGAAAGATTGTTCTCGATGTTGGGGAAGTCCAGAACAAGGGGTCACAGTTTAAGAATAAGGGGGAAATCATTTAGGACCGAGATGAGGAAAACATTTTTCACACAGAGAGTGGTGAATCTCTGGAATTCTCTGCCACAGAAGGTAGTTGAGGCCAGTTCATTGGCTATATTTAAGAGGGAGTTAGATGTGGCCCTTGTGGCTAAAGGGATCAGGGGGTATGGAGAGAAGGGATGGGATACTGAGTTGGATGATCAGCCATGATCATATTGAATGGTGGTGCAGGCTCGGAGGGCCGAATGGCCTACTCCTGCACCTATTTTCTATGTTTCTATGAATGTTGCTAAAACATCGTGGTAGTCATACAGTGTGCAAACAAGCCCTTGGGCCCTAACTTGTCCACTCCGATCAATACACCGCCATCTACAATAGTCCCACCTGGCCCGAGCCTGTCCCATAACCCTCTAAACCCATCCCATTCTGTCCTAATGTGTCTTAAATGTTATGATAGCACCTGTCTCAACTACCTCTTCCAGCAGCTTGTTCCATTTGCCTACCACCACGTGTGTAAAAAAAGTCACCCCTCAGGTTCCTATTAAATCTCCCCCACACACCACACCACTTCACTTTAAATATCTAATCCAGAAAACCAATTTGCACGTTCTCCCTGCGACCACGTGGCTATCCGTCAACATCCCAAAGACGTGCGGGTTTGTAGGTTAATTGGCCCTCTGTGTAGAAATGCCGTCAATGCACATGCTATGGACGGTGAAGCAGGATAATATAGAACAATGAAACACAGTCTCTACAAAGCATCCAAATAATCTATGGCCAAGTCACCCACTAATCATTCTCTTCATTACCAAAGGACAATTGCCAGTGCCAATTGGGAGAATGCCTGGGGCTTGCTCATGTGCGGTGTCAGAGTACAAAAAAAAAAAAACGGAACGGAAACGGCAGTGTCATTTCAATCCCATATTTTCCAGCTCTGGGTTTTTTTTGAATTCCATTGTAAATCCCGACTTCCTGCCAGTCCTAGTTCCATTGTCTGTCGCTGGAGAGAGGAGGTGACACGGCTGCAATCAGATACAAAAAGCTGGAGTGACTCAGCGGGGCAGGCAGCATCTCTGGAGAGAAGGAATGGGTGACGTTTCGGGTCGAGACCCTTCAGTTACTCCAGCTTTTTGTGTCCATCCGGTTTAAACCAGCAGTTCCTCCCTGCACAATGCAATTAAAGACTTGCATTGCCAGTGTTCAGGGGAATCTATAAATGGTTAAAAAAAGTAGTGGCATACATATGTCACAGTATTCAATAAGGGAGCTTTAGACTTCAGATACGCAGCGCCGAAACAGGCCCTTCGGCCCACCTAGTCTACGCCGACCACCGATCACCCCGTACACTAGCGTTATCCTACACGCTAGGGACAATTTACAGCAGCCAATTAATCTACAAACCTGCGCGTCTGTGGTGAGTGGGACGTTGTACGTTCTGCCTATGCGGCCGTCACAGGGAGAAGGTACAAACTTTGCACAGACAGCGCCCATAGTCAGGAACAAACTCGGATCTCTGGCCCTGCAAAGAGGCAACTCTACCGCTGCGCCACCTCATTGAATAAATCCCCAGTTATTAATGAACACCATGCAATTATTATACCAAGGTAGACAAAAGTGCTGGAGAAACTCAGCGGGTGCGGCAGCATCTACGGAGCGAAGGAATTAGGCAACGTTTCGGGCCGAAACCCTTCTTCAGACTGATGTAGGGTGGGGGGGGGGGGCGGGAAGAAGAAAGGAAGAGGAGGAGCCAGAGGGCTGAGGGGGAGGAGACAGCAAGGGCTACCGGAAATTTGAGAAGTCAATGTTCAAGCCGCTGGGGTGCAGACTGCCCAAGCGGAATACGAGGTGCTGCTCCTCCAATTTACGGTGGTGCTCACTCTGGCCATGGAGGAGGCCCATCATTGTTGCTACCTTGGAATACAGTGTGTGGCGTGGTGCTCAAGTTGAATGTCACGTGCACCTATTGGTACAGTGAAATTTGAGTTACCATGCAGCCATATACGAATAATTCCAAGTTAGTAATAATGATGGTGTAATAACTTCATGGTATTCATTAATAGCATCTCCCGAGCTGTGACATGCTGCATGACACATGCACTGTAAAGGGCCTTCCAGAGGCCAACGACGTGGCATTCAAGTTTGCTCGCTATTGGCAAACTGTTGTGGGATGACACAAAATAATAAAAACTAACTTTGGAAATACTCCAAAGTACGCTGGACAATTTGCATAAAGACAGATTTAGACTGAGTGAATATTCAAATACACATACCAATTAGGCCCACGTCACCTTCAGCCATTAGGATTATGCCTGGTACAAGTCTTACATTCCAACACACCACCACCACCACCACTTCTTTCTCAAGAATCTATCCTCCTCCACCTTACATTCAATTTGTGTTCAAGGTGTGAAGAAGGTCCCAAAGACCCATGATACATAACCTGGTGTCAAGACCCTTTTGTTAATGACAGCAAGGCAAAGGAGATAGTGGTCGGCTTTGGTAAGCAAAGCGGTACATATACATGTCCCAGTGTACATTGACAGTGCCAAAGTAGAGATGGCTGAAAGCGTCAAGTTCTCAAGGATAAACATCACCAACAGCTTGTGCTGGACGAGCCATATCGAGGCAATGGCCAAGAAAGGAATTCAATGCCTCCACTTCCTTAGAAGGACTTCCTTGGGGAAGTCCAGTACAAGGGGTCACAGTTTAATGATAAGAGGGAAGTATTTTAGGACCGAGATGAGAAAATAATTTTTTTTACACAGAGAGTGGTGAATCTGTGGAATTCTCTGCCACAGAAGGTAGTTGAGGCCAGTTCATTGACTAGAGTTAGATGTGGCCCTTGTGGCTAAAGGGATCAGGGGGTATGGAGAGAAGGCAGGTATGGGATATTGATTTGGATGATCAGCCATAATCATATTGAATGGCGGTGCAGGCTCGAAGGGCCGAATGGCCTACTCCTGCACCTATTTTCTATGTTTCTAAGCGTTATTCCCATTACCATGGATCTGTACACTGTGGATGGCTTGATTGTAATCATGCATAGTCTTTCCGCTGACTGGTTAACATGCAACAGAAGCTTTTCACTGTACCTGGTGACAATCAACTCAACTCAGCAGTCCCTACTTCTGTGCCCTGTGGCCCCAAGACCTTCTGCATCAAAATGATTCCATTCTGCTGGTCTTGTCCCCTTTCTTATTCTCAGACTACGCCACCCCGGTGGTTTCTCGTTTGCTCCCACCGACTTCTACACATGCACTGTATAAAGCAATTTATTGCGATGCATCACACCATGGTTTAGGAACAGCTAGGCCCAAGACCGCAATAGATTGCAGAGAATTGTGGAAGCAGCCCAGTCCATCACGCAAACAAACCTCCCTCATGTTGACTCCATCTACACTTCACGCTGCCTCGGCAAGGCCACCAGTATACTCAAGGACCAGTCTAACCCTGGCCACTCCCTCTTCTCCCCTCTCCCCTCTGCCATCAGGCAAGAGGTACAGAAGTGTGAAAACCAACGCACACCTCCAGATTCAGGGACAGTTTCCTCCCAGCTGTTATCTGGCAACGGAATCATTCTAACAACAACTAACAAGCGGTCTTGAGCTACTATCTGCCTCGCTTTTTATGTCTAATCCAGAAAGGCTCTGGAACCGAGGATGCCGGGGGTGGGGGGTGGGGGGGGGAGATCGACGATGGACCTTTACGATTCACTCTATTTCTGTACCATTAATGACTTAGTTAAAGAGGCACTGTGAAAATCAGACAAGAATCCTGGGGCTAGATACAGAAAGCTGGAGTGAATTAGCGGGTCAGGCAGCATCTCAGGAGAAAAGAATTAGGCGACGTTTCGAGTCGAGACGCTTCTTCAAAAACTAACCGAAAACGTCATCTATTCCTTTTCTCCAGAGATGCTGCCTGACCCGCTGAGTTACTCCAGCATGTTCAGTCTATCTTCAGATTAAACCAGCATGTGCAGTTCCTTACTACACAAGTTTCCTGGGGAATTCTTTCCAGAGTAACACAAGCACCTTGCCACCGACCTCCTACTGTAACATTATATTCCACACTCTGTTTCCTTTCCCCGTTTTGGCACCATTTGTGGTTCTCGTGTACGGTTTGATTGTACTCGTGTAGGTTTCGATGTGCCTGTGATATGTTTTCCGCAGATACCAACATTTGCCACTAGCGCTGCACACACGACAATGATAAACCAACACCATCTACCCACTCACAAAGCCCTCCTTCCATTCAACACACTCCCATTTTAGTCCGCAGCTCTCATTTGTCTAAGTACCTTCCTTCTCAAAACCACTTGTGCGGCACGGTGGCGTAGCGGTAGAGTTGCTGCCTTACAGCACCGGAGATCCGGGTTCGATCCTGACTACGGGTGCTGTCTGTACGGAGTTTGTACCTTCTCCCCGTGACCCCGTGGGTTTTCGCCGAGATCTTTGGTTTCCTCCCACACACCAAACAAGTACAGGAATGTAGGTTAATTGGCTTGGTGTATGTGTAACTTGTCTCTAGTGTGTGTGGGGTAGTGTTAATCAGCGGGGTGATCGCTGGTCGGCGCTGACTCGGTGGGCCGAAGGGCCTGTCTTCGCGCTGTATCTTTAAACTAAACTAAACAAAACATGGATAGGCACAAAAAGCTGGAGGGTCTATCCAGTGGCGGACTGGCCAGGGTGTCAGCTTGCCCGATGGCAAGTGGGCCCCTGTTAAATGATAGCATTGTAGTTGTGGGTGGGCCCCCTTTGTCTCCTGGCAACCAATATTTTAAGACCCAGTCCGCCACTGGATCTATCTTCGGTTTAAACCAGCATCTGCAGTTCCTTCTTAAACATGGATAGGATAGGTTTAGAGGGAAAAATGGCACTAGCTAAGATGGGGCAACATGGTCGGTATGGAAGAGTTGGGCCGAAGGGCCTGTTTCCGTGCTGTATGACTGTGCCCCCCCCCCCGGAGATACGATTTACTTTAGACTTTCAGAGATACAGCCCTTCGGCCCACCGAGTCCACACAGATCACCCCTTACACTTGCTCCATCCTACACACTAGGGACAATTTACACTTTACAGAAGCCAATTAATCCTCAAGCCTGTACATCTTTGGAATGTGAGAGGAAACCGGAGCACCCGGAGAAAACCCACGCAGCCACAGGGTACAACAGGTACAAATTCCGTACAAGCTCCGTACAGACAGCCCCCACAGTCAGGATCGAACCCAGGTCTCTGGCGCTGTGAGGCAGCAACTCTACCGCTGTGCCACTGTGCCATCTCCATGGACATCAGGTAAGGTATTGAGCCTCAAATTTCCTCCAGATGCAAGCCCTTCATCTATACACCGATAGTATCTGTGATACAGGCGGACAAGCACACACACACAGACACACACACAGACACAGACACTCACACACACACAGATATTCACACACACGCACTCAAAGAACAGCATTGAAGTAATTGGGAGGAAAAATAATGTCCCACTGCAATCCATAACACTATATCCCAGATTAACTCCCAGTCTGGTGATGGTGCTACCCTTAATCATAAGCCATTACAATACAGAATTACAGTTAAGACTTGACCATCACATCTGGTAACAATCTGGTTCAGGGAAGTCGCTGTAAGTTCAAAATGCATTGTGTATACAGCGTTTGTCTTGCAATCATTTACCAATTTGTTTGCTTTTTAACAAAAAAAACCAGGGAAACATATCTACATGAAGGCAGGCCAGAGATGCTGCAGACTATCAGTTCCCGTACTCCTGTACTCACGAAATAATCAGGACCTTTCTTCGGACAGTGGTGAAGGCTTCCCTTCTATCTCAATCACCCCTCACACTCCTTTCCCTGCCATTCCCTGTCTCCTGTTTACTGTCTAGCCTCTATCTTAGCCTTGACACTGACTCTGCCAGTCTAGCTTGTTGGGCAACTTGGCTGGCACGGCCGAGTTGGGGCCAAAGGGCCTGTTTCCATGCTGCATGACTCGCCATTCTCCCCAACTCTCCCTCACCACACTTCCCCCTAACACCAGAACCACCACCCCAACCAATGTATCCATCTGCCCAATCTCAACTCTCCCTCCCTCCCAACCCTTCTGTCTCCATCTATTTCTCCCCCTAATTCTACCACGTTCTCCCTTCTTTGCTTCTCCCCTCCCCACTTCATCCAACCACCCAGTACCGCCATTCCCTACCACCTCTCCCCCTCTCCCCTCTATCTTCCTTCTCCACGACTCCCTCCCCCCTTCCCTTGCATCCTCTCCCCCTCCTTTCACCCGCTCCCCTCCTCCTCCTCCTCCTCCCCCCAGTCCCCACCGCCCAGCTTCTTTCTATCCTCTCCCCTCTTCCCCATCTCTCTCACACCCTCTATCTCTCCTCCACCTTCCTCTTTCCTCTCCCCCACCCTTCCTCTCCCCTCCCTTACTCTTTCCCTCTCTCCCCTCCACCCTCTCCCCTTCTCTCTCATCCCCCCCTTTCTCTCCCCATCCCCCCATTTTCTCTCCCCCCCCCCTCCCCCCCATTTTCTCTCCCCCCCCCCCCCCCTTTCTCTCTCCCCCCCCCTCTCCCCCTTCCCCCCCTTTTCTCCTCCCCATCCCCCCACTTTCTCTCCCCCCCCCCCCCCTTTCTCTCCCCCCTTCTCTCCCCACTCTCTCTCCCCCACTCTATCCCCCCCCCATCCCCCCCCACTCTCCCCCCCCCTCCCCCCCCCCCCCCTCTCCCCTCCTTTCTCTCCCCCCCTCTATCCCCCCCCACTATCCCCCCCCTCCCCCCCCTTTCTCCCCCCCCCCGCTCTATTTCCCTCCCCCCCATCTCCCCCCCTCTATCCCCATCTCTATCCCCCCACTCTCCCCCCACCTCTATCCCCCCCATCCCCCCCCGCCCTCCTCTCCCCCCCTCCCCCCCCCTTTCTCTCCTAAATTTTAATATATATTTATTATATTTCTTCCTTTCTCCCTCCCCCCCTCTATCCCCCCCATCCCCCCCTCTATCCCCCCCACTCCCCCCCCCATCCTCTCACCCACCTGGTGGTCGGGGGGTGCCGCCCGTCTGCCTCCAGTGCCGCAGGCGGGGGCCGGCGTTGCTGTTGTACAGCAACAAACAGCTGAGCAGCGAGTGAGAGAGGGCGAGCGCCGCGAACACCTTGCGTTTCATCCCGGCCCCCGACCCGACCCCGGGGAGAGCGCTCTCCCAGCCGGCCCCTCTCCCCCCCCCGTCCCCCCCGTCCCGTCCCGTCCCCGTCCCCGTCCCCGTCCCCGTCCCCGTCCCCGTCCCCGTCCCCGTGCCCGTGGCCCGGTCCGGCCTCCGCTTCCTCCCTCCTCCCTTCCTGGGACAGGGCGGCGCCTCCAGCAGCCCGCCCCCGCCGCAGCCCGGCTCCCTCCCCCTGTCCCTCCCCCCCTCTCTCCCTCCCCCCTGTCTCTCTCCCTCCCCCTCTCTCCCCCCTCTCTCCCTCTCTCCCTCTCTCCTTCCCTCTCTCCCTCCCTCTCTCCCTCTCTCTCTCTCTCTCTCTCCATCCCTCCCTCTCCCTCCCCCTCCCCCCATCTCTCCCCCCCTCTCCCCCCCCCTCGCTACTCTCTCTCTCCCTGTCTCTCTCCCTCTTCCACCGTCTCTCCATTCTCTCCCCCTTTGTCCCTCCCCCCCCTCTCCCCCCCCTCCCCTCTCTTTCCCTCCCTCCCCTCTCTCTCTCTCTCCCCCTCCCCCTCTCTCTCCCTCCCTCCCCCCCCCCCTCTCTCTCCCCCCCTCCCTCTCTCTCCCCCCTCTCTCTTTCCACAGAACAGAAATATCAAACACTGGAGGACAAGGTGAGAAGGGCAAGGTTTTAAGGGACACTCGACCAAGTGGGACCCGTTGGGGGCTATGCGCGAGTGGATAGGGCGGGGGGCTGCGGTGTCACACACACTAACCACCCCCCCCCACACACACTATCCCCCCCCCCCCTTTGAATATTATTCATTTGTTCCTTTTACCCCATCCCCTGCCCTACCCACTCATGCATAGCCCCCAACTGCGCAGGCGCAACACTGGAGGACACAGCCTTAAGGTGAGAAGGGCAACATTTTCAAGGAGATGTGTGACACAGAAGGCCGTGAGTGGAGGCAAACACAACAGTGGCATTTGAAGAAGCTTTACGATAGGCACGTGGATATGAAGAACATGGATTGTGTGCAGGCAGTTAAGAGCAAAGATTATAGAGCAGAGCAAGATGCGCCACTCTGCGAAAAAAGCGTAGTATGACATGGGTATGACATGACGCCATTTTGTTGAGCTGCAATTTACAATAACAATAAAATTTACAATAATATTAACTAAATATGTGAAGTGATCGATTATATATAACACACTTTTCCCTACAACACTGATTACACCAAAGAGACTAGAGGAGCATTGGTGCCTCGGGAGCGCTGACACTTGAGGAGAATTAGTCCTGGATCAACTCAGGAATGGAGAAAATGTCCTCTTCCCCCAAAAATACTAGAGGAGCCTCTAGTATCTTTGCTTTTCCATGCGACCTGATGTAAGAGCAGATTGTAGAACAATGGAGTCCATCCCCGATACCAAAGAAGTCACGTTTGGCATAAACAAATGGCGGCCGTGACGTTCCGTTACATACTACACGTCAACCCATTGGATTTCGGAGGAGTGGTCTATCTTGCTCTGCTCTATAATCTTTGGTTAAGAGTTGGTCTCAACATCATGCTTGGCACAGATATCATGGGCCTGTTCCTGTGATGTACTGTTCTACCTTCTATGTTTAGTTTAGTTTATAGATACAGAGTGGAAACAAGCCCTTTGGGCCCGCGCCGATCAACGATCACCCCGCACACTATTTCTATGCTACACGCACTAGAGGCAATTTGCAGAAGGCAATTAGCCTACAAACCTGCACTTCTTTGGAATGTGGGAGGAAACCGGAGCACCCGGAGAAAACCCACGCGGTTACAGGATACAACAGGTACAAATTCCGTACAGTTAGCAGCTGAAGTCAGGATCGAACACGGGTCTCTGGCGCTGTGAGGCATTATAGGAATTATAGGAAAGATATTGTCAAGCTTGAAAGGGTTCAGCAAAGATTTACGAGGATGTTGCCTGGACTAGAGGGTGTGAGCTATGGGGAGAGGTTGAGTAGGGCTGGGTCTCTATTCCATGGAGCGTAGGAGGATGAGGGGAGATCTTATAGAGGTATAGATCAGGTAGATGCACAGAGTCTTTTACCCAGAGTAGGGGAATCGAGGACCAGAGGATATAGGTTCAAGGTGAAAGGGAAAAGATTTAATAGGAATCGGAGGGGTAATGTTTTGGGTGTATGGAACAAGCTGCCAGAGGAGGTAGTTGAGGCTGGGACTATCCCATTGTTTAAGACACAGTTGGACAGATACATGGATAGGACAGGTTTGGAGGGTTATGGACCAAGCGTAGGCAAGTGGGACTAGGATATCTGGGACATTATTGGCCTGTGTGGGCGTGTTGGGCCAAAGGGCCTGTTTCCACACTATCACTCTACCGCTGTGCCACTGAACTGCCCTTCTGAGGCAGAAATAGCGGGTGTGTCTGTGCGTTAAGGAAATCATGAGATAGGGGGCCAGGCGAGATTTAAAAATGTCAGACATGATCTTACTGACCGTCAGTGCCAAATGTTTCACTTCCTCTATTTGTAATACTTGTATTTATCAACTGTCAACGTCAGCGCAGCCACAGGGGTTTTTGACCCATGAGTCAAATTATGATCAATTGTGTCATGTCTCCTCGATGTCCGCTCTGACCTGAGAGAGGAGGTTACACTTCTAACACAGTGCCAATGGATGCAATAGGAACATAAGAGGAGCAGGGGGATTGCCTGAAGATGAGTCTCGATCCAAAACGTCACCCATTCCCCCTCTCCACAGATGCTGCCTGTCCCGCTGAGTTACTCCAGCAATTTGCTTCTATCTTTAGATTGCCGTCTCAGTTCAGTTTAGTTTACTGTCACATGTACCGAGGTACAGTGAAAATCTTGTTGTTGCGTGCTAACCAGTCAGCAGAAAGACAACACATGATTACAATCGATCTATTTACAGCGTGTAGATACATTAAACGGGAATAACATCCAGTGCAAGGTAATGAAGCCAGCAAGTCCGATCAAAGGATAGTCTGCCGAGGGTTACCAAACATCAAGTCAAGTCACTTTTATTTCTATAGCACATTTAAAAAACAACTCTCGTTGGCCAAAGTGCTTTACATTGATGGAGGTACTAACGTTATACAACAGTGGTTCATAGATTAAGTACATACGTAAATACATACATATAGCCCTCCCTCAGAGGACAGAAGAAAGGCTTGAGAGTAAAGATGAGTTTTAAGTCTCGACTTGAAAGAGTCGGTGGAGGGGGCAGTTCTGATGGGAAGGGGGATGCTGTTCCACAGTCTAGGAGCTGCAACCGCAAAGGTAACCCCAAGTGGGCCGATCTGAGGGACCTGGAGGTGGTGTGGTGGGTCAGCAGTAGTGGTGGGAAGATAATAGTTCAGGACAGCTTTCTGGTTGTGGTGCGTGTTTTCACACTTCTATGCTAGATGAGAGAGGGAGAAGAGGAAGTGGCCAGGGTGCGACTCTTGATTCTGCTGCTGCCGAGGGCGTGAGGTCCTGCATTGGTCTGGGTCTGCATCTTTGTGACTTCTCAGACTCAGAATCACACTTTATTCGCCAAGTACGTTTTGCAACATACGAGGAATTTCACTGGCCAGGTCAGTCATACAATTAAAAGCAACAAATCAATCAAAAACACATTTTAACACGAACATCCACCACAGTGACTCCTACACATTCCTCACTGTGATGGAAGGTGAAATAAAGTTCAAGTCCTTCCTTTTGTTCTTCCTCGGTCGGGGGCCTCGAGCCCTCCGTTGACGGGACGATCTTGACTCCTGTAGCCGGCGGCGTTCGTGCCCTCCGCATCGAGGCGGTCTGCTCCCGCATCGGGGGGATGTCAGCTCCCCCTCGCCGGGCGATCGAGCCTCACGTCGGGGCTGGTGAACCTTCCGCGGCGTTGGAGCTCCCGACTAGCCTCTCCCGAGACAGCGAGCCCTAGATGGTGGTCACAGTGGTCACAGTGGGAGCGATCCCAGGCAAGGGATCCGCTCCGATGTTAAGTCCGCGTCCCGCGGTGGGGCTCACGGCAGTCCGGGGAGGCCTCCAGCCCCGGCGATGATAGGCCGCAGAGCCCGGTGAATGTGATCCGAAAATTGATCACATCTCCGGGAAGGTAGGAACTTGAAAAAAAGTTTCCCCGATCCTCTACCCCCTCCCCCCACATAAAACAAACCGAAGAACATTAAAACAAACTTTTAACGCACTAACAAATAACAAAAAGAAAGAAAAAAACGAACAGACTGCCGGCAGGGCTGCCATCTCCCCGGTTCATTCAGATTAAGGTTAGTCTCCCACCTCTGCACCAGTCTCCAGAAACCCCAAGGTCCCTCAATGCCCGGAAATGTACCCATCTCTGCCGTAAATAGACTCAACAACTCTCCTCCACATCTCCATTGGGTTGAGCATTCCCGAGACTGGGAACACTGGACGTGGATCTCATCCTGCTGCTTGGAGTGTGGGATTATGGAAGCTTCCCACATTAGTTGGTTTGTAGCTTTTTCAACTTGTTGTTTGTTTGGGATGGTTGTGAAATAGAATCAAGGATGCCGACATCAAAGTCATAGCTTGTGGTGTTCCTCACAGCGGGAGCTACTGCCTCTCAGTCCTTGGCACTCACAAGAGTAGCCTTAGGGTCATGGATGGCCTCGCCAACGCTAAAGAATCCTTGCATAGTACCAGCAATCAGCTGGACTTCCTGCACTCTTTCCACCCATTATTTGTTCTTTAGGACATGGGATTGCCGTTGGACCTCAGCTCGGTGTGTAGACTTGTTGATCTACTGCTGAGAGAATGGAGCAGCTGGGCTTGTACACTCTGGAGTTTAGAAGGATGAGTGGGCTTCTCACTTAAGTCATATAAGATTGTTAAGGGCTTTGGACACGCTAGGGGCAGGAGACATGTTCCCGATGTTGGCAAGTCCAAAACCAGGGGCCACAGTTTAAGAATAAGGAGTAAGCCATTTAGAATGGAGACGAGGAAACACTTTTTCTCACAGAGAGTTGTGAGTGTGTAGAATTCTCTGCCTCAGAAGGCGGTAGAGGCAGGTTCTCTGGATGCTTTCAAGAGAGAGCTAGATAGGGCTCTTAAAAATAGCAGAGTCAGGGGATATGGGGAGAAGGCAGGAACGGGGAACTGATTGGGGATGATCAGCCATGATCACATTGAATGGTGGTGCTGGCTCGAAGGGCCGAATGGCCTACTCCTGCACCTATTGTCTATTGTCTACTGCTGGAATGATACTCTGGCAACTGGTATTTGGTGGGATGCCCAGAAGACATAGTCATCTAGGAGGGAGTTTCAGGGTGACATTGTGTGGGAAAGAACTGCAGACGCTGGTTTAAATCGAAGGTAGACACATTTCGGGTCGAGACGTCACCATTCCTTCTCTCCAGAGATGCTGCCTGTCCCGCTGAGTTACTCCGGCATTTTGTGTCTACCTTCAGGGTAACACTGTTCCTAGGAACCTGTGTACCCAGTCAGTTTCCCAGCATCCCTGACTTCAACAGGGAAAGGAAATAGGGCAGAGTGTCCCATAACTGCCCAGTGGACAATGTCCAGCAGTGGAGTTGTTGCTGCCTTCCAGCGCCAGAGACCCGGGTTTTAGCTTGACTACGGGTGCTGTCTGTATGGAGTTTGACCGTTCTCCCCGTGACTTCCCACACTCCAAAGGCGTAGAAGCTGGAAATTGTAAATTGTCCCTAGTGTGTTGGACAGCGCTTGTGTACGGGGTGTCATCGCTGGTCGGCACGGACTCAGTGGGTCGAAGGGCCAGTTTCCACGCTGTATCTCTAAAGGCCTAAAGTCCAAAGAGACACGAGGAAGTGCAGGTGTTGCAATCTCGAGCAAAACACAAAGTCCTGGAGGAACCCAATGGGTCAGGCATCATCTGTGGAGGAAATGGACAGATGACATTTTGGGTCGGGATCCTTCTTCAGACTGGTGGGGGTGGAAACTGGAAAATGGTGGGGACGGGACAAAACCTGGTGAGCGATAGGTGGATACCGGTGAGGTGGGGTTTGAGCGGCAGATAGGTGGAGTAAGTTACAATGTCCAGGACAAGATTTGTCTCGTGGATGGCACAGCGGTAGAGTTGCTGCCTTACAGCGCTCGCAGCACCGGAGACCCGGGTTCGATCCCGACCACAGGTGCTGTCTGAGTGGAGTTTGTACGCTCTTGCCGTGACCGCGTGGGTTTTCCCCGAGATCTTCAGTTTCCTCCCACACTCCAATCCCATACAGGTACGCAGGTGTGTATTGGCTTGGTGTATGTGTAAATTGTCCGTAGCGTGTGTAGGATAGTGCTAGTGTGTGGGGATCGCTGGTTGGCGCCGACTCGGTGGGCCGAAGGGCCTGTTTCCCGGCTGTATCTCTGAACTAAACTAAAAAAAATTGCCACACATACAACGCATCAGTTTCTTATCAGATGCTGAGGGACAGAACCATGGTTAGGAAAACCCCAATCCATTTACGTATACAGTGTCACAAGTTCAACCTCAAAATTGTTTTTATTCCACTTTCTTGGTGCGGGCCTTGTAAAGAGAAAATAGCCCGCAAGGAAAATACTTTGAAGATCACATTTTCGTGAGTTACAGATTAACGAGAGAAAATCAATAATACACGGAAATGATGTGAATGTAACAATCTTGGCATTCAAACATCCGGTTGGAGGGAGATGCGGTAAGTCACTGTAAATCATTGAACATCAGGTGAGTTTTTAAATTCATTCATGGCTTCCACTTGCCAGTAGGCCTATGCTTGGATCTCTGAGACCTAGATTCTTTGACCACAAACCGCAGGCAGAGAGCCCTGTTGAACATTAAAAAAAAACATAAGAACACCGTCTGATAATAGCAATCCACAAAACACACGTTGAAAGTCAGAAGTCTGAAGTCTGAAGAAGGGTCTCGACCCGAAACGTTGCCTATTGTTAGAATAAAGGGGAGGCCATTTAAGACCGAGGTGAGAAAAAAAACGTTTTCACCCAGAGAGTTGTGAATTTGTGGAATTTCCTGCCTCAGAGGGCAGTGGAGGCCAAATCATTGGATGGATTTAAGAAAGAGTTAGATAGAGCTCTAGGGGCTGGTGGAATCAAGGGATATGGGGAGAAGGCAGGCATGGGTTATTGAGTGGGGACAATCAGCCATGATCACAATGAATGGTGGTGCTAGCTCGAAGGGCCGAATGGCCTCCTCCTGCACCTATTTTCTATGTGATCTTTGTAATCTATATTTCCTTCACTCGATAGATGCTGCCTCACCCGCTGAGTTTCTCCAACAGTTTTGTCTACCATTGGAAGTCAATGTTCAGTTACGTTTGTGTCAGAAGGAACTGCAGATGCTGGTTTAAACCGAGGAAACACTTTTTCACACAGAGAGTTGTGAATCTGTGGAATTCTCTGCCTCAGAGGGCGGTGGAGGCCGGTTCTCTGGATGCTTTCAAGAGAAAGCTAGATGGGGCTCTTAAAGATAGCGGAGTCAGGGGATATGGGGAGAAGGCAGGAACGGGGTACTGATTGTGGATGATCAGCCATGATCATATTGAATGGTTGTGCTGGTTCGAAGGGGCCGAATGGCCTACTCCTGCACCTATTGTCTATTTATTGTTACCCTGTATAATCCACTCTGTGAACATCAGGCCATCATAGAATTTCATTGCATCTGGTGTACATAATCAACTAATCTGTTCTGATCGTTTTATTCCCGAGTTTTCAATCATCTGAGTACCCAATATAATTTAAATTTTATTCCCGATTCCATTTAGCAAGTTGTTTTTACTTGAAATACACTCCTGTTTATTCATGCCTCAAGTGTGGCAATTTTACTCCTCAATTATCTATCTTTGAGCCGGAAGAGTAGCAACTGTGTCTAAAAAAAGTTGTAAATAATTAAGGGGATTGATCCAGTTTAACACCTTAGCTGTTTCTCCCTCCATGGATACTACCTGACCTTAGCTTAAAGGTGCCGCGTGGAAACAGGCCGTTCAGCCCATCGACTCCATGCCGACTAGCGATCACCCGTACACCGATTCTATCCCACACGCTCGGGACAATTCACGGAAGCCAGTTAACCTACAAACTCAACTCAACCTGCACGTCTTTGGAATGTGGGAGGAAACCGGAGCACCCGGAGAAAATTTGAGGATGGGCATTCCTGCTATTGGGGGAGTGCAGCGTAGGTTCACGAGGTTAATTCCCGGGATGGTGGGACTGTCATATGATGAAAGAATGGAGCGACTGGGCTTGTATACACTGGAATTTAGAAGGATGAGAGGGAATCTTATAGTAACATATAAAATTATTAAGGGATTGGACACGCTAGATGCAGGAAACTTGTTCCCGGTGTTGGGGGAGTCCGGAACCAGGTGCCACAGTTTAAGAATAAGGTGTAGGCCATTTAGAACTGAGATGAGGAAAAACGTTTGTGCATTTGTGGAATTCTCTGCCTCAGAAGGCATTGGAGGCCGATTCACTGGATGCATTCAAAAGAGCAGCATTAGACAGAGCTCTTAGGGCTGGCGGAATCAACGGATATGGGGAGAAGGCAGGAACGGGGTACTGATTGTGGATGATCAGCCATGATCACATTGAATGGCGGTGCTGGCTCGATGGGCCGAATGGCCTACTCCTTCACCTATTGTCTATGTATCTATGAAAACCCACGAGGTCTCAGGGAGAACGTACAAACTCCACACAGTCAGCACCTGAGGTCAGGATCGAACCGGGGTCTCTGGCGCTGCGCCACCGTGCTGCCCACCTCGCTGTTGAAAAGCTAGACATAGACGGTGTGCATTTTTCTCCATAGAGTCTCCCTATGGATGTTCACTGACCTATGTGTTACAGCATTGGTCTATAACTATTTACTCACTTATTTCATTCAATGCTCAATGCTGGTTGAAATATTACTAGTACTCACTGTGTAGGTCTGACAGACCAGCTCCAGGAGGTCACCCTCTGCATGATGCTGGATATCCTCAGAGTGAACCTGAGTAGAGGAAACATCAGTCACTGCGATGCTGCAAGTAAGAATTTCATTGTTCTATCTGGGACATACAACAATATAGCGGTGGGTTTGCAATGGGATGGATTTATCGGTATCTACGGGGCAGTCACGGTTCTGCAGGGGAAGAGTTGCCGCCTTACAGTGAACGCAGCGCTGGAGACCCGGGTTCGATCCCGACTACGGGTACTGTCTGTACGGAGTTTGTACGTTCTCCCCGTGACCTCCAGAACAAGGAGTCACAGTTGAAGGATGAGGGGGAAATCTTTTTTAAGACTGAGATGAGAAAAACATTTTTCACGCAGAGAGCGGTGAATCTGTGGAATTCTCTGCCACAGAAGGTAGTTGAGGCCAGTTCATTGGCTATATTTAAGATGGAGTTAGATGCGGCCCTTGTGGCTAAAGGGATCAGGGGGGTATGGAGAGAAGGCTGGTACAGGATACTGAGTTGGATGATCAGCCATGATCATATTGAATGGCGGTACGGGCTCGAAGGGCCGAATGGCCTACTCCTGCACCTATTTTCTATGTTTCTATGACCTGCGTGATAACCATATAACATATAACCATATAACAATTACAGCACGGAAACTACAGCACTGATCTCCGGTTTCCTCCCACACTCCAAAGACGTTCAGGTTTGTAGGTTAATTGGCTTGGCATAAATGTAAAATTGTCCCCAGTGTGTGCAGGGTAGCTTTAATGTGCGGGGGAACGCTTGTCGGCGCGGACACGGTGGGCCAAAGGGCCTGCTTCTGCGCTGTATCTCCACACTAAATTAAACTAAGCACAAATGTTATTTTGTCAGTCAGCCATGAAAATTGCAGCGTGCAAATCCTTCAACCAGTCGGGCAAAGATCGATAGAAAGGCATGTGTTGCTTCAAAACAAGATGTAAATGTCCTTGTCCAATTCAAAAAAAAAACAAAATGTTAGAACAAAGCAAGCTTTGATTTAGTATTTGCAGAGTTATGAGAATGTTACATCATCATTACTTTGTAACCAGAGAAGGAGACAGTTGATAGGAGCCAGTTAACCCTCAGTGCTAATGGCGCCCGTTTATTGATTGATTGAATTACGTGTAGGACACAACATGGAAACATGCCCCTCGGCCCAGCGAGTCCACGCTGCCATCGATCACCCATTGACAGTAGCTCGATGTGATCCCACTTTCACATCCACTCCCTATACACCCCGGGCAATTTACAGAGGCCAATTAACCCGCAAACCCGCACCTCCCTGGGATGGTGGGAGGAAACCGGAGCACCCGGAGGAAACCCACGTGGTTAGAGGGAGAACGTGCAAATTCCTCACAGACAGAATCGAACCCGGGTCTCTGGTTCTGTAAGGCAGCAGCTCGAGCAGCTCACGCCACTAGTTAAAAATGTCATAATTTGTGAATGTTTTCCAAAATTGTGCAATTTGTCGCTGGTTTCACCCAAAAAATAAAGCATCAAGCATTGGGGGGGGGGGGGGGGGGCCATGGCCGAGAGTATCCTGGTGGAGGGGCGCAGAGAACAAAGGGGACGCAGAGATTGATAGGTGGACCCCATGATAGAAGAAGGGGGGAACCCGATGGAGGGGCACTGAGAACAAAGGGGTTCCCCAAAACAAAAGGGGATCCGAGATTGAAGGGGCGACCTCGAGATTGATGGGGGGGATCCCGAGATTGATGGGGGGATCCCGAGATTGATGGGGGGACCTCGAGATTGAAGGGGGGATCCCGAGATTGATGGGGGGGGGATCCCGAGATTGATGGGGGGGGATCCCGAGATTGAAGGGGGGACCCGAAATTGATGGGGGGGGGATCCCGAGATTGATGGGGGGATCCCGAGATTGAAGGGGGGGGTTCCCGAGATTGATGATGGGGGGATCCCGAGATTGATGGGGGGTTCCCGAGATTGATGGGGGGATCCCGAGATTGAATGGGGGGATCCCGAGATTGAAGGGGGGATCCCGAGATTGAAGGGGGGACCTCGAAATTGATGGGGGGGGGATCCCGAGATTGAAGGGGGGATCCCGAGATTGAAGGGGGGGATCCCGAGATTGATGGGGGGGATCCCGAGATTGATGGGGGGGATCCCGAGATTGAAGGGGGGGGGGTCCCGAGATTGATGGGGAGCCCCTGGTGGGCCGCAGCAGCAGGCCTGGTCCACCTCTACGAGCAGAAGATAAAACAGTGCAATTAATTTTTTTGTGACTTGTGTGCCAGAAATGTGGCGACTCTTCGGCACGGCCCAGGCGAGGTCTGCTGTACGGTTTTACCAGGTTGTACGCAAAACAAAGCACTTCACTGTACCTAGGCACATGTGACAACAAGAGTGTCAGTGAATCCAGCTGCCCTCACACCCTGTCCTGTCGTCCCAGCACCAGAAACGAGGTGAATTTACAGAGAAAATGGATTTACAGAGCACTATGTTTGGAGATAGTTGTCGACCTGAAGCGTCACCCACTCTGCAGTGATGCCACCTGTCCTGTAGAGCCACTCCAGCATTTTTGCCTCTATCTTCAATGTAAACCAGCACCTGCAGTTCCTTCCTACATACAGCGTTTCCACATCCGTTGTGCCGCTGCAAGTCGGAATTTCATTGATCCATTGTTCATATAGAAACATAGAGAATAGGTGCAGGAGTAGGCCATTCGGCCCTTCGCGCCAGCACCGCCATTCAATATGATCATGGCTGATCATCCAACTCAGTATAAAATTCTTAAGGGATTGGACAGACTAGATACTCTGGATGTTGGGGGAGTCCAGAACCAGGGGGTCACAGTTTCACAATAAGGGGTCGGCCATTTAAGACAGAGATGAGGAGAAACTTTATCACCAGAGAGTTGTGAATCTGTGGAATTCTCTGCCACAGAAGGCAGTGGAGGCCAATCCACTGGATGTTTTCAAGAGAGTTAGATTTAGCTCTTAGGGCTAAGGGAATCAAGGGATATTGGGGGGGGAAAGCAGGAACGGGGACTGATATTGGATGATCAGCCATGATCATATTGAATGGCGGTGCTGGCTCGAAGGGCCGAATGGCCTACTCCGGCACCTGTTTTCTATCTTGCGGGACACATGACAATAAAGTACGCTCGACTCTGGCGTTAGTTTCAGACTCCCTTACCCCGTTGATGAGAATCCAAGGAACATAACGATGTGGAGGCTCCAGACTAGTGGTCAAGCGAGCGTTTACTTGCATGAGTCGGGCACCCAACTCTCCGTCGACACAATCGCTGATGGTCTCCCAGGTCAAGGCAGGCGCGTGGTCTTGCAAACACTGGAAGATCAATACATCGACAGATCCACCTGCCATCCTTCCTCTAGATTCACAATTTGCAACTCCTCAATCCATTTATCTCACAACCATCTTTACATCTCCGGACTGTGTCACCAACTGCCCATAAACCCCCCCCCCCCCCCCCCCCCCCCCCCCCCCCCCCCCCCCCCCCCATCTCCCACAATGGTGTTCTTCGGGAATTGGGGTGAGCCAGGTCGTGTAGAGGCGATGTGGTGAGCTGGAGTTACGCCTCAAAGCCCTAGTGGTAAGTGAGTGACCATGCGATGCCTTTTGCTCTAACCACCGCTCAAGAGCGAGTCTTGTACAGTTAGGGTTGCCAACTGTTCCATATTAGCCGGGACATCCTGTATATTGGGCTAAATTGGTTTGTTCCATACGGGACCGCCCTTGTCCCGGCTTTGACTCGGGTCGAGGGGACTGTCGGGTCAGAGCGCTGCGTCTGGTCCCGCCTCACCCGTCCCGACGTAGTGCAGCCCATGGAGCGCAGCAGCAGCAGCAGCGCCTCGCCCGTGGCCCCGTCGGTCGGCAGCCCGGCCAGCTGTCCGACCTTCGGACCTTCGCTTACCGCCGACACCCACCACCCCTCCGACTCACGGCTGATCATCGGTTCATGAGTTGGACGGGGCGCCGGACTTTGTGCGCTCAGCTGGCCCGCAGGCTGGGCTTTGTGTGCAGTCCAGCACCCGGGGCAACTCATCATTCACCCAGCCAAGGCCGAGCCGGTCAACAAATTGCCGTGGTGAATTTGTCCCTTATTTGGACCTTTTGTCCCTTATGTGGGAGTGAGAACGTTGGCGACCCGAGGTACAGAGTAGAATCACTCAGCCCGGAGACAGGCCCTTCAGCCCATCATGCCCACCCACCAAGATGCCCCCATCTACACCAGTCGCGCCTTCCCGCGTTCGGCCCACAGACATCGTGTTGTGGGGGCGTCAGTGGAAGGTTGGAGAGCCTTGAGGCAGCACCTAGAGGAGCGATGTGTGGGGGGGGGGGGGGGGGGGGAGGATTCACTGACCTGCTGGGTGGTTGCGACCACTGTGTGGGCAGACTCCATGCAGCAAATGACGGGCAGGTAAGACGAGGTGTTCTTCAGGTGATGAATCATGCAGCTCTGCTCAAGGACAAATGAAGGTTACAGGAACAAGGCACCACGGTGAAACTTTCTATTCATGGAACAAAAAAAATGCTGAAGACATTTCAGAGCCGGCTGGAGTTCATGGCTGATATACTTCAGCTGAAGACTGAATCTGAAGAAGGGTCTCGACCCGAAATGTTGCCCATTTCCTTCACTCCATCGATGCTGCCTCACCCGCTGAGTTTCTCCAGCATTTTTGTCTACCTTCCATTTTCCAGCATCTGCAGTTCCTTTTTAAACAAACTTCAGCTCCGTTTATCTTTGACCACCCTCTAATCCGTCATTCAATGTTTCAATTGTATTTTATTTTTACATGTACCTAGGGTGTATACTGACCTGTATACACTTTTTTTGCGTACAGGTCAGTAAAAACTCTATATAGGCACCCTTAATATCTGCAAACCCATTGTCTCCCTGAATGCATCGAGGACCAGAGGACATAGGCTCAAGGTGAAGGGGAAAAGACTTAAATAGGATTCTGAGGGGTAACTTTTTCACACAAAGGGTGGTGGGTGTATGGAACAAGCTGCCAGAGGAGGTCAGAAGGGTTTCGGCCCGAAACGTCGCCTATTTCCTTCGCTCCATAGATGCTGCTGCACCCGCTGAGTTTCTCCAGCATTTTTGTGTGCCAGAGGAGGTCGTTGAGGCTGAGACTATCCCAACGT
The DNA here is from genome assembly GCF_028641065.1 of Leucoraja erinaceus. Lineage (NCBI taxonomy): Eukaryota > Metazoa > Chordata > Chondrichthyes > Rajiformes > Rajidae > Leucoraja > Leucoraja erinaceus. The sequence continues at coordinate 7,223,572 of NC_073405.1, read as the reverse complement.
TTAAGGAACAGTTAGGCAGGTGCACGGATAGGACAAGTTTGGAGGGATATTGACCAAACACAGGCAGGTGGGGCTAGTGTAGCTGGGACATGTTGGCCGGTGTGGGCAAGTTGGGCCTGTTTCCACACTGTATCACTCTATGCATCTATGACTCTATCCTCATTTCAGTTCTAATTTGGCTATAAATTCTCGTCACAGGAGCAGAATTAGGCCCATTCAGCCCATCAAGTCTACTCCGTCATTCAATCAGGGCTAATCTATCTTTCCCTCTAAACCCATTCTCCTGCCTTCTCCCTGTAACCTTTAACACCCTTACTAATCTAGACTACGTTATTCTCTGCTTTAAAAATACCCATTTTCTTGACTTTCAGAGCTGTCTGTGGCAATGAGTTCCAGATTCACCATCCTCTGGCTCGGGGGTGGTGAACCTGCGGCCTTCTAGGCCATTAAGTGCAGCCTTTTGAATGAATCCAAATTTTGTAGAACAAATCCTTGTATTTTTACTAATATGATTTTGTTCGTCTTTTATTATTTTAATTTTAATCTTAAAATGAACGTATTTAAGATACCAACGAGTAAAAGAAGATTCAACAAAATAATCCTCCCCGACTGAGGGCCACAATTAAAACATTAGTAAGTCATCAGGGCTATTTTAACACCTGTTATGCTCATGATTTAATTCCAATGCAACCCTAGAATGTACGTTAACTTTGACATGCATGAAAAATACTTTCTTGCTTTTCAACCACTTATTACTGCGAATCTACATTCTCAAATCAAATGACGGATACCCATCTAGAAGATCAGCTAAAACTGCGTACCTCCATGTTGCAACCAAATATTCAAATGTTTTCCCACAAAATACAGTCCCAACAAAGTCATTAAAAGGTTAAGCAACTTTAGAACTAACCATTTTTTTCATTTTCTTGAAGTTAGTACTTTGTGGTTAGATTTTTACAAAATAATGTATATTTTGAAGTATATCTAATTGAAGTTTCTTGGATGCGGCCTTATTAGATTACAGCTAACTTAATGCTGCATTCCAACATGAAAAGGTTCCCCACTCCTATTCTGGCTAAAGAAATTCCTCCTCATTACTTTTCTAGGTCCAGGACGGAGAGTTCTGTGTGGGAATGGGAAGGGGAGTAAAAGTGTTTAGTGTTATATACGGCTCTTAAAGATGGCGGAGTCAGGGGATAGGGGGGAGAAGGTAGGAACGGGGTACTGATTGGGGATGGCCAGCCATGATCACATTGAATGGCGGTGCTAGCTCAAATGGCCGAATGGCCTACTCCTGTACCTATTGTCTATCGGCCCATCAAGTCTACTCCGCCATTCAATCATGGCCGATCTATCTTTCCCTCCTAACCCCATTCTCCTGCCTTCTACCCAGAACCTCTGACACCTGTACTGATTAAGAAGGCTCGCTGGTGCCCGGAGGCACGGATATACGTGGTGAAATTAAACGGCTCGGATCCCGGTCGCTGGATGAGTAGCAGCAGCAATATGTGACTTGCACCTGGATCATATTTCCCAGACACTCTTCCTCCCCGTGTTGGCACAAGTACTGCACGCCCTGGGCACCTTGAATTATCTGCGGAGTGAAACATGGGGAGCGTGAGACGCAAGGGCAGGAAGGTACCTGCAACAGCCCGAACATCATGAACTCGAAGCTAAGGATCGCACCACAAGGAGAGATACGTAGCTAAAAGGATGGAAAATTACTGCTCGAGTTGAGTTTAGTTTATTGTCACGTGCGCCGAGGGGCAGTGAAAAGCTTTTGCTGCGTGTGCTAACCAGTCAGTGGAAAGCCTATACGTGATCACATACGAGCCGTCCACAGTGTACTGATACATGATAAAGGGAACAATGTGAATTACGTTTAGTGCAGGACAAAGGCAGTAAAGTCCAATCAAAGATAGTGCAAGGGTCTCCAATGACGGTGATGGTGGAAGGGTTGCTTCTCAGACTGGAGTCCTGTGACTAATGGTTCGGCCCGAAACGTTGCCTATTTCCTTTGCTCCATGGATGCAGCTGCACCCGCTGAGTTCCTCCAGCACTTTTGTCTACCTTCGATTTTCCAGCATCTGCAGTTCCTTAGGTTTAAGCTGAGGGAGGAAAGGTTTAATAGGAACCTGAGGGGTCACTTTTTTTTACACAAAGGTTGGTGGGTATATGGAACAAGGAGGTAGTTGAGGCAGGTACTATCATATCAGTTTGGACGGGTGCATGGATAGGACAGGTTTAGCGAGATATGGGCCAGGTGCGGACAGGTGGGACTAGTGCAGATGGGGCATGTTGGGCGGCATGGGCAAGTTGGGCCGAAGGGCCTGTTTCTATGACTCCAAGGCTCCTCCGGGTAGTGACATGTTTCCGATTTGCTGTTTGTGTTCAGACTGGAGTGCACAAGGCAAAAAGAGCTGCCGGCAGGGAAGAGTGAAATAAATAACACAAACTGTGAAGTGGGAACCAACAACAGAGAGAAGGACACGGTAAAGCAAGGACCTCTGTTAAAAAAAACAGCCTGGGAGCACCAGTGTAAAATAAAATAAAATGTATGGGACAATTAGTAATGCAAAATAAGCAGTCTGTACAGTAACATGTTATAAATCTGAAACAATGAAGGTCATAAATATAGTAAATTTCTGAAACTAGTGAATGAAATTCTGGATAGGCACAAAATGCTGGAGTAACTCAGTGGGACAGGCAGCATCTCTGAGAGAAGGAATGGGTGACATTTTGGGTCGAGGCCCTACTTCAGGCTCTGGAGTGTGTTCAGGGTGTCTGATGAAGTTGATTGAACCTTTGAAGAGGGGACTACCACAGTGAATTGTGACAGTGAGCATGTGTACTGTGTATGGATGTGATTTATGCGTCGGCTTTTAATACTATCCCACATCGGAGACTGTGGCTAAAGCTGACTCTTATTGAGTTGGAGGGCTAAGGGCCAAGTGCAGACAAATGGGACTAGCCCAGTATGGTTGGCATGGACAAGGCGGGCTGAAGGGTCTGTTTCCAGGCTGTACCGGTCCATGGCTTTTAGTTTTTAAGTTTAGTTTAGAGATACAGTGGCCCTTCGACAGTCCCCGCACACTTATACTATCCAACACACACTATGGACTAATAACAATTCTACCAAGCCAATGACCCTGCAAACCTCTACGTCTTTGGAGGGTGGGAGGAAACCGGAGCACCCGGAGAAAACCCACGTGGTCACAGGGAGAACGCACAAACTTCGTACAGACAGCGCCCGTAGTCAGGATCGAACCTGGGTCTCTGGCGCTGTGAAGCAGCAACTCTGCCCCTGCGCCAACATGCCGACTTTTTGAAGGATAATGATTCATCTGCTTTGGAAGTTGGATGAGGAGACAGACAGGAGATATGGGGAGAAGGGATAGTCAAAGGATATGGGGAGAAGGCAGGCACGGGTTATTGATAGGGGACGATTAGCCATGATCACAATGAATGGCGGTGCTGGCTCGAAGGGCATCCTCCTGCACCTATTTTCTATGTTTCTAAGACATAATGAATGGGAGTTTATATTTGTTGGATGCGACTGGTAATCCCACACGGGATCACAAATATTAACTTATTTATAAATAAATTAGAAGGTTTAGTAGGAAGCTGTGAACTCAAGATGGATGTGGTTACCAGTGAGGAGGCAGTGTCAACTCTGTACAGGACAAGGTGGCATGGTTCAGAGGGACATGGGCTAGATGCAGGCAAATGTAATTACCTTAGATGGGGCATCATGGAGGAGTTGGGCCAAAGGGCCTCTTTCCCTGCTGCATATCTGTGGGGCTGTGAATAAGAGCCTACACAAGAAAATGTAGATGCTGGAATCTTATACAAAGCAATAAAGTGCTGGAGGAACTCAGTAGGCCAGGCAGCATCTGTGGAAGGGAACGGACAAATGGCATCTCAGACCGGAACCCTTCTTCAGACCCAGTCCAAAACTGAAACGTCGTCTGCCCATTTCCCTCCATAGATGCTGCCTGATCCGCTGAGTTTCTCCAGCACTTTGTTTTGGGTTTTTTCAGCCTTGTGCACTCCAGTCTGAACACAAACAGCAACTGTCCATTCCCTTCACAGATGCTGCCTGATCCTCCAGCACTTTGGTTCTTGGTTTCTAAAGGGCATCAAAGGTAACAGGAAGAAGGCAGGGGAGGGATGGGGCTGGTAGGGAGAGATAGATCAACCATGATTGAATGGCGGAGTGGACTCGATTAGACTCGCCTAATTCTGCTCCTATGGCTTATGAACTTATTCCAACCCCCCTGGTCCTTGTAAAGTGTCCAGAAAGGTTAGATTCAGTTCGAGATTAAACTTGTAACTTGGGCCATGTGGGAGTTCAGCAAACATTGATTACAGGGTCAGCCTGACTTCCAGAGCACATATTTTTACTGTCATGTTTCAAACTTGAGCAAGTGGCAGCTAAACGATCTGGAGTAGATGTCAGTCGAGTTATCTTGTACGAGGCATTGTATAATGACCAAAGATGAATCCCTCAAACACCTTGATCAGAGTCACCCCTGAGAGCCCCCCCATAGCATTTTGTGCCTATCTCCGAAGCATCTGCAGTTCCTTCCCACACCCATTGTTACCTCAGCGTTCCCGAATGGTATCAGGGTGATGTTGAGAACCTCCCTCATCCTCATCCACACCGGGCAGAGTTCGTGGACTACGAAGTCACTGCAATCGGGACACCGGGATTCGTAGAACAGGCTGATGTGCACAGGAGGCCAGTCCCCGGCCTCCGTGTTCGAACATCTTTTCCCAACCTAGACCGACAGAAGGAAATAGACTGAGTGTCTGCCCGTGAGAGAGGTCCATGGCCCTGGCCCATGGGCATGTCGTCACTGGTGAAATCAGTCGTCTAGATCGACACAAAACGCTGGAGTAATTCAGCGGGACAGGCTGCCACTGAAGAAGGATAGGCGACATTTCGGGTCGAGCCTGACTTGATGTCAGTCTGAAGAAGGGTCAGTCTGAACTTCAGTCTGAAGAAGGGTCTCGACCCGAAACGTCACCTATTCCTTCCCTCCAGAGATGCTGCATGTCCCGCTGAGTTACTCCAGCTTTTTGTGTATCGGTTTTAACCAGCATCTGCAGTTCCTTCCTGCACAAATCACTCCTCTACTCTGGACACCAGAGGTTTAGTTTAAGAAAGAATGCTGGAAAAATCGAAGGTAGACGAAAATGCTGGAGAAACTCAGCGGGTGAGGCAGCATCCTTGGAGAGAAGGAATTGGCGACGTCTCGGGTCGAGAGCCTTCTTCAGACTGATGTTCAGACTGACCCTTCGTCAGACTGACATCAGATGCTGCCTCACCCGCTGAGCTTCTCCAGCATTTTTGTCAACCAGAGGTTTAGTTTAATTTACTTAAGTTTATTATTGTCACTTGTGTCACAGGTACAGTGGAGAAAATGGTGTCATGTGCTTTCCAGTCAGCGGAAAGACTATACATGATTACAATCAAGTCATCCATGGTGTACAGATAAAGTTTATACTCTCAAGATATAGATATATAAATGGTTTATACTCTCTAGAATTTAGGAGATTGAGAGGGGATCTTATAGAAACTTACAAAATTCTTAAGGGGTTGGACAGGCTAGATGCAGGAAGATTGCTCCCAATGTTGGGGAAGTCCAGGACAAGGGGTCACAGTTTAAGGATAAGGGGGAAATCCTTTAAAACCGAGATGAGAAGAACTTTTTTCACATAGAGAGTGGTGAATCCCTGGAACTCTCTGCCACAGAGGGTAGTTGAGGCCAGTTCATTGGCTATATTTAAGAGGGAATTAGATCTTTACGCAGAGAGTGGTAACGGTGTGGAATGAGCTCCCAGTGGAAGTGGTGGAGGCAGGTTCATTGGTATCATTTAAAAATAAATTGGATAGGCATATGGATGAGAAGGGAATGGAGGGTTATGGTATGAGTGCAGGCAGGTGGGACTAAGGGGAAAAAAATTTGTTCGGCACGGACTTGTGGGCCGAGATGGCCTGTTTCCGTGCTGTAATTGTTATATGGTTATATGGTTATGTGGCCCTTGTGGCTAAGGGGATCAGTAGGTATGGAGAGAAGGCAGGTACAGGATACTGAGTTGGATGATCAGCCATGATCATATTGAATGGCGGTGCAGGCTCGAAGGGCCGAATGGCCTACTCCTGCACCTAATTTCTATGTTTCTATGTTTCTAAAGGGAATAATGTTCAGTGCAAAATAAAGTCCAGTAAAGTCCGATTAAAAAACATAGTCCCAAGGGTCTCCAATGAGGTAGATGGGAGGTCAGGACCGCTCTCTAGTTGGTGATAGGATGGTTCAGTTGCCTGACAACAGCTGGGGAACAAGTCCCAGAATCTGGAGGTGTGCGTTTTCACATTTCTGTACCTCTTGCCTGATGGGAGGAGGGAGAAGAGAGAGACTCTTCCTCATAGGAACCTGAGGAGCAACCTTTTCACACCAAAGGTGATGGGTACATGGAACGAGCTGCTGCAGGAGATAGTTGAGACGGGTAATATAACAACATTTAAAAGACAACGGGTGCAGCAGCATCTATGGAGCGAAGGAAATAGGCAACGTTTCGTCCCGAAACGTTGCCTATTTCCTTCGCTCCATAGATGCTGCTGCACCCGCTGAGCTTCTCCAGCTTTTTTGTGTACCTTCGATTTTCCAGCATCTGCAGTTCCTTCTTAAACATTTAAAAGACATTTGGACAGGGATATTGATAGGATAGGTTTCAGGGGATAGGGATCAAACGCGGGTAGATGGGACTAGTCTAGATGGGGCAACTTGGTTGGCATGGGTAGGTTGGGCCGAAGGGCCTGTCTCCGTGCTGTTGGACTCCGTGACCAGACCAGCCCAGAGTTACGCAGCGATTAAAAAAATAGGACATACTCACGGCACAAAGAGATAGAATGAACAGGTTCACCAGAAACTTCATGCTGTCAGCAACAAAACTTGCCTCTCTGATGCTCAGCTGCAGGCCGCTAGGTGTTATAAATACAGGTCCTGATTATCGATCGAGATCACACTGACCCTGGAATCATTTTGCCCAGTGTGTGCTGGTACCATCCTGATGAATCATTTACAAAGGGAATCGATGTACATGCCTGTGAATTATTCCCCAAGAATCGATTCCCGATCCATGGTCCCACAGCAACTCCAGACAAATTCACAGAGATGCTGCCTGTCCCGCCCGGCTCCGCCAGTACTTTTGTTTCGTAAACCAGCATCTGTAGTTCCTTGTGCCTCACCTAGATAGACAATGGTTTATACTCTCTAGAATTTAAGAGATTGAGAGGGGATCTTATAGAAACTTACAAAATTCTTAAGGGGTTGGACAGGCTAGATGCAGGAAGATTGTTCCCGATGTTGGGGAAGTCAAGGAAGTCCGATGTTGGGGAAGTCCAGGAAAAGGGGTCACAGCTTAAGGATAAGGGGGAAATCCTTTAAAACCGAGATGAGGAGAACTTTTTTCACACAGAGAGTGGTGAATCTCTGGAACTCTCTGCCACAGAGGGTAGTTGAGGCCAGTTAATTGGCTATATTTAAGAGGGAGTTAGATGTGGCCCTTGTGGCCAAGGGGATCAGAGGGTATGGAGAGAAGGCAGGTACGGGATACTGAGTTGGATGATCAGCCATGATCATATTAAATGGCGGTTGCGGGCTTGAAGGGCCGAATGGCCTACTCCTGCACCTAATTTCTATGTCTATGTTTCTAATGCAGCATCTCACCCAGTCTTTCCCTTGGCTATGTGAGGTTGAGAAGATGCGTAGGATTGCAGAGACTGATGTACGGCTACCACCACCATCACTTCATCGGTTTCCATAGCTCCCGTACCGGCTCTTGATAGATACTATCATTCTTTCATCCTTGGCTCCGTTTTGCCCCGGGTCACCATAGCCTGGCTCGGTGCTGCCTTGACCTGTTCACTACATGAGCGCCCTGGCTGGGCAACTTGACCCTGGTTCGGCAACTTGAGCGCCCTGGAGAGGAAAAGACTACAAAAAGTAGTAAACACTGCCCAGTCCATCATCGGCTCTGACCTCCCTTCCATCGAGGGGAGCTATCGCAGTCGCTGCCTCAAAAAGGCTGGCAGTATCATCAAGGACCCACACAATCCTGACCACACACTCATCTCCCTGCTACCTTCAGATAGAAGGTACTGGAGCCTGAAGACTGCAACAACCAGGTTCAGGAATAGCTACTTCCCCACGGCCATCAATCTATTAAACCTGGCTTGGACAAAACTCTGAACATTAATAGCCCATTATCTGTTATTTGCACTTTATCAGTTTATTTATTCATGTGTGTATATATTTATATGATGGTATATGGACACATTGATGTGTTTTGTAGTAAATGCCTACTATGTTCTGTTGTGCTGAAGCAAAGCAAGAATTTCATTGTCCTATCAGGGACACATGACAATAAACTCTCTTGAATCTTGAATCTCCTGCCATCATGAACTCAACTCCTTGTCTCTTCCCACCACATCAATTGGAAATGCAGGTAGACAAAAATGCTGGAGAAACTCATCGGGTGAGGCTGCATCTGTGGAGCGAAGGAAATAGGCAACGTTTCGATTCTTGTTATACCTAGATCTCTTCATTCCTTCCATACCGGACAATGTTAAGTCCCATTTCCCTACATATTCCCTCCGGGAAAAGACCCTTCCCATCCCAGTCATCCCTTCCTCTCCCTCGCCTCCATTGGGCAGGAGATACGGAAGCTTGAAAGCGCACACCACCGGACTCAGGAACAGCATCTTCCCCTTTGTCATCAGGATCCCAGATACTAGGGACCAGTCCTGGTTTTCAAAACCGACCCCACTTTTTGTTTTGTTTCATTTTGTAGCTACTATTGGCAGAGAAAGGGTCAAACATTCTGGTCTTTAGAACAACGGTGGTACCTGTATCAGAAGATTACCATCATCCTGCCTGATCCAGAAGAACAGAGCACAAGGACCACCAAGGAACATACAATCATTACTGAGGCCATTCAGCTCATTATGTAGGGCAATTCATGACACAAAATAATCACTTGCTCCCTCATAGGTGCCGTGGGGACACCCTTCAGACAAGGGAAGGGATATCACCCCAGAAGACCTTCCTCACCCCCAATCATTCCTAATGCCCCTGTCCCACTTAGGAAACGTGAACGGAAACCTCTGGAGACTTTGCGCCCCACCCAAGGTTTCCGTGTGGTTCCCGGAGGTTGCAGGTGGTTGCCGGAAGTTGCAGGTAGTGGAAGCAGGTAGGGAGACTGACAAAAACCTCCGGGAACCGCACGGAAACCTTGGGTGGGGCGCAAAGTCTCCAGAGGTTTCCGTTCAGGTTTCCTAAGTGGGACAGGGGCATTCGAGTCCTCCAGCCATACCGTGTGGAAACAGGCCCTTCGGCCCAACCTGCCCATTCCATCTTCTCCTTCGTTGAGCAGAAGATACAGAAGCTTGTAAATGCGCAGGAACAGCTTCTTCCCATCTGTTATCAGGTTTCTATAAACTAGTGTACAGTTTCAATCCTCCAACCTACCCCACATTTTGCTTCAGTTTGAGTTTAGTTTGTTGTCACGTGTACAGTGTATGAAGGTAACCAAATAAGGTTCTCGACCTGAAACATCACCTGTTCCTTCTCTCCAGAGATGCTGTCTGTCCCGCTGAGTTACTCCAGCTCTTCAAATCCATCTTCGGTTTAAACCAGCATCTGCAGTTCCTTCCTACACATGTTGTATTTGACATGAATAGCAATGAAGTTGTGTGTAAGGAAAAAGGGTGGTATTAATATCATGTGTGTAACACTAGCAACATTGACTGTATAGGCCAAGAATGTATTAAGAATTTTCCAAAGATTTTGTCTTGTATATTTTTTGCATTAAGAATACAGTTTATTTTTGGAAAGAAAAAGAAATGAGAATTTCCAACCAGTCTGTTTCTCGTCAGGTAGGCACAAAAAGCTGGAGTAACTCAGCGGGACAGGCAGCATCTCTGGAGAGAAGGAATTGGTGAAGTTTCGGGTCGAGACCCTTCTTCAGACTCGAACGTCACCCATTCCTTCTCTCGGAAGATGCTTCCTGCCCCGCAGAGTTACTCCAGCATTTAGTGTCTACCTTCGATTTAAACCAGTGTCTGCAGTTCATTCCTACACATCAATAATCTTGTCACTCTTTTAAATTTAGTGTTTTTATTCAAGTCACAAAACCTGTTCTAACTTGTAACACAATCTAGCTTGTCAATTTAATTGATGATTACTGTATGTGAGACACACCTTTGTTTGTTGTTACCAACCAATTAGTAATTCATTGAACTTTTGTTTATTATAGAATATCTATAAAAATAATACGTTCTGCTGCAAATAAGATTTCAATGTTCTATGAGCAGTGTTTATCTATTATGCTGCAGCCCCAAGTAGGAATTTCAATGTTCCATTGCCTGTAACTATGCCAATTCAACATTCTTAACTCCTAACCTTGATTCCCTCAGCTCTAAGGGCTAAATCTAAATCTAAACGGTAGGCCATTTAGAATGGAGATGAGGAAAAACTTTTTCACCCAGAGAGTTGTGAATCTGTAAAACTCTCTGCCTCAGAAGGCAGTGTAGGCCCAATTCTCTGGATGCTTTCTGTAGAGAGTTAGATGGAGCTCTTAAAGATAGCGGAGTCAGGGGATATGGGGAGAAGGCAAGAACGGGGTACTGATTGGGGATGATCAGCCGTGATCACAGTGAATGGCAGTGCTGGCTCAAAGGGCTACTCCTGCACCTATTGTCTATTGTCTTTTGAGTTTAACTACCAACAACAGAACAATTAAAGGGGCGGCATGGTGCACAGCGGATGAGTTGCTGCCTTAAGACGGCAGAGACCCGGGTTCGATCCTGACCACGGGTGCTGTCTGTACGGAGTTTGTACAGTGCGTTCTCTCTGTGACCACGTGGGATTTCAACGGTTTCCTCCCACACTCCAAAGACGTGCAGGTTTGTAGGTTAATCGGCTTGTCACGTGTACCGAGGTACAGTGAAAAACTTTTGTTGCCTTCATAACGTTGATAAGATCAAGCAAATCATAAGATCACGTTTAGAGGCTGAAATATTATATTAGTATCAGAAGTCGAAACCAGAATACATTGGAGGAGCAGCACCTCATATGTCGCTTGGGTAGTTTACACCCCAGCAGAATGAACATTGACTTCTCCAATTTCAGGTAGTCCCTGCTTTCTCCCTCTTTCCCCTCCCCTTCCCAGCTCTCCCACAGCCCACTGTCTCCGCCTCTTCCTTTCTTCCCCCCACCCCACCCCTACATCAATCTGAGGAAGGGTCTCGACCCGAAACGTCACCCATTCCTTCGCTCCATAGATGTTGCCTCACCCGCTGAGTTCCTCCAGCTTTTTGCATACCGTACATATTAGTGCAATCAAACTCAGCAATAACATTCCCAGCTGTGAGTGTGAACTAAGTCATCCACTTGTTACTCAAGTAGGTAATGTATTCCATCAAAAATCCCCACAATGTTTCATTGCAAAGTGGACATAAAAGATCTTTCAGTTCTCCGTTGTATAAAAGTGTTTATCTGTGGTGGACCCTGGGATATCCTTGATCTTCAACGGTTCCCCCCCCACCCCCTAAAATTTACATCCATTTTAACGCAATTGTGAATTATCTCAATGTTATCTGCGAAGCATTGTCTGCGAAGGGCGCTCAGCATCGCCAAGGACTGCTCTCACCCCAACCATGGACTGTTTACCCTCCCACCATCCGGGAGGCGCTACAGGTCTCTCCGTTGCCGGACGAGCAGGTCCAGGAACTGCTTCTTCCCTGCGGCTGTCACTCTACTCAACACTGTACCTCGGTGACTGCCAATCACCCTCACCGCCCTCCCCCACACAGACACTCCTCCCACAGGAAAAACACTATGACTGTATGCATGTAAATAGATTTATTTATTGAAATCATATTCTATGTCGCTCTTCCAGGGAGATGCTAACTGCATTTCGTTGTCTCTGCACTGTACACTGACAATGACAATTAAAGTTGAATCTGAATCTGAATCTTATCTTGGTGACATTTAGCTGACTTTAGAGTTTGCATGTTGTGGGCAGAGCCAACCCATCCTATACACATCAGCCACCTACGAAGTGGTGTTTAAGAGGGAACTGCAGATGCTGGAGAATCGAAGGTTACACAAAAAAGCTGGAGAAACTCAGCGGGTGCAGCAGCATCTATGGAGCGAAGGAAATAGGCAACGTTTCTGGGCCGAAACCCAAAGGAAATAGGTAACGTTTCGGGTCGAAACCCAAAGGGTTTCGGCCCGAAACGTTGCCTATTTCCTTCGCTCCATAGATGCTGCTGCACCCGCTGAGTTTCTCCAGCTTTGTTGTGTAACCTACGAAGTGGTCTTGGACTCCACCTGGTGGCAGCCTCAGGTTCTCGCATCCACCTCCATCCACTCCCACCACATGATCCCCATGAACTGCACTTTAGTTTAGACCAGTGGTTCCCAACGTGGGGCGTACACCCCACAGGGGGGCAATTTGATTTTTAAGGGGGGCAATTGAGCGTGACTGAGGAGGTCTGGGTCCAAATTTTCGATTTTTATTTTTTTGGATTTTCCATCAGGTAAACATATGTAGTTTATGTTTCAGATGTTATTTTGAGTAAATAATTTTTTTGGGGGTAAAAAAGGTCTTTATTGTGCAGTTATTACATAATCACCGCGCCATCGCTCTTCATGCACGTCGCACGAAGCGCGCGAGGTCACGGGAGAACCTTATTTATTTAGAAATGCGATTCAAAGAGCTTTTGCTAAGTTACCCTTATAAGATCTATTTCCTCCGTTTTCTCTCAAGGGAAAGCAAGGGGGGGGGGGGGGGCATCAGGATTTTAGAGGTGATTAGGTGGGGCATGGCCAAAAAAAGGTTGGGAACCACTGGTTTAGAGATAATAGGCCCTTCGTCCCACCGAGCCTTTATAGTTTAGATTAGAGGCACAGCGCGGAAACAGGCTCTTCGGCCCATCGACTCTGCGCCGACCAGCGATCCCCGCATCCTAATACTATCCTACACACACACACACTAGGGACTGTTTACAATCACGCCAAGCCAATTAACCTTCTAACCTGTACGTCTTTGGGGTGTGGGAGGAAGGCGGAGATCCCGGAGAAAACAGGTCACGGGGTGAACGTACAAACTTGGTACAGACAGCGCCCGTGGTCAGGATCGAACCCGCGTCTCTGGCGCTGTGAGGCAGCAACTCTACCGCTGCACCCACTGTGTCGCCCTTTGATCTCATTCATAAATTCTGCTCATGTTACTCCCCTCCCCCTCCCCACTCCCTCAGTTTTGCACGTCCCATGAATTGCACTTTTATCTCATTCACGATGGAGGACATTTTAAAAAAGACCATGAAATATTGATTAAATGTTGCCATTTGGTTCAAGCCATCAGCATCATTGAACAATATCGTAGCAATATCACAGACCAGACTCGGGCACAGTGTGTTTTCTTTACCTGACCCTCCCGTTTCAAACTGTGTGTGGGAAGGAACCGCAGATGCCGATTTAAGACCCTGTCCCACTTTCACGACCTCTGCCGAGTTTGCCCTCGACTCATACTCGCAGCATGGTCGGCACGAGGTCGCAGGAGGTCGTGATGTTAGTCGTAGGCAAAGATTCTAGAGTATCTTTGGTCGTAGGTACTCGTGGCATCAAGTAGGTCGGGGCGTTTTTTCCGGCACGGTGAAAAATGTCCACGAGTAAAAAAGATCATGAATTAGGTCGTGAAAGTGGGACAGCCCTTTACACCGAAGATAGAGACACAAACAGCTGGAGTAACTCAGCGGGTCAGGCAGCATCTCTGGAGAACAGTTCAGCTGCGTTACTCCAGCTTTGTGTGTCCGTCTACAATTCCAAACTACTTTTTTATCAACAATTTTGTAGAATTCACAGTTTGTTTGTTTTATTTCCCCTGTTCTTTGAGATATAGGAAAACCCCCAGGATATGTTTTTCTTTCATTTTCTTTTCAATGGCAGGTCCCGTCACAACGTTTAAGCAGGTAATGTCAGAATGGATTGGCTAAATGCACAGTCTTTTACCCAGAGTAGGGGGATCAAGTATCAGAGGACATATGTGATCAGCCATGATCACGTTGAATGGCGGATGCTGGCTCGTAGGGCCGAATGGCCTACTCCTGCACCTATTGCCTATTGTTCTATTGTGAAGGGCAAAGATTTAATATGAACCTGAGGGGCAACCTTTTTACACAAAGCGTGGTGGGTGTATGGAACAAGTTGGCAGAGGAGGTAGTTGAGGCTGGTACTAACACAACATTTAGACGGGTACAAGGATAGGAAAGGTTTAGAGGGATATGGGCCAAATGCGGGCAGGTGGGACTACTGTAGATGGGGCATGTTGGTCGGCGTGGGCTAGATGGGCTGAAGGGCCTGTTTTCATGCTTCATGACTCTATGACTCGGAATTTACCTTTTTCCTCGGGCTTCAGGTAATCTTCTCCTTGTGGGAGATCCCCAAACACCTCGAACTCCCGTGTAAAGATTTAAGTTCAGTTTCTCACATTGTTGCAACTGTTGTTTGCAAGCAAGTTCTCAAATTCACACGGCAGCTAGATTGCTCGAGGATCAAAAGGCATTGCCACCTGTATATAAAGAACACAAATTCATTATGTCTCCTCTTTGAGCTCAGGGGATTAACGTGCAGAGAAAAACATATTTAGACCTTAATAATTGATAGAAAAGCACTCACGATGGAGCAGGATAACTTCTCTGCTGAATTATCGACACTGCGAGCATTTTAACCTATTGAGCACATGTGATACTTTAAGAAATTCAAAGGGCAGACAAGAGGAACTGCTGACGCTGCAATCTTCACACACACACACACACACTTTTACATTAAATCTTCATGGATTTTAAATTCCTAAATGACTGATTCACACCCATCCTCTGTAATCCGTGCCTCAACAGCAGTTCTTCTTGTTCACTTAGACCCCCGGAGGTTGACAGGTGGTGTTCACAAGTCGGAGGAGCAGAATTAGGCCATTCGGCCCATCAAGTCTACTCCGCCATTCATTCGAGGCTGATCTTTCTTTCCCTCTCAATTAACCTTCAAACCTGCAAATGTTTGGGATGTGGGAGGAAAGCGGAGAAATCCCACGCGGTCTCAGGGAGAACGCCCGAAACGTCGCCCATTCCTTCTCTCCTGAGATGCTGCCTCACCCGCTGAGTTACTCCAGCATTTTGTGCCCATCTTCGATACAAACTCACGAACTCCGTACAGACAGCACCCGTGGTCAGGATCGAACCCGGGTCTCTGGCGCCTTAAGGCAGCAACTCTACCGCTGCGCAACTGTCATAAGGTCATGATAGGAGCAGAATTAGGCCATTCGGCCCATCAAGTCCACTCCGCCATTCAATCGTGGCTGATCTATCTTTCCCTCTCAACCCCATTTCTCCTGCCCTCTCCCCACAATCTCTTGACACCCGTACAAATCAAGAATGTCAATCTCCATCTTAAAAATATCCATTGAATTCCAGATTCAGCGTCTTCTGATTAAAGAAATTCCTCCTCATCTCCTTTCTAAAGGTACGTCCTTTTATTCAGTGTGTTCAGGTCCATTTGGTTTAGTTATTGAAGTCGTGTGGCTCCATGGACAGTAACACTCGCATCGCACATGCTGCAGGCAACGTAATCTCAACAAAAGCCAGTGTAGCCACCCAGCGGTATCATCACCGAGTTCCCCGTCGTCAACTATAATGGGACTGCTGATGTCCAGAAACTTACCTGGGTTAGTTACGTGGCTGGCACAGTGGCCACTGCCTCACAGCACCAGAGGCCCAGGTTCGATCCCGATCTTGGATGCTGTCTGGGTGGAGTCTGTGACCGGAGTGTGTGGGCTTTCTCCCACCAGCCAAAGTTGTGCGAGGTTGCAGGCTATGTCCTCTGGTTCTCGATTCCTCCACACAGGCCAAGAGACCCTCATCCACCCAATCTGTTCCCCCCCCATGATTTTATCCACCTCTGTAAGGATCACCCCCTCATCCTCCTGCGCTCCAGGGAGTTGAGTTCCAGCCACGAGACACAATAAATCACCTTTGAACCGTTTTCAGGTGGGACTAGCATCCAAGTACCCCAAATTACTGGACTTGATCTTGCACTAAACGTTATTCCCTTTATCATGTATCTGTACACTGTGGATGGCTCGATTGTAATCCTGGACGGACAACACGACGGCGGTCATCAAGAAGGCTCAGCAGCGGCTGCACTTCCTGAGGTCCTCAGGAAGCACAACCTGGACTCTAACCTGCTGCTGACCTTCTACCGCTCGTCCATCGAGAGCCTGCTGACATACTGCATTACAGCATGGTATGGCAGCTGCACCATGGCAGACAGGGAGAGGCTTCAGAGGGTAACCAGGACAGCGCAGAGGATCATTGGTTGCCCTCTCCCCTCCCTGATGGACATCTACACCTCCCGCTGCCTTAGCAGGGCAAAGAAGATCACCAAAGACAGCTCCCATCCTGCGTTTGGACTGTTCGACCTGCTGCCCTCTGGAAGGCGCTATAGGTGCATCAAATCCAGGACAAACAGACTCAGGAATAGCTGCTTCCCGAGAATTATATCTACCATAAATTCAAATCCACACATGCACTGACTACACCGCCCAACACGGACTTCCATCTGTATATATGTATATATGTATGTAGCGCCGTAGAATTTGTGCACCTATTCCCCCCCCCCCCCCCATCTCTCCTTCTGTTTTTTTTTTTTTTCTGTTGCTGTAAAATTGTATGGCACTGAGTACGAGCAGCTTTCAGTTTCACTGTACATGTATAGTGACAATAAATGGCAATCTATGTATTGTCTTTCTGCTGACGGGTTAGCACACTACAAAAAGCTTTCACTGTACCTCTGTCTTGCTTCATTGTGTGTCCTGATGCACCTTGGAAGCAGTGAGGTTCTTTCGCAGGGCAGACTGATCCCTGGGCCACCTGCAAGGGGAGACCTCATCGAAACGTACCGAATAGTGAAAGGCTTGGACAGAGAGGACGGAGAGGATGGTTTCACTAGTGGGAGAGTACAGGACTAGAGGGCACAGCCTCAGAATTAAAGGACGTTCATTTAGGTAGGAGAAGAGGAGACATTTCTTTAATCAGAGGGCGGTGAATCTGTGGAATTCTTTGCCACAGAAGGCGGTGGAGGCCAAGTCAGTGGATAGTGTTAAGGCAGAGATAGATAGAAGTTTGATCAGTACAGGTGTCAGGGGTTATGGGAAGAAGGCAGGAGAATGGGGTTAGTGGGTGATATTGATCAGCCATGATTGAATGGCGGAGTAGACTTGATGGGCCGAATGGCCTAATTCTACTTTATCACTTCTATTACCTTATGACTAACCCCTCCTGTAGGGAGGAGTAAAATTGTGTGATTCGTGTAAATAGTATTGAATGTATGTGTAGCCTCCGACAATATGTCGGAATAATTTATTGTACATATTTTTTTACTTGGATAAAGTTGATTTAGATTTTTTTTTTAAACTGAAGGGCATTGACTGGTATCTAACATATATACAACTTAGAACAGTACAGCACAGGATCAGGCCCTTCAGCCCACTATGTCTGTGCCGAACATGATGCCACGATCAACTAATCTCGTCTGCCTGCATCTGATCCATATCCACGGGCCTCTCCCTGTCAATTGGCCATGAAAATACACATATATTAGAAATAAATATACAAGCATAGCAATTCTTTTGTTAAAATAAGTGCATTTATTTTTTAAATTCAGTGCATGGAAGTCCTCTGCATTCATTCCCTGTTCGATAAAAAAAATTTGCATGAAAGCTTTTACATTCCTCATGTACATTAATTAGTTTTGAATCTCAAACGACAATTTTAAAGAAAACGCCGTTATTTTCAAACAGACGCTAGTGATCTGTTTACTGATTTTACCAAAGGAGTCGGGGATATAAAAATTGCAAGGGTTAGTAGATCATCGGTCAGATCACTGCTGCTCACGGTGGCTCCGCAGTTGCAGCAGTGCATGTTAGTCGCAAATACTCTCGCATTTCATCGAAGCAGATTCCCAGAGTCGCAGGTGGAGCTGAAGATGAGCCGGTGCCCCTGGACTGAGCGGGGTCACTACACAGCCTTGCAGCGTGCGATCGATCTCCCACCCTCGGATAATAGACAAGCCTGTGGCTTGTCCCCCTGTGGGTACAAATCAAACCCCCGTCAGCAAACCGCAACATTGTCGTAGCAACGAATCAGTAGCAGGTCACAACCCACTCAAGGGCAACGATTGAAAGGTCATTTGGGGTCACCAACTAAAACTGGCATTTCATCCGTGTCCAAATCACATACTAATTTAATTTAAATTATTATTTGGGGTGACATAGTTTTTTTTTTTTTAATCTAAAATAATTTTCAATAATATGTGCGATACAAAATAAATTAAAACAAAACCACCACCATAATACAAAATCACCCAATTATCTAGAAACATAGAAAATAGGTGCAGGAGTACCTATATGGTTATATGGGAGTAGGCCAATTTCTACACAGAGGGCCAATTAACCTACAAACCCGCACGTCTGTGGGATGTTGACAGATACCCACGTGGTCACAGAGAGAACTTGCAAATTGGTTTTCTGGATTAGATATTTAAAGGGAAGCGGTGGAGAGGGGTTAAGATTTAATAGGAACCCGAGGGGTGACTTCTTTTTACACACGTGGTGGTAGGCATATGGAACGAGCTGCTGGAAGAGGCAGTTGAGGCAGGTGCTATCATAACATTTAAGACACATTAGGGCAGAATGGGATGGGTTTAGAGGGTTATGGGACAGGCACGGGCCAGGTGGGACTATTGTAGATGGGGCGCATTGGTCAGAGTGGACAAGTTGGGGCCCAAGGGCTTGTTTGCACACTGTATGACTCTACCACGATGTTTTAGCGACATTCAGACATGTACATGGATCAGACAGGTTTAGAGGGATATAGAGACATGGAAACATCGAAAATAGGTGCACGAGTAGGCCATTCGGCCCCTCGAGCCTGCACCGCCATTCAATATGATCATGGCTGATCACCCAACTCAGTATCCTGTACCTGCCTCCTTTCCATACCCCCTGATCCCTTTATCTAAACATATATTCTTGAAACAACTCAAGGATGCATTCCACCCACCGCGGTGCCCAGCGGTCCCGGAAATCCCCCATGGCGCCCGTGGACAGCGTGTAGTCCCTCTCTAATATCACCCGGGTGCGGACATAATCCCCCCGAAAAGGGGCAGGCAGCCGACTCGGGCAGAGCCCTCTTCTGCCTGGCGCCGTGACTCGCGGGTGGCCAGCATGGCCAGGCCCAGGAGCACGCGGGGGTGGCGCCCGTTTGGTGGTGAGTAGTCGCCCAGAGAGTCGTACCTTATTCTGGTCGCCGCTGGATTCCCAACATTTCGAAAGTTTCCAGCGACCTGCTGCCACTATGACGGGTGCCAGCAAGTGGCTGAAATAAAATCATGTAAGTGGGACAGGCCCAAGAGTCCATGTCTTGGCCCGTCAGTGTTTGAGACATGATCGCAGTTAGTCATTTACTCACCTTGTAAATGCTACACACCAGGTTAAAGAGAGAGTGCACAGCCTGGCTCTCTAACTCGTCACTATGTTTCTGCAAAGTCAATGGAGATTTACCAAAATCAGAGCCAGCTTCAGATAACGTTATTCAGATAATGATTGAATTATTTTCCTGCTCCTCAACAAATGGAATGAAGGAGTGAACTTAAATATATCACAGCAGCAAGGTCTGTTCTGAACCTGCTGTGTTAATGACATGGTGGACACAAACGGCTGGAGTAACTCAGCGGGTGAGGCAGCATCTCTGAAGAGAAGGAACGGGTGACGTTTCAGATCGAGACCCTTCTTCAGACTCAATGACATGCCTGCAGACTTCACCAATGGCCAGATCTGATAGTGTGTACACAATGTTATACCTCTGTACGTAACAAGAAACCGAGAGGGTAACAAGTATCTAATAACGATTGTTTTGCTGAGTAACCTAAATGGATCCAATTGCCAGAATTATTTGATTAACATACATCTTGATAAGTCGTCAGCTTTAGTTTAAGTTTAGAGATACAGCATAGAAACAGGCCCTTCGGCCCACCGAGTCCACGCCGACCAGCGATCTATCCTACACACTAGGGGCAATTTACAGAAGCCAATTTACCTGCACGTCTTTGGAGTGTGGGAGGAAACCGGAGCACCCAGGGAAAAACCACGCGGTCACAGGTGGAGAACGTGCAAACTCCGCACAGACAGACAGACCCCGTAGTCAGGATTGAACCTGGGTGTCTGGTTCTGTATGGCAGCAACTCTACCGCTGCGCCACTGTGCCGCCCAGCCACTGGGGAGGGGGGGGGGGGGGTGGCAGTGTGTGTGCACCCGTTTAAGTTGGTGCTAACAAGCAACCCACATGCTACAAGCATTATCCAACGCTCTCCTTCCTACTGGAGCATTGGGTAAACATTAATAATCATGGATACTTCAATAACTGTTGATCTACAACCAGCAAAACAGAGAGCTAATTGTGTTCAGTCACTGCGCTGAGTAACATGTGGTGCCTGTGATAAGCTGCTTGTTCCCCAATCGTCACTGTATCGCTGGTTGGTGACCAAGTAAATGATACCATCTAGAACATAGAACAGTTCAGCACAGGAACAGGCCCTTCAGGCACAACATTTGCACCAAACTTGATGCCTGGTCTCATCTGCCTGTACATGATCCATATCCCTATATTCCCTGCACTTCCACGCGCCCGTCTGAAACACTCTTAAACACCACGACCATATCTGCCTCCACCACCCCCCCCCCCCCTCTCCCTGACAATGCATTCCAGGCCCCTGCCACTCTCTGCGTTGCCCCCCGCACATCTCCATTAAACTTTCCCCCTCTCTCCTTATAGCTACGCCCTCTAGTATTGGACATCTCCACTCTGGGGGGAAAAATGTTCTGACTGTCTACCCCATCTGTGCCTCTCATAACTCTGTATACTTCTGTAAAGTCTCCCCTCAACCTCCGACGGTCCAGAGAATTAGGTGTTCAATGTAGTGACTGAATGTAATTAACTCTCTGTCCTCCAGGAAACAAAGTTCAACAAAAGCCACCATGGACGACGTCAAAACAGGATCGCGGTGGATTCTGATCTTAGTCTGTCAGTCGACTCGGGCAGAACCCTCGAGTCCCCGCTGTCTGGGTCCTTGAACGGCCATCTTGGCCAGGCCCAGGAGCGAAACGACAGGACATTCCCCCATCCGCCCACTGACCTTTCCCCTCCCCCCTCCCCCCCCCCCCTCCCCCCTCCCCCCCTCCCCACCACCACGGACATTCTGGGCCTAAGGGCCTGTTTCTGTGCTGTACTGGCATACATTCTTAAAGAAGGGAGTTCTCGTGTTACTTTGTGAGAAAAAATTCCCCTGGCCTTTTTAAACGGGTGACCCGTTTTAGTTCTAGAAAATAGGGGGGAAATATCTGTACACACCCATCCTGCCAAGTCCCCTCATGTTCAAGTCTGTTTCAATCAAATCATCTTATGTTCATGTGATAGGAGCAGAATTAGGCCATTCAGCCCATCAAGTCTACTGTACCATTCAATCATGGCTGATCTATCTCCCTCCTCCCATTCTCCTGCCTTCTCCTCATAACCCCTGACACCCGTACTAATCAAGAATCCGTCAATCTCCATCTAAAAAATACCCAATGACTTGGCCTCCACTGCTTCTGTGGCAATGAATTCCACAGATTCACCACCCTCCGGCTAAAGAAATCTCTCCTCATCTCTAAAAGGTGCGTCTTTTTATTCTAAGAGAATGGGCTCTGGTGCTGGATTCTCCCACTAGTGGAAACATCCTCTCCACATCCACTCTATATCCAGGCCTTTCGTTATTCGGTAAATTTCAATGAGGTGGCCCCTCACCCTTCTAAACTCTGGCGACTACAGGCCCACTCTTAAGGTCATAAGTGATAGGAGTAGAATGAGGCCATTCGGCCCTTCGAGTCTACTCTGCCATTCGATCGTGGCTGATCTATCTTCCCCTCTCAACCCCATTCTCCTGCCTTCTCCCCATAACCCCCGACACCCGTACAAGCCCAGTGCCGTTGAATGCTCATCATATGTTAACCCACCCATTCCAGGGGCCCTTGCGTAGTAGGTGCAGCGGTGGGTTTAATGACTTACCCCGTTGACCAGGATCCAGGGCACGTACTGGTGCGGTGGGTCTAACGCTGCCGTCCGCTCTGCGTTGCGGTGCATCAGCTGACTCCCCAGGTCACCGTGGACACATTTCTCAATCTCACCCCAGGTGACGTTGGGCTCGTAGACTTTCAGGCACTGCGGAGATGACGGAACATGACGGAACAGAGGCGTCAAAACCGAACCGCAAAAGAGACGCCGTTCCCCCGCGGGTTTGCAAACGCTTCCCCCTCGCCCGGAACATTTACCGGGATGTGGCCAGTACTCAAGGGCTGGAGCTACAGGGAGAAGTTGAGCAGGCTGGGACTCTATTCCTTGGAGGATGAGAGGTGATCTTATAGAGGCGTACAAAATCTTGAGAGGAATAGATCAGGTAGACGCACATAGTTTCTCGGCCAGAGTAGGGGAATCGAGAACCAGAGGATTAAGGTGGGGGGGGGAAGATTTAATAGGAACCCGAGGGGTAACCTTTGCACACCAAGTGTGGTGGGTTTATGGAACGAGCTGCCGGAGGAGGTAGTTGAGGTAGTTTCAGAAACATTTAGACAGGTACACTGATAGGGTAGGTTTAGAAGGATATGGGCCAAATGCAGGCAGGTGGGAATGGTTGGCCGGTATGGGCAGGTTGGACTGAAGGGCCTGTTTCCACGCTGCATGACTCTAGTGGCCCAGGGTTCAGTAACAGGGTCCCAGGTCCAGCCCCATCCCCATGTTCCACAGCTATCTCCATTACAACTGGTGTCACATGGTCTCACAGGGTGGCACGGTGCCACAGTGGTTTAGTCGCTGCCTCAACGCACCCGAGGCCCAGTTTCAATCCTGACCGCGGGTGCCGTCTGTCTGTACAGATTCTTTTTGTTCTCCCCGTGACCTGCGTGGGTTTTTTCCGGGATCTCCGGTTTCCTCCCACACTCCAAAGACGTACAGGTTTGCAGGTTCATTGGCTTGGTATCATTGTACATTGTCCCTAGTGTGTAGGACAGTGTTAGCGTGCAGGGATCGCTGGTCGGCACAGACTCGGTGGGCCGAAGGGCCTGTTTCCGCGGTGCATCTCTAAACTAAACCAAGGGGAACTGAACCAGCAAGGACGTGGGAAGTGGAAGCAACAGTGGCCGCAACACTCGTGTGAACAGGGAAGTGGGAATACCAAGAAATGAAAAGAGGAAGGGAGAAGATATCACAAAATGCCCCAGGACCTGGTTCCTGCAGTATTAAACCCCCAATACTCCCTTGACATTGAAAGCTGTTAGTATAGGGCGGCACGGTGGCGCAGCGGTAGATTTGCTGCCTCACAGCGCCAGAGACCCGGGTTCGATCCTGACTACGGGTGCTGTCTGTACGGAGTTTGTACGTTGTCCCCTGTGACTGCGTGGGCTTTCTCCGGGATCTCTGGTTTCCTCCCACACTCCAACGATGTACAAGTTTGTAGGTTAATTGGCTTCAGTAAATTGGGCCTAGTGTGTAGGGTAGGGCCAGTGTAGAGGTGATTGTTGGGCGGTGCGGACTTAATAGGCCGAAGGGTTTAGTAGGCCGAAGTGCCTGTTTCCACGCTGTATCACTAACATCTAAAAGCATTGACAATGTAAAGCCTGGGATCAGAGGGGACAATTATAACAGGATGGGAGAGGCAGTGGGGTAGATATTGGAGACCCTCGGACTTTATCTTGCACTACACGCTATTCCCTTTAACATGTATCTGTACACTGTGGATGGCACGGTTGTAATCAGTCTTCCTGCTGACTGGTTAACGCACAACAAAAAGCTTAACGCTGTACCTTGGTACACGTGACAATAAACTAAACTGAACACTTGGATGGACGGTTCGAACTCCTGTGTCAGGAATCACCACACACCCTGGTGCAGAACGATTGATCAGCCGGAGTGTACATGGATGGAGATGCCTGCTCTGTGCCTTGCTTGGGATGGGGGGGGAACTGGTGGAGCGCCCACGTGACCAGGGGGTAACGGAGTTGGCAACACTCACCTGCTGCGCGGCTGGTATCACGTCCGCTGCCGACTCCATGCAGAAGATGATGGGGAAGTAGCGGAAGGGGTCCTGGAGTGTGTGCATCAAGCAGGCCTGCGGAAACCCAAATAACACCCGTGCAGCAATGCAGTAGTGACATGCGGACGCAACAACCCGGACACACGCAGTTGGCATGCACGGAATCCAGCTGCTCCCGGGACGGGGCGGAGGGGGGGGAGGAGGGACAAGGTAGTCCCGAGGCATGAGACGCGATCTAACAACTTAAACATTAATGCAAGAGAAGTTATCAAATTCAAAGTCATCACAAAGTTAAATACAAAGTGCCGTCTTAGAGCCAACAGAATATGGAGCATTCATTGGAGATTCTTCAAGCAGTTAATAAAGTGATGTCTGTGACATCCATTAAGATGGAAAATAGAGAATGGCTTTGTGGAACAGCGATCTGATAGTGTGTGTGTGTGTGTGTGTGTGTGTGTGTGTGTGTGTGTGTGTGTGTGTGTGTGTGTGTGTGTGTGTGTGTGTTACAAAGCACAGTACACATACACAATTATACATGTATGTGTGCGTGTGTGTATGTGTGTGTGTACATACGCATGTGTATATGTATATATGCACACATATGTATACACACATGTGTGTTTACTCCCACATATATATATATACACACACACACACACACACACACACACACACACATATACTGTTTTGAGGGACAGAAGTTTAGGGGTAACATGAGGGGGAACTTCTTTACTCAGAGAGTGATAGCTGTGTGGAATGAGCTTCCAGTGGAAGTGGTGGAGGCAGGTTCGATTTTATCATTTAAAAATAAATTGGATAGGTATATGGACGGGAAAGGAATAGAGGGTTATGGTCTGAGTGCAGGTAGACGGAACTAGGAGAGAATACGTGTTCGGCACGGACTAGAAGGGCCGAGATGGCCTGTTTCCATGCTGTAATTGTTATCTGGTTATCTTGTTTATTATAATGTTTACAGTGTACAATGTTTACAAATCCTGTTGTGCTGCCGCGGGTAAGAATGTTATTGTTCAGTCTGGGAGATATGACGATCTTGAAGGGGCTGTCCCACTTGGCGATTTTTTCGGCGGGCTGCCGGCGTCATATCAGGGTCGATCAAAAGATTTTGTACATTTCAATATCCAGCGGCGACAAAAAAAAATGTTGCGACACTTGAAAAAACACCGCGCGTCAATACGTCATCAGGCCGAATCACCGCCGGCAATTTTTCGGTGACCTGATCCGTCAGTCGAGGATGCCGGCAGTCGCCGAAAAAAATCGGCAAGTGGGACAGGGCCTTGACTCCCGTAAGACAAGGCAGTTTTGCAGGGGAGCCTGTGGGAGGAGGCCCGAGACGCCGGACATGGAGTCGAGGGACAATCACAGGCCACTGGTCCCTGGCACGATGCGGTACCCACCTCGATCATGTTTCCCTCGCACTCCTCCTGGCCGTGCTGGCAGCTGAACACCCACTTCCCACTCTCATTTTTCTCCT
Source organism: Leucoraja erinaceus (assembly GCF_028641065.1). NCBI lineage: Eukaryota > Metazoa > Chordata > Chondrichthyes > Rajiformes > Rajidae > Leucoraja > Leucoraja erinaceus. The sequence goes on along the minus strand of NC_073405.1, from coordinate 7,197,832 downwards.
GCGAGAGACAGAATCAAAACGTCACCAGATGAACGAGCGGAGGCGCCACCACAGCCCGGGTGTGGATCACGTTCAAACCAATCTCCACCCTATAAAGGGGCTGTGGGGATAAAAATAAGTCTCCCCCTTCCAAATCTAGTGCCGACCTCGTTAATCGAACTGAGTTCAACGCAGGAGATGTGTCGGAAAAGAACTGCAGATGCTGGTTTTAATCGAAGATAGACACAAAATGCTGGAGTAACTCAGCGGGACAGGCAGCCTGTCCCGCTGAGTTATTCCAGCATTTTGTGTATTTCTTCAACACAGGAGATGATCTTCTAAATACACAATATTTATCCCAGGAGGGCAATTGATCTGGCAACAGTCATAAGGAAGATTGTTCCCGATGTTGGGGAAGTCCAGGACAAGGGGTCACAGTTTAAGGATAAGAGGGAAGTCCTTCAGGACTGAGATGAGAAAAACATTTTTCACACAGAGAGTGGTGAAAATCACTGGAATTCTCTGCCACAGAGGGTAGTTGAGGCCACAGTTCATTGGCTACATTTAAGAGGGAGTTAGATGTGGCCCTTGCGGCTAAAGGGATCAGAGGGTATGGAGAGAAGGCAGGTGCAGGATACTGAGTTGGATGATCAGCCATGATCATATTGAATGGCGGTGCAGGCTCGAAGGGCCGAATGGCCTACTCCTGCACCTATTTTCTATGTTTCTATGTTAAAACGCAAAAATAATGAAACATGAAATTAAAGTGACGAGCGGAAAGGATTGGGGATGTGCAAAGATGGGGTGGGGTGGGGGGGCGGGGGGGTAGGGGAGGAGGGGGAGTCAGTCTACCCCATGGCAGAAGGGGGAGGAGTTGCACAGTTTGCTCGCGCTGGGAAGAAGGATCTCCTGTGGCGATCTGTCCGGCATCTTGGTGGAACCACCCTATAGATAAGAATTGTGTACAAAATCATGAGAGGAATAGATCGGGACAACACATGGAGTCTTTTGCCCAGAGTAGGGGAATCAAGAACCAGAGGACATAGGTAAAAAAGTGAGGGGGGAGGGTAGATTTAATAGGAACCCGAGGAGTAACATTTTCACACAAAGGATGGTGGGTGTATGGAATGAGCTGCTGGAGAAGGTAGTTGAGGCTGGGGCTATCATTATGTTTAAGAGACATTTAGACAAACATAGAAACATAGAAACATAGAAATTAGGTGCAGGAGTAGGCCATTCGGCCCTTCGAGCCTGCACCGCCATTCAATATGATCATGGCTGATCATCCAACTCAGTATCCCGTACCTGCCTTTGTACATGGATTGGGCAGGTTTAGAGGGATATGGGCAAAAACGCAGGCAGGTGGGACTAGTAGAGATGGGACATGTTGGACATGTTGGGCTGAAGGGCCTGCTTTCACACTCTATGACTACACCTTCTCTAATTATAAGCATATGGAAGGGGCTTACTGGGGACTGGGGTCACGGTGGAGGTGGCCCTGGAGACAGGTGAGGGGCAAAATGGAATAAACATAGAAACATAGAAATTAGGTGCAGGAGTGGGCCATTCGGCTCTTCGAGCCTGCACCGCCATTCAATATGATCATGGCTGATCATCCAACTCAGTATCCCGTACCTGCCTTCTCTCCATACCCTCTGATCCCCCTAGCCACAAGGGCAACATCTAACTCCCTCTTAAATATAGCCAATGAACTGGCCTCAACTACCCTCTGTGGCAGAGAGTTCCAGAGATTCACCACTCTCTGTGTGAAAAAAGTTCTTCTCATCTCGGTTTAAAAGGATTTCCCCCTTATCCTTAAGCTGTGACCCCTTGTCCTGGACTTCCCTAACATCGGAAACAATCTTCCTGCATCTAGCCTGTCCAACCCCTTAAGAATTTTGTAAGTTTCTATAAGATCCCCTCTCAATCTCCTAAATTCTAGAGAGTATAAACCAAGTCTATCCAGTCTTTCTTCATAAGACAGTCCTGACATCCCATAAAGGTGGGATGGAGGGAGTTGGGACTGTTGGGAAAGGCGAGGGGTAGTTCCCTACAGCCCCTCTATTCCCTCCATTCCCCCCCCCCCTCCCCCCCTCCACACAAGACGACATCTTATTTGGTTTGGGGCACCAGTACAGCTGGCGTCCTGGATTCTCACAGTGCCCCATAGTTTGAAACAGGGCTCTCCAGAGAAAGCTCAGAGATTTTAATGAGTGCGCGGGGAAAGAGACCGCAGAGAGAGAGAGAGAGAGAGAGAGAGAGAGATAGAGAAAATGGAAGTTGGGGTGAATAGAAATATGAAAGAAAAGCAGAAGTGGTTACGTGTGGGTTGAATGCAGGCGGTGACTCAGAGCTTGCTGAATCGGCCCGACTCCAGCACCTCCTCTCAGCAAGTGACCAGACTTCTTCAATCACCACAGAAAAATCCGATCAAGTCCTTCCTCAAGATAGACATCCTCCTCACATCCATGTGGGAACCGACCAGGTCACTCAGTGCCTGGAACCGAGTCTATAAATCAATAAGATTAACGGTAGACACGAAATGCTGGAGTAACTCAGCGGGACAGGCAGCATCTCTGGAGAGAAGGAATGGGCGAGACCCATCTTCAGTCCCGACCCGACCCTTGAAACGTCACCTATTCCTTCTCTCCAGAGATGCTGCCTCACCTCACCCGCTGAGTTACTCCAGCATTTTGTGTCGACCTTCGGTTTTAACCAGCATCTGCAGTTCTTTCTCACACACTCAATAAGGTTAGTTTGGTTTAGTTTAGCTTCGAGATGCAGTGCAGAAACTGACCCTTCAGCCCATCCAGTTCTCGCCAACCAGCGATCATCCCGTACACTAACACTATCCCACACACGGGGGGGGGGGCAATTTACAATCTGCGCCGGCCAAATAACCTACAAACCTGCACGTCTGGAGCGAAACTGGAGCCCCCCCCCGAGGAAAAGTCACGCCATCATGGAGAAAACATACAAGCTGCGTATAAACACACCCGTAGTCAGGATCGAACCTGGGTCTCTGGCGCTGTAAGGCAGCAACTCTACCGCTGCACCACCGTGGCCCCCCTGTGTGTGTGGTGTGCGTGTGGGGTGTGGTGGGTGTGGTGTGCGTGTGGGGTGTGGTGGGGTGTGTGTGGTGTGTGTGGGGTGTGTGTGGATGTAGGTGTGTGTGGTGTGTGTGTGTGTGTGTGTTCAAGTTCAAGTGAGTTTATTGTCATGTGTCCCTGTATAGGACAATGAAATTCTTGCTTTGCTTCAGCACACAGAAAATAGTAGGCATTGACTACAAAACAGATCAGTGTGTCCATATACCATGATATAAATACATACACAGATGAATAAATAAACTGATAAAGTGCACATAACAAAAAGTGGTTATTAATAATCAGAGTTTTGTCCGAGCCAGGTTTAATAACCTGATGGCTGTGGGGAAGTAGCTATTCCTGAACCTGGTCGTTGCAGTCTTCAGGCTCCTGTACCTTCTACCTGAAGGTAGCAGGGAGATGAGTGTGTGGCCAGGATGGTGTGGGTCTTTGGTGATACTGCCAGCCTTTTTGAGGCAGCGACTGCGATAAATCCTCTCGATGGAAGTGTGTAGGTGTGTGTGTGTGTAGGTGCGTGTAGGTGTGTGTGTAGTGCGTCTGCGTGTGTGTGTGTGGTGCGTGTGTGGTATAGTGCGTGTGTTGTAGTGCTAGTTTGCGGTGGTCAGCACGGACTCGGTGGGCCGAAGGGCCTGTTTCTGCACTGTATCTCTAAACTACAAACTAACAAAACCTAAACCACACTAAGACCGCTCCCCTCGGGCTGGTGGCGGCGTTTACCATGGCGTTTCCGTATGGTACCAGGGTGACGTTCATCACATCGTTCAGCATCAGCCAAGTGGGGAAGAGCTGCAGCACGAGGAAGCCACGACATGCTCCGCAGAGACTCTCGTAGTAGAGGCTGATCTCGACAGGTGCGGCCCGCCTCAGCGGCTTGGACTCCACACACTGGTGTAGCACCTGCAACAGAGATCGGCACCGGTCAGTGACTGAGCCCACTACAGGTCCCACCATCACACAGCACTGATCCAGACCCCCCCCCCCTCAGCCCACCACGTCCACACAGAACATCCCGTACCCTTCCATTTACCAGCCTCTTCCGGCCGCTCATCATGAAGTTCACAAGTCACCGTAGCAGGATCTGACCATTCGGCCCATCGAGTCTACTCTGCAGTTCAATCGGGGCCTGATTGATCTTTCCCTCTCAACCCCATTCTCCTGCTTTCACCCCATAACCTTGGACACCCTTACTAATCTGTTAATCTCCGATTTAAAAATACCCAATGACTTGGCCTCCACAGCCGGATGTAACAATGAATTCCACACATTCACCACCCTCTAACGAAAGATAGCAGACTGAAAACTGTCACACCCAGGTTCAGGATCAACTCCTGCAACCATCAAGCTGTTAAACAGGACAATGTCCAAATGGGCTCTGAACCTGTATAGACTTGGGGGCATTATTTTTGAATTTTGCATTATTATTGTCTGAAGAAGGGCCTCAACCCAAAAAGTCACCCATTCCTTCTCTCCAGTGATGCTGCCTGACCCGCTGAGTTATTCCGGCACTTTGGGTCTATCTTCACTATTGTCTATTTATTTGCCTTTTTAAAAAAAATATCTACTGAACTAATTTTTTTGTTTATTGTGGGTTTTACAGAGATCTACGTTTACATAGAACTGTCGTGCTGCTGCAAGTAAGTATTTATTTGTTCCGTTACGGGACATCTGCCAATAAAACATTCTTGACCCTACCCATGAGTTCCTGGTGAAAAGTGTTTCCTCGTCTCCGTTCTAAATGGCTTACACCTTATTCTTAAACTGTGGCCCCTGGTTCTGGACTCCCCCAACATCGCAAACATGTTTCCTGCATCTAGCGTGTCCAAACCATTAATAATGTTATATGTTTCACACGAGCACAGAAACTAGAAGTAGGCATAGACCATTCAAAGCACAACAACATGCCTATCAATGGAGGAACTAAATCGGGTAGACGCACAAAGTCTCTGCCCAGAGTGGGGGAAATCGAGAACCAGAGGACATAGGTTTAAGTTTGGGGGGGGGGGGGGGGGGGGGGAGAAGAGTTTAGTAGATACCTGAAGGGGTAACATTTTCACACAAAGCGTGGTGGGTGTATGGAACAAGCTGCCAGAGGAGGTAGTTAAGTACATTGAGACAGGCACATGGATAGGACAGATTTAGAGGGATATGGGCCAAACACAAGCAGGTGGGACTAGTGTAGCTGGGACATGTTGGGCGATGGGGGCAGGTTGGGCTGAAGGGCCTGTTTCCACACTGTATGACTCTATATGTATAAGAAGGAACTGATGCTGGTTTACACCAAAGATAGAGACACAAAATGCTGGAGTAACTCAGCGGGTCGGGCAGCATCTCTGGAGAAAGGGGATGACTATAAAAAAAAGACATGCATTTCAAACTGCTTCAGAGTAATTGTTAAGCTAAGCCAGAGGGTGGTAGCGATCGGGTTTAAAGGTTGAGAACCGTACCAGGCAGTCTCTGGCGATTTGGAGGTTGCTACACCACTGGGTGGGTGGGAATGGACAGGGGGTCTCTCCTCTCACCTGGCCCACCGCCCAGAACAGCAGGCAACTCACAGCCGCTTCCACCCTCATCCTGCACGGCCGCTGAATAGCCCGCAAAGCAATCTCCCCCGGCACAACCAAAGTCAGAGGACTTCCTCTCCCACTCACATGACCAGAATTGTTACTTGCAGGAAGAAATGTTAACCCTTTAGACGCTGCGGGTCACAACTTAGCACATGAGTCATTCTGGACTTTCCCCGACAGGGAACCGAACCAAGTCAATACAGGTGCACAGGAAATGTGTAACAAGGAAGGAACTGCAGATGCTGGTTTAACCCGAAGATAGGCACAACATCATGAGAGGAATAGATATAAAGGCACCTTTAAATGCATTTCGTTGTCTCTGTACTGTACACTGACAATGACAAGTAAAATTGAATCTGAATCTGAATCTGATATCTACAAACCCTCTGTCTCTTTGAATGAACAGAGGACATAGGTTCAAGGTGAAGGGGAAAAGATTTAATAGGGATCCGAGGGGTAACTTTATCCACACAGAGGGTGGTGGGTGTATGGAACAAGGAGGTAGTTGAGGCTGGGATTATCCCAACGTTTAAGGAACAGTTGGACATAGAAACATAGAAAATAGGTGCAGGATTAGGCCATTCGGCCCTTCGACCCTGCACCGCCATTCAATATGATCATGGCTGATCATCCAACTCAGTATCCTGTACCTGCCTTCTCTCCATACCCCCTGATCCCTTTAGCCACATCTAACTCCCTCTTAAATATAGCAGGACAGATACGTGGATAGGACAGGTTTGGAGGGTTATGAAACAAACGCAGGCAAGTGGGACTAGGGTAGCTGGGACATTGTTGGCCAGTGTGGGCGAGTTGGGCTGAATGGCCTCTTTCCACACTGTATCAAGAGGATTTAAGAGAGAGTTTGATAGAGCTCTAGGGGCTAGTGGAGTCAAGAGATATGGGGAGAAGGCAGGCACGGGTTATTGATAGGGGACGATCAGCCATGATCATCAATGAATGGTGGTGCTGGCTTGAAGGGCCGACTAGCCTCCTCCTGCACCTATTTTCGATGTTTCTATGACTATGACTGTGCTGAAGTAACTCAGCGGGACAGACGGCATCTCTGGAGAGAAGGAATGGGACACTGAAGAAGGGTCTCGACATGAAACGTCACCCATTCCTTCTCTCCAGAGATGCTGCCTGTCCCGCTGAGTTACTCCAGCGCTCTAGGTACATAGGAAAGGTCTCTGCTCCACTGAGCCTGTGCTCTGTGAGGAAAGGTTACAATCTTTCATGTTTTCAGTTTCTATCAAAACTTGCTTTCAATTCTCATTCAAAATTCTGCTGTTTTGATACAAGTCACAGAGTTATGCCGCCGAATCAGGCATCCAAACCTCGAGCGGAAGAGATTACTGATTCAACGTTGATTCAACCTCAGCCTGAGGATGGGGTCTCGACCCGAAACATCATCCATTCCTTCTCTCCACAGATGCTGCCTGACCCACTGAGTTACTCCAGCATTTTGTGTCTATCTTTGATTTAAAGCCGCATTCTGCAGTTCCTTCCTGCACATGATTCAGTGAAACTTTGCTGTCACATGGACCTCGGTGTTTTGTTTTGCATACAACCCGGTAAAACCCATACAGCAGACCTCACTCTCACCTAGACAGTACACAAGTGTCGCCATGTGTCTGGCGACGATAAAGCTACACAGTTTCACCGAACAGCCCTATCCTCTGCCTTCTGCTGCACCAGGCTCAGCAGCATCCACGCAGACAGACATGCTGAGGGTCTGCAAATCCTTTTACACGGAATTGTATGACAGAAAGGCCACAGACGTCACCGCCCTCCCAGAACTTCCTGTCCTCCATCACGGAGGTCTTGGAGGACAGCAAGCGGGAGAGTCTGGACCAACCACTGACCCTAGAGGAGCTGACTGGCTCCATCCGCTCCTTTGACTCGAGTAAAACTCCCGGAAGCGATGGCTTACTGGCCGAGTTGTATTCGGCTCTGTGGGACTGGGTGGGCCCGGACCTGCTGGAAGTGTACAATGAAATGCTTCTAGCCGGCAGCATGTCAGACTCCATGAGGAAGGGCAGCATCACCCTAATCTACAAGCAGAAGGGGGAGAGGAAGGATATAAAGAATTGGAGACCCATAACATTGTTGAATGTAGATTACAAGATCCTGTCTAAGGCCATCGTCAACTGGGTCAAGTCTGCTCTGGGACGGGTGATCCACCCAGACCAAACCTGTGCTGTACCTGGCAGGAAAATCTCAGACAGCCTAGCGCTGCTGAGAGATACCATCGCCAACGTGCAGGACAGACGGGTGGATGCCTGCCTAGTCAGCTTGGACCAGGAGAAGGCCTTCGACAGGATATCGCACACGTACATGAGGGACGTGCTCTCCAAAATGGGTTTTGGGGAGGGAATCCGAAATTGGATCAAACTGCTCTACACCAATATCCGTAGAGCAGTCCAAATCAATGGGTGGGAATCAGACAGTTTCCCTGTAAGGTCTGGAGTCAGGCAGGGTTGCCCTCTCTCTCCTGTCTTGTTTGTCTGCTGTATTGAACCTTTTGCCGAGTCCATCAGGAAGGATGCGAGCATAAGAGGAGTGACATTGCCAGGCAGTGGGGGCATTCAAGTAAAGACCTCCCTGTACATGGACGATGTCGCCGTCTTCTGCTCGGATCCAAGGTCGGTCCGCAGATTGATCAGCATCTGCGACCAGTTTGAGTCGGCCACGGGAGCCAGGGTGAACCGCAGGAAGAGCGAGGCCATGCAACTGGCCCGACCGATCTTCCATCCCCTTCACCATCAAGCCTGACTTCTTGAAGGTGTTGAGGATCTGGTTCGGGGGGGCTGAGGCGAGTAACAAGAATTGGCTGGAGCGGATAGCCAAGGTGGGGAGGAAGCTGGAGCTGTGGAGGCAACGCTCCTTCTCCATAACCGGGAAAAATCATCGGGGCCGTCTTCCAGTTCATCTGGGGGTCGAGGATGGACCGGGTCCGACGGGCCACAATGCACGAGTCAGCAGACAACGGGGGTAAAAGCGTGCCCAACGTCACCCTCACCCTGATGGCCACCTTTGTGTGTGGCTGCATCAGGCGGAGTGTAGAGCCAAGGCACGTGGGCACTAAGTGTCACTACCTGCTGAGGTTCTACCTGTCCCCGGTGTTGCGAAGGATGGGCCTGGCGCAGATGCCACGCAATGTACCAGTCAGCTGGACATTGCCGCCCCATCTGTCGTCTGTGGAAAGGTTCTTTTGGACCAACACCTTTGACCACATGTCCATCGGGCAGTGGTCAGCACGGAATGTCCTGCAGGCACTGCAGGGAAAGGACTCGATGGATCCGGTGGCATGGTTCCCAGAGCAGACTGCCCAGTTGTCTGGCAAAATGCCTCATCGCCAGAACTCACCAACAAGCACCAAGACCTGACTTGGCTGGCGGTGAGGGGAGCCCTCCCAGTTAGATCCTTCCTGCACCGTGGGAACCTCACTACCAGCGCACGCTGCCCCCGGGACGGTTGCTATGGAGCGGAGACGGTTGCCCGCCTCTTTGCAGAGTGTGGGTTTGCAAAAAGAGTCTGGAGAGGTCTGCAAGGGTCCCTGGAACGATTTATGCTGAACAGCTCTGTCACAGAGGACTCTGTGATTTACAGACTGTTCCCAGGGACACATTCAGAGACTGACATCGAGTGCTGCTGGAGGGCCATCAACTCGGCGAAAGACGCTCTTTGGTCTGCCCGAGCGTTGCTCACCACCCAGCCGAGCGAGATGTCCGTCAGGGAATGTTGCCGACTGGCCCACTGCAGACTGCAGGAGTACGTGCTAAGGGACTCGCTGAAGCTTGGTGCTGCCAACGCCAAGGCTCGGTGGGGGAGGGCCACAGTCTAGGGTCCTTCCGCTGCTGGACATAGGGGGGCACGGTATGGTGGAGACGCCCCTCAAATTAAATTAAGGGAAGGTATCCCACACCAGGGGGCCACATGAGTGGCACGGGTGGGGGACATTTTTTGTGGAACTTAAAAGACTTATAAACGGTATTGAACAATCTCTATAGCCGACGAAAATGTCAGATGGAATTTTCGCACTGTGTACACATTGTATATATTTATTACTTGGACAGGGGCCACAGAGTGGCACGGGTGGGGGACAGGGGCCACAGAGTGGCACGGGTGGGGGACTGTTTGGTGAAATTTGACAAATGTAAAAATATTGTACTGGAAAAATTTGTATAGTCTCCGAAAATGTCGGATGAATTTTGTTTGTTTGAATGGTTCAGGAATTGTATATATTTATCAATTGAATAAAGTCTATTTTGAAATGAAAAAAAAGGCACCTCACCACCGCAGCTCCCCCCCCCCCCCTTTATTCTCCGACCCCGCTGGATAGCTCTCGACAGCCCCCCCGATGGCCCTCACTATGTCACGCCCCTCCCCCCTCTCCCTCGGCTCCCCTCGCTCACCAATATAATTTTTGGAAAAACTAGAATGTTGAATGGGACTGGTGACTTTGCCCCCCCTCTCTCTCTACCCCCCTCCCAATATGTCTGCGAGTTGGGGGCTATGCGTGAGTGTATAGGGTGGGGATGGGGTAAAAGGAGCTAATGAGTAATTTTAATATAATATCAAAGGGGGTGGTTAGTGTGTGTGTGTGTGTGACGAACGTTGAGGGGACGGGACCCAACGGGTCCCACTTGGTCTATTATATCTCTATAATGATAAAACTCTGATCTTGTATGTGGATGTGTGTGTGTGTGTTTATTTGTTTGTGTGTTGTCACATTTTCTTGAAAAAACGACACACTAACAGTAACATTTTTACATATTCCGGTAGAGATTTACCCCCTGGAGTCCAAAATCCCCTTATCTGAAAAGTTTGCTTTATTTATCCAGTTATTAATGAAAATGTTCACAAATCCGATAAAACGTTGAAATCAAAAAGCCTGTCTTTCGCTGATGACGTCACAATGGATCTGCCGTCTGTGAGTGACGTCACCCCTCCCCCCCCCCAAACTCTCCCTCCTCCCCGTTATTCAAAAATCGGGCCGTCGACTTAACACCAAAGATTATAGTTGAAGACTGCGGCGACCCAACCCGCGGTCCTTTAGTTGACACTCGCTCGCCCGCGGCTCAGGTCCGGTCCTCGGCTCGGCACAGGCCTCCCCTCCCTCTCTGGTTAGTGTGTGTGTGTGGGGTGGGGCGGGGGGGGGGGGCGGTTAGTGTGTGTGTGTGTGTGTTGGGACAGGCCCCCACCCCCTACAACCACGTGTTGAGGGGACGGGACCCAACGGGTCTGCTCTTGGTCTAGTAATACATACAATTGTTTGTACCTCTTCAAAATGTTCCTTCTCCAGTCATTGATCCAAATCGATGAAAGCTGCTTGCATTTTGTTACCGAGCCAAAGCCTGCCACAACAGTGACTGATCCGTGAGCCCTCTGACCACTCTACATATCCCACAGCTGATGGAGAGTAGCAGTTTACAAGAAGCCAAGGTTTATTTAAAAAAAAAAACTTCACAAAGAAGTAATGTGAACAAATGCAACACTTGGGAGAGTAAAGGTTTCAACATCGAACAATAAGAAATTGCACAAAAATAAAGCTGCCACATGGTTAAAATGATTATTTGCTGTTGTAATTTGCTCGTTTAAAACTTTGTCTACTTAACACAGTCACAGGTTTACAAACTGGTCAAAGCTGCAAAGCCCAAGACCAAAGGGAACCTTTTTTCTAGGACACACCCAGACTTTTGCATCTTGTTCTTCATCCACTGCGTTTAGGAGAGTCGTAGAGTGATACAGCGTGGAAACAGGCCCTTTGGCCCAACATGATCCCATCTACACTAAGCCCCACCTGTCTGCTCTTGGCCCATATCCCTCTAAACCTAAGATTGACACCAAATGCTGGAAAATCTCAGCAGGACAAGGCGGCATCTCTGGGTGGAAGGAACGGGTGACATTTCGGTTTGAGACCCTTCTTCAAGGTAGATAAGAGGAGTTTCCGTGAACATTCGTCTAATTGCAGCTGTCACATTTCTGTAAGGTATAAGTGGATGATGAGCACTCTGCATCATAGTGGCAGAGCGGTGGTCATTTTATTTGTTTGCAGGTTAGGACGTTTGTTTGTAAAGCCAGAAGTTATTGCTCATCTTTAACTGCCCTTGAGGGATGGCAACAAGCTTTGTTGAAAGTTGTAACCCTTCCAGTGAAGGTCTCCCTTACTACTGAAGATAAGACACAAAAGAGCAACTTAGCGGGAAAGGCAGCATCTCTGGAGAGAAGGAATGGGTGGCGTTTTGGGTCAAGACACTTCTTCCCGTCCCGCAGAGTTGCTCCAGCTTTTTTTGTCAATCTTTGGTGTAAACCAGCATCTTCTACACTCTCGGGTCTGCAGTTCCAGGGTTTGGACCTGGTGGCAATGAATGCATTGTGGTCTGTTTACCAGTCAGGATGGGGTGTAACTTGGAGAGGAGCCAGTGGGAGGTGGTGCTCCCCTGTCTATGCTGCCTGATACAGCTTTGGAAAGTGGTCTTGGCATCTTTCTGCAGTGCACGGTTTGTTACCCACAGTTGTGCACTAGTGTATTCAGTGTGACGTATGAAGTCTCATTGAGATGGGCTGCTTCCATTCTGGGCAGTGTAGGAAGGAACTGCAGATGCTGATACACTACCAAAGATAGACACAAAGTGCTGGGATAGCTCAACGGGTCATGCAGCATCTTTAGAAAAAAGGATGGTTGACATTTTGTGTCGGGACCCTCCTTCAAACTGACACTTGTAGTTTAATTTAGTTCAGATACAGCCCGGAAACAGGCCCTGGAGTCTGCTCCAACCACCATTCCCCGTACACTAGCACTATCCTGCACACCGGGGACATTTTACAATTTTTACCAAAGCCAATTAACCGACAAACCTCGATGTCTTTGGAGTGTGGGAGGAAACCGGAGCACCCAGAGAAAACCCACGCAGTCACAGAGAGAACATGCAAACTCCGTACAGACAGCACCCGTAGTCGGGGTCGAATTTGGGTCTCTGGCGCTGTAAGGCAGAAACTCTACCACTGCGCCACCGTGCCGCCCCTGATTAGCAGATTTGTGATTGGCACTTTACGCTGGGTTAATGGACATTAAGAGGCTGGGTCATTTATCCCCTTGTAGAGTGGCCGTTCAAACCTTTCACTGGGTTGAGTAGATGCCAGGGCAGTCATATTGCACTGGTTGGTTGTATTTCTGAAGCACATATCTGTTGTATTATAGCCAGGATGATATCAGGGCTTATGCCCTGGGGGCTGCAGTGGCACTTTGGTCAGGTCAACTGAATTGACACAAGTCCAGCTTCTGTGATGGTGTGGATCGTAACCTGTGAAGGCCAAGCTGGACCATCCACTTGGCAAATCAGGTCCTGTACGGTCTAGGAATAATGTGGCTCGTCAACTCATTGAATTAATTGAATGTAATGGCATTTACGCGGCACGGTGGCGCAGCGGTAGAGTTGCTGTCTTACAGCGCCAGGTACCCACCCGGGTTCCATCCTGACCACGGGTGCATTTCTGTACGGAGTTTGTACGTTCTCCCCGTGACCTGCATGAGTTTCCTTCGCGATCTCCGTTTTCCTCCCACACTCCAAAGACATACAGGGTTGTCGATTAATTGGCTTGGTATAGTTGTAAATTGTCCCTTGTGTGTGTGTAGGATAGTGTTAGTGTGTGGAGATCGCTGGTTGGCGCAGAATTGGTGGGGCCAAAGGGCCCATTTCCACTCTGTATCTCTAAACTAAAGTAAACTAGAATCAGGCCATTCGGCCCGCGTCAACCACCTATCCATCACCCGTTCAGTCCTACGTTGCCTGTTCTATTCTCTTTTCGTAACTTAGTCGGCGCCCGAATGGTAGTGACTCTTGTGTACTGCCCAGGCGAGGTCTGCTGTGCGATTTTACCGGGTTATACGCAAAACAAAGCATTTCACTGTACCTAGGTACATGTGACAACAAAGTTGAATTATTGAATCCCATTTCACATCTCACTCCCTACACGCTAGAGACAATTTTTATATTTGCCAATTAATCTACAAACCCGCACGTCACTGGGACGTGGGGGGAAAACAGGATCACTCGGAAGGAACAGGGAGAAGGTACAAATCTCACAGACTGCACCCGAGGTTAGGTCTGACCCCCGGGTCTCTGACACCTCGACCAGCCGTGCCGCCCCTAGACGCTGATGGATGGTTTCAGCCGGATGCAAGTCCAGCACTAGTGCGTTGACCAACTTCAGCAGGCAGCTAACTAACGCGTGAAGAAGCAGAGGCCAGCAGGAGGGGTTTGCAGGTGGTCAGGGGGCCTGTGGCCACACAGTATGTACAGGTTTTTGACAATGATTCAGAGAGACACGATTGACAAGGTAACGGAGCATAACTTGTATTGAATAACGATTTGTCAATAACTAGCACAGACACACAACTCACCCCCACAGTCCCCACTTTGGTCCCACACCTTCCATTGGTCAACGTTAGCTGTGAATTAAAATTCAATCCCGACATTGTTCCGGTTAACAGCAATAATAAAAAAATGGTGGAATTCTTTGCCACAAAAGGCTGTGGAGGCCAAGTCAGTGGATATTTTTAAGGCAGAGATTTATAGATTCTTGATTAGTATGGGTGTCAGAGGTTATAGGGAGAAGACAGAAGACAGAAGGGCTCGATCCTGACCACGGTTGCTGTCCGTACAGTTTGTGTGTTTGTCTGTTCTCCCTGTGACCGCCTGGGTTTTCTCCGGGGGGGTCCAGTTTCCTCCCACATCCCAAACTTGTGCAGGTTTGTAGGTTAATTGGCCTCTGTAAATTGTTCCTGGTGTGTGGGATAGAACTAGTGTATGGGTGATCGCTGGTTGGCGCGGACTCAGTGGGCCTAAGGGCCTGTGTCCTCGCTGTGTCTCTAAACTGCACTAAAGCAAATACATCGACACTGACAACTCAAAACACTGTCGTCCACTCAGTAAAACAGGCGTAAGAAATGCCCTCTGTTCAAAGGATCGTTACAAAACGAGCAAAGCCCAGAACAACATTGCAACAGGCTGAACTGAGCACTAAGTGAAAATGGCATCTGGTTCATCTTCACTGCTTTGGAAATCCGGTTTGACCTTTATGGGAATGTCACTTCTACAACAAAGAAGCTTTCAATCATTCAGTACAATGGTCCCGTGTAAGTACAGCAGGGAATGAACAACGGAATGAGGTTTCCCCGACAAGGCTGCATAGGACAACTCCCAGAGGTACAGAGTGCAAACTCCTAAAGTACAAGGTAGAAATAAGGAACAGCAGACGCTGGTTTACCAAAAAAAAAAAACAACAACAAAAAAATGACAGAGTGCTGGAGTAACTCAGCAGGTCAGGCAGCATCTCTGGAGAACATGGATAGGTGACGTTTTGGGCCGGGACCCTTCCTCAGACTGATTGTAGCGGGGCGGGGGTGGGGGGAGGGTGAGAAAGCAGGAAGAGAGGAGTGGCAGGTTACGAACTCTCTTGCCTCCAAAATATTTTGTGCTTTGGGGGATATTAGAGGTATAAACGGGTCCTGTAGAAACGTCCTACAACCAAATCTCACCCGCTGACATTTCACTTTCTACTGCAAGGTGCAACAGGGTAGAACTGTTTGCTTTACCTCACATGGTCAGAGATACTGAGAGCGTTCCTGTGTAATAGTGAACTGGCAACCGTTTTATTCCCTGTCCGTTCAGGAGCTTTGGAACAATCGTGGTGGGGGGAGGTGGGGGAGAAAGAGACCTTCTCCCTTTGCCTTGGTGGCACCTGGAACACATGGCTCGAGGAATCACGTCGCAAAGAGCCAGTGGCAACATATGAACTCATGTTTACCACTTTCGGCTCAGTCTGTGCGAAGAATTCTCTTGACTCTTTCTTGCAGAGTTTCAGTCTCTGCGATGGGCACGTTTGCCATCGCCTGCGCTGCAGTGCCTCAAACCCATCCGTCAGTCACCGAGCGACATCACTGGCGTTGTTGCAAGTGTCGTCACTTGTACATGAGTGCCCAGCAGAAGCCTCGCACGCTGCACCCTCGCACATTCATTCATTCATTCATTCACAGCAGCATGTGGTCATTTCCAGGCAAATTCTTTTTTTCCTGCATCGGGTTTTTTTTTTTAAAACTGTTTCGGTAAAATAATCGTTTTATAAAAAAAACTGCTCCCACCTTCACTAATCCTTCATTCCCTCGAGCTCACATACATTCAGTGCACGTGTACACATCTGCGCGGTGACACATGCGTACGCACATATATACACACATACACGTATACACACACCCACATGTACACCAACCCACATGTATACATATATATAGACGCATACATGTATACACACATGTATGCACACAAACGTGTCCACACACACACACACACATGTATACACACCCACAGGTATCCACACACACACACACACACCCCCAACTCACACAGTTTAATCCACCTTGACAATAGTATTTTCAATCGGGCTGCTGCGTGCATTTTAAAACTCAGTATCTAACACTTTCTTTCTTTTTGCTTCCTTTTTGGCTTCCGGCTTGTGGATTCTGGACCCAGCTTGTAGCTTGTGCCTGCCTGCTGTTCCCCGGCCCTGCTTGGCGGTGTTTCAGTGTTCAAGCAGACGGCGCTCTCCTGTCTGCACGTCACCGCTTCCTCCGTCTCCGCGACGGACTCGCATGCAGCGGCACCCACCGACAGCGCCGCCGGAGCGAGGCCTTCATCCGCGCCCGAGGGATCTCTGCCCTGACGGTGCAGTGGACCTGACGGGTGATCCCCAATGCGGAGATGTCCGTGACCAACAGGAGGCGACGGTGCAAGAGAGGACGTCTCTTGTCCATTTGGTCCTTCAAGTAGTGGCTCCCCCGTCTCCCTGCTGCTGCTGCCTGCAGCTTGTACGTCTACGTGTTGGCACGGG
This sequence comes from Leucoraja erinaceus, assembly GCF_028641065.1. NCBI lineage: Eukaryota > Metazoa > Chordata > Chondrichthyes > Rajiformes > Rajidae > Leucoraja > Leucoraja erinaceus. Next base: position 7,181,289 of record NC_073405.1, on the reverse strand, counting down.
CTCTGGGACCGTCGGCTCGTCTGCTGCTGCCAGTCCCCGCTTTCCTGCTTCCAACTTTTCACCTCTGACCTGTGAACTTCGACTCCTGGCCCCATGTCTGGCCTCCAGTCGACGTGATCCCGGCACGTGTTGGCCACAGGGCCAGAGACCAAGTCAAATGCTGCGTCCAGCCACGCCACGTCACATGGAGGGTAGTTGACTCCCAATGCTTCCTTTCTGCTGCCTCTCTCGTCCCTCCTCCTTTCCTGCTCAGCCCCCGTGACTGGAATGCCACCTCCGACGTTCACTTCCGCCAGTGTTTCCTGCCTCGGGAGCGAGTTGCACCTTTCGAGCAGGTTTGGCCGTCTGGTGGGCCTGCAGTCGCCACATTTCCCGTGTTTCCGCACCCACCCCTCTCGAGGGTCCGGGCTTTCCGCAGCCTCTCCCGATGCCTGTGGGTCGGCGGGAGGCTCGAGGGCCGGCAGTTGTGCCAGAGTGCGAGAATCGCTCTGTGAAGGTTCGACCCATCCTGGTTCCCCCACGGGCAGCTCCGGTTGCCTCCGCGAGCCGCACGGCTTCTTCTCGCCCAGAGAGAGGGCCGACAGCCTCTCCCCCAGCTGCAGCTGCCTCAGCAGCGGTGAGCGCGGCATCTCGCCGCTGCGCGGACGCACCAGGTGCCTGACGATGGTGGGCGGCGAGAGCGTCTTGCCGGAGTAGGCCTGGATGTTCTTGGACGAGCAGGAGAGGGGGGAGGGCGAGCGGTGTGGCGAGGCGGCTTGGGGCGTTGGCGACGGGGTGCAGGCCAGAGGCGAGGGTGGGATGTTGCTGGTGGACTTCCGGCGGCCGGCCTTGTAACGCTGGTTATTGGCCTTGGAGGCGAGTCCGTGCAAGGAACACGGCCGGAGGTTCCCGGCCGGAGAGCTGGGAGCACTGTGTCCTGGAGATACGCTCTGTGGCGAGGTGGTCCCTAGGGAAAAGAAGACAGAACTCCCAAATCAGTTCTCTGCTTGTTTTATCTCTATACTTATAAAACTATGTGTGTGTGTGTGTGTGTGTGTGTGTGTGTGTGTGTGTGTGTGTGTGTGTGTGTGTGTGTGTGTGTGTGTGTGTGTGTGTGTGTGTGTGTGTGTGTGTGCGCGAGATGTGTGTGTGTCTATGTGTGTGGTAACGATAACATTTTTACATATTCCGGTAGATATTTTTCCCGTGGAGTCCGAAATCGCCTTATCTGAAAATTCCATGCGTTATTTCACGAGTTATTACTGAAAATGTTCAAAAATCAGATAACTCTTTGAAATAAAAACGACTGACTTTCGCTGGATCTGCGTGCCTGCCGCCTTGCTCGCGCTGTGAGTGACATCAACCCCTCGCCCCCCCTCTCCCCCCCCCCCCCGTTATTCAAAAGACGCTGCCGGGCCTCCCTGCCTGCACATGATCCATATCCCCTGGGGCTCCATCCCTGCACATCCATGTCCCTATCCAAAAGCTTTTCACTGTACCTCGATACATGTGATAATTAAATAAACTAAATTAAGTCTCTAAAATTGCCACTATCATATCTGCCTCGACCACTGCCTCGAGCAGCGCATTCTATCCCCTTTTTGTAAAAAAATACAAACTTCTGGTCGTCACTAGATTAGACAATAGACAATAGGTGCAGGAGTAGACCATTTGGCCCTTCGAGCCAGCATAGCCATTCAATGTGACCATGGCTGATCATCCCCAATCAGTACCCCGTTCCTGCCTTCTCCCCATATCCCCTGATTCCGCTATTTTTAAGAGCCCTATCTAGCTCTCTCTTGAAAGCATCCAGAGAACCTGCCTCCACTGCCCTCCGAGGCAGAGAATTCCACAGACTCACCACTCTCTGTGAGAAAAATTGTTTCCTCGTCTCCGTTCTAAATGGCTTACTCCTTAATCTTAAACTGTGGCCCCTGGTTCTATACTCCCCCAACATCGGGAACATGTTTCCTGCCTCTAGCGCGTCCAAGCCCTTAACAATTTTATATGTTTCGAGTCACCATGTTGACATTTTTCAGAGACCTGCTGCGACTAATGACGGGTGCCGGCAAGTCGCCAAAAAACAATTACGTAAGTGGGACAGGCCAACAGGTTACCCTGCAACCTCCAGCTTTCCAGAGAAAACAATTCAATCTGTCTGACCTCTCCCTGTAGCTAATGCACCTTAATCCAGCCATCATTCTGGTAAACCTGCTCTGCACCCTTTCCATAGCTTACATGTCCTTCCTCTAATGGGGGAAGACCAGAACTGCACGCAATACTCCAAATGTAGCCCAACCAAAGTACTACCAAGCTGCATCAGGGCTGGCCCTCTATTGATTCTCAGACAGGGCACAGAGTAGTCATACATGGTGGATAAGGGCCCTTCGGCCCAACTTGCCCATGCCGACCACCATGTCCCATCCACACGGGTCCCACCACCCCACATTTGGCCCATATCCCTCTATGGGCTAAATCCTGTTCTATCCATGTACCTGTCCAAATGATTTTTTTTTTTAATGTTGCGATAGATGAGTAACAATTTTATAGATCTAGAATTAACCCATTAAAATACTCCTAAGTTCATAAGTGACGGGAGCAGAATTAGGCCATTCGGCCCATCAAGTCCGCTCTGCCATTCAATCATGGCCGATCTATCCCTGCCTCCTAACCCTGCCTTCTCCCCATAACCCCCGACACACGTACTAATCAATACTATATTTAACCATTTGAATTTTGGAAGCTATTATGTTCGCGTTTCACCCCGAGACAAGAAGAGGAGAGGTTGGCACCTGAGTGTGGATCGGGCGCAGGGCTTCTGCAGGGAGTGGCTGGTCCCGGAGACAGACTGCAGGTGGGAGAGCCCGGGTTACTCTCACTGGATGAGTAGGGCTGGTACAAGGCAGGGGGGTGGCATCTGCTGGTGTTCCGCGCCGCTGGCTGCTTGGGAGTCTTGTTGTTGCGTGATCTCCTTCTGTTAAAGGCAGGGAGTTAAATACGGTCAATAGCCCACTTTAGTTTTAGTTCAGAGATACATCGCGGAAACAGTCCCTGCGTCCCACTGAGTCCACACTGACCAACGATCCCCACACACTATCCTACACACTCTCGGGTCAGTTTACACTTGTACCAAGCCAATTAAACCTACAAACATGTACGCCTTTGGAGTGTGGGAGGAAACCAAAGATCGCGGAGAAAACCCACGCGGTCTTGAGGAGAATGTATGTCAGGATTAGACCCGGGTCTCGCGCTGCGAGCGCTGCAAGGCAGCAACTCTACCACGGTGCCACCGTGCCGCCCACTTCCAAAGGCTGGAACAAAACTGAGGATTGGAGTTCATTCCAGACCATGCAAGGTTTATTTTCCTCAACTCCAATTTTCCGTCACCACTTCGGCCCGAAACGTTGCCCATTTCCTTCGCTCCGTAGATGCTGCTGCACCCGCTGAGTTTCTCCAGCTTTTTTGTGTACCTTCCGTCACCACTTGTTAAGACCAAGTGAGCAGCATTAGGCGATTTGGCCCATTCAGTCCACTCTCTTTCAATCATGGCTGATCTGTTTTTCCTCTCAACCCCCTTCTCCCGCCTTCTCCCCGTAAATCTTTGACGTCCGTACTAATCAAGAACATATCAATCTATGCTTTAAAAATCCCCAACTAACTAGACCAACACCCAACTGGCACGGTGGCGCTACTCCGGCGCGTGGAATGAGACTCACGATTCCTGGCCGTCTCTCTTTCGGTGTCGCTTCCTGCGCCGAGCCATCTTGCCCCTGAAGCTCGTCTTTCTTGCAGGGCCGACCTTTATGGACGTGTTCTCCAGCGGGGTGGAGCACACCACCACCTTGTTCCCACTCTGTGGCAGAAACACAGCCGGCCATTAACAGTAGACAGACACAAATAGCTGCAGTAGCTCAGCGACTCCGGTGAAAAGGAATAGGTGACGTTTCAGGGCCGAGACCCTTCTTCAGTTACAATGCCATTCGCAATGGTGGGCTGGGAACAGCCTTGCTTTCAAAGCACTCTCAAGCAAGGGAGCACTTAGCTTACAAGAGGGAAGCTGAGAAAAATCCTTACCTTTAACATGATGGACACACAGGGATACAGAAATGGAGATGGAAATCTGCAGTGGAATAGGTAATGGGAACATTAGCGATAATTAAGGAATGGCAGAGGGAGATGCAGCAGAAGGGGGAAAGAGAGAAAGACCGACACATGCCAGTGGTCCATGACTTTGGAAAGGCAAATAGAGATAAGACGTATTAAGTTATACTGGGGCACTAAAGAATGTAGATGAACTGAGGGACTCAGGGCTTCAAGACTAATGTTCCCTGAAAGTGGCAACATAGGCTGATGAGGAAGGCATGTGGAATGCTTGCCTTCATACCGTAGGTGGAGGCACAAATTATAAAAATTGGGACATAATGTTACAACTTTACAAAAGACTCAAAGTGCTGGAGTCACTCAGCGGGTCAGGCAACATCCCTGGAGGACAGTGATAGGCTAAGATTTGGATTGAGAGCCTTCTTCAGATTGCAGTCTGGAATCTGGTTTAAGGTGAAGGGGAAAAGATTTAATGGGAATCTGAGGGGTAACTTTTTCACAGAAAGGGTGGTGGGTGTTTGGAACGAGCTGCCAGAGGAAGTTGTTGAAGCAAGGAGTATCACAGCGTTTAAGAAACAATTAGACAGGTACATGGATAGGACAGATTTAGAGGGATATGGGCCAAATGTAGACAATGGGATTAGTGTAGCTGGGACATGTTGTCTGGTGTGGGCAAGTTGGGCCAAACGTTCCCACATTGTATGACTCTAAATGGGATTACTGTAGCTGGACAAAAAGGTTAGCATGGATGCGATGGGCCGAAGGGCCTTTTTCTGTGCTGGGATACAGAATGATGAGGGACTGAAGTAGCAGGAAGGGGAGGAGGTAGGGATGTGGCAGGGAAGGAGGAGGATATTGACTGCACAGGGCATGCGGCCCGTCGCAATGACCCTACCTTCAGCAGGATCTCCACCACCTCGGTGTGAACCAGTCCCATCACCGATTCACCGTTGATGTGGGTGACGAGGTCTCCGGCACTCAGGCCTGCCTCGTGTGCCGGGCTTCCTTCCTCCACGCTCTGCAGCAAAGCACAGGTTCAGTTTAGTTTATTCACTTCAACGCCAAAGGCCCAAGTTTGATCCTGACCCGGGCGGGGTCCTGCCTGCCGGCGTGGAGATCGCACGTTCTCCTTGTCACCGTAGCGTGGACCCTCCTCAGTTTCCTCCCACATCCCAAAGACGTGCGGGTTTGTAGGTTAATGGTCCTCAGTAAAGTTGCCTCTAAAGTGCAGCGAGTGGATAAGAAAGTGGGATAACATAGAACTCGTGTGGAGGGGAGATCAGTGGTCGGTGTGGACCCAGTGTGTTGAAGGGCCTGTTTCCACCAAAGATCCTATAGCGGAGCAAGATAGACCACTCCTTCTAAATGCAATGGGCTGACGTGGAGTACGCAACGGAGCGGGGCTTTTTTTCATCCATTTCAGTAACCCGACCCGACCCGACTCGCAGTGTAATCAACGTTGCGGGGGAACAGTTTGTGTTAATAAATTATAATTCTGAAAATGAGGAGAAGATTTTTACCAAATAACTTTTTTTTTAACGAGGATGTTTCCGTAACCGGCTTCCGTCTCCGCACTAGTATCTTTGCTCCTCTACGGGATCTTTGGTGCGGAGACGGAAGCTGGTTACGGAAATGGGGCCGAAAATTACCCGTGAATCTGCCCATGACCGTACTACGTCTTTTTCGTCGAGCGATCTATCTTGCTCGTTGTAGGATCTTTGGTTTCCACGTTGTGTCTTTAAACTAAACTAAACTAAACTAAACCTGCCCCACCGGCTCCTGACCAAAGCTGTTTGCACCTTCAGTAATGTTGTTCCCTCCCTCTTGTGCCTCTGTTGCTCTGATTGACTTATTGCCTGCAGCTGACAGGGTCCCCCTCAGCCTCTGTTCCTGCCTTTGAAGTTTATCAATAATCTTTCCAAGTAACGTTCCCATGCTGCCCAGAGTACAGCCTGTTCCACGATGGCAGCTTCCTCTCTCTAAAGAGTTGAGAGTTTTCCCGAGTTCTTTGTTAAATCACATATAGAGAATGCTCCAGGCCCAGGACCCACTTTAGTTTAGTTCAGAGATACAGTGCGGAAACAGGCCCTTCGGCCCACCGATTCCGTGCCGACCAGCGATCCCCGCACATCAACACTCTCCTACACACACCAGGGACAATTTATATTAATACCAAGCCAATTAACCGACAAACCTGTACGTCTTTGGAGTGTGGGAGGAAACTGAAGGTCTCGGAGAAAACCCAGGTAGGTCACGGGGAGAAGGAATGGGCCTGTCCCACTTAGGCGATTTTTTCGGCGACTGTCATAGTCGTAGCAGGTCGCCGCAAAACCGGCGACTGGACCCCTCCCCCTACGACGACGTCTACAACAACCTACCTCCTAGTCGACGTCAAGCTACCATTAGGACGTCCACCTACGACCACTCCTTCGACAACCCACGTCCACCCACGACACGCTACGACAAGCTAACACAATTCAATCGCCGGTACCTGTCGCGGGTTGATGAAGGTTGACATAGGTAGTGTCACCAATGGAATTCACCAAAGTCAGCACCGCGACAGCCTACGTCATCCTGGCGACAACCTACGACAACACCTACGTCAGTCAGGCTACGATCGTTGGTGTCAAGCCCAGGGGCACTGACTGTCGCCGAAAAGTTTTGAACATTTCAAAATCCAGTGGCGACCAGAAAAAAGGTACGACTCTTTGGGCGACTGAGGAGGCGACACCCCGGCGACCACGTGGTAACAGCGTAGTCGCCTGCAGTCGCCTAAAAAGTGGGACAGTGGCATTACAAACTCCGTACAGACGGCACCCGTGGTCAGGATCGAACCCGGCTCTCTGGCACTGCTCTACCACTGCGCGCCACCGTGCTGCCCATAAAGCAGATCAAACCTACCCAGACCATATGATGCACGGTATACACATCGCTGTCTCCCACGTAGACCGGGATTGCCCGCAACGTGAAACCAAACTTCTTTCCAGAACTGTGGATGATTATCGGAGGCCGCAGACTCGTGATGTTCAGTGAATGGTCGCGGCTTGGAGAGGAATCCCTGGACGATGAGTTTGGTGACAGGGAGTGTTGAGAAATTGCACCGACCAGGGGCCCACGGACTAGGTCTAAAACAAGGAAAGAGACCAGAGTGTTAACATCCACGTAGTGAATCGTCCCAGACACATTTCAGTCTAGTTTATTGTCGCGTGTATAGAGGTACAGTTGCCTGCTCACCAGCCAGCGGATCTGCAGACAGTGTTATGTATGAAACGACTGTAACGACACAGTGACAGTCACACAATCCCACAGAGTCCCAGGGTCACACACACGCACAGGCGCACACACACACACAGGCACACACACACACAGGCGCACACACACACAGGCGCACACACACACACAGGCACACACACACACAGGCGCACACACACACACACGCGCGCACACACACACACACACACACACACACACACACACACACACACACACACACACACGCGCGCACACACACACACACACACACAGGCGCGCACACACACACACAGGCGCGCACACACACACACAGGCGCGCACACACACACACACGCCCTCACACACACACAGGCGCGCACACACACAGGCCACACACACACACAGGCGCGCACACACACACACACACACAGGCGCACACACACACACAGGCGCACACACACACACACACACACACACACACGAGTCTGTACAAAGTTAAGAGAGAGATGCAAGGAACTGCAGATGCTGGCTTAGAAAAAAAACATACAAAGTGCTGACGTAATTCACCGAGTCGGGGGCAGGAAATGGATAGGTGACGTTTTGGATTGGGACCATTGGGGAGAGAGGTCGGGGCAGGTCAAACGCTGGAAAGCGATAGGCGGATACAGATGAGTGAGTCCGAGGTAAGGGCCCGACCCGAAACATCATCTATCCGGAGATGCTGCCTGACCCGCGGAGTTACTCCAGCACTTTGTGTCTTACAGGTGAAGGGGGTTTGGGGTTTGTTTGGCAGGCAGGTGGACAAAGGCTAGAGATGAAAAGGGGACCATAAGGTGTCAGGGAAGGAGAGAAGAGGAGTGAAAGGTGAAGCCAGAGGGCGGGGTATAGGTGGAAGTGGACAGAAGGAAGGGTAGGAAGTGCAAGGGAGACAAAAATGCTGGAGAAACTCAGCGGGTGCGGCAGCATCTATGGAGCGAAGGAAATAGGCGTTGCCTATTTCCTTCGCTCCATAGATGCTGCCGCACCCGCTGAGTTCCTCCAGCATTTTTGTCTACCTTCGATTTTCCAGCATCTGCAGTTCTTTCTTGAACAGGAAGTACAAAGTTGGGTCAGGCAACTGAACCATCCTACCAACAACTACTAACTACCTCATTGGAGACCCTCTACCTCACTGGAGACTTTACTGGACTTTCTCATGTATATTCCCTTTATCATGTATCTGTACACTGTGGGCGGCTCGATTGCAATCAGGTTTATACTCTCTAGAATTTAGAAGATTGAGAGGGGATCTTATAGAAACTTACAAAATTCTTAAGGGGTTGGACAGGCTAGATGCAGGAAGATTGTTCCCGATGTTAGGGAAGTCCAGGACAAGGGGTCACAGCTTAAGGATAAAAGGGAAATCCTTTAAAACCGAGATGAGAAGAACTTTTTTCACGCAGAGAGTGGTGAATCTCTGGAACTCTCTGCCACAGAGGGTAGTTGAGGCCAGTTCATTGGCTATATTTAAGAGGGAGTTAGATGTGGCCCTTGTGGCTAAGGGGATCAGGGGGTATGGAGAGAAGGCAGGTACGGGATACTGAGTTGGATGATCAGCCATGATCATATTGAATGGTGGTGCAGGCTCGAAGGGCCGAATGGCCTACTCCTGCACCTAATTTCTATGTTTCTATGTTTCTATGTGTACTCTTTCCGCTGACTGCATAGCACGCAACAAAAGGCCTTTCACCGTACCTCAGCACACGTGACAATAAACTAAGCTGAACCGATCTGAACTTCCACACCGGCCGGAAGCAAACCCCAACGTACCAGGTGAGATGAGGATGGAGAGGGCTCCGCTGGACGCCGACTTGGGAAAGGAGCGGCCCGGAGACAGCCTGTTCTCTGAAGTGCCGGAGGGATCGTCGAGTTTGTGAGCAGGGAGACGGCCCTTTGGAGTGGAGCTTCTGTGATCCACGCTGTTGCTGCGTACGCGCATGAGGTTAATGTTGCTGGCAAGCACGTCTGCAAAAAAACAATCCACCCACGGCAGCTCGTGAACTCTGTCCACAATAAATTATCAGCAGTCGACAAATATCTGAAATATATAATGGCCACTCGCCCACTGCGTTGGGATTTCTGTTTTGTTGCAAGAAAGTACAGACCTTTGGAGTAATATCATTGCTGAGGTGACCCGTTGTCTCGTCAAACACATTGTACTGTTGATCCTGCGTTAACCTACATATGACAAATAAAACTGAACTGAACTATATTGTGTCACCAGGCTGATCATCCCGAGCCATGATCATATTGAATGGCAGTGCAGGCTCGAAGGGCCGAATGGCCTACTCCTGCACCCATTTCTATGCTTCTATGTCACCTCTTTGCAGGGAAGATGTGGAGCTTTTGGAGAGGATGGGGAGGAGGTTTACCGGAATGCCGCCTGGATTACAGGCATTGAGGAGCTCCTACAGAAACGTCATAGGGCTCGGACGATTTATCTCCGATACCTGCGGGCAGCACGGTGGCGCAGCGGCAGAGCTGCTGCCTTACAGCGCCAGAGGCCCAGATTCGATTCCGACTACGGGTGTCGTCTGTACGGAGGTTGTACGTTCTCCCCATGAGCTGCATGGATTTTCTGCAAGATCTTCGGTTTCCTCCCACACTCCAAAGACGTACAGGTTTGGAGGTTAATTGGCTATGTAAAAATGTTAAATTGTCCCTAGTGTGTGTAGAGTAGTGTTGATGTGTGGGGATCGCTGGTCGGCGCGGGCTTGGTGGGCCAAAGGGCCTTTTTCCAGTCAGAGGTACGTGGATAGAACAGATTTGGAGGGAAATGGACCAAATGCGGGTAGGTGGCTCTAGGGTAGCTGGGACAAGTTGGCCAGTGTGGGCATGTTGGGCCGAAAGGCCCGTTTCCACACTGTATCACTCCATGACTCTAAACAGCAAAGTGTGAGGGGCATAGATTGCTACGTTATTTATTATTGCATCTATAGTATTAAAAATAATTACTGTTAAGGAAGTCACGTAGATGCAGGGAGCATTTTTGATGATTATCTGCTAATTCAGTTCCCTGTGAGTCTGAGATACGAGGACCCTTTCAGAGATTATGCTCATTTGTAAACGTGTTGGGTCTGAACTGCCCAGAAAGATTATTTGGAGTCCAGTGATTGTGATTGTCCGGTGGTGAATCCAGTTGAATAATGAATATTTCTATATAACTCTAACACCAGTTTAGTTTTTAGTTTAGTGGTACAGCATGGAAATGGGCCCTTTGGCCCACCGGGTCCATGCAGACCATCGATCACTCGGTCTCACTAGTTCCATGTTACCCCTTCTTTTGCATCCATTCCCTACACGAGAGAGCTAGATAGGGCTCTTAAGAATAGTGGAGTCAGGGGATATGGGGAGAAGGCAGGAACGGGGTACTGATTGGGGATGATCAGCCATGATCACAATGAATGGCGGTGCTGGCTCGAAGGGCCGAATGGCCTACTCCTGCACCTATTGTCTATTGTCTATACACTTTGGGGAATTTGCGGAGGCAAATTAGCCTGTAATCCCGCATGCCTTTGGGATGTGGGAGGAAACCAGAGCACCTGGAAAGCACCTACACAGTCACAGTGAGAAGGTGCAAACTGCACAAAGACAGCACAAGGTGGTCAGGATCGAACGTAAGTCTCTGGCGCTGTGAGGCAGCAGCTCTATCAGCTGCGCTACTGCACCGCGGTGCTTTAAAGTGGCGATGTTAAAAAAAGGTCATAGCTTTTCCCATTCCAGTAATAGTGAGGGATTGCTGCACTGCTGGAGGTGTAGCAGGGAGGACTGGGGTGCAATACTAACAAATGCTGTTCTGTCGGAAGGGCAGCAATGCAGCATTGTTGGAAAGCTACTTTATAACGCAACCATTGCAGTGTGACCAAACATGCAATAGACAATAGGTGCATTCGGCCCTTCAAGCCAGCACTCACTGTGATCATGGCTGATCATCCACACTCAGTACCCTGTTCCTGCCTTCTCCCCATATCCTTTGATTACGCTAGCCCTAAGAGCTCTATCTAACTTTCCTTTGAATGCATCCAGTGAATCAGCCACCACTGCCTTCTGAGGCAGAGATTCCACAATTCCACAACAGTTTTTCTTCATCTCAGTTCTAAATGGCCTACCCCTCATTCTTAAACTGTGGCCCCTGGTTCTGGACTCCCCCAACATCGGGACCATGTTTACTGCCTCTCGCGTGTCCAAACCCTCAAGAGAATCCTCCCTCATCCTTCTAAATTCCAGAGTATACAAGCCCAGCCGCTCCATTCTATCAACATACGACAGTCCCGCCACCCCGGGAATTAACCTCATGAACCTATGCTGCACTCCCTCTACGGCAAGAATGTCCTTCCTCAAATTTGGAGACCAAAACTGCACACCCTACTCCATATGTGGTCTCACTGCACTAACGCAGTATCCTGCACCAGTCACTCACCTGAGTATGTCCTTGCTCTTGGTCGGTTTAGCTCCATGTACGACGGTGCCTCCGCTGCCTGCTGCCCGTCTGGGCCCGGCGCTCGCTGGCTGAGAGCACAGAGCTCGCTCTCGTCCTCTGTGGAGAATGCAAACCAGGGCACAGTGTCGGAGCCGCAGGGGCCGTGGATGGGGCTCTCAGCTCGGTCCGAGTGGGAGGTGGCCGAAGATGCTCCAGACCTCAGGCTGTGAAAAGGAAAAGCCACAGGTTACTATTCGTACAACTCTGCACAAATCACACGCTATCTCTGACATTACGGGTGTCAGGGGTAATGGAAGGGGGGGGAGGGAGGCGGGAGAATAGGGTTGAGAGGGAAAGAGAGATCAGCCCTGATTGAATGGCGGAGTAGACTTGAAGGTCCAAATAGCCTCATTCTGCTCCTATAACTTATTAATCTATTAGTGAGAAAAAAGATTATTTGACTCAAAGCACCGTGCCATCTCTTTCACACCGCTGCGACTCATTATCAGCAAGAATTGAACTGTACACATTCCCGCACTAGCTATTGCCGACAGTGTATACATCCACCCCACAGAGCTGGTGCCAGTGTAAAGTTTCCGTAAGCCGAGCCAGCTTTCATACAGTTTGTTTAAGAAGAAACTGCAGATGCTGGAAAATCGAAGGTAGACAAAAATGCTGAGAAACTGAGCGGGTGCAGCAGCATCTATGGAGCGAAGGAAATAGGCAACGTTTCGGGACAAAACGTTGCCTATTTCCTTTGCTCCATAGATGCTGCTGCACCCGCTGAGTTTCTCCAGCATTTTTGTCTACCAGCTTTCATTGCCGTGCAACAAGAATTAAAGGATGCGCATTAGTTTAGTTTTTACTAGTCTAGAGATACAGCATGGATACAGCCCACCGAGTCTGAGCCCAACAGCAATCCCCCTACATTAGCACTACCATAAATACAAGGGACATTTTTTACCAAAGCCAATTAACCTACAAACCTGTGCATCTTCATAGTGGAAACCCGAGCACCCGGGGATAGGAATGTACTGAATATACTCATTTTTTGTAGTCTATTATGGGTTTTTACAATTTACATATAGGTTGTGCTGCTGTTATGACCCCGTCCCACGGTACGAGTTCATTCCAAGAGCTCTCCCAAGTTTAAAAAAAAAAAAATCAAACTCGTGGTAAGCACGGAGAATGAACGTAGCGGGTACGTCGGAGCTCGGGGCCGTCTCTTAGCGGCTCGTAACGCTAACGGCAGGTCCTCGGGAAGACTCGCTAGCGGCAGGTAAGCTCGGGAGGAATCGTGAAGATTTTTCAACATGATGAAAAATGTCCATGAGAGCCCCGAGTACCGACGAGTGGCCATTACCGTAAATCTCCGAGTTCGAATCAGGGCAAACTTGGGAGAGCTCTTGGAATGAACTCGTACTGTGGGACAGGGCCACGAGTAACAATTTAATTGTTCTGTGTTGGGACACATGACAATAATACACTCATAACTTTTGGCTGTAGAGCATTTGGTTACTGATTTCCCCTAGCAGAACACTGGGGAGAACATGGCCATTCTTTTCCATCTAGTCACTAGCTCCTGGAGACGGGGCTGCAGCTGTACTCTTACCTGGAGCTTGTGCAGTCCGAGTGCTTTGGGCTGCCCTGATACACTCGCTCCTGGACTTCCTCTTTGGCATCGGCCTGGTCATGGCTCACCGGCAGAGAAGCTGCCAAATGCTCAGAGCTGCCATAAACCTGCAATAGATTTGAAGATTTAAACATGCAGAACTACGAGGATAAAACAAATTAGAACCAATGAATCAGAACACGTCACTGCGCATTAAACCGTTTCGCACAATGGACAATTAATGATCAATTAATCCACATTTAGGTGAAGAAAGGGGGTGCCCAACGAAGAAGGGTTTCGGCCCGAAACGTTGCCTATTGCCTTCGCTCCTTAGATGCTGCTGCACCCGCTGAGTTTCTCCAGCACTTTTGTCCACCTTCTGTTGTTGTGTCTTTTTTTGTTGTAAATCAGCACCTGCAGTTCCGAAGTAAATGCCTTGATCTCCCATCAGCGCGGTGCTCCCTCAGTGAGCCCGTCCCACATGGCAGTGCTCCTTCAATGCTGTTGCCCCTCACTACAGGGCAGTGCTCCCTCACTACAGATGCTACCCGACTTACGACGCTTCGACTTATGATATATTCCGACTTTACGATGGTGGAAAAGCGACGCACATTCAGTACAAACCATACTTTTGCGAAATTTTGAATTTTGATCTTTCCCCGGGCTGGCGATGTGCAGTACGACACTCTCGCGTGATGCCGGGCAATGGCAGCGAGCAACAGCTCCCAGTCACCCGCGCGATGTCACTGCCGTCGCCCAGCATCACGAGAGGGCAAGAGCGGAACTCACTGTCAAAACATGGAGGGGACGGGGGACACCATTTTTTGGCGGCCACGGGCGCATGCGCACACTCACACACACGCACGAGGCTTCGGAGGCTCAATCCAGCGCTAAAAACGGCGATTTTAAATTCGGGATGACAAAAACTTGGGGGGGGGGGGGGGGGGAAATGTCACCCACCTCTCAAAACATGGGGGGGGACGTGTCCCCTCTGGCCCCCCCGGGTTTTCCGCCCCCGCGAGAGGGTGTCGTACCCGCATATCACCAGTCACGAGCCATGTTTGGTAGGTGAGGTGCGCTCACTCAGTACTGTCGCTCTGTCGCCCTCTGGTGGTGCAGTGCTCCCCTCACCCATCTACCAGCTCTTGCACTGCCCCTCCACTGTGACAATGAGCTACACTGACAGTGTGCTGCTCTGTTGCCAACGGCGCCATGCTCCTCCGTCCCCACCTCCCTCCCCACGCCACCGTTCTCCCCGTGCCAATAGACAATAGACAATAGGTGCAGGAGTAGGCCATTCGGCCCTTCGAGCCAGCACCGCCATTCAATGTGACCATGGCTGATCATCCCCAGTCAGTACCCCGTTCCTGCCTTCTCCCTATCACCCCCGACTCCGCTATTTTTAAGAGCCCTATCTAGCTCTCTTGAAAGCATCCAGAGAACCTGCCTCCACCGCCCTCTGAGGCAGAGAATTCCACAGACTCATCACTCTCTGTGAGAAAAAGTGTTTCCTCGTCTCCGTTCTAAATGGCTTACTCCTTATTCTTAAAGCCTTACCATGCTGAACCGGTGCGAACAGGACGAGAACTGTCGGATCTCCTGAGACGATTCCTCATCATTGGTGTCGTCTTCCTCCTCGGATTCCAAGTGCTGGTACCTCTCCGAGCGAGCTGCGGGTGTACAGGGAAGAAGGTTCTCAGAGGCCCACAGAGCTGGCTTGGATTTTAGCCCCACGTACGGAAGAAGCATGATCACTGGGCCTAATCTCTGGATGGCGAACACTAAGATTAACCGCTACAGGGTAATCACAACAAAGGCTCTGGGATTCATTACGGCAGAGATGCTGGGATTAATGTGGACACAAAGCAGACCCACGGTCTCACACCTTTGGAAACCGGGATTCAAAATTAGATCTTGGGTGGCCAGTGGCAGCACAGTGACACATAGTTGGCCGAGTCACTGCCCCACAGAATCAGAGACCGGATTTGATCCTGACATCGGGTGCTGTCTGTCTGGAGTTTGCGTGTTTTCCCTGTGACCGCGTGGGTTTCCTTCTGTTTCCTCCCACATGCCAAAGACGCACAGGTTTGTAGACTAATTGGCCTTTGTAAATTGCCCCTAGCGTGCAGGGAGTGGATGTGAAAGTGGGATAACATTGAACTAGTGTGTACGAGTGATCGACGGTGGGCCTGGACTCAATGGGCTGAAGGGCCTATTTCCACGCCGTACCCTCCAATGAATCAAAGGTTGGATCGAGGAGCGGTGACAGTTCCTCGCCCAGTTTGACACCAGAGGGGGGGTTTGTGGCCGATTCTGAACTCACTGTCGAAGTAGCTGGTGTCTTCGTCGGACTCGAGCTGAGGGATGAATTCTGCCTTCTGACGCAGCAACCCGTTCCAGTCAAGCCGGGTGAAGAAACCGTGCTGTTTCACCTCAAGAGCTCCACCTGCACACCAGAAAATGAACGCACACTTCACACCCAGCGCGGCACGGAGAGGCTTGCAGCCACACGGTGCAGCATGCACGCAGTCAGTTCCCGGGACCCACAGCCTTGCATTGTCCAACACCGCACGCAATGTGGCATCTATCACCAAGGCCCTCCACCACCCAGGGCATGCCTCCTCCTCCATCCTACTATCAGGCCGGAGGTGCAGGAGCGTGAAGCCACACACACCACCAGGCTTAGCAACAGATAGATACTTTCCTACAACTATGGTTTTTATCAACCTGCACAACCTTAATTCTACCTCTATAGTCAGAGTGGGGTAAATCTGTGGAATTTATCGCCACAGACGACTGTGGAGCCCAAGTCATTGGGTATTTTTAAGGTGGAGATGAACAGATTCTTGATTAGTAAGGGTGATCATAAGTTTATAGGAGTAGAATTAGACCATTCGGCCCATCCACTCGGTATCAATCATTCAGTAACATAATAATTCGTCTGCAGAGTCAGTTAGATTCAGATTCATGACTTCAGATTCGCCCCTTTGATTGGGGAGAGAGAGTACAGAGATTCAGTAAGAATGAGAGAGCTCCCTTGAAGATTCGGCAAACGGAGATGTCAGTGGGAGAGGAGAGAGGAGAGGGAGAGGGAGGGGGGAGAGAGAGAGGGACGGGGGGGGGGAGAAATTCGGTCTAACTTGCTTTCTGAGGTTGTAACTAGATTCTGGGAGACTTGCTGGAATCATTATTCAGTAACATAATAATTAAGTCTGCAGAGTCAGTTAGTTCGAGAAAAACCAGCCTGTTTTATTAAAGGCTGGATCAAATCCAACTAACCGGAACTGAGCTGGGCGGCACAGTGTCGGTGCGCTAGAGTTGCTGGCTTACAACGTCAAAGATCCAGGTTGGATCCTAATTACGGGTGCTGTCTGTTCGGAGTTTGTACGTTCTCCCTCCCTGTGACCTGCGTGGGTTTTCTCCAAGAGCTCCAGTTCCCACCCACACTCCAAAGACGTACAGGTTTGGAGGCTTTGCAGAATTGTAAATTATCCCTAGTGTTAGTGTACTGGGTGATCGCTGGTAAGCGCGGAGTTGTTGGGCCGAAGGATCTGTTTCTGAGCTGTATCTCTGAACTACACTAAATGAAAGTAAACACTAACATTGATGGACGGGTAGACAGTGTTCTGAGATGTTATTTTTAGGAACTGCAAGAAGGCATTGTGTGAGAGAGCAGAGGAGGCAGTGAGAGGGAGATCACATGTAAGGCAGGAACACTCTGGAGTTTAGAAGGATGAGACGTGATCTCATTGAAACATACAAGATTGTTAAGGGCTTGGATACACTAGAGGCAGGAAACATGTTGGGGGAGTCCAGAACCGGGGCCACAGTTTAAGAATATGGAGTAAGCCATTTAGAACAGAGACAAGAAAACACTTTTTCTCACAGAGAGTGGTGAGTCTGTGGAATTATCTGCCTCAGAGGGCAGCGGAGGCAGGTTCTCTGGATGCTTTCAAGAGAGAGCTAGATAGGGCTCTTAAAAGTAGCGGAGTCAGGGGATATGGGGAAAAGGCAGGAACGGGGTACTGATTGGGGATGATCAGCCATGATCACATTCAATGGCGGTGCTGGCTCGAAGGGCCGAATGGCCTACTCCTGCACCTATTGTCTATTGTGATCAGTGTCATTTCTTACTTCGAAGATAGACACAAAACGCTAGAGTAACTGGGGATAGTAACATCACCCATTCCTTCTCTCCAGAGATGCTGCCTGTCCCGCTGAGTTACTCCAGCTGTTTGTGTCTATCTTCGATTATAGTCTTTCCGCTGACTGGTTAGCACGCAGCAAAAGCTTTTTTACTGTACCTCCGTTCACGTGACAATAAACTAAACTTTCGATTATGTGTAAGAAAGGACTGCAGATACTGGATAAAATCGAAGGTAGACACAAAAAGCTGGAGTAACTCAGCGGGTGAGGCAGCATCTCTGGAGAGAAGGAATTGGCGACATTTCGGGCCGAGACCCTTCTTCAGAAACGTCGCCCATTCCTTCTCTCCAGAGATGCTGCCTCACCCGCTGAGTTACTCCAGCTTTTTGTGTCTACCTTAAACTGTAGATTAGTTTAGTTTAGTTTATTGTCATGTGTTACAAGTGGGTCGAGACCCTTCTGAGTCCTTACTTCATTCTCTCATGCACCCACTGCCCCCACCGAGAGAGGGACAACTGGTCGGAGCCTCCGTGGGCATCGAAGGTTGCGATCTTACCAGTGCCCAGACGGTCGCGTGGATTCTGCCTCAGGAGACGACTGATGAGGTCCTGGGCCTCTGGAGGGAGCGCCTCGTCCTCACAGGGCCATATTATTTCATCTGGAACACAACACACCTCGTTTGTCCCGACCTCCAGCCCTGCAACCGCCGCGTGCAAGGATAACGGTGAGATCAGGTCCTAGTGGTCATACCCCACGGTCACACTCGCTACCCAAGTGAACTGTGCTCACACTCACTACCCCGAGCCATTCTGTGCTCACACTCACTGTCCCAGAGTTATTCTGTCCTCACACTCACTATCCCAGTGACCCCATGCTCTTTCACTATCCAGTGTGATCATGTACTCACACTCACTCTCCCAGCATGAATGTGTGTTCACACTCACTGTTTAGAGTGATTCTGTGTTCACGCCCACTGTCCCAGATTCATTCTAGATCTCAGTTTTATTATCGGTGCTCACACTTGCTCAGCCGGAGTGATTGTGTGCTCACACTCACTACCCCAGTGATGTCGTGCTCACACTCACCGCCAGAGTGATTCTGTGTTCACACTCACTGCCCCAGTGATTCTGTGTTCACACCCACTGCCCCAGAGTGATTCTGTATTCACACTCACGGCCAGGGTGATTCTGGGTTTTTGGTTTATGATCTGTGCTCACACTCAGTGTACAGAGTGACCCTGCGCTCACACTCACTACCCCAGGGTAACTGGTGCTCACACGTTGTGCCACCTCGCTCTGTTGTCTACCCCCCTCCCTGGTCTACTGCATCATTGTGTTACTTTAGCAGGAAGGTGCTTCCAGCCCCGGCACGAAGCTCTGGTGAAAGCTGCGCGCGCTCCCTCCCTTGGACTCCTCCCGGCCATCAGATCCCCGGAACTCACCGCTGACCACCTGCCCGAAGAGTTCTTCCGGAGTCTCGCCGAAGAACGGAGCGCAGCCAACCAGAAACTCGTAGAGAATGACCCCCATGGCCCACCAGTCTACCGGTTTGCCATATCCCTGCCGGAGAATGACTTCAGGGGCGATATATTCGGGGGTCCCGCAAACCTGTCAGAAGCAAGAACATGTGCTGATCAGACACTTCCCCCAACAGTTGAACAAGTGCTGGAGAAGCTCGCAGAAATGAAGAACTGCAGATGCCGGTTGACACCAAAGGTAGACAAAGTGCTGGAGTAACTCAGTGGCTGAAGAAGGCTCAGCCGCTCCAACCCGAAACGTCACCCATCCTTTTTCTCCAGAGATGCAGCCTGACCCGCTGAGTGACTCCAGCACTTTGTGTCTATCTATTGCTGGAGGAACTCGGTGGGTCAGGCAGCATCTGTGGAGGGATGAGTTTGAAGAAGGGACTTTACTCCTTGGACTGCAGGAGGCTGCGAGGTGATCTTGTAGATCATGTATAAGAATATGAGGGGAATAGATAGTGAATGCATAGAATCTTTTACCTAGAGTAGAGGAATCAAGAACCAGAGATCATAGGTTTAAGGTGAGAGAGAAAAGATTTAATAGGATCCCGTGGGGCAAATGTTTCCACACAGAGGGTGGTGGGCATATGGAACGAGCTGCCAGCGAAGGTAGTTGAGGCAGATACTATTACAACATTCAAATGACATTTGGACAGGTACATAGATAAAAAAAGGTTGATAGGGACACGGGCCAAACACGGGAAGGTGGGACTAGCAAAGATGGGACACCTTGGTCAGCATGTTCCAGTGGGCCGAAGGGCCTGTTGCCATGCCGTACAACTCTATGAAGGCTGTCAATGGATATTTTTAAGGCGGACATTGACAGATTCTTGATTAGTACAGGTGTCAGGGGTTATGGGGAAAAGGCAGGAGAATGGGGTTGAGACGGAAAGATGGATCGGATGGCGGAGTAGACCTGATAGCCTAATTCTGCTCCTAGAACTTATGACTAACGCTCCTGACTTGAGCCGTCGTCTAACCATTCCCTCCACAGACGCTGCCTGACCTGCCGAGTTCCTTCAGCACTTTGTGTTTCGGTCCCGATTCCAGCATCTGCAGTTTCTTGCGTCACTGCCCAATGGTTCTCGCCAACAATGAATCAGGTCATTGAATTAGTGCGGCACAACAAAGCTCTGAGCCCAGCAACAGCTGAAAGCTCACACTCTGATCCCCCCCCTCACTCTAACCTCACCGGCACACCAACGCTACTCTTTACACGTATAGGAAGGAATTGCAGATGCTGGTTTAAACCGAAGATATGGACACAAAAAGCTGGAGTAACTCAGCGGGTCAGACTGCATCTCTGGAGAAAAGGAAAAGGGCGACGTTTCGGGTTGAGACCCTTCTTCAGACTACGAGTCAGGGGAGAGGGCAACGAGAGATATATAATTAATGAATGAAAGATATGCAAAAAAGCAACAATGATGAAGGAAACTGGCCATTGTTAGCTGTGTGCTAGGTGAAAATTAGCACAAAACAATGAGACTCAACAAGGTGACTTTGAGTTTAAGAAGGAACTGGAGATGCTGGAAAATCAAAGGGAGACAAAACTGCTGGAGAAACTCCCCGGGTGCGGCAGCATCTATGGAGCGAAGGAAATACGCCATGGAGCGAAGGAATTAGGGTCTGAAGAAGGGTTTCGGCCCGAAACGTTGCCCATTTCCTTCGCTCCGTAGATGCTGCCTCACCCACTGAGTTTCTCCAGCACTTTTGTTTACCTAAGACGACTTTAAAGCTGGGACAACTCGGATGGGGGAGGGATGGAAAGGGAAATCAAAATTTGTACCACTGGGTTGTAAGCTGCCCAAGTGAACTATCACTGAAATGTTCCGTGGATACGCTTTGGTCTATGCTGGGAACGCTGAAGGTTCGAAATAATAACAATATATACCGGACATCAGTTGCTTCAAAACAAAGGGTGTGGATTCAACTGGCGATTATGTCATTATATTCTCTAACCACAGGTTGCTTACATACTCCACACCGCTTTTCCTCTTTGAAAACGATCGTGTGAACCTTCTTCTTTGTAACCAGTCATTATAGTCTCAGTCTGTTGTTAGGCTTCCTCAGTCAGTTTGACATCGGTAGCCCTGTACACATCTCTCATCGTTAGTTTAATTTAGATGTACATCCCCGCACACTAAAGGGCCTGTCCCACTTAGGCGACTTTTTGGGCGAGTGCAGGAGACTCTGCAATCGCCACATGTTCGCTGGTGGTTTCAGCTGAGACTCCTTCATGGTCGCGAGGAGTTCCCGCATTCTGGGAACTAGTCGCGGCCTCAGTATGGTTGCCACAAATGTTTCAACATTTTGAAAATTTTTCTGCGACCAAAAATTCACCATGGAAGAAATCGGTACTTTTGTGTTGGTGGGTGCAGTTGTCATGGGGTCGCCATGTAGTTATATGTAGTCGAGGTAGTTGTAAGTAGTTTTAGTTAATCGCCTTTGCTGACCGGGCATTTTCATTGTTTCAGTGGGGGGGGAAAAAACGTAAGCACGAGTTTTCAGAACCAAGGAAAAACCGACCTGTAACGTTAAATGCCCCGCCGAACTTCACAGCTGTGTATCTGTGGCTGATTAATGTTTGTGTGTGTGTGTGTGTGTGTGTGTGTGTGTGTGTGTGTGCGTGTGTGTGTGTGTGTGTGCGTGTGTGTGCGTGCCTGTGTGTGTGTGTGTGTGTGTGTGTGTGTGTGTGTGTGTGTGTGTGTGTGTGTGTGTGTGTGTGTGTGTGTGTGTGTGTATGTGTGTGTGTGTGTGTGTGTGTATATATGTGTGTGTGTGTGTGTGTGTGTGCATGCATATGTGTGTGTGTGTGTGTGTGTGTGTGTATGTGTGTGTGTGCCTGTGTGTGTGTGTGTGTATGTGTGTGTGTGTGTTGTGTACGTGCATATGTGTGTGTGTGTGTGTGTGTGTGTGTGTGTGTGTGTGTGTGTGTGCGTGTGTGCCTGTGTGTGCGTGCGTGTGTGTGTGTGTGATCCACTCTTACACTCGCCGTTCCAGTTCCCGGTTTCTCAGGAAGTGCCGCGAACTTGACAGTCGCCTGTAGTCCGCTGAAAAATCACCAAAGTGAGACAGACCCTGAACACTAACCCTATGCACTGGGGGACAATTTACAATTTACCGAAGCCAGAGAATTTATCAAAATCCAGAGATGAAAGGAAGACAATAGAGAAGGCGTGCAAAGTCTGCAGACAGGGGTAGGGATGTAGGTGGAAGAGTACAGGAAGCAGGGGTATGGGGGGGCAGGATAGTGTGGAAATGGGTCTGCATTGTGCGGGACACAGGGAATAGGGAGGGGAGGAGAAGGAGTGTTGGGGGAGGGGGGTGGTTGTTCAATATTTATACCATTAATTGTTCGGTTAATGTTATGTCAACATGGGTCAAACACTGGCAGGTGGACTATGTGGGCATGGGGCAGCTCGGTCGGCATGGGCAAGTTGGGCTGAAGGGCCTATCTTCGTGCGATATGGCTCTCTGTGACTGCATAACACCAGGAATGGACTCATCGTCACACATCACTTCGGTATCTAGAGACATGGGTCTTGCTGTGATTAGCTCTGATCCTATTCCCATGCACGCCAAATAATTCTGCAGCGTCCACTGTGAGCTACTGCAGTGAGGTGCGACTGCTACGTTTTGTACTTACTCACAGTTACCGATGTTCCATGCAGAGCAGACACCCGGTGTATCTCTTCAACGTTACGTTCTGCAGCCGTAAGATGACCCACATGTCTCTATGCATTCACCCTATCTATTTCCCTCATGATGTTACATTGTTGAACTGCTGTGGTTTTAGTGCCCAGGATTACTAATAACAGAACCAAGGGGCTTTTCAGCAGGAACTGATGAGATTTCTTCACACTAAAGGGAACTGCTGGTGCTTCTTTCTCAACGTGTGCGGTTGTTATGCTTTGCCTTTGTTAGGAATACGTGAAGAAATCGCGAGAGACAGTTCCCGTCTAGCTCTCATCCAAGATCGCAAGAAACTGCAGAGAATTGTGGATACAGCCCAGACCATCACACAAACCAACCTCTCTTCCACCAATTTCTACACCAACCTATTTCTACTCCCTAGCATTTTTGAGGGGGCGCTGTAAACAGTTTATGTATGTATTGTTAAGTCTGTGTCCATTGTGTGTAGCACGTTAGTACCTGCACTGATGTACAGCACTTTGGTCAACGTGAGTTGTTTTTAAATGTGCTATACAAATAAAATTGATTGAAAATCGACTGACTTTACCTGTGCTGCACTCTGATCTCATTCCCATCCCTGTCCGTACCTGTTTGTCGATGAACTCCCGGGTATCTCTCTCAAAATGATCCTCGTAGAGATTTGTTGTTAGGCTCATGAGTCCGATCCGTGAGAGTCCGAAGTCGGTCAGCTTGATATGACCCATCGCAGTGATCAGCAGGCTGGAAGCACACCAATAGTGTATTCATTAGTGGTGTAATAGTAGAAGACAACTGGGATAGTACAGGCTGCAGGGATGAGTGGCGGTACCCAGGAGCAACCCAGTGGGGGGCCGCCGAAATCAAAGAGGGACCTGGCCGGTGGGGGGGCCTTTAGGACAAAGATGGACCCAGCAGGGAGCTGTCTAAATCAAAGAGGGACCCGGCATGGGAGCTGCGGGGAACAAAGGCCATAGCCTCAGAATAGCCTACATGGTGCTCTTTTAGAAAGAAGGTGAGATGAAACTTCTTTAGTCAGAGGGTAGTTTATCTGTGGAACTCATTGTCACAGAGTGCCGTGGAGGCCAAGTCAGTGGATATTTTTAAGGCAGAGTTAGACAAGTTCTTGATTAGAATGGGTGTCAAGGGTTATGGGGAGAAGGCAGGAAAATGGGATTAGGTGACAGAGATCAGCCATGATTGAATGTCGGAGTAGGGGCCGGATGGCCTAATTCTACTCCTATAACCTGTGAACAAAGAGGGACCTGGCAGGGGGGGGGGGGGGGGGGGGGTCGCCTGCAGCCACGTGCGGTGACTGGCCTGGTTCGCCGCTGCGAGAAGATAAGACTGTACTAAGAACTTTTGAAACTTTACCGGTGCCAGTACATCGCGACTCTTTTTTACGCTACCTAGGGGAAGTCTGCTGTAATGATTTTACTGGCTTGTATGCAAAAAACAAATAATTTCACTGTACCTAGGTACAAGTGACAACAAAGTATTATTCAATTTAATTGAAACATTTGAGTCAGAACAATGACCAGCGGTGAACGCATGATGTTCTGACTGTCTACCCGGTTGGCCAGCAGCCAGGGTGGAGTGAACAGTCTCCGGTAGCCGGGGAGAGGTGACCAGTCATCTAACACCCAGGGACCAAACAGGAATACATGGAAAAGCCTCTATAAACCAAGGGTTACAAATGATGAAGGTTGAGAATTAAACATTCTCGTACATATACTTCAGGGAAGGATAAGCAAACTAGAACGTGAGGAGGGGTGGCCTCGGTGGTTAGTTGATGAGAATGTCCTGAGCTCCATTAATTCAAATGCATTGGTGCATAACATCCAAACATAGAAACACAGGACACAATTTAAAAACAATGTTAAAAACTAGGTATCAAGATAAGATATGCACATTGTGATAGTAACGTTCAAGGTGGATAGCAGCATGGAAGAGTGCAGCATGAATAATGCCCAGTGTTTTTTCATATTGAGCGTGAAGATAGCTTTGGGGAAGAAATAGAGTTCTAGGGGCTAGTGGAATCAAGGGATATGGAGAGAAGGCAGGCACGGGTTATTGATTGGGGCGATCAGCCATGATCAAAATGAATGGCGGTGCTGGCTCGAAGGGCCGAATGGCCTCCTCCTGCATCTATTTCCTATGTTTCTATGTTTCAGAGTCAACTTTTATGTAGTTGTGTGTCTTGTTGCTATTTTTTTTAATATGGTTGTATGGTAATTCGAATTTCACTGTACCTTAATTGGTACATGCGACAAGAAACTGACTTTGAAACCTTGGTTAGCATGCAACAAAAGCTTTTCACTGTACCTCGGTATACGTGACAATAAACTCATCTCAACTCAGCCTGATTTCTTAGCGCTTCAACTCCCCGTCCCATTCCCAATCTGACCTTTCTGTCCTGGGCCTCCTCCATTGCCAGAGTGAGGCCCAGAGCAAATTGGAGGAACGGCACCTCATATTTCGCCTGGGATACGAACGATGACTTCTCTAATTTTAGATAGCCCTTGCTTTCTCCTTCCTTCCCCACCCCCTTCACAAGTCCTACTGTCCCCCCCTTCGTTTCTTCCCCCCCCCCCCCGACATCACTCTGAAGAAGGGTCTCGACTCTTGACCTGAAACGTCGCCAATTCCTTCTCTCCATAGATGCTGCCTCACCCACTGAGTTTCTCCAGCATTTTTAATCTATCTTCAGTCTGATGACGTTCAGGTGCTCAAACATGATTGTGCTTACTTGTCTGGTTTGAGGTCCCGATGAACAATGCCATAGTTATGGAGATATTCCAGGGCCAGAACCGTTTCTGCAAAGTACATTCTGCTCATATCAACAGGCAGGGCACCAATATTCTTCAGGAGGTTTGCACAGTCTCCACCTAAACGGATGAAGCACAGATAGTCAGATCAAGTGGCACAGTGGCACAGTGGTAGTCACTGCCTTACAGCTCCAGAGACACCAGGTTCGATCCTGACGATGGCCGCTGCATGTACGGAGTTGGCATGTTCTCCCTGTGACCGCGTGGGTTTACTCCGGGTGCTCTGGTTTCCTCCCACAGACCGACATACAACTATATAGGTTAATTGGCTTCTGTAAATTGTCCCTAGTGCCTGGGACAGAACTAGCGTATAGAGATAGAACTAGAACTAGTGCACAAGTGATCGTTGGTCAAGGGCTTCTTCCATGCTGTCTCTCCAAACTAAACCAAGGGATGTAGCCTTCCTTATCCGTTGTCTTACCAACTATCCCAGTCTCAGCTACACCCACCCCCTCGATCAGGTAATATTCAACTCACAATCCCCTGCTAGACCCCATTTCCTTGGCATCAGCTGACCCCCCACTCCCACGTACTGCACGCGCCTCACTGGCCTGCATATGCTGCCTGGTCTTCAGTCAATAACACTGCAGACCCAGCTTCCTCACACTATGCTCCTCTGTATCCCCATGTACTGGGGTCCCGGGCAGGCTCCCAGATAAGCAGGCCTTAGATTCAATGCCCTGAGTGCCAACCCTGGGACCCGTGGATGCCAAGGTTACAGTCCGGAGATCAGAAACCTGCAATCGCAATTCTAGAGACTGAGAACCTGCAGTCGCAACTTTCAGTATAGTTTAGCGATGCAATGCGGGAACAGGCCCTTCGGCCCGCGGAGTTGAATTGAATACTATATTGTCACATGTGACAAGTCACGGTGAAATTCTTTGCTTACACGCCCAAGGTATGCAAATAGCTGCCACATAAAGGGCGCCGACAAAGTCACAAAGTATCCCGCGCCAGCTCCTCCCTTGTTTTCCCTCCCCCTCACGGCAGTTCCCCCACGCATTACAGCACCCAGAAATCAAACAGTCAAATGAAGAATCATACCCTGTCCACATGCTCAGCGTGACGAGAGGCGAGAAGCACGAGCTCTTACCTTCTACGTACTCCATCACCATGCATAGATGGCGCCTGGTTTCGAAGGAGCAGTACATGCTGACCACGAAGGGGTTCTCAGCGAACGTTAGGATGTCCCGCTCGACAAACACCTGCTTGATCTGGTTCCTCAGGATCAGGTTGTGCTTGTTCACCTTCTTCATGGCAAACCGCTGTCTTGTTTCCGTGTGTCGGACCAGGTAGACGGCCCTTGGGACAGAAACACTCGAGTCACAAACACGTTCACTGCTACTCGCCGTCGATGGAAGAGAAAGGAATGAAGGGGTTGTGCGTTCGACCTACCCGTAGGCCCCGTTACTGATCAGCTTAATTGTCTCAAAATCACTCTCCGTGGGTTTTCTGCGCAGTGGGATCGACCCAGCTCGCTGCGGAGAAGATAATACTCCGTGAATCAAAAGTTAGCATTCTTTTTTTTTTTTTTTTAATTTTTTTTAATATATTTTTATTTTATTTTTATTAGAAGTACGGTAAATTACAATCCTACACAACACATATATCTTAATACATTTTTTGTACCGCTTCATTTTTTTTTTGAGCTTTAAGAAAAAGGTAGAAGTAAGGAAAGTAAAGAAAGTGCAAGAGAGTCGTGCAGTGCAAGAGTGTAAGGAAAAGAAAGCCCCTTAGGAAAGAAGTTAGAGAAGGAAGTAAAGTGAGAAAATAGACCCTAGAAAAGAAAGAAAGAGAAAATAGAAACAATCGCTCTATTATAACATTAAACTCCGCAGAAAGGGGACTACCAACCAAGTCTGTTTTTGTTATTTTACCTCCCGTTACCAGGTCCTGATTCCGCTTATTTATATATTTGTTTTTTTTAGATTACTATTGCACCTCATACTTGTAATAGGTCCAGAAACATAGACCACGTCTTTTGGAATTGGTCTGCTTTACCTGCTAGGAGGAATCTCATCTCTTCCAGATGTAATGTTTCAAACATATTTGATATCCACATTTTTATTGTTGGTGTCGGCGCATTTTTCCAGAATTTAAGTATAAGCTTTTTTCCCATTATTAGCCCGTAATTAAATAAATTCTTCTGAAACACGTTTAATTCAGGGTTACCTTCCGATATTCCGAAGATAATCCATTCTGGTTTTGGTACCAGTTTTATTTTGATCAATTTTGAAAAAATATCAAATATTTCATACCAGAATTTTTGGATTTTTGTACAAAAAACAAAAGAGTGCGCTATGGTTAGCATTCTTTCCATAGAATAATCCTAGAATATAGAACAGCACAGCACAGCAACGAGCCCTTCGGCCCACAATGTTTGTGCCGAACATGACGTCAATGTAAACTGATTGCGTCTGCCTGTACATGATCCATTTCCCCCTATTCCCTGCACTTCCATGTGCCTATCTAAAAGCCTCTTCAAAGCTACTATTGACGCGAGACCGGACGGGTTGAGTAAAGTAATTTTTATTAACAATAAAAACGGGACAAAACCTCGTGCAATTCGCGTGCCTGGCTTCGCCAACAAAAACAGCTCCTGTTGCCGGGAGGAGCGCCGACGAACCAACTAAAAAAACCCGCCAACGAACCCCCGCCGTCACGTGACCGCGCCGACCAATGACGAGGGTTCTGACCTTCCCACCCCACCACTAGGTGCCGCTACACTATCGTATCTGCCTCCACCACCATCCTCGGCCGTTCGAGACCCACCACTCTGTAAGAAACCTGCCTCACACATCTCCTTTACATTTTACCCCATCACCTTAAGACTATGCCCTCTAGTCTTTGACATTTCCACCCTGGGAGAAAGATTCTGACTGTCTACCCTGTCTACGGCCTTTCATAATTTTATATGCTTCTGTCGTCTCCCCTTAACCTCTGACGCTCCAGAAAAAAACCAATTCAAGTTTATACAACTTCTCCTGGTAGCTGAAACCCTCTAACCCAGGCAGCATTCTTGTAAACCTCCTCCGCTCCCTCTCCAAAGCCTCCTCATCCTTCCTGTGATGGGCCGCGGTCCCAGAACATGGTCACGTGTTTGACAGCACTGGGCCTCTACTCGCTGGCGTTTAGAAGGTTGGGGGGGGGGGGGGGGGGGGGGGGGAGGGGGGAACCTCATTGAAACTTACAGAATAATGAAAGGGATAGATGGAGTGGATGTGGCAAGGATGTTTCCGACTGGTGGGAGAGTCTCGGACCACAGGTCATAGCCTCAGAATTAAAGACCGCTCTTTTCGAAAGGAGGTGAGGAGGAACTTCTTTAGTCATAACCTCTTAAGTGATAGGAGCAGAATTAGTGCCTTCTGGGCACATCAAGTCTACTCCGCCAGTCAATCATGGCTGATCTATCTTTCCCTCTCAACCCCATTCTCCTGCCTTCTCCCCATAACCCCTGACACCCGTACAAAGCAAGAATCTATCAATCTCTGCCTTAAAAATATCCATTGACCTGGCCTCCACAGCCTACTGTGGCCATGAATTCCACAGGTTCACCATTCTCTGACTAAAGAAATTCCTCCTCATCTCCTTTCCAAAGGTACGTCCTTTTATTCTGAGGCTATGTCCTCCGGTCCTCGACTCTCTCACTAGTGGAAACACCCTTTTCATATCCACTCTATCATAGAGTTGATTGTACTCTAATGATTTCCAAAAATAACTGTGGCTTGCACGGTTCATTGTGATAAAGGCAGGTGAATCGTGCTGCTTACCAGTCACCAGCGTGACTCTGGAAAGAACTGGCATAGACAGACTTTGCTGTGCCACAGAGTCATACAACACGGAAACAGACTCTTCGGCCCCACTCGCCCATTCCGACCAAGATGCCCCAGCTAAACTGGTCCCGTGTTTGGCCCATATAGAAACATAGAAAATAGGTGCAGGAGTAGGCCATTCGGCCCTTCGAGCCTGCACCGCCATTCAATATGATCATGGCTGATCATCCAACTCAGTACCCTGTACCTGCCTTCTCTCCATACCCCCTGATCCCTTTGGCCACAAGTGCCACATCTAACTCACTCTAAAATATAGCCAATGAACTGGCCTCAACTACATTTTGTGGCAGAGAATTCCACAGATTCACCAATCTCTGTGTGAAAAATGTTTTTCTCATCTTGGTCCTAAAAGACTTCCCCCTTATTCTAAAACCCTCTAAACCTTTCCTATCCCAGCACCTGTCCAGGTATTATTTATATACTGTTATGATATAGATGTTTTAGCACCCATTTCCTCGTCAAAAGAAGAACGGAACAAAAATAATTCTGCATACTTACATCCTGAGACTCATCGGTATTTGAGGAGATTGCGGAAACACTGTCCAGCTGAACCATGTCTGAGGAAACAATCAATTTTGGAAACAGAATCAAACTCAGCACGGATCCCACTCACAAAATCCACAGAGTCATGAGTGATTGAATTTGGGCAGTGAAATACAGGTGTTAGTTTTAGTGATACAGCGCGGAAATAGGCCCTTCGGCCCACCGGGTCCGTGCCGACCAGCGATCCCCGCACATTAACACTATCCTACACCCACCAGGGACAATTTTTTTAATTTTCCAAGCCAATTAAGCTACAGACCTGTACGTCGTTGGACTGTGGGAGGAAACCGAAGATCTCGGAGAAAACCCACGCATGTCACGGGGAGAACGTACAAACTCCGGACAGACAAGCAACCGTAATCGGGATCGAACCCGGGTCTCCGGCGCTGCATTCGCTGTAAGGCGGCAACTCTACCCGTGTGCGCGCCACTGTGACTGGAGTGGAGAGATATTATTACAAATAAGCGTCAGAAACACAAGGCCAATAGATTACCGTGGAGTGGATCCTTTGTCAACCCCAGCTGGTTGATGATGTACCGAGGTATGTCAGTCTTGATGCCTTGTCCAATTTTCGCATGTCCCTCTGCTGCCTCCAGCAAATGGTAAAACTCCTCAGGGTCAAATTCCTGTCACCAAAATCACACGACAATTGTTAGTTAGTGACCAAAACGGTGCTGGTCAAGGCAAGGCGAGGGTCATGGATGGTATAACATTCCTACCACAACCAGAGAGCACTCCTGAACTACTGTCGACCTCATCGGTGACTCCGACTATCCTTGATGGCTTTACTTTGCACTAAACATTATTCCCTTATCATGTATCTATATACACTATAAATGGCTCGATTGTAATCATGTAATGTCTTTTGTTTAAGAAGGAACTGCAGATGCTGGAAAATCGAAGGTACACAAAAATGCTGGAGAAACTCAGCGGGTGCAGCAGCATCTATGGAGCGAAGGAAATAGGCAACGTTTCGGCTCGAAACGTTGCCGATTTCCTTCGCTCCATAGATGCTGCTGCACCCGCTGAGTTTCTCCAGCATTTTTGTGTATCATGTAATGTCTTTCCGCTGACCAACAAAACAAAAGCTGCACGCAACAAAAGATTTTCATTGTACCTCGGTACACGTGACAATAAACTAAACTAACTAACGTTAGTAACAGTCCCGAACGATCCTACCTGATCCATACATGGCTCCAGATCAGGCAGCGAGGTTGAATCTTTACTACCTCTTCAGTTCAAGGATAATGAGGGATGGACAATCTGGAAAGAGTGTGGAGAAGATTTACGAGGATGTTGCCAAGAGTCGGGGGCATGAGCTATATGGTGAGGTTGAGCAGGCTAGGACTATTCCTTGGAGCGCAGGTGGATGAGGGGTGATCTTATAGAGGCGCAGGTACAAGATGAGGATAAGATGAGGGGTAGAGGTGTAAAAAATCAAGTAGACGCACACAGTCTCTTGCCTAGAGTAGGGGAATCGAGAACCAGAGGACATAGGTTTATGGTGGGGGTGGGGGCAATGATATAATAGAAGCCTGAGGGGTAACTTTATCACATAGAGGGTGATGGGTGAAGACCCCATTACCATGTTGCATGTTAATAAACTAAACTAAACTTGGAGACTATTTTTGAGGGAACTTGTTTGTAATTGGTCATGACTGCTGCAAATCACCACATTTTCAAGTGGCGGTTGATCTCTGTTTGGCATTGCTGTTAACTCACAGTAACATCACTTACGCTGCAGCAGCACAGAGCCCATTTATTCTGAGGTAGGCAAAAGTGCTGGAGAAACTCAGCGGGTGCAGCAGCATCTATGGAGCGAAGGAAATAGGCAACATTTCGCGCCCGAAACCCTTAGGTTTCGGCCCGAAACGTTGCCTATTTCCTTCGCTCCATAGATGCTGCTGCACCCGCTGAGTTTCTCCAGCACTTTTATCTACCTTCGATTTTCCAGCATCTGCAGTTCCTTCTTAAAAAACGTTTATTCTGAGTGTGGGACCGTCGGTGCAAATGTGTGTAGATGATGTCAATTCAAGGCAAGGGTCACTGACAGTGCAACCAAGACAATGTAATTGTTCGTTCAGGGCGAAGGTCAGTCTGTGTAATTATACAAAGGCACTGTTCATTCCGGGTGAGGGTCACCCATGGTGTATCTGTACAACGTTACTGTTCATTCAGTACAGAGATACGGTTAATTCAGGGTGAGCATCCCTCCCAGTGTCATTCTACAGAACCCACTGTATCTTTCTGTGCCGGGGAATGCATATTCCAGGAGGTATCTCTTTCTTTAGTTTAGATTAGAGATACAGCGCGGAAACTGGCCCTTTTGGCCCCGCCGACCAGTGATTCCCGTACTTTAATACTACCCTACACCCACGAGGAACAATTTACATTCATACAATAGACAATAGACAATAGGTGCAGGAGTAGGCCATTCAGCCCTTCGAGCCAGCACCGCCATTCAATGTGATCACGGCTGATCATCCCCAATCAGTACCCCCCGTTCCTGCTCATATCCCCTGACTCCGCTATCTTTAAGAGACCTATCTAGCTCTCTCTTGAAAGCATCCCGAACACCTGCCTCCACCACCCTCTGACGTAGAGAATGCCACAGACCAAGCCAATTAACCTACAAACCTGTACGTCTTTGGAGTGTGGAAGTTAAACCGAAGATCTCGGGGAAAACCCACGCGTTCGCGGGAAGAGCATGCAAACTCCACACAGACAGTGCCCGAGGTCGGGATCGAACGCGGGTCTCTGGCGCTATAAGCGCTGTAAGGCAGCAACTCTACCGCTGCGCCACCGGGCCGTCATGTTGTTTCCCCTCGGATTGCCCCGTGACACTCACCAAACACTCGAGCAGGCGAGCCGGTCGGGCGATGATCATCAGCAGCTTCCTCACCAGCTGAGTAATGAACATCACCTCCTCACTGTCTGAGCGATCAAAGGCCTGGAGAGAGAACCAGGGAGCAGCAGTCAGAGCACAGCACAGCAAGGGCAACTCCGGGGATGAGGTGAGAGGGAACACAAAGGCACAGTGAGGGAAGGGGGGGGGTGAGAATTTACCACCTGCCTTCCACTCAATCTTACTCTATTCCATACCGTGAAGTGGATATAACACGATTGCTGAATTTGGGAACTATTTGGACGAACCCAGTCATATTGGTTATATCCCAATTTTGATCAGGAACTAAAGAATCACTTCAAAAGTACTTTGCAAATTGACAAGCAATAAAAAAAAAGCTGTCTTACAAAAAAAAACTTAGGGGAAAAAAGAACGCGTCTATGTAACCTCCCTGCAGTAAACAGACACCATTGTTGCTCAAGAACACATTCTGTTCTATGAATTAGGAGGTGTGGGATTTCTCAGGTAGTAGATGGGGTGGGGTGGGTTTATAGGTTAGTCAGGGTGTAGTTGTACAGTGGGGGGGGGGGGGGGGGGTTATAAGTGTGTACGGGTGTAGTTGTACTGGGTGGAGTGGGTTTATAAGTGTGTAAGGGTGTGTCTGTATTGGGTGGAGTGGGTTTATAAGTGTGTAAGGGTACGGTTGTATGGAGTGGGGTGGGTTTATGGTTGTGTACAGGCGTGGTTATTTTATACAGTGGCTGTCTGGCTCGACCATACTCCACGTGGAGGTGTGCCAGGTCGGGACTCACGTCGTGGAGCAACTTCTCCAGGTTGTCCTGCAACTCCAGGAAGTAGCGTGAAGTAACGAGGGCTTCCCGCGACTTGTCCAGGCAGTCCCGGGCCAGCTCGATGATCTGGTGGCGGATGAATCCCAGCACCCCATCCGCCAAGGGCAGCACCTCCTTGGACGTGAAGCTGCTGATCATCTCTTGTAGCCGCTCCTCCATCTGAGCAGTCGCCTGCAACCAACAGAGGAAATAAAGCAGTTCGGTTAGTGAAGATGATACTCAGAGGTGAGACCATTACAGCCAGTACACTACTGAAGCCAACAGGGCAGCGCAAGGAGAAGAAATTGGAGCAGAGGTTTAGATTATCGTTTTAGTGTTACAACATGGAAACAGGCGCTTCAGCCCACCGAGTCCGCACCCACCAGCGACCCCCGAGTATACATGTGCTATCCTACACACAAGGGACAAATGAGTGTCTGTGGCCAGTGATGTCCTGCAGGTGGAACTTTTATAGTGTAAGAACTGCAGATGCTGGTTTAAACCAAAGATAGACACAAAATGCTGGAGTAACTCAGCGGGACAGGGAGTATCTCTGGAGAGAAGGAATGGGTGTGACGTTTCGTGCCGAAACCCTTCTTCAGACTTTTATTGTTTGATAAGTATGTTATCAAGGTGGATGTGATTGTAGAAGTATGATCAGTAAGCTTGCAAACATGAAATGTTGGTGTAGCTGGGTGTGAAAAGGATAGCACTTGGCCACATGATGAATTTGGAAAGATTGGCATAATAATGGACAATGAAATGACATTTTTTTAAGTCATTAATTTGTCGTTACTAATACTTAGGACCCTGGAAGGAACGAGGAACAGAGTGACCTTGATACACACAGATTAAGAAAGCAGACAAGATACTTGCCTTGAACACAAAGTGCTCGAGTAACTCAGCGGGTTCGACAGCATCTCTGGAGGGCATGGATAGGTGAATGTTTTGGGTTGGGTCCCTTCTTTAGAAGGTCCCAACCCAAAACATCGGACCCACTGAGTTACTCCAGCATTAGTGTTTTACGCAAGATTCCAGCATCTGCAGTTCCTTGTGTCTATAAGATACTTACCTTCATTAGTTGGGGTGTACATGAACAGGAAGGTAATGGCACAACTATATTAGATACTTTTCTAAAACTTCCTGTTTTTAATTTGGATTTCAGCATATGTTTTTTCTTTCATTTTATATTAAATATTAGCTAAGCCACTGCTGATCTATCGTGTGCAATTAGCTTTGAGATACAGCGTGGAAACAGGCACTTCGGCCCACCGGGTCCTTGCCGAGCAGCAATCACCCGGACACTACTTTTATCCTCCACACTAGGAACAATTTACAGAGGCCAATTAACCTACAAACCCGCACGTCTTTGGGAAACCGGAGCGCCCGGGGGAAGTCCATGCGATCACAGGGAGAATGTGCAAACGCCACACAGACAGCACCTGTAGTCAGGATTGAACCCGGGTCTCTGGCACTGCAAGGCAACAGCTCTACCGCTGTGCTGCCCTGTGTGCATTGGCGATCTCTATCTTATAGCAAGATTGCAATTACAGCAGAGAGGGTGCACAGAGAATAATGCAGGATGGTGTTTAGGGTGGAGTGTTTCAGCAAACAGTGGGAACTGAATGAGATTAGTTTTGTATGTTTTCCCAGGACCAGAAAAGGCTGAGGGAGGACCTGACTGAGGTAATGCCAATAAAAGCCATTGGTAGGGTGAATACTGAGGTATTTTTCCTCTTAGGGAAGGTATCCACAACAAAAGATCCCAGGCTTAAGGCAAGGAGTAGCAGATTTAAAGGGGATTTGAGGAAGTCAATGCACTTCAGAATGTTACACAATTCAATACAATTGCTTCCCTTTATCTAATTCCCAATGATTCAATCATTCATCACAGGAAAATCCCTTGATCCCAGGAACCAATCTTGTCAACCTTCTCTGAACTGCCTCATTGGCAACTAAATGTACAAGAATAATCCCAGGAATTAGTAGGTTAACCTTTGATGAGCGTTTGTCGGCACTGGGCCTGTACTCGCTGGAGTTTAGAAGAATGAAGGGGGAGACCTCTTTGAAACATACAGAATAGTGAAAAGCTTGGATAAAGTGGATGTGGAGAGGATGTTTCCACTAGTGGGAGAGTCTAGGACTAGAGGACGTAGCCCCAGAATTTAAGGACGTTCTTTTAGGAAGGAGATGAGGAGAAAAGACTTTAGTCAGAGGGTGGTGAATCTGTGGAATTCTTTGTCACAGAAGGCTGTGGAGTCCATGTCAGTGGATATATTTAAGGCGGAAATATAGATTCTTGATTAGTACACGTGTCAGAGGTTATGGGGAGAAGGCAGGAGAATGGGGTTAGGAGGGAGAGATAGATCAGCCATGAACTACTATACCTTATATTCTTCCTAAATAAGGAAAATGCAGTGTTGTGGGGAGTGTTCTGAACAATGCTCTGAAAAACCGGGGTGGAGAATAACCATTTAGTTTTAGTGATATTGATTGAAAAATAATTTTAGGAGGTGACAGGGAGGATCGTTTCCCAGTGACATGCGATCCGGTGTATTCATTGAGTGGGTAGCTAGGGCCCTACATCTGAATGAAACCTTTGTCATAGAAACATAGAAAAATGGTGCAGGAGTAGGCCATTTGGCCCTTTGAGCCTGCACCGCCATTCAATATGATCATGGCTGAACATCCAACTCAGTATCCGGTACCTGCTTTCTCTCCATACCCCATGATCCCTTTAGCCACAAGGGCCACATCCAACTCCCTCTTAAATATAGCCAATTAACTGGCCTCAACTACATTCTGTGGCAGAGAATTACACAGATTCACCACTCTCGGTGTGAAAAATGTTTTTCTCATCTCGGTCCTAAAAGATTTCCCCTTTGTCATTAAACTATGACCCCTTGTTCTGGACTTCCCCAACATCGGGAACAATCTTCCTGCATCTAGCCTGTCCAACCCCTTAAGAATTTTGTAAGTTTCTATAAGATCCCGCCTCAATCTTCCAAATTCTAGCGAGTACAAGCCGAGTCCTTCTACACAGATCTGTAGTGGAATTTTAGACTAAGTTAGTTTATCTTCACGTGTTTTGTTGTGTGCTGACCTGTCAGCGAAAAGAGAATACGCGATTACAATCGTGCCGCCCACAGTGTACAGATAGTTTAAGAAGAGCATTTTGTGTCTACCTTCGATTTAAACCACCATCTGCAGTTTTTTCCTATACATTAAGAAGAGGACAGTTAAAGTAAGAAATGCTGCTGCTGCTGCTGCTGCTGCTGCTGGAGTAGAGATATATAAGAGTGCAGCGATTGTAATCCACCGCTGTGACCTGCACACAAACACTCGCCTGGCTTGGCCGTCATCCTGGATCATGTCCCAGGCTCAGTTATGGCCTAAGCAGGTCATCTTCGCATTTGCCCCATCATCAATTGACTAAACGCGGCACTGGTGCAGTGGTAGAATTGCTGCCTTGCAGCGCCAGAGATTCGAGTTCAATCCTGACTACGGGTGCTTGTCTGTGCTGAATTTATACGTTCTCCCTGTGACCGCGTGTTTCCCCCCCCGGGATTTTCGGTTTCCTCCCGCACTCCAAAGGCGTGCAGGTTTGTAGGTTAATTGGTATGATATAATTGTAAATTGTCCCTGGTTTGTGTAGGATGGTGTTAAGTGTACAGGAATCGCAGGTCGGTGTGGACTCGGTGGGCCGAAGGGCCGGTTTCTGCGCTGTATCTCTAAACTAAACTTATGTGAAGCATCAGAGCTGCAAGAACGCTGGGTCACAAGGATATCGTACGACTTACCTTAGGAAACCGCTCCTTGTACACATGGTTCATCATCACAATCTCATTATCGAAGGAAAGTGACGCGCGGCCTGGGCTACTTGAAAACAGGAATAATAAAAAGTGTTATCAATATTATCGACATTACCAAGATGATTGATATTAATACAAGTTAAATTATTGTAATTTACTTTTAGTTTATTATTGTTACATGTACCGAGGTAAAGTGAAAAACATTTTTGTTGCGTGCTATCCAGTCAGCGAAAAGACCGTACATGATTACAACCACTGTGTACAGATACAAGGGTATAACGTTTAGTACACTTTAGTCTGTTTGAACTGTTTTGACTATTTTACTGTTCTTTTTACAAACCATGTTCTCGGGGTATCTAAATCTAAATCTTATTAGTTATTTAGGTTATGACATCGGATGGAAGCTGCA
Organism: Leucoraja erinaceus; assembly: GCF_028641065.1. Classification (NCBI taxonomy): domain Eukaryota; kingdom Metazoa; phylum Chordata; class Chondrichthyes; order Rajiformes; family Rajidae; genus Leucoraja; species Leucoraja erinaceus. The sequence goes on along the minus strand of NC_073405.1, from coordinate 7,143,470 downwards.
TACCAAATCTCGTTGCACTTATGTGCAATGACAATAAAATATATTATTATTATTATTATTACAAGATAAAGTTCAGTAAAGTCCAATTAAAGATATAGAGGAAAAAGGAAATGCAGATCAGCGCTGGTTTATACCAAAGATAGACACAAGGTGCTGGAGTAACTCAGCGGTTTAGGCTGCATCTCTGGAGAAAAAGATGGATGACGTTCCGGGTCAGGACCCTTCTTCAGATGTCATTCATCTTTTATCTCCAGAGATGCTGCCTGACCTGCTGAGTTACCCCCAGCATTTTGTGACTACCTTTCTGATCAAAGACAGTTTGATATGATATGCCATTTATTGTCACTATACATGTACAGTGAAACTGAAAGCTGCTCGTACTCAGTGCATACATACAATTTTACACAAAAAACAAGAAACAGAAAAACAAAACAGAAGGGAGATGGGGGGGGGGGGGGGGAATAGGTGCACAAATTCTACGGCGCTACATACATATATACATATATACAGATGGAAGTCCGTGTTGGGCGGTGTAGTCAGTGCATGTGTGGATTTGAATTTATGGTAGATATAATTCTCGGGAAGCAGCTATTCCTGAGTCTGTTTGTCCTGGATTTGATGCACCTATAGCGCCTTCCCGAGGGCAGCAGGTCGAACAGTCCAAACGCAGGATGGGAGCTGTCTTTGGTGATCTTCTTTGCCCTGCTAAGGCAGCGGGAGGTGTAGATGTCCATCAGGGAGGGGAGAGGGCAACAAATGATCCTCTGCGCTGTCCTGGTTACCCTCTGAAGCCTCTCCCTGTCTGCCATGGTGCAGCTGCCATACCATGCTGTAATGCAGTATGTCAGCAGGCTCTCGATGGACGAGCGGTAGAAGGTCAGCAGCAGGTTGGAGTCCAGGTTGTGCTTCCTGAGGACCCTCAGGAAGTGCAGCCGCTGCTGAGCCTTCTTGATGACCGCCGTCGTGTTGTCCGTCCAGGAGATGTCAGCAGCGATATGGACGCCGAGAAACCGGAAGGTGTTGACCCTCTCCACACACTCGCCGTTAATGTGTAGGGGGACTAAGTCGGTGCTGTGCCTCCTGAAGTCGACAATGAGCTCTTTTGTTTTCCTGGTGTTCAGAGCCAGATTGTTTTCTGAGCACCAGGTTGTCAACTTCAGGACTTCCTCTCTGTAGGCTGCCTCGTCTCCCTTTGAAATAAGTCCGACCACAGTAGTGTCGTCAGCAAATTTGACGATGCGGTTGTTGTTGTGGGCCGGACTACAGTCGTAGGTGTAGAGACAGTATAAGAGGGGGCTTAGCACACAGCCCTGTGGGGAACCGGTACTCAACCTGCGAGTTTGAGGTCTCCAGTATGGTAGATGGGAGCTGGTGAGTGGACGGTTCAGTTGCCTGATAACAGCTGGGGAAAAAAAACTGTCCCTGAATCTAGAGGCATGTGTTTTTCAAACTTCTGTGCCTCTTGCCTGATGGGAGAGGGGAGAAGAGGGAGTGACCGGGGTGGGACAGGTACTTGATTATGCTAGTGGCCTTGACGAGGCAGCGTTAAGCGTAGATGGATGGAGTCACTGGAAGGGAGGTTGGTTTGTGTGATGGTCTGGGCTGCGTCCACAACTCTCTGCAATTTCTTGCGGTCTTGGATGGAGTTGTTCCTAAACCGTGCTGCGATGCAGTCCGATAAAATGCTTTCTACGGGGCATCTGCAGACGTTGGTGCTGGGTTGTTGGGGACATGCCAAACTTCTCAAGTCTTCCAAGGAAGTAGAGGCGTTGATGATTGTAATTATATACAGTAATCATGTATACTAAGTATTTATATGTATTTTATGGTGTTTTTATATGCAATGTATTTGATGTAATGTCGTCTCTTGGGACCTTGAGTCTGAAAGTTTAATAAGTTTAATGGAGGCAGGTTCTCTGGATGCTTTCAAGAGAGAGCTAGATGGGGCTCTTAAAAATAGCGGAGTCAGGGGATATGGGGAGAAGACAGGAACGGGGTACAGATTGGGGATCAGCCATGATCACATTGAATGGCGGTGCTGGCTCGAAGGGCCAAATGGCCTACTCCTGCACCTATTGTCTAATGTCTAATAATAATATATCTGATTAGTATTGGTGGTATCATTGATATTAAACTCCGATTGACCAGTCAAGGACGTTAGTGATAATTAGTGATAGTCGAGATACCTTTGCTCTGGACTTCCCCTCTAACCTCCACTCCTCTTACCTGAGGCTCCTGGATCGAGGGCGTGTGGTGGGCAACTGGGACCCGTCATCGTCAGCGACGCTGTCCGTGCTGCGGAAGTGCTTGCAGAGCGATCGCAGTTCCTCCGCCGTGGGCTGGAACGGCAGCTGATGCAGCCGCTCCTGAGAGGAGGAGGAGGACTGGCGGAAACACAAAACACTTCTCGTGAGATCTCAGTCCGAGCTGAGGCACGTGGGCCATCTCTGAACCCGAGAAGCTTCTCCCGTCCCTCACACACCCATCTGTGCCCACTTTCCCCACACCCGTCCCTCAACCTCCCCACCCCACCACACCACTCTCCCTTTAGCCCAATCTCTCCCATTCACCCGCACACATTCCCACCCCTGCGCTGCCACACCTACTCTCACTCCCCAACCTCTCCCTGTCCCCACCGCATGTTGGGAGGGATTGGGCACCAGTGGCACGGCTGGCAGAGCCGCTGCCTCACAGCTCCAGAGACCCGGGTTCGATCCTGACCTCGGGTGCTGCCTGTACGGAGTTTGCACGGACTCCCTGTGACCGCGTGGGATTCCTCCGGTTCCCTCCCACGTCCCAAAGACATGCAGGTTTATGGCTTCATTGGCCTCTGTAAATTGCTCCCTTGCATCTAGGGAGTGGATGGGAAAGTGGGATAACATAGAGCTAGTGGGAACGGATGATCGATGGTTGGAGCGGATTTAGTGGGCCTGTTTCCATGCTGGATCTATGCGTCAGTCCTGGGGGAGGACTCACCGACAGAGTGGAGCTTGGAGTGTTGGTTCCATATCCTGAGGATGGCAGGGAGGCCAAGGACCAGCGGCGACCATCCATCCTGTGAAGGAAAAATCAGCACAGTGTGATCCCATTGCCATCAAGAAAAAACAAACTCCAATGTTTACAATGGGACCATATTGTCAAATGTACCCAGGTACAGTGAAATTCATGTTTGTACACAGTTCAGTACAGGTATCACTATACATAAGCACTTGGATACATCTTAGATAAGCTCACTGAAAGTAAGCATGCAGGTACAGCAGGCAGTGAAGAAAGCCAATGGCATGCTAGTCTTCATAACAAGAGGAGTTGAGTATAGGAGCAAAGAAGTCCTTCTGCAGTTGTACAGGGCCCTGATGAGACCACACCTGGAGTATTGTGCACAGTTTTGGTCTCCATATTTGAGGAAGGACATTCTTGCTATTGAGGGAGTGCAGCATAGGTTCACAAGGTTAATTCCCAGCACGGCGGGACTGTCATATGCTGATAGAATGGAGCGGTTGGGAATTAGAAGGTTGATACGGGATCTTATTGAAACATATAAGATTATTAAGAAATTGGACACGCAAGAGGCAGGAAACATGTTTGCGATGTTGGGGAAGTCCAGAACCAGGGGCCACAGTTTAAGAATAAGGGGTAGGCCATTTAGAATGGAGATGAGGAAAAAGTTTTTCACCCAGAGAGTTGTGAATCTGTGGAATTCTCTGCCTCAGAAGGCAGTGGAGGCCAATTCTCTGGATGCTTTCAAGAGAGTGTTAGATAGAGCTCTTAAAAGTAGCGGAGTCAGGGGATATGGCGAGAAGGCAGGAACTGGGTACTGATTGTGGATGATCAGCCATGATCATGGCGGTGCTGGCTCGAAGGGCCGAATGGCCTACTCCTGCACCTATTGTCTATTGTCTAAACTCCTGCCTCACTTGGAAGGGATGTTTAGGTCCTTTGAATGGTGTCGAGGAAAAAGGTGGTACATTTCCTAAAGTGGCAGGGGAAAGTGCAAGGGGTGAAGGGGCTGTTCGAGGGGGGTGGAAGGGGAGAGTGGAGAGGCGAATGAGCGAAACAGAGAATCTTGAAGAAAACGGTCCCTGTGGGGAGAAGGGAAGGGGCAAGACGTGGCTGGTGGTGGGATCACGTGGGAGCTGGGATAAAAATGGCCGAGGTTGATGTGTGTGACGTGGAGTGGAGATTGGTGGGGTGAAAGAGGAGGATAGTGGAAACTCTATTGATGTTCAGTCTGGTGAAATTGGAGTCGCGGAGGAGTATTGAGAGTAGGAGTATGGGAAATGAGCATGCGTGACGTTCAGCAGCTGAAGATGTGGAGATTTTAAGCCTCAAGCATTGGGGAAACTCCAGGAACATGAGATTAGATTAAATAAAATGAGATGAAGATTAGAAAGGAGATGAGGAGGAATTTCTTTAGTCAGAGGGTGGCGAATCTGTGGAATCCAATGCCACAAACTGCTGTGGAGGCCAAGTCATTGGGTATTTTTAAGGCAGGGATTGATTAGTAAGGGTGTCGAGGGTTATGGGGGAAGAGGCAGGAGAATTGGGTTGAGATGGAAAGATAGATCAGCCATGCTTGAATTACTGAGTAGACTCGATGGGCCGAATGGCCTATTTCTGCCCCTATGACTTATGAAATCTTAGGTTCTGTTGATGTTGAGTCAACCTCACACTGAGTGTGCATAAGTTTAGTTTAGTGATACAGCACGGAAACAGGCCCTTCGGCCCATCGGGTCCGCGCCGACCACACACATTAACACAATCCTACACCTACTAAGGACAATTTTTTTTACATTTACCAAACCAATTAGCCTACAAACTTGTACGTCTTTGGAGTGTGGGAGGAAACCAAAGATCTCGGAGAAAACCCACGCAGGTCCACGGGGAGAACGTACAAACTCCGTACAGACAAGCACCCGTAGTCGGGATCGAACCCGGGTCTCCGGTGCAGCATTCGCTGTCGGGCAGCAACTCTACCGCTGCGCCACCGTGACCTCTTCCTATCTTGTGCCAAAACAAATCACCTGAAGTCAGGGACAGTGGACGAGGTTGGAATGCGCGCTGCCTAACCTTCCCGTGGAGAGAGGGAAGAAGTAGACTAGACCGAGTCAGCGTGGATCAGACCGAGGGAAGGGGTGAATCAGACACCTTTCTGCCTCCATCCATCCCTCCTTCCTCCTTGAACAAATGCCCCATTATGTGGACAAATCCCTCGCGTATGGAATTCCACACTACCTTCGTGCGAATGGAAAGCTGAGAGCAGGACTGGTGGACAATATCCTCGGGCTGTCCAGTGGGCTTCCAGCTGAATAATAAAAATCACAAAACAATTGTCAAGGAAATTGTAATTAAAAATTGAAATCCAAAATAAAAAAACAGATATCATAAAATTAAGGCACATTTACCCACCATTGATTAGATACAGAATGTAGCTAGCTCCCTCTACTCTGTCCTTCCAAGGCTCGGAGCGGAAAAAGTTTGATACTGGGTAAATCAATGCTAATTTCTTCCTTTACACCACTGGACTCTACTATTTCATCCTATCCCTGATAACCGTGTGAAAATGACCAAATCATTTGCAACCTTGACCTTATATCCAACCCTAGTATGAGCATCAGGCACATGTCCAGATCATTTCAGATTCAGATTCAGATTCAGATTCAATTTTAATAGTAAGATTAAACGAGTACTTACCAGTACGAAGTTTGATCTGTATTTTATGAGGAGTTACGATGAGGGATTACGTGAAGAACCCACCCAGCGCGCAGGCGCGGCATACTTCCAAGCAGCGGTGTGGAATCACAGATAGACACTAGTTGAAGTAAAGATAGTGAAGACCAACGAGACATTAGTCCGAATTTGATCTATATAATGAGGGTGGGAGCGGAGGGCACGTAATCCCTCATCGTAACTCCTCATAAAATACAGATCAAACTTCGTACTGGTAAGTACTCGTTTAATCTTACTATTTTACTTCGGAGTCACGTGAGTGACTACGTGAAGACTTCAAAGGTCTGTGATTTCAAACCGTGTAACAGTTATATCACTCACTGCCGAAAGGTCATCGAGGGAGGAAGTGGTAGCTAGAGACCAACAAGTTTGTTTAGTTATAAAAGAAATATTTATTAACTATAACAAAAACAAAATAGCTCCCATGGGCTTTAAATCATAACTTTGCGGTTTGTAAAACAGTATCCGCAAAGACGTCCTGTTCCATCAGCGGTTTGTTGTAAAATCGTTGGAATGTCGATTCCCTTGACCATCCCGCTGCTCTGAGGATGTGGTCGAGGGGAACCTGCATCCTATCCGCCGCTGAGGTGGACGCTGCCCTGGTTGAATGGGATTTAAAAAACATTAGTGTTAATCCCTGCCATGCTGAGGACCTGTTTCAACCATCTGGATAATGTTTGGCTGGTTACCCGTCCAAAAGGCTTCCTGTGGCTAACCCATAAGGCTTTCTCTCTCCCTCTTAGCGTTTGGGTAGTGTCTAGATAATGTTGAAGGTGGGTCACCACACACAGCCTAGGTTCTGGAGGGTAAGCCCGGAAGATCATCGGGGAGTTTGATGTACCTGGTATACTTTGTTTTACCAACTCCGGCATAGTGATAGTAATGGTATCTGGGGTGGTCACCATCTAGTTTAGATTAAGCTGATGGAGCGCCTGGCCCCTTTGAGCTGAGACAAGCGCCTTGAACATGAGGTTTTTGTAAGTGGCCTGTTCCAGGCTCAGGGATCCCACCGGAGGCCAACCTCGAAGGTGTGTGAGAACTACACTCACATCCCACATGTGAGTGTATCTAGGCGTAGGGGGTTTGGTATTAAAGATCCCCTTAAGGAGTCTGATGACTAGAGGGTGGGATCCCACACTATGCTGTTCTATCGGCATTAGATATGCGGACAGTGCGCTCCGAGCCGTGTTGATGGCACTGTAGCTCATCTTGAGATCATGGTGCAGGTGGGCCAGGAACTCCAGCACATCCGAGATCGAAGTCGTCGTGTAGGATGTCCCTGCGTCCAGACAGTACTGTTCCCATTTCCTGATGAAGGTCAGGTACTGTTTCTTGGTGGAAACTCGCAGGGATGCCGACATGGTGGTGATTGTTCTGTCTGATAACCCCAATCCCCGGTAAGGCCTGTTCAAAATCTGGAAACCAGGAGTTTCAATTTTTGGTGGCATGGATGGCTAATGCCAGTTACCGGGTGAGTCAATAATTGGGGGTGGTGTGTGTTGAAGGGACCATTGGTGTCTCTACCACCATGTCGTGGAACATTGGGAACCATGGTTGGGTAGGCCAGTCGGGCACGACCAGAATGCCAGAGGCTGAGTCTGCCTGAATTTTCTGGAGTACCCGACTGATGAGGCAGAAGGGAGGGAAAGCATAGAAAAAGAAATTTCCCCAGTCCAGCGTGAAGGCATCTACCGCTGCTGCCTCTGGGTCTGGTTCCCAAGCCACATACATGGGTAGTTGGTGATTTAACCTAGACGCAAACAAATCTATATCTGGCGTACCATATTGCTTGATAATTTTAGCAAATGATTTTGGGTCCAACATCCATTCGATGTTGTCGTTGAATTTTCGTGACCTGGTGTCCGCCACTAAATTTAGCTTGCCTGGTAAATAGGCAGCTGATAGCCAAATATGTCTCTCGACACACCATTGCCAGATTATAGCAGTTAATTTGTCGCATGATACTGATTTAATGCCACCCATGTGCTGGATATAAGATACTGCCGTAGTGTTGTCGATCATAATTCTAACATGCACGTGTCGCATACCAGATGCATATGCTTTTAGCCCATAAAAGGCGGCGAGCATTTCCAAAAAGTTAATGCCCAGTGAGTGTAGTAGCGATGCCTCTGAATTAGTCCATCTGCCACCTGTGCTGTCTTTGGAGTTAGTAGCTCCCCAGCCTAAAGCACTGGCATCCGTTGCAATGGTTATGTTAGGATTGGTTACGGTGATAGGACTGTGACTGTGCCAAATATTGTCAACCCACCACTGAAGTTCTAATTTGGCTTCAGCGGGTAAATCCATTTTGCGATCATAATGCCCCCTATGAAGGCGTAATGCATGAGTCCTTGCTCTTTGGAGATGTTGATAATGCAAGGGCCCATGTTGGGCAGCCGGAAATGCTGCTACTATAGAGCCAATAACTCTGGCTACATGCCGTATTCTAGGTTGCGGGGTGGCAATTAAATGGCTACAAGCTTCAATGAGTGAAACTGTTTTGTTTCTGGGCAGAGTGACAGTCATGTGAATCGTGTCAATAGTGAAGCCTAAGTAATCCATGTTAGTAGTAGGCTCCAATATTGATTTATCTGGGTGGAGGATAAAACCCAAAGTTTCAAGGAGTTGTTTAGTGGCTAACACTCCTGCGACAGCTTGATCCCGTGTTCTTCCTAATATGAGAACATCGTCCAGATAGGCCACTACTAAATGTTTTAATTCTCTCAATTTCTTCATGGCCACTTTAAGAATTTTCGTAAATAGTCTGGGAGCTGTCGTTAAACCATTGGGCAAAGCTCGGTACTGCCATAGCTGGCCCCTCCAGATAAATTTCAGATATTTAAAGTAATCTTTATGAATGGGTACCAAATAGTAAGCATCTTTGATATCTATGCTTGCCATGTAGTATCCCTTGGAGATCAGTTGTCTGGCAGTGACAAATGTCTCCATTTTGAAATGTTGATACTCAACAGACTGATTAAGTGATGTCAGGTCAATAATAATGCGACATCCACCATCTTTTTTAGTTTTGAGAAAAATATTTGATACAAATTCTTGCGGCTCGTGTGTGGTCATTTCTATGATGCCTTTAGCCACGAGCCGATCAAGTTCAGCTTGTCCTTCTACCTTCTCAACTGCCGAGGGAAGGAAACACCCTTTGGGGCATGTGCTGAACTGGCGGTTCTACGCCTGGTTTGAATTCAATCTTGTATCCACTAATACTGTTGAGTATAAACTGATTGTTAGTAAGTGAGCACCAAACATGCTTGAAGAACCTCAACCGTCCCCCTGTTAATTACTCCACCCTTTGTCTGTGTATGTTGACAGGAACCAGACCCACCTACCTCCATGTTCACTTGTGGGGTCGTTTCCGGTGGGTCTGGCCCAAGGTTGTCCGTGTTGGTGCTGCGGTGGGGCGGTGCATCTTCCCACGGCTCCGCCCTGGGCCCCGCTCTAAAAAAGAGCACTGGGGGTAGTGGGAGGCGGTCACCAGGCTTTCACCAGCTCGGTATCTGCTGGTGGCTGCCGAGGCGTGCGGCCAACTGGGTGTCTTCGCCCTGCTCGGTCCTGGCCCTGCCCTCATGAGGCCTACTGGTTTTGCCGCCTCTTCCAACTCCTTGAGCCTTTTGGGCAGATCCGCACCAAATAGCAGCGCCTGTCGTTCGGGCGCTGGAGCTTTACAGAGGCCCGCATATGTTGGGTTGAGGGCAGGCCTGATGTTGTCCCGCCGTAGGTTGTTTAGCTCGTACGTGGTGCCGCACATCAGTGCGAGGGCATCTTGCTGGGGTATGGTCAGGTCTTCCTCCCCAACTGACCGAGCAAAGGCGGTGACGGCTGCTGAGTGTAGCTTCAGGACTCGCTGCATTTTTACCTCCTGAGCCCTTATGTGCTGCCCCAGCTGGTTCCAGATCTGCCCATTTACCGTCTTGACCTTCAGCGCCTCGCAATTTTCGGGCGCGATGTAGTTGTCAAGGGCCTGCTGGACAGCCTTGTCCTGCAGCGGGTTGTTGGACAGCCTGTTTATAGTTGCCGCCATTCTGGGTGGTAACACCATCCCAGTTGTTGGTGGTGCCGCATATCGGCCCACTACACCCAGTAGCTCTTCTTCCGGCACGCCCGGCATGCTGACGATATCCTCCGCCTGCCCTTGGGATAGGCCAGCCCAGTCCTGGCCTCCCTTACTGCCCTCGAATATAGAGGGTACAGAAGGGTGTGGAGAGGAGGAGGCCAAAGCCCGTCCTCCTGGGAGATGCCGCATCTCCTCATTAATCATACGTTCGAGGAGCTGCCTCATGCAGCTCATCCGAACGTCTCCCCTTTTCGGTGGGGGAGAGTGTTCCCGTTCCTCCGAATCATCGGAGGACACCGGCCGGTCGGTTTTCTGTGTCGCCTTCCTCCCTGTGCGGGGCGTCGAGATTTGCAGCACTGGGGGCGGCTCGGTGTCGGGTGAGCGGGAGCGTTGAAAAAGCTCCTCCGCTGCGAGAGGCTGCCGTCCCGCTATGGACCCGTCCTCGGGTGGAGTAGGGCAGGCAGTCCTCCTGGCTGGTCGCTTGCGAGAGGCCATTATTCTCTCTAGCGCGACTCTGAAACAAAAAAGGCACTTACCTGAGGTCTCGTCTTTATGCTGCAGCTGGAGAGCCTGGCTCCAGCTGCTGCCGCTGTTGCACTGCTGACGTAATGCCGCGCCTGCGCGCTGGGTGGGTTCTTCACGTAGTCACTCACGTGACTCCGAAGTAAAATTGTCATTGTCAGTGTACAGTACAGAGACAACGAAATGCATTTAGTCCCCAACACTGGTGACCTCTGTAAATTTCTCAGCCCACCTATTTCCTTCTGCATTACTAAAGGAGCTGCATATCTATAAAGAAATACCCATTGTGTATAAACAGTGGCCTTGTGACTCGGGTCAATCTCGGACCCACCACTACTGGCGGACCACGTCTGCAGAGACACAAGGAACTGCAAGTCCCGGTTTTCCCAACAAAAAGACACATGATGCTGGAGTAACTCAGCGGTCAGGCAGCATCTCTGCTGACATGTCAGGTCAGAGAGTGCATCAGCCTAAAGATGCACTATGGTAACAGGCCAAGACTCCCAATCCCACTGGAGCGACACCGACATCAGACTTCCTATTCATAGACTACAGCTCTGCTTTTAACACCATTATCCCGTCCAAGCTCATCGCCAAACCCGTGGAACTCATCTCTGCCACTGGATTGTCAACTTCCTGACCAACAGACCCCAATCAGTGAGGACATGGGGCAAATCATCCTCTACAATAGTCCCCAACACTGGTGACCTCTGTAAATTGCCCCTTGTGCTTGAGGAGTAGATGCCAACCTGGGATAACATAGAACTAGTGCGAATGGGTGATCGATGGTCAACATGGACTTGGTGGGCTGAAGGGCCTGTTTCTGTGTGGTGCTTTTCAATCAATCTTTATTTAAGGATTTAATTTTAAGCCCCAATTCCTGCAAGGAAGCAATAAATGACGGATGTGAATGATTCTAAATGTTTCTTTACCTGCTGGTAGTGAGAGTGGAGAAAGAGGCCGAGAGAGGCTGGGAGACCCCGAGCCAACAACCAGGCTCTTCCTGTTACTCCGGCAACTGAGGACAAATAAAATAGCAGACATTACGATCAGTTCAAAACATTCAGAGAGTGAAGCACTCACAGAGGTAGCAGCGAGAATGGGAGTTACGTCACTGGTGATAAAACCAGGAATATGGGCTGGGAAATGGGAATAACCAAAAACACTTGGAGCAGGAGGTGGGAAACCAGGAGCAGTAGGTGGGACTTTGGGAATACAGATAGGAACAGGGCACAACGGTAGAGTTGCTGCCTAACAGTGCTAGAGACCCGGGTTCGATCCCGACTATGGGTGCTGCCTGTGTGGAGTTTGTGCGTTCTCCTTGTGACTGTGTGGCTTTTCCCCGGGTGCTCCGGTCTCCTTCCTAACTCTAAAGACGTGCAGGTTCAGTAAATTGTCCCTAGTGTACAGGTGATACTGGTCGGCACTGCCTATTTCCATGCCGTACCACTAGGCGAAACTAAAATAAGGAGCCACAAAACGAGAACAGGCACGTCCATGGTTAATATATTAAGACACCAAGTGGGCAATGTTGGCCCTTGCTGCGAATACATACACTCATACGCATGAACATAAATCCTCATTAGGAGCAGGAATAATACATTTGGCCATTCAAGTCTGCTCTGCCATTCATTAAGGTCATGGCTGTTTACATCCTCCTTTCAATGGGCAAACTAGAATAGCTTTCTCTCAAGCATTGGAAGCTGAGGAGGAGACTTGATATAGAAGTAAATAGAGGCATAGATCGGGTGGACAGTCAACCTTTTCCCCATTGTGGAAATATCAAAAATGAGAGGGCAAAGCTTTAAGGTGAGAGAAAGCCAAATTTAAAGGAGATGTGCAGGGTAATATATTTTCTGCACGGAGCATAGTGAGTGCCAGGGGTGGTGGTGAAGGCAGTTACGACAGTGGCTTTTAAGAGACTTATAGATATGCACATGGATAAGCAAGGAATGGAGGGGTATGGATCACGTACAGAGTAATTAGTTTTGACAATAGGCAATAGATGCAGGAGTAGGTCATTCGGCCCCTCGAGCCAGCACCGCGATTCAATGTGATCATGGCTGATCATCCCCAATCAGTACCCCGTTCCTGCCTTCTCCCCGTATCCCCTGCTCCGCTATCTTTAAGAGCCCTATCTAGCTCTCTCTTGAAAGTATCCAGAGAACTGGCCTCCACTGCCCTCTGAGGCAGAGTATTCCACAGACTCACCAATCTCTGTGAGAAAGTGTTTCCTCGTCTCCGTTCTAAATGGCTTACCCGTCATTCTTAAACTGTGGCCCCTGGTTCTGGACTCCCCCAAACGGAACATGTTTCCTGCCTCTAGCGTGTTTAGCCTGGCATCATGTTTGGCATGGGCATAGTGGGCCAAAGGGCCTGTTTCTTAAAGAAAGTTCTCGTGGCTTTGTTAGAAAAAAAATACCCATGCCTTTTAAACGGGTGACACCTAGTTGTAGACTCTCATACAAGGGGAAAATATCTGTCCACATTTATCCTGTCAAGTCCCCTCATGTTCAAGTATGTTTCAATCAAATCATCTTATGTCGTAGGAGGAGAATTAGGCCATTCGGCCTGTCGAGTCTACTCCATCATTCAATCCTAGCTGATCTATCTTTCCCTTTCAACCCCATTATAACTATATAACATGTAACCATATAACAATTACAGCATGGAAACAGGCCATCTTGGCCCTTCTAGTCCATGCCGAACACTTCCTGGTTCCTCTGCATTTCAGAGTTCTGCAATCTCTAATTGAGATCATTTTTCTTGGACAATTTTCCATTTTCCAATATGATTTTGCCATATCATTTGCCCATTCACTTAACCTACCCACATCCCTGGGTAATCCCCTTGTTAATACTTCACAATTTACTTCCATTGGCAAATTTAGCAACCATATGTTCGTTTGAGATGCCAACATTGGTCCCTGGGGCAGCCTGCTTAATGCATCTTACCAACCAGAAAAGATCCATTTGGGGGGGGGGGGGGGGGGGGGGGGGGGGGGGGGGGGGGGGGGGGGGGGGGGGGGGAAAGAAACCGCAGATGCTGAAATCTTGAGCAAAACACAGAGTGCTGTAGTAACTCAGCGCGTCAGGTAGCATCAATGGATGTACTGCCGATGTTTCGGGTCAGGAACCTTCTTCGGACCCATGTCTGTTTTTTATTAACCAGACAACCTTCTGTCCGCTGACCTTTCCTCCAGAGATACTGCCTGACCCGCTGAGTTACTCCAGCATGTTCTGTCTGTCTTCTGCCCACGGTGATATGTTAGCCTCGTACACCTCAAAGTTATATTTCACGCATTAGCAGTTAATTTGGCATGTTAGCAAATTCTTTCTGGAAATGCAAGTACACTAGGCCCACTGGTTGCTCCCATCCACAGCACATGTTGCAGTTCCCTTCACATCAGCTGGCCTGCTGCCACAATCTTCATCGCCTTCCCACCCCTGCCCTTCATCTCCCTACAATCAAAACTCAAATATTGACACAACCTCTCCCTCAGCCTCTAAACTCAGGAAGGAGTCAGACAGCCTCACACTCTCCATTCTCTCGCCCTCCATCGTGTAGAAGATCATTTTACTGCCGCAAGTGCGAGACGAACAAGGAGGATCTATCTGGCCGATTTCTCAATGTCATTACTAACATTTCCAATCAAAGACAACAATAGTACTTGGCATCATTAGCAGTTGTGGGAGCTGGCTGTGTGTGCATTTGCCATCGCATTTCTTGCAACGTCACAGCAAGAAATGCTTCAAAGCATTTTGTAGGCTGTGGAGAGATTTGCAACATGCTGATATTGTGATAAGCATAGAAATGCAAATGTTTTCATTGGGGCGCAGCGTTAGAGTTGCGACGCCATTCACACGGGTTTGATCCTAACTACAGGAGCTGCCTGTAGGTTCTCCCTGGGACCGCGTGGGTTTTCTCCAGGTACTTCGGCTTTTCCTCCCACATTTCAAACACGTGCAGGTTTGTAAGTTAATTCTGTAAATTGTCTCCAGTGTGTGTAGGATACAACTGGTGCGTAGGTGATTGCTAGTTGGCGTAGATTCGGTGGGTTGAAGGTCCCGTTTCCACGCTGTATCTCTAAACTAAACTAAAGTGAACTTTGTACATCTGGATACTCGTTCCAAACTTTTGATCCACCTCCACACATGCAATGATCATTATTCAACCCTTTCCGGTCTCACTGATTTTGTGATCTAATCTGTCACTCGCAGATAGGATATCCAACTGCCTTGAAATTTTCCAATCTCATTTTGCCATCCTGACCTAGTATATGGTAGCCAGAAGCCAAGCTCAGCAACAAGCTGATATTGCCGGCACTGTAAACCAATGAAGCATCTCTGGGCTTTAACCCAGCTGGATTCAAAGCCACGACCCGAAGAGAAAAGCAATTAAAGAAACCCCTGACTGTGCTTTTTACATTTTTTTTTTAGACTGACAGCATGGATACAGGCCCCCTCGGCCCAGCAAGTCCACGTCAACTGCTCGTTCACAATATTTCTACGTTATCCCACTTTCTCATCCACTCCACACTAGGGGCTATTTTGACAGTGGCCAATTAAGCTGCATACCCTTCCGTCTTTGGGATACGGGAATGAACCCACCCGGTCACACGGAGAACGTGCAAACTCCGTACAAATAACGCCTGAAGTCAGGATTGAACCCGGGTCTCCGTCTCTGATGCCGCGAGGCAGCAGCTGTGCCACTGTGTCACCCCTGTTGTCATAAAACAAACTGAAAGCAAGTTCAGCCACATAGGCAAGGTCTTCTTTTCTTTCCTTTCTAAGTCTTCTTTCGTGGAAGCGCTGACCACGGTAGAGTTTTGTTCTTTGCTTGTCTGCGTTTGAAGCTACACAATAGACAATAGGTGCAGGAGTAAGCCATTCGGCCCTTCAAGCCAGCACCGCCATTCAATGTGATTATGGCTGATCATCCTCAATCAGTACCCCGTTCCTGCCATCTCCGCATATCCCCTGACTCCGCTATCTTTAAGAACCCTATCTAGGTCTCTCTTCAAAGCATCCAGAGAACCTGCCTCCATCACCCTCTGAGGCAGAGAATTCCACAGACTCACAACTCTCTGTGAGAAAAAGTTCCTTGTCTCAGTTCTAAATGGCTTACCTCTTATTCTTCAACTGTGGCCCCTGGTTCTGGATTCCCCCAACATCTGAAACATGTTTTCTGCCTCAATTCTCTGTGTGAACTCTTCAGTTGTTGAGTTATTTGGCTGTGGCAGTCATCACACGTCTGAAGCCGACATGTATGCTGACCTTCAGTCTGAAGAAGGATCTCGACCCGAAACGTCACCTACTCCTTTTCTCCAGAGATGCTGTCTGACCTGCTGAGTTACTCCAGCATGCTGTGTCTAACTTCGGTTTAAACCAGCATCTGCATTGTGTTCCTACGCATCACATGCCCCTCCCAGGTTCAGATAACAGATCCTCAGCCTGAAACATTCACCCACTGTTCTGTTTCTCCCACCTCCTCCTCCATTCAATAAGATCACGGCTAATCCACTACTTCATTCCACCCATGAATCCAATTATAACTGTTCTGCCGGGGAGCTTCCAGCCAAACCTACTGGCTCACAAACCTTTCAACCCTACTGACCCACTCACCGCCAAAGATCTACATTTATCCTAAACAAATCCAATTGCTTTATTCTCACCTCCTGCAGCAATCCCACACTAATGCCACTACCACTGCATCTTGTCAGGGGGGGGGAGGGTGGAAGGGGGGGGGTGGGGGGGGGTGGAGAGGGGGAGATGAAGGGGGTGGGGAGAGGGGGAGATGAAGGGTGGAGAGGGGGAGAGAGGAGAGGAGGGGGGAGAGGGGGGGGGGAGAGGGGGGCGTGAGAGAGAGAGGGAGGGGGGGGGGAGAGAGAGAGGGAAACAAAATAAAAATAAATAGACTAGAGTTGTTTCCTCTTCGAGGAGAGGGAGAAATGGAAGAGAGAAGACAGTTGTAAAGAAATGGAAGTGGAAGATAGCCATAAGTGGAAGGAATATAGATGGTAAATGCTTGACGTCAGTAGGAAATAAATAAGGAAAGGCACTGTGAGCAACTCTGTGCTGTCATCCACGATGATGCAGCGCTCAGTCCGGAAACAAGGGCCCATCTCATCTCATCTCATCTCATCGCCTCAGCCTATCTATAGAGAATGCGTTCACTCCACTCGACGTCAACATTGCTGAAATATTAAACATGCTCTGCGGGCACTGATAGAAATGCAGGCCTGCCTCTACCGAGACGGCACTGGAGCAGAGAGGGAGGAGGGTGGGGGTGGGGATATCACAAGTCAAACAGGCCGAACAGCAACAACAACAACCACAGACATATTTACCTTTTGGAGCGCTGGAGCAAGGAGCCTGTCACACAGTGACCCTTGTAGCTGGGCAGCCCTGCCCACTCACTGGGGTCAGACATGATGGCTCCCAAAGTTCTGATCAGCACTTTGAGGGTTAAAATCAAATGTTGATTCTGTCCGTTGGACACAGGGATCCTCTCACAGTGTTTTTACATTCGGTGACCTGGGCTTTCATCTTCTGAGCGCCCACAATTCCAATACATTGCTGTTATCACCATGGCCGACACAGGTCTTTGTCTCTCCTCTCTCTACCCCTTCCCTACTCAATCTCTTCTTCCCTTCTCTTCCCACTCAATCAATCTCTCTCCTCCATTTTCTCCCACACCATTTTCTTTTCTTTCTTCCTCTTTAACACCCACTTTCTTCCTCTCTCCCTTGCCTATCCCTCCTCCCCACCCCTTCTCTCCCTCTCTCCCCACACTTTACTCTTTCACGCCCTCCACCCCCCTCACATCATCCTTCCCTTTCTTTGCTCTTCTTTCCCCCTCTCCCTCAGCCTCTCCTCTCTACCCCTCTCTCATGCACTCACTCCCAACCCTCTCTCTCCACCTCACTCTATTCTTCTCCCCTTCTTTCACACTCTCCTCTCTCTGTTCACCCTCTGCTCTCCTTCCCTGTTCTCTCTCTCTCTCTCTCACTTTCTCTCTCTCTCCCCCTCCGCCCCTCGCTTTCTTCCCTCTATCTATCTCTCTCCTTCACTCTCTCTCTTTTTATCTCTTATTCACTCTTTCTCTCTCTCGTTCTCTTTCTCTCTCTTCTCCTTTCACCTCTCTCTCCCCCCCTTCACTTTCACACTCTCTCTCTCTCCCTCCTTCACTCACACTCTCTCTCTCTCCCTCCTTCACTCACACTCACTCTCTCCCACCCTCTCTCCACGACTCACTCACACACTCTCCCTCTCCTCCCTCCCTCCCTCCCTCCTTCCCTCTCTCTCGCTGCCCGAGAGGATCAGAGGCCCAGTCGATGGCGCCGCCGCTGCCGCTCGCCTGTCCCGTCCTGTCCCCGGCGCCCCCGTCGTTGAGGCCCGCAAACCCACCAGCGGCCCCGGCTGCAGGGCAGGAAGCAGCGGCTGACAGGAAGCCCACAGCTGGGCGGGGCTCACACCCGGGCCCGGGCCTCTTTTGTCTTTGTGGAGCAGACGGAGAGGCCGCGGGCGCCGGGGTTCAGCTGTGTGGACCCCACAACAACAACCCCTCTGCCCCCCCCCATCTCCTCGGCATTTCCCAAACTCTTGTCCCCTTCCACAACAACCTCCCCCTCCCCCCCACTCCACATCAACCTCCTCTTCCACAATCCCCCCCCCAAAAAATCACCCCTTCCACAACACCCCCCTCTCCTATCTAACACTTCCACACCCCCCACAAAATCACCCCCTTCCACAACAACCCCCCCTCTCCCATCTAACACACACCCTTCCACCCCCCCCCCCAAAATCACCCCTTTCCACAACCCCCCCTCCTATCTTACACTTCCACAAATCCCCCCCAACCCAGCCCCAAAAATCACCCCCTTCCACAACAACCTCCCCCTCCCCCCCACTCCACATCAACCTCCTCTTCCACAACCACCCCCAAAAAATCACCCCCCTTCCACAACAACCCCCCCCCCCTCCCATCTAACACTTCCACACCCCCCACAAAAAAATCACCCCCTCCCATCTTACACTGCCACAATCCCCCCCAACCCAACCCCCAAAAACCATCTCCTTCTACAACAACCCCTCCCCATCACAGTTCACAACAAACCCCCCATCTCATAATAACCCTCGACCATAATGACCAGTCTGCAACAAAACTCCATCCCCTTCCATAATAACCCCCTCCCTTTTCCCATCTAAATCCACAACAATTCCTCCCCACCTCATCCTCTCCCACAACCACCCTCCATAATCCCCCGCCCGCCCTCCGTCCACAACAACCCCCCACCATAATAACCCCCATCGATACACAAACCCCCCAACCCTTTCCATAATAGCCCCCCTCAACAACATCCTCCTCACCCCCTTCCACAACCCCATCTCAACCCCATACTACCCAAGTCTGCCAACCCATCTATTTCCTCAAACCTTTCTAGATTTACCTCCTGCAATCCTGCTAAATACTCTCCCTTTCTCTCCCCCCCCCCCCATTTCTCCAGTTTTTTCATTCTCTCCCCAATCCCTATTACCCCCCCCCCCCCCCCCCCCCAACTTCCTCATCCTGCATCACCACACGCTCCTTGCTCCCCAAGATCGCTTGGAACATAACAGCTAATGGAAGACCTCTGCACAGGTTCAAACAATCAGTCCAGCCATGTAGAAAAGAAGAATGAAGAACAGATTGTGATGGATTGAGGTAATACTGGGAATGTCATTATACGCTGATGACCAACCAAACATTTACACAAACTGTACATTTATCCCATTTTTCCTTCACCCCACAATATCCTCAACCACCCCCAGATTCTACCACGAGGAAATACTTTTTCTCACAGAGAGTCGTGAGTCTGTGGAATTCTCTGCCTCAGAGAAGGTGGAGGCAGGTGGAGGCAGGTTCTCTGGATGCTTTCAAGAGAGAGCTAGATAGGGCTCTTAAAAATAGCGGAGTCAGGGGATATGGGGAGAAGGCAGGAACGGGGTACTGATTGGGGATGATCAGCCATGATCACATTAAATGGCGGTGCTGGCCCGAAGGGCCGAATGGCCTACTCCTGCACCTATTGTCTATTGTCACTCACACACACATGATGGGAATTTACAGTGACAAATTAACCTGCAAACCCGCACATCATTGGGGCAGAACAGGGCTGCTTGGAGGAAACCCTCATGGTCACAAGAACATGCAAACTCTAAATAGGCTGCACCAGTGGTCAGGATTGTAGCCGGGTCTCTGGCACTGTGAGGAAGTGGATCTTCTAGTTGCCCATTGAACACCCTGACACTGGGTAGAGAAAGATATGAAGAACTTAGAAAAGTTAATGTCTTGAGGACAGTCCACATTACAGTCGAAGAGGAGCTGGCTGTCCTAGACATATGAATGTAGATCAATCCGGGCCTGATCAGGTGTGGGATAACGTAGGCAGTTAGAGAGAGCTCTTAGGGCTAGAGGAATCAAGGGATATGGGGAGAAGGCAGGAACAATAGACAATAGGTGCAGGAGTAGGCCATTCGGCCCTTCGGGCCAGCACCGCCATTCAATGTGATCATGGCTGATCATCCCCAATCAGTACCCCATTCCTGCCTTCTACCCATATCCCCTGACTCCGCTATTTTTAAGAGCCCTATCTAGCTCTCTCTTGAAAGCATCCAGAGAACCTGCCTCCACCGCCCTCTGAGGCACTCCTAGATCCCTCTGCTCTACAACTCTCCCGCCATTCACTGTGAAGATCCTATCACCTTGGTTTGACTTTCCAAAATGCTGCTACTCGCACTAATATTTCGGGTTGGATGCCTACTGCTGGCCTTGCCAGTGACTCTCACATTCAATGAATACATGTGAAAAATTGCATAAGAGCACGTGGAGATGTGATGAGCAATTGTATGTCCCTACAACTAAACCTTCAGTACAACAGGAGGCACTCACAACTATCCAAAGAGAAGCGAGGAAACGATTTAAAACCCATGGCTCAGGAAAGCATGTTCTACATGATTCAAGAACCTCTTGACAACTTTGATCCAAATCTCAATAGAAGAGCTCAATATTGATTCCTCTAATTGCCACATGGAACCGTACGCTAATTGTAAGATTAAATACGTAAGATATAGAAACAGAGTCAAAAACATGGGCTCCACTTTTCCTTGCCTTTTGCATATCATTCATTCGTTTGTTCTCTGTACCTTTTATATCTCTCGTTTCCCTCACCCCTGACTCTCAGTCTGAAGAAAGGTCTCGACCCGAAACGTCACCTCTTCCTTTCCTCCAGAGATGTTGCCAGACCCGCTGAGTTATTCCAGCTTTTTGTGTCTATCTTCTATATACTGTATGGTTCCTTATGTCTGCTTTGCCATTAAATAAGATTGTGAAGGATCTGATCTTTGCCTCAATCCCGCTTTCTTGCCTGATACTAGTAACCCTTGACTGCCCTATAATTCAGAAATCTGTCGATCCCAGCCCATGCATCTCTGGGATAGACAATTCCAATATCCGTGACCCGCAGAGAAGACATTTATTTTCTGCTCAATCTTAACTGGTCACTTCTTATTCTGGAATTATGATTCCTAGTTCTGGATTTCCCCTAGAAGGGAAAATAAGATCTTAAGGGCCTGTCCCACTGCACGAGGTAATTCAAATTCTCCCAAGTTCTCCCCTGATTCGAGCTTGTGTAATGTACGTAGTGGGTACGTAGGAGCTCATGGATGTCCTACGTAGCGGCTCGTACGAGTAACGGTAGGTATTCGGGAAATCCGGTAAACTCGTGACGTTTTTTCAACACTGTGAAAAATGTCCACGAGTAAAAAAATACTCGTGATGAAAAAATTGTTACTTTTTACTCGTACGAGCCCCTACGTACCCGCTACGTACATTACACGAGCTCGAATCAGGAGAGAACTCGGGAGAACTCTTGAATTACCTCGTACAGTGGGGCAGGCCCTTTAGCATCTAGTCCAGCATGCCCGTACAATCTTTTAAGGTTCAGTAGGATCACCTTTCAGTCTTGTAAACTTAAATGGTGAAAATAGTGAAAATGTCCAATGACAGACACAAAGTGAAGGAGATTCCATGCAGAGCAAGATAGGAGTGGGCCCATAACGTGGATACAAGGAGCTGGAGTAACGGTGGGACAGGCAGCATCTCTGGAGAACAAGGATGGGTAACGTTTGGAGTTGGGACCCTTCTTCAGACTAGAAGTAGGGTTCGGGGGGGAATGGGGGTGGGTGGGTGGGTGGGGGGGTGAAGAGCTGAGGCGAGAGAAGACCAGGACCCATCAGAGCCGGCCTCAAACGACCTCAGGCAGGGCGGTGCCTGGAAGCCCATCATTGGCTCGGGAAGGTGGGATCTCAAGAGGAAAACAACGTGGGGAACTGCGGAACGGGTTAAACAACTAGGGTGGAGGAAGAGGGGAGGGGGGGTGTCTACAGAAGTGACTTAAAATGAGAGAACACAATGTTCACACCGCAAAGTCAAACAACGTCTCAGCTTTGGACATTGCTGCAGGGATTCTTCAAGGCATGTACCAAGCCCAACTATTTCCGGCTGACATTATTATAGCACATTTGGCGGTCCATGGAAGTTCCCCCAGAACTTTAACAGAGAACGTACTTTAAAACATGGCTGTGGTTTGTGGTGTGGATTCAGTGTCGGAATGTTCCAGGCAGCCGTTCATGGTCTCTGTTGAGCTCATACATATTAGATTGTTTTGTGTTGTGCATTGTGTGCGTTGGGGCTAGTGTTGCCAACTGTCCCGTATTAGCCGGGACATCCCGTATATTGGGCTAAATTGGTTTGTCCCGTATGGGACGGCTCTTGTCCCGTATTTGACTGCTACTACTCGGGTCGAGGGGACTGTCGGGTCGGAGCGCCGTGTCCGGCCCCCGCCTCACCCGTCCCGACGTAGTGCAGCCCATGGAGTGCAGCAGCAGCAGCGCCTCGCCCGTGGCCCCGTCGGTCGGCAGCCCGGCCCGCTGTCCGACCTTCGGACCTTTCGCTTACCGCCGACACCACCACCCCTCTTTCTCACGGCCGATCATCGGTTTATGAGTTGGATGGGGCGCCGGACTTCGCGGTCCTAAACTCCTCAGCTGGCCTGCCGGCTGGGCTTTGTGTGCAGTCCAGCACCCGGGCCAACTCATCATTGCCGAATTGCCGTCGGGAATATGTCCCTTATTTTGACCTTTTGTCCCTTATTTGGGATTGAAAAAGTTGGTAACCCTAGTTGGGGCAGAGGAGGTGAGGGTCTGGCTTGCACTGTGAACCATGAGCGCAGGGGTGGGTTTGTGTTTTTTGGGCAGTGTACAGAGGGGTCGGTACTTACATACTGTGCCTCCGTGGCAAGCTCAGCTCTTTCTGCAAAAGAGGGAAACAGTTGTCAGCTTGTGCTCTCTTCCAGTGCCGAGATTGACTTAAGACACAACGGGAACAGGAGACATTATATCATATTATATTCGCCACAATCATCCTAGCAGTTTCATGGTTCCAGAACTGATCACACCATCTCTTGAGATGTTAGTCTCACGACTTGAGATAGCACACTCATGTCGTCACTCAAAAGTTATCTACCAGCAATCAACTCCGCCGTCACTCTGCGTCCCTTCCTCTGGGCAAGGCCCGATATTTAGGCCCAAGGCTTTCACGATCTAGATTAAAAAATTGTCTGAGAAGGCTGAGAACGGGGAATATAATCAAACTAAATTAGTGGCAATTAACGAGGTCAATTGTGCAGAAATGCGAGGTCATCCCTTCAGCATAAAACATTTTTTAAATAGTGAGATACTTTGAAATTCAAAAGGGGGCCTGATTGTGCTTGTACAAGAGTACTGCTACACAAAGTGCACAAGGTACTGAAAGCTAACACACAGGTGCAGCTGGCAGTTGGCCTTTTGTACAAGAGAATTTGCGTAAATGAGGCAAGATGCTTTATTCCAATTACACAGTGCTTTGGTGAGACTGCACCTGGAGTACTCAGTACATTTTTGGTTTCCTGAACTGTTCAAAAAAGATAAACTTGCCCTGCAAACGATTACATCAAACATTTGCGAAGGTGGTTCCTGGCTTGGCAGTTCCTCTCAGCTTCACTGATGCTGTTATCTTTGTTCCTCAAAGATAATGACGTTATTCCTCGGGCTACGTATTGTTATTCTCTACCTTACTGTTCTCTACCTTACTGACCACACACTGGCTAGTCATTTTGTAATTCACCGATATCGTAAGACATGGGAGCATGGGATTAGACCATTCGGCCCATTGAGTCTGTACCACTTACAAAAGTCTGAAAATTACAAAATTCTTAAGGGGTTGGACAGGCTAGATTCAGGAAGATTGGTCCCGATGTTGAGGAAGTCCAGAACAAGGGGTCACATTTTAAGGATAAGGGGGAAATCTTTTAGGACCGAGATGAGAAAAACATTTTTCACACAGAGAGTGGTGAATCTCTGGAATTCTCTGCCACAGAAGGTAGTTGAGGCCACATTTCATTGGCTATATTTATGAGGGAGTTAGATGTGGCCCTTGTGGCTAAAGGGATCAGGGGGTATGGAGAGAAGGCAGGTACAGGATACTGAGTTGGATGATCAGCCATGATCATATTGAATGGCGGTGCAGGCTCGAAGGGCTGAATGGCCTACTCCTGCACCTAATTTCTATGTTTCTATGTTCCTCTAAGATAATGACATTATTCCTCGGGCTACATATTGTTATTCTCTACCTTACTGTTCTCTACATTACTCACTACACACTGGCTAGTCATTTTGTAATTCACCGATACCGTAAGACATGGGAGCATGGGATTAGGCCATTCGGCCCATTGAGTCTGTTCCGCCATTCGATCATGACTGATCTATTCTTCCCCCTCAACCCTATTCTCCTGCCTTCTCCCCGTAACCTGTCGGGGGTGCCCCCGACACTTCATGCTGTCTGGAAAAGCAGCCAACATAATCAAGGACCATTTAATGAATGAACAAATGAATTAATTAATGTTGATTGGTCAAGTATGTTCACATACAAGGAATTTGCCTTGGTGCTCCGCTCGTAAGTAACAACACGACATACAGTAAACAATTAAGAATAAAACATAAAACATGATAACATTAAGAATAAAACATTCTAGTTTAAACATGTGAATGAAATAAAATACCAGAGCAAAAGGAGGCTACAGACTTTTGGTTAATGAGTAGAGCGACTGCTCGTGGGAAAAAAAAACTGTTTTTATGTCTGGCTGTGGCGGCTTTGACAGTCCAGAGTCGACTTTCAGAGGGAAGTGATTCAAAGAGTTTGTGGCCAGGGTGAGAGGGGTCAGAGATGATCTTACTCACTCGCTTCCTGGCCATTGCAGTGTACAGTTTGTCAATGGGTGGGAAGGTTGCAGCCAACAACCTTCTCAGCTGATCGAACGATTCGCTGCAGTCTCCGGATGTCTGGTGGCTGAGCCAAACCAGAACTTGATGGAGAAGGCGAGGACAGACTCTACGATGGCCGTATAGAATTGGACCATCATAAACATCCACCACAGCATTCATCACTGTGGTGGAAGGCACACAATTTGGCCAGTCCTCCTCCATTTTCCCCCGTGGTCGGGACCTCAACCCTCCGCAGCCGTTGCTGCGGGCGTCCAGATGGTAAAAGGACAAGGTACAAGTCCAGGTAAGTCCAGGATCGGCTCTTCCCCACCGGAGACCGCGGCTTTAAGTTGGTGTAGGCCGCAGGCCGGCGGTCGAGATTTAAAGTTTAAAGTTCCCGCCGCGCCGCAGCCAGAAGCACCGCAGACCGCAGGGCCGGCGGTCGAAGCCCCCCTCCAGGGGTGATGGTAAGTCGCCACCGCGCCCACGGTAGAAGTTGGCCGCGGTCCGGCAGTGATGGCTTCTTCTTCCCCCGGGTCCCCCATGAGGGATCCCGGGCTGTAGACGCCGCGCCAGCTGGAGCTGTGCAGACCGCGCGCAGCTTCAGGCTGTCGGCTGCCCCGGGCCAGCGAAACGGAGCGCTCCCCTCCAGCGAGGGCTCACCCGCTCCACGCCGAGAGTCCACGCTGTGCCCGCCGCTGAAGCCCCGGGCGCGTCTCCGGGAAAGGCCGCGCCGATCCTTGCTGTTAGGCCACGGGGGAGGCGACCTGGAAAAAGTCGCCTCTCCATGGAGGAGACGGCCGAAACGGTTTTCCCCTTACCCCACCACACAAAACACACAAAGAAACATTAAAAACATACTTTAAAACATACTAAAAAAAAAAAAAAAAAGTTGAAAAAACGAACGCGCTGCTGACAGGGCTGCCGCCATTGCAGCGCCCCCACCGAAGGCCCAGTATGTAGATTGTGTTTCCTCAGCTGCCGCAGGAAGTCCATCCTTTGTTGGGCCTTTTCGACTGTGGAGTCGATGGTGGCCTCCCATTTAAGGTCCTTGGAGATGATGGTTCCAAGGAACTTAAAAGACTCCACAGATGTGACTGTGGTGTTGTAGATGGTGAGCGGGGTGAGGGGAGGAGGAGCTCTCCTAAAGTCTACAATCAATTCCACTGTCTTAAGCAAAGATCTTATAGCAAAGCAAGATGGATTACTCTCACGCAAACGTGAGGTACGCTCATGGGCGGTTTCATGGGTGATTATAGGACACATTTTAGCAACCTGACTCCGCCATCTTGTTCCGCTTTCTTGCTCCCGCCTTCTTGCTTTCGGCCAAAGATTGGATCCGCAGCGGGGAGAGAGAGTGCGGGTTCCGGGGCAGCGGGGAGAGAGAGTGCGGGTTCCGGGGCAGCAAGGAGAGAGAGAGTGCTTTCAGCAGGGAGAGAGAGAGTGCGTGGCCTGGGTCAGCGGGGAGAGTTAGTGCCCCAAGACAGATGGTTCTTATTTAACTGGGAGAGTTTCTTAGTTTAATGGCCCTGGTGTCTAGTCTGAAATAAAGTTCATCATTGGATTAGAAGAAATATAATTGTGTGTGTCTAGGTACATTTATATAATTTTCATGTATGTTGTGTTTATAAACATTTTATTCTTTAACAAGAATCAACAGAATTGTGAACTAACAGAATTATGAATCTAACCCTATAATCACGCACACAAAAAATCCCCCCCTGTCAATCACCCTGCGAGTCGGGTCGATTCCGGTTACTACAAAATCAACTCAAACACTGCTTGTGAGCCATTTAAAAAGAAATGATTTAAAAAACATTAAAAAAGACAATTACCAGAATCAAATTTTATTCTTGACAAGAAGTTTGAACTGACAGATTTATGAATCTGACCCACACAAACTGTTGCCCCACAACATCAATTACAGTGCGAGTCGGGTCGGGTTAGGTACGCTCAGGTTGCTAAAATGGGCGTGGAAAAATGCCCATGATCCCCTCCATAGCGTACTACACGTCAGTCCATTGCATTTAGCAGGAGTAGCCTATCTTGCTTTGCTATAAGATCTTTGGTCTTAAGAGCATTGAGCTCCAAGTTGTTACGAAGGCACCAGGACACCAGCTGTGTCAATTCCTGCCTCTAGGCAGATTCCTCCCCATCCTGGATCAGTCCAATCAGGGTTGTGTCGTTTACAAACTTGAGAAGCTTGACAGAGGTGTCTGTGGAGGTGCAGTCGTTGGTGTAGAGAGAGTAGTGGAGAGGAGAGAGTACGCAGCCTTGCGGTGCTCCTATGCTGCGGGTCTGCAAATCCAAGATGTGCTTTCCCAGCTTCACATGCTGCTTCCTGTCTGTCAGGAAGTTAGTGATCCACTGACAGAGGGGTTCAGGCACAGTCAACTGGGAGAGTTTGGAGTGTAGTAGCTCTGGCACAATGGTGTTGAATGCAGAGCTAAAATCCACAAACAAAACCTTTGTATAGATCCTCTGGTGGTCTAGGTGCTGGAGGATGAAGTGCAGGCCTAGGTTCACTGCCTCATCCACTGATCTATTGGCCCGGTATGCAAACTGCAGAGGGTCCAGCAGGGAGTTTGTGATATTTTTCAGCTTGGCCAGCACAGGTTTTTCAAGGGCCTTCATGACAATAGAGGTCAGTGCAACAGGCCTGTTGTCACTAAGACCAGTAATCCTTGTCTTTTTGGGCACAGGGACAATAGTGAAGACTTTGAAGCAGGCAGGGACAGTACAGGTTTGCCGGGACCGATTGAAAATGTCTGTGTAGGCCGGTGCCAGTTGTTCAGCACAGAGATTGAGGATAGAGGGGGAAACATTGTCCGGTCCTGGAGATTTCCGGCTTTTCTGTCTCCTGAATAGCTTCTCCACCTCCTCAATTTCTATTGTTGGTGATGGAGAAGTGTCCAGACTGAGGGTCGGGCAGCAAGGAGGGGGTGGGTAGCGGACCAGGGCCCAGTCTTGCAGGCTGTAAGTGGGTGTTAAGTGGTGATTGGGGAGGAGTGGGTGGGAAAGGGCCCAGTCTTTGCAGGCAGGAGTCAAGGTGTGAGCAGGTGTGAAGTGGTGATTAGAGAGGGAGGGGGTACCAGGGTTATGTCTCTGTTTATCGACCCTGCAGTAGAATTCGTTCAGGTCATTGGTCAGCTGGCGATTGTCCAAGGAGCTGGGGGGGCGGTCCTCTTGTGGCTGGCGATTTCCTGCAAGCCCTTCCAAACTGAAGAAGAGTCATCAGCTGAGAACTTGCTCCTCAATTTCTCAGAGTATCTTTCCTCGGCAGCTCTGATTCCTCTTCTCAGCTTGTACTTGGCCTGCCTGTAGAGGTCTACACCCCCCCCTGCTCCTTACACCCCTCGTCTCCCCTCTCCCACAAGGCAGACATTCGAAAGCACATACACCGGATTAAAAAATTGCATTTTCCCTGGTTTTTATCAGACCCTTGAATGGTCGTCTCATCTGGCCTGGATCCTGTAGTCCCAAAGAGGACGTGTCCCAGCTCCTCCAATGGCACTGACCTCACACATCATGAAGTCCCAGGAAAGACTGGTGCTCACTCACCTGAGACCCCTGGTTAAACCCTACCTGGACCCCCTGCAGTTCGCTTACCAAACAAAGGTGGGGTTTGAGGACGCCATCATCCACCTGCTCCATCGTTCCGATGTTCACCTAGATGAAAGAATGGGTCGACTGGGCTTGCAATCACTGGAATTTAGAAGGATGATAGGGGATCTTATTGAGATATATAACATTCTTAAAGGATTGGACAGGCTAGACGCAGGAAAAATGGGGGATGGGGCTCCAGGACCAAGGGTCACAGTTCAAGAATAAGGGGTAGAACATTTTGGACTGAGATGAGGAAAAATGTTTTCACCCAGAAAGTTGAGAATCTGTGCAATTCTCTGCCACAGAAGGCAGTGGAGGCCAATTCACTGGATGTTTTCAAGAGCGAGTTAGAATTAGCTCTAAGGGCTAACAGAACCCAGGGATATGGGGAAAAATCAGGAACAGGGTACAGATTTTAGATAATCAGCCATAATCATGTTGAATGGCATTGCTGGCTCGAAGGGCCGAATGGCCTACTCCTGCACCTGTTTTTTTATGTTTCTATGATGCAACTCTTTATATTATTACTGAAGATACTGACCATGTCATTCCCTGAAGTTAAACTTTGTGTGAAATACTCATGTTAAGGATTTTGGCTTTTCACTAATGTCACCCACCCATGTTGCTGTCTCTGTTGCCGGGTGATATTGATCCCTGTGTTACCCACTGTTGAATCTCTCTGCATGGAAGGGCAGGTAGCGCATTGCAGCTGCATATTCTTTAATGGAAAATATGTACTACGACTGAACCTGCAATTGCAACTTGAGGAATTTTGGCTCAAAGTTATGAGCTGGAATCTAAGATTCCAAATTGCGTCAGGGAGGGGGGGGAATTACCTGGAGACTTTATTCCAACAGAACACTCCCATCTCCTGGTTTCAGTTCTAACTTAAGTAAGTTCTGGCCTGCCCAGAGGGACTGGGGTGGGGGTGACAATGATTGAGACAAGCAAAGGGCAGCCTTGGTCTTGTATTTGAACACAATCCATGCCAAGCCGGTCAATGAGTGCAGAGAGTTGATAGAGAGCAGAAACAAAGAACTGCAGATGCAGGTTTGTACGAAAGAGAGATATAAAGTGCTGGAGTAATTCAGAGGGTCAGGCCAGCGTCTCAGGAGAAAAAGGATGGGTGACTTTTCGGATCGGGACCCTTCTTCAGACACAGACTGCGGAGTTAATGTTAGTTTGCTCATGACTGGGGGTGTCAGGGGTTATGAGGAAAATGGGGTTAGGAGGGAGAGATAAGAAGGGTCTCTACCCTATTTCCTTCGCTCCATAGATGCTGGCTCACCCGCTGAGTTTCTTCAGCATTTTTGTCTACCTTCGATTTTTCAGCATCTGCAGTTCCTTCTTAAACGATCAGCCATGATTGAATGGCGGGGTAGACTTGATGGGCCGAGTGGCCTAATTTTGTTCCTATCACTTATAACCTTAATGACCAGTGCAGTAGGCAATATGAGTTGGTGGAACAAGACTTAAATGAAAATACGGGCTAATATAAATAAAATGGTAATCTGTCCTCTGCAGACACAAGTGTGGTTTTAAAGGGTTGTGTTGCCTGCCTGGTGCCATTTAATTATACCTCCTCAGGGTTGGAGAGGAATGGAGTGGGAGAGAAAATATCCTTGTCTTCTGGTCTCCGTGGAAGCATAGAAAATAGGTGTAGGAGTAGGCCATTAGGCCCTTCGAGTCTGCACCGCCATTCAATATGATCATGGCTGATCATCCAACTCAGTATCCTGTACCTGCCTTCTCTCCATACCCCCTGATCCCTTTAGCCACAAGGGCCACATCTAACTCCCTCTTAAATATAGCCAATGAACTGGCCTCAACTACCTTCTGTGGCAGAGAATTCCACAGATTCACCACTCTCTGTGTGAAATATCTGTACTGTAGATGCTTCCTGACAATTCCAGCACCTTGTGCCTCTGTACTGTACACTGACAATGACAATTAAAATTGAATCTGAATCTGATCTGAAAAATTATTTTCTCATCTCGATCCTAAAAGACTTCCCCCTTATCCTTAAACTGTGACCCTTTGTTCTGGACTTCCCCAATATTGGGAACAATCTTCCTGCATCTAGCCTGTCCAACCCCTTAAGAATTTTGTAAGTTTCTATAAGATCCCCCCTCAATCTTCTACATTCTAGCGAGTACAAGCCGATGACATACATAGGATAAAGGATGGGGTTCTGCTGAAGGAAGGTGAGGAGTTGGGAGTCCAAACTAGACAAGCAGCATGTGTGAATTACTACCAGAGGCACATACAGACTGCCGTGGTGTAAAGAAGGCCAGGGAACTGAAGGCATGGCCGAAAGATTGGTGTGGAATGGACCACTGACACCAGGAATGGGGAAAAAGATAACTCTTCAGTCAGAGTGGGCTTCATTTGAATTGAGCTTAGAGCAGATTCTTAAATATTTGAATAACTAAAGCTGCAGGTCTGGTTTAAACTAAATAGTCGGGGGTGGGAGGGCTCTGATGGGAGGAAATTTAGAAAGTTAATGAGAAAGTACAAAGTTATTATCCAAAATGCCACCTATCCTTTTTCTCCACAGATGCTTCCTAACAATTCCAGCACCTTGTGCCTATCTATCCAATTTAGCCATTCAGGGTAATGAACAATTAGCGTCTGAGCAGCGAAAAGTTAAAAAGACAAAACTGAGGGCTCTGTATCTCAAGTCTGAAGAAGGGACTCGACCCGAAACCTCGCCCATTCCTTCTCTCCAGAGGTGCTGCCTATCCCGCTGAGTTACTCCAGCTTTTTGTGTCTGCCTTCGCTCTGTATCTCAATGTACGCAACATCTCTAACAAGATAGGTGGATTAGTAGCACAAATAAAAATAAACATGATCTAATGTTTATTTACTAGAATGTTGCCTGGGTTTCAACAACTAAGTTACAGAGAAAGGTTGAATAAGTTAGGTCTTTATTCTCTGGAGCGCAGAAGGTTAAGGGGGGACTTGATAGAGGTCTTTAAAAAGATGAGAGGGATAGACAAGAGTTGATGTGGACAAGCTTTTCCCTTTGAGAATAGGGAAGATTCAAACAAGAGGACATGACTTCAGAATTAAGGAACAGAAGTTTAGGGGTAACATGAGGGGGAACTTCTTTACTCAAAGAGTGGTAGCGGTGTGGAATGAGCTTCCAGTGGAAGTGGTGGAGGCAGGTTCGTTGGTATCATTATATGGATATGGATGAGAAGGGAATGGAGGGTTATAGTATGAGTGGAGGCAGGTGGGACTAAGGGAAAAAAGTTGTTCGGCACGGACTTGTAGGGCCGAGTTGGCCTGTTTCCGTGCTGTAATTGTTATATGGTTAATGCATAACATAGATGTGTAAATTGATTATGAATTGATTGAGATTAAGAATTAAATATTGTAGGATACTAAATTTTCAAAGAGACAGATAACATGGAATAATCCTGATAATATATCTTGAGATAAAGGAAGGAGAGGGGAGAATCTTATCTTAGCAATTTAAGTATAATCAGTTGCAGAAACAAAGAACTGCCAATGTTAAGTACAAGGATAAGTGATGTTTCAGGTTGTGGCCCATCTTCAGACTGCAGAAGGATCCCCATCCATGTTCACCAGAGATGCTGCCTGAGCAGCTGAGTAACTCCAGCACTTTATGACCTTTTAAGTATAATCAGTTTGAGTGTTTAAGGAACTTCAAAGGATAGTTGTATTCAATCCCCCAAACAGTAGCGGTAATGGTAAGCGTAGCATAACTCAATAAATTAGAGGAACTTTTCCACAGGGGGACTTTAAATTACATCTGGAATAGATAAATCAAAGGAGTAGTAGTATGGAGAATGAATTGATGGAGTGTATGAAAAGCATTTTTCATGATCAATGTGTGGAACTGAGGAAGCAAGCCCTTTTAAATCTAGCATTGTGTACTGAGTAGAGGTTAATTGATGAGTTGCTGGATAAGGGGCCCTCGGGGAGTGGTGATCAACAATTTAAATAAAAATTGAGAGCAATTAAAGTCAATCTCAAACCAAGGTCTTAAACATGAATGAAACGTATTACAAAGGAATGAATCATGAGTTAGCTGCCACAGATGGGGAACTACAGTAAAAGGCATGACAGCTAGCATGCGATGGATAACATCTGAAGCATTGAAATATTCTCCATAACAAATATGCATCCTTTTAAAGATATGAAAATCCAACAGCAAAATGGACCATCTCTGTTTGTCTCGATAAGTTAAATGTAGCATTAGATCAAAGGAAAAGCCTTATATAATGTTGGCAGAACGGCAGCTAGCCTGAGGGCTGGAAACATTTCACAACTCAGCTGAGGAGGTGCAAAACTTTCGCAAAGAAATGGAAAGCAGAGTTTGAAAGATGGCTAGCAAGAGACATAAACACAAACTGTAGAGGCTTTTAGAAAGCCAAGAAATTGCAGATGCTGGTTTACAAAACAACAAACACAAAGTGCTGGAGACACTCAGAAGGTCAGGCAGCATCTGTGGAGAACATGGATAGATGATGTTTCTGTTCGAGACCCTTCTTCAGATTGATTGGGGGGGGGGTGAGAAGGGGCAGGATGAGGCTTGGTGAGTAATAGGTGGAAGATACACACAAAATGCCAGAGTAACTCAGCGGGCCAGGCAGCATCCCAGGAGAAAAGGAATAGGTGACGTTTAGGATTGAGACCCTGTGCTGGTGAGGAGGTGTTGACAGGCAAGATGTTTGGACAAATGCTGGGATAAGATTAGAAAAGGTG
This sequence comes from Leucoraja erinaceus, assembly GCF_028641065.1. Taxonomy (NCBI): domain Eukaryota; kingdom Metazoa; phylum Chordata; class Chondrichthyes; order Rajiformes; family Rajidae; genus Leucoraja; species Leucoraja erinaceus. The sequence continues at coordinate 7,110,470 of NC_073405.1, read as the reverse complement.
AGATGAGGTTAGAAGAGGTGAGAATTGTAAAGTCACTCGGGTCAAGTCAAGTCATTTTTTATTTCTATAGCACATTTAAAAATCAACTCTCGTTGACCAAGGAACACAAAATTGCTGGAGAAACTCAGCGGGTGCAGCAGCATCTACGGAGCGAAGGAAATGGGCGACGTTTCGTGCCAAAACCCTTCTTCGGACTCGTTGACCAAAGTGCTTTACATTGGTGGAGGTACTAACGTTATACAGGTACAACATTTGTTCATAGATTAAGTACATACATAAATACATACATATAGCCCTCCCTCAGAGGACGTCAAGAAAAGCTTGAGAGTAAAGATGAGCTTTAAGTCTCAACTCAAAAGAATCGATGGAGGGGGCAGTTCTGATGGGAAGCGGGATGCTGTTCCAGTCCAGGAGCTGCAACCGCAAAGGCGCGGTCGCCCTTGAGCTTATGCCTAGACCGCGGGAGAGTAATAGGTGGAAGATAGACACAAAGACATGAAGATAGACGTGAAGCCAGAGGACAAAATGTTGGGTGGAAGAGAAAGATATGGGTGAGAATCCAGATGAGGTACAGGGATGTGTGTGTGTGTGTGTGTGTGTGTGTGTGTGTGTGTGTGTGTGTGTGTGTGTGTGTGTGTGTGTGTGTGTGTGTGTGTGTGGTGTGTGTGTGTGTGTGTGTGTGTGTGTGTGTGGGTGTGTGTGTGTGTGTGTGTGTGTGTGTGTGTGGGGGGGGGGGGAGGGGGCACACATCTATCAAGGTACAAAAAGAGAAAGATTAACTAAATTTAACATGAGTTCCTTGCTGGGGATTTATTTTTACTGACGAATAAAGGAATGAAAGTAGAAGTTGAAAAAACGTTATGTTTGCCTTCACAGCAAAAAAACTAAAGGGAATACCAGGGAATTCCAGGTTTGGAGTGATTGAATAATTTTAGAAATGGCCATTGGTAAAAAAAAAAAAGCACATCTTGGAGAAATTAATGGGACAAAAAAAATATTGACTCCCCTTGATGTGAAGACCTGTTTCCCTGTATTTTGAAGGAAATGCTACAGATAAAGTGACATTGATTGGCATCTACCAAAATTCTAGAGCTGCCCTACGAGATTGGAATCTAGTTCCATTATTTAAGAAAGACAGAAGGAGAAAAAAACAGGGATCCAGAGAGCAATTGGCTGACATCACTTGTAGGCAAAATGCCAGAGTCTATTATGAAAGAATTAGTAATAGGACATTTTGAAAACAATAAGAGGACTGGACACGGTCATAGAGTTGCTCAGCATGGAAACAGGCCATCTTGTGCAATCCGACCAAGATAGCATTACGATCTGGTCCCATTTGCCAGCATTTGTCCCGTAACCCTCTAAAATCCATCTATTCATATATCTGTTCGAATGTCTTTTAAAATTGTAATTGTGTCACTTCGACACCTTTCCCTGGCAGCTCATTATGGATACGGATAACCCCACTGAGTGAAAAAGCTGCCTCCGAGATGCCTCTTAAATCTTGTCCCCATCATCTTGGTCAGTCCCAGGGGATTTATCCACCTTTATGTGCTTTAAAATCGGTAACACCTCCACTATGGTCAATTGACTTAGAATGTGATCTAAGCCGACACAACTCATATGCCTCAGCTCCTTATGCCCCTGTCCCACTTAGGAAACCTGGACGGAAATTTCTGGAGACTTTGCGCGCCACTCAAGGTTTCCGTGCGGTTCCCGGAGGTTCCTGGAGGTTTTTGTCAGTCTCCCTACTTGCTTCCACTACCTGCAACCTCCGGCAACCACCTGCAACCTCCGGGAACCGCACGGAAACCTTGGGTGGGGTGCAAAGTCTCCAGAGGTTTCCATTCAGGTTTCCTAAGTGGGACAGGGGCATTATTAGCTTCCATGATCCTCTCAGTAAAAATGATTGAGAAATATTCATGTAATACCTCCGGGATGAGACTCGTACTTGATTATGCCTTGGCGAGGTCACCAACATTATCAAGGATGAGGCCCACTGCGGACATTCTTTCTCCTCCCCTCTCCCGTCAGGCAAGTGTGGAAACACAAACCTCCGGATTCAGGGACAGTTTCTTCCCAACTGTTAACAGGCAACTGAATAATTCTATGAACAACCAGAGAACAGTCCAGAGCTACTATCTGCCTCATTGGAGACCCTCGGACTATCTTTAATCAGACTTTACTCAACTTTATCTTGGACTAAACGTTATTCCCTTTATTGTGTATCTGTACACTGTGGATCCCAAATTCTGCTTGGGTAGCCTACACCCCAATGGCATGAATATTGAATTTGCCAACCTCAGGTAACTTGCTGGATCTCCCAGTTGTTTGACCATTTCAACTTCCCATTCCCAGATCCCTCATCAGGGACCTCAAACGGCCCTTCCACATGAGATAGGGGTTCAGATACACCTCCTCCAACCTCCTTCGTGGCATCTGGAGCTCTCGATGTGGCCTCCTCTACACCAGTGGCTCTGGCTCCATGGCCCGTGCTCTTGTGAGGTTAGAAGAACGAGGGAGATCGCAATGAAAACAACAGCATTCTCACAGGACAAGACAAGATAGGTGCTAGGGTGACATCGCCACTGGCTGGCATGTCCAGAACCAGGGTCACTATCTCAGAACCATGGATCAACGATTCAGGACAGAAATGAGAAGAAATGTCTTCAACAGAGGAGGGTAAATCTTTGGAAATTCTTCTGTGGAGTTTCAACCACTGACTAGGTGTGAAAATGCACACCTCCAGATTCAGGTACAGTTTCTTCCCAGCTGTTATCAGGCACCTGAATCATCCAACCACAACTAGAGAACAGTCCTGAATTACTATCTATCCCATTGGTGACCCTCGGACTATCTTTGATTGGACTTTATTGGCTTTACCTTGCACTGTCACCTTATCATAATAGACACAAAATGCTGGAGTAACTCAGCGGGACAAGCAGCAGCATCTCTGGAGAGAAGGAATGGGTGACGTTTTGGGTCGACACCCTTCTTCAGATGGGTCAAGAATCTATCATGTATCTACCTTATACACCATTATCCTTATCATGTATCTATACACTGTGCATGGCTCAATGGCCTCATGTATTGCCTTTCTGCTGACTGGTTAGCACGCAACAAAAGCTTTTCACTGTACCTCGGTAGGCGTGGCAATAAACTAAACTACACCAAGAATCAGAGCCACACAACATTGAAGTAGCCCAACTCTATCATGCCAACCAAGATGTCCCATCTAAGTTAGTCGCATTGGCCCATACCTATCTAAACCTTTTCTATCCACGGTCCAAGTGTCTTTTAATTGCAGCACCATCCACCACCTCTGGCAGCTGGTTCAATAGACAATAGGTGCAGGAGTAGGCCATTCGGCCCATCGAGCCAGCACCGCCATTCAATGTGATCATGGCTGATCATCCCCAATCAGTACCCCGTTCCTGCCTGCTCCCCATATCCTCTGACTGCGCTATCTTCAAAAGCCCGATCTAGCATAATTATATTCAAAAGAGTATTAGATTTTTGTACATGAAGGGAATCTACAGACAGAGTCATGGAGTCAGTCACAGCTGCAGAGAAACAGGCCCTTCGGCCCAACTTGCCCATACCGGCCAAGGTGCCACATCTAGTCCCACCTGCCCAGGTTTGGTCATATCCTTCAAAACCTTTCCTCTCTGTCCAAATGTCTTTTAAATACTTGCCTTAACTAATCTCTGACAGCTCATTCCATTTACTCTCTGGGTGAAAGGGTTGCCCCTCAGGTTCCTATTAAATCTTTCTCTCCCACCATGTTTCTTGTGTCCCTTACTCTGGGTAAAAGACTCTGTACATTCACCCTCATGTATTCTGCTCATGATTTTACACACCTCTATAAGATCACTCCTCAGCCTCCTGTGCTCCACGGAATAAACTCCTAGCCTGCTCAACCTCTCCCTGTAGCTCAGACTCTCAAGTCCTGGCAACATCCTGGTAAATGTCTGCATTCTTTCCAGCTTAACAACATCCTTCCCATTGCAGGGTTTAGTTTAGAGATACAGATTGACCAAAATAGGTGTCAGGAGGTTATGGGGAGAAGGCAGGAGAATGGGGTTTGGGAGGGAGAGAGATAGAGCAGCCATGATTGAATGACTTGTGTAGACTTGTGTAAGAAGGGACTGCAGATGCTGGTTTAAACCGAAGATTTACAGTGTACAAGCCGAGTCTATCCAGTCTTTCATATGAAGAAAGGCTGGATAGACTCGGCTTGTACACGCTAGAATTTAGAAGATTGAGGTGGGATCTTATAGAAACTTACAAAATTCTTAAAGGGTTGGACAGGCTAGATGCAGGAAGATTGTTCCCAATGTTGGGGAAGTCCAGAACAAGGGGTCACAGTTTAAGGATAAGAGGGAAGTCTTTTAGGACTGAGATGAAAAAATCATTTTTTACACAGAGAGTGGTGAATCTGTGGAATTCTCTGCTACAGAAGATAGTTGAGGCCAGTCCATTGCCTATATTTAAGAGTGAGTTAGATGTGGCCCTTGTGGCTAAAGGGATCAGGGGGTATGGAGAGAAGGCAGGTACAGGATACTAAGTTGGATGATCAGCCATGATCATATTGAATGGCAGTGCAGGCTCGAAGGGCCGAATGGCCTACTCCTGCACCTATTTTCTATGTTTCTACAGACACAAAATGCTGGAGTAACTCAGCGGGAAAGGCAGCACCTCTGGAGAGAAGGAATGGGTGACGTTTCGGGCCGAGACCCTTCTTCAGAAATGGCTTAATTCTGCTCCTATCACTTTTCCGCTGGAGGGTGGCGCGCTGGTAAACGATGAGGAGGAGCACTCCCGTTGAATGGCAGAATGGGAGCAATGGGCCGAACGGCCTCACAATGTTTATAGTTCCCTGTGCTCCTTCCTGCGTTACATTGTCCCGTACAGTTACTCGTGGTGTCCGTGGAGAGCGGTTTTGTCTTCACTTACCTGCAGTCCACGGCGTCTTAGAATATTTGGCTCGTCCATCCTCGCCCCTTGATGGCTTGCTACTTTTTTTGCTGTCAGTGCGGGTGGGGAGACGGGCGGACGCTGTATCTCTCTCTCTCTCTCTCTCTCCTTCTCTCTCCCTCTCTCCTCTATCCCTCTCCCTCTCTCCCTCTCCTCGCGTGCAAACAATGAATGGGAGGATTGCTGTGGTTCCAGATCCGGACGCTGTGTGTGTATCAGCTGATGGCTTCAGTGATGAAGAGGGCGCTTGTCTTGCGGGGCCGCGGCTGCTGGGGCGGGGTCTGGGACGGGCTAGCGTTTACAGAGACCCCCTCCCCCCTGTCGCCCGGACAAAGCAGCCAGCGGTTCCCAGCAAACAGTGGCCACTGTGGGTGGAGCCGGCCATCCCCCAGCGCAAGTGTGTGGCCACTCGCTCAATCACTCACTCGCTGACAAACTGTTCAAGAAGGAACTGGAGATGCTGGAAAATCGAAGGTAGACAAAAGTGCTGGAGAAACTCAGTCCCGAAACGTTGCCCATTTCCTTCGCTCCATAGATGCTGCTGCACCCGCTGAGTTTCTCCAGCACTTTTGCCTACCTTGCTGTCAAACTGCCTGCCCCTTCTTCCCCAGCCCAGAGGAGGTTTCCCAGCCTGATACCGATGCCCCCACCCCACAAGCCGTGGAATCTCCAATCTTACAAAAGAAACTTACAAAATTCTTAAGGGGCTGGACAGGCTAGGTGCAGCAAGATTATTCCCGATGTTGGGGAAGTCCAGAACTAGGGGGTCACAGTTTAAGGATAAGAGGGAAGTCTTTTAGGACCGAGATGAGAAAATCATTTTTTACACAGAGAGTGATGAATCTGTGGAATTCTCTGCCACAGAAGGTAGTTGAGGCCAGTTCATTGGCTATATTTAAGAGGGAGTTAGATGTGGCCCTTGTGGCCAAAGGGATCAGGAGGTATGGAGAGAAGGCAGGTACAGGATACTGAGTTGGATGATCAGCCATGATCATATTGAATGGTGGTGCAGGCTCGAAGGGCCGAATGGCCTACTCCTGCACCTAGCTCTTGGAATGAACTCACACTGTGGGACAGGGCTATTACTCAGCGGGTCAGGCAGCATCTCTGGAGAGAAGTAGGTGAGGTTTCGGGTCAGAACCCTTCTTCCGACTGAGAGTCAGGGGAGAGGGAAACTAGAGGTATGAGAAGGTGCAGAACAAACCATAGCCGGCACCAATGACCAAGGAAAGGTGGAGCCCACAATTTTCTATTGTTGGCCGTGGAGGAGGCGATACCCACCCTAGTTATTCCTGCGAGGGGCCACAGTTTGAGAATAAAGGGTAGGCCATTTAGAACGGAGATGAGGAAAACACTTTTTTGCCCAGAGAGTTGTGAGTCTGTAGAATTCTCTGCCTCAGAAGGCAGTGGAGGCCAATTCTCTGGAAGCTTTCAAGAGAGAGTTAGATAGAACTCTTCAAAGATAGCGGAGTCAGGGGATATGGGGAGAAGGCAGGAACGGGGTACTGATTGTGGATGATCAGCCATGATCATGGCGGTGCTGGCTCGAAGGGCTGAATGGCCTACTCCTGCACCTATTGTCTAGTTTCACTGTTCGTATCCCTTCGTTATCACCTCTACCACAACCAACAATGGACAACCGAGTCCACACCGACCATTGTGAACCAACTGTTCACATTATTTATATGGTATCCCACTTTTGTGCCCACTTGCTACACACTCGGGGCAATTTACGGAGGTCAATTAACGGATAAACCAGCATGTTTTGGCCTCAGAAATAAAGGGTGCTCTTTTAGAAAGGAGGTGAGGAGGAACTTATTTAGAACGGTCATTTAGAACGGAGACGAGGAAACACTTTTTCTCACAGAGAGTTGTGAGTGTGTGTAATTCTCTGCCTCTGAGGGCTGTGGAGGCAGGCTCCCTGGATGCTTTCAAGAGAGAGCTGGATAGGGCTCTTAAAGATCGCGGAGTCAGGAGATATGGGGAAAAGGCAGGAACGGGGTACTGATTGGCGATGATCAGCCATGATCGCATTGAATGGCGTTGCTGGCTCGAAGGGCCGAATGGCCTACTCCTGCGCCTATTGTCTATTATTTAGTCAGAGGGTAGTTAATCCCCGGAACTCATTGCCACAGAGGGCTGTGGAGGCCAAGTCAGTGGATATTTTTAAGGCAGAGATAGATACATTCTTGATTAGAACTGGTGTCAATGGTTATGGGGAGAAGACAGGAAAATTGGATTAGGAGGCAGAGATCAGCCATAATTGAATGCTGGTGTTGACTCGATGGGCTGAATGGCCTAATTCTACTCCTATAGCTTGTGAACGTGTGACCACACAGACCATACAGTGAGCACATGGATAGATTCACATTCAACTGCTGCATTGGACCTTCAGGGTGATAAATGTCACTGGGCAGAGAGCTACTGATGGTGAGGGTTGATAGTTTTGTAACATGTAGGATGTGACCATCATTCAGAAAATCAGCCACTCTATCTGGGCTTGTTTCTCACTGTAACGCACTCATATACACCCTGTAAATATTCAGATCAACTCCACAACCTCAGTGAAATACATTATTCTACACAACCCCATCGTAGCATGCTGTGACTGTGTGCAACTCCATGTGCAACTCCAGACACTGTAACTCTCTAACGCCCTTCATGTAACACTCCTCTCTCTAAACCCCTTCACTGTAACTGTCTAACGCCCTTCATGTAACATACCAGTGTCTCTAAAACCCTTCACTGTAACTCTCTAACACCCCTCATGTAACACTCCTCTCTCTAAAACCCTTCACTGTAACTCTCTAACACCCCTCATTGTAACACTCTAACTCCCCACTGTAACACTATCTCAGTGTAACACTCTTAACTCCTCATCGCTGTAACCCCCGTGTCCCCACACTCTGTGCCATTCTTTTCCGGCCACTGCTTGCTATGGAATGCCTGCTTTGTCTGGGTGTTGGGCAGGTGCCAGCTGCTTGCCGGTCGGTGCCAACACACCAACTGATTGAGATGCAGGAGATGACTGGGAGACGTCAGGCTTTCCTCAGTCCAGCGGAACAGACGTGCCTCTGTACCCACTCCCCTCACAGCCCCACCCCTCCCCCCCCCCCCCCCCCCCCTGCACCCAGCTTGCTGCTCCTGCTCACTGCCACGGGGCGAGACTGGGAGAAAGAGCGGTCTGGCCCACCCTCACTGATTCCACCCCCCCCTCAGCGGCCATTCCCGGGTCGATCGACCAGAAACTCTGCAGCAAGAATGTCGGGAAAGAGAGAGGCATAACTAGAGAGGGAAGAGAGAGAAGGGAGGAGGAGGTGAGAGGGAGATGGAGAGGGAAGTGGGTCGGAAGAGAGAGTGAGATAGCAGGAGAGACTGAGGAGGGAAAAGGGGAGGGGGGGAGAAGCAGGAGATTGAATAGAAAAATGAATTGAATAGAAAAATGCCACATGGAAACAGGCCCTTCAGGCCACTGAGTCAACGCTGGCCATCGATCACCTGTTCTATGTTATGGCACTTTCTCATCCACACAGTAGGGGGCAATTAACCGACAAAGCTGCACGTCTTTGGAATGTGGGAGGAAACTCTGTGGAGTACCTGGAGAAAAATCACAGGGAGATTCGAGGCTGATCTTCCCAAAGGCTGATCTTCCCAAAGTAAGGCGATCAAACCAAAAATACGTGGATAACTGCACACAATCTTTTTCCCCAGGATAGAGGATTCTAAAATCTTTCTCAGGCATATGACTGTCCGAATGTCTTTTGAGAGTGGCGAATCTCTGGAACTCTCTGCCACAGAGGGTAGTTGAGGCCAGTTCATTGGCTATATTTAAGAGGGAGTTAGATGTGGCCCTTGTGGCTAAGGGGATCAGGGGGTATGGAGAGAAGGCAGGTACGGGATACTGAGTTGGATGATCAGCCATGATCATATTGAATGGCGGTGCAGGCTCGAAGGGCCGAATGGCCTACCCCTGCACCTAATTTCTATGTTTCTATGTTTCTATGAAAGTCATGCCTGTATGTGCTTCTGTAGCTTCCTCTGGTAACTGGTTCTCCATATAGGCTCCTTTCTGAGTGAAAACGTTTCCTCCGTGGCCCCTCTTAAATCTCTCTCCCCTCTCATCTGAAGCCTTTGCATTTTACTTTAGAATCTTCTATCCTGGGAAAAATATTGTGTACAGTTTCTCCCATATTGGCAACAGGGTTGATCGATCGGAGCACCTTCAGGTGAGAGATATTTAGAGACCAATGTTCACCCAGTCTGTGTTTAAGAAGGAACTGCAGATGCTGGAAAATCGAAGGTACACAAAAATGCTGGAGAAACTCAGCGGGTGCAGCAGCATCTATGGAGCGAAGGAAATAGGCAACGTTTCGTCCCGAAACGTTGCCTATTTCCTTCGTTCCATAGATGCTGCTGCACCCGCTGAGTTTCACCAGCATTTTTGTGTACCTTCACCAAATCTGTGTGGTGAGCGCGCCCTCCTCTGGTTCAGAACATCCATGCAACAAATGCGCCCAGTTCCGACCAAGTTAGTTCAAGAAGGGAACTGCAGATGCTGGAAGATCGAAGGTACACAAAATTGCTGGAGAAAAGGATAAAGGATTTATCTGAAGAAGGGTCCCGACCCAAAACATCACCCCTCCCTTGTCTCAAGTGATGCTGCCTGGCCCACTGAGTCACAGGATTTTTATCTGGCCTAATCTCATTCCTTCCTCTCAGGCTGGGGCCCAGTAGATAATAAGACTTCTTTTAACTTTTTAAATGTAATGCAGGATTTGGCTCCATCTCCCTATCAGACCCCCAGTGAGATAATGGACACCGTGTCCTCTCTCTCCAGGGATACCAAGGCATGGACTATTCTGTAAAGGGCAGCAAGGTGGCACAGCGGTAGAGTTGTTGCCTTACAGCGCTGGAGACCCCGGTTCAATCCTGACTGTGGGTGTTGTCTGTACTGAGTCTGTACGTTCTCCCTGCTTTCTCCCGGTGTCCCCACACATTCCAAAGATATGCAGGTTTGTAGGTTAATTTTCTTCGTTTAAAATTGTAAATTGCCCCTAGTGTGTAGGGTAGTGTTAGTACAAGATACATGATACATTTATTTGTCACGTGCCAGTTGGCACAGTGAAATGTGATCACCGTACAGCAGACAATAACATAAAGCACACAACACACGATAGAGTTCAACATAAAACATCCCCACACAGCAGAATCAAAAGATTCCCACTGTGAGGGAAGGCACCAAAGTCAGTGCAGGGGTGATTGTTGGTCGGCGCGGACTCGATGGGCTGAAGGGCCTGTTACCAGTCACTGTATCTCTAACCTAAGCTGAGCTAAAAGTCACACAATCAAACTTCTTATCAGATGTTCACCATCCTCACCATTTGTTGCATTCTCTTCAGCATCACGAGCTTTATCCCACTTAGAGTGATACAGCGTGGGAACAGGTCCTTCGGCCCAACTTGTTCACACCAGCCATCATGTCCCAGCATCACTACTAGTTCCACCTGCCCATGTTTGGCCCATATCCCGCCAAACCTGTCTTATTCATGTACCTGTCTAACTGTTTATCAAGGAACTGCAGATGTCGGTTTACACCGAAGGTCGACACAAAGTGCTGGAGTAACTCAGCATGACAGGTAGCACCTCTGGATTGAAGGAATGTGTGATGTTTTGGCTCCAGACCATTCTTCAGACTGAGCATCAGGGGAGATGGAGTTACCGAGATAAGGAAGTATGAGAGATCAAACGAGATGACGTTTGGCATCAGAGGGCGGTGGAGGCAGGTTCTCTGGATGCTTTCAAGAGAGAGCTAGATAGGGCTCTTAAAAATAGCGGAGTCAGGGGAGATGGGGAGAAGGCAGGACCGGGGTACTGATTGGGGATGATCAGCCATGATCACATTGAATGGCGGTGCTGGCTCGAAGGGCCAAATGGCCTACTCCTGCATCTATTGTCTATTGTCTATTGTCTTTTGTCTAAGTTCAAGGGTAATGTAAAATAGACTATTCCTAGCAAGAAGAACATTTAACAATCAACTATTCTACATTTTCCTGGATCTTATGTCTATCTACCTGTCTAACTGTTTCTTAAACATTGGGATAGTCCCTGCCTCAAATACCTTCTCTAGCAGCTTGTTCCATACCTCCACCGCCTTTTGTGTGGAAAGGTTAACCTTCAGATTCCAATACATTCTTTCCCCTTTCACCTTAAACCCGTGTCCTCTGCACCTCGATTCACCTACTTAAGCGACTCCATCTCTTCTGCCGTGTTCCATGGTGTTCCAGCAGATCTCACCATGTATAACTAACGCACTAGGTGATCAGGGATAAGGGGGAAATCCTTTAAAACCGAGATGAGAAGAACATTTTTCACACAGAGAGTGGTGAATCTCTGGAACTCTCTGCCACAGAGGGTAGTTGAGGCCAGTTCATTGGCTATATTTAAGAGGGAGTTAGATGTGGCCCTTGTGGCTAAGAGGATCAGGGGGTATGGAGAGAAGGCAGGTACGGGATATTGAGTTGGATGATCAGCCATGATCATATTGAATGGCGGTGCAGGCTCGAAGGGCCGAATGGCCTATTCCTGCACCTAATTTCTATGTTTCTATGTTTCTATCAGTCCTGACCATTGGGGTAAGACTGGGCTGAGACTCACGTCATTATACTCAGGAAGTAGTAACATCTAAAGGTGGTAGTGTGTGTGTGTGTGTGTGTGTGTGTGATGTGTGATGTGAACTCAGCAGTTACCACCACCCTCCTCATTTGTTCCACAACCTGCAAACGGCATTGAAGACATGGTCTTACTACCGCTGATATCGTTCTCGTTGCTGCTGCTGCTGCTGCTGCTGCTGCTCGCAGGTAAGCATGTGTTATGTGTTTTTCTTGCCATGTGTGGTCTACCTCGTACACACCAGAAGTGAGAACCAGCACTGTGGAGAATTATCAGATTAAAAATATACTTGACGAGGTTTATATTGAAAGCGAACGAGTTTATCAATTAACCACAAGATTTAGCAGACAAGTTCATTCTCAAATCTGTGTGCTGGCAATCCGCAAACTCGATGCACGAAGATGGTCTTAGCATCAGTGGGGGACTCATTCATAACTTGGTCAAATATACAATTAGAAGACTGTTAACATCACGCAATGTGTGTGCATTGTACAGTTTTATTCATATTCTATTGCTAGATGTAGTTTTTGCTGTATTTCTTGTATATCTGTATCTGTGCTTTGGTCTGATAACATGCTGGGCCATTCTAGAGTGCAGTCAGCCACATTGCTGTGGGTCTGGGGCCAAACCGGATAAGGATGGCAGATTTCCTCCCCAGAACGGCATCGATCAACCAATTTTTTTTTTAAAGAATCGTGTGTAAGGTTTATGGTCACCGATGCTACTGGTAGATGGGGTTTTTTTTCGCCAGTTTAATGAAGTGTATCTCTCTATGGTCATTAGTTCTGATATCAGTTGAACGCCCAACATAGATGCTGCCTGACCCGCTGAGTCGCTCCAGTACATTGCCTCCTACAGGACATCAAGCTCTTCTGACTCATCAAATCTCTAAATCACTGGGGCTGCACCGTGGCGCAGCGGTAGAGTTGCTGCCTCACAGCGCCAGAGACCCGCGTTCGATCCTGACTACGGGCGCTGTCTGTCTGGAGCTTGCACGTTCTCCGTGTGGCCACCTGGGTTTTCTCCGGGTGCTTCGGTTTCCTCTCATATTCCAAAGACGTGCCTGTTTGTAAGTTAATTGGCTTCTGTAAATTGTCCCTAGAGTGTAGGATACCCTAGTGTCTACAGGTCTCTCCGTTGCCGGACTAGCAAGTTCAGGAACAGCTTCTTCCCTGCGGCTGTTACACAACTTAACTCTGTGTCTTGGTGATTTCCAGTCACCCCCCCCCCCCCCCCCCCACCCCCACCCCCCCCCCCCCTCCCCCACTGGACACTCCTTCCCCCAGAAAAATTGCACTATGCTGTATGTACATATATATATATATATATTACTGTTCCATTATTCTATGTTCGCTCTTCTGGGCGAGATGCTAACTGCATTTCGCTGTCTCTGTACTTGTACACTGCACAATGACAATAAAGTTTGAATCGGAATCGGAATCGGAATCTGAGAAATACAAGAGTCTCGGCGGTGCAGGGAGCACCTCTGGAGAAAAAGGATGGGTGATGTTCCAGGTCGGGACCCTTCTTCAGACGACTTCTTCTGGAGAAGGGTCTCCCGACCCAAAACGTCACCCCCATCCTTATTCTCCAGAGATGCTGCCTGCCCCCCGCTGAGTTACCCCGGCACTTTGTGTCTATCCATGTAGATCTGAGGCGGATGAGGGTGTAAAATAGACAGCAGTCAAGCAAAGAGGTAATTACTTCAGGCCAGAATTCGAATGGTTAAGAGAGATTTTGGAGGGAGATGTCGTGAAGTTCGGCGTGAAGACACTGAGAAATGTTGAGGGTTGTAGAAAATAGACAAAGGAAGTCGAAAGAGAGTGGAAGAGTTAAGGGAAATGCAAAGTGTGTCAAATTACCGCAGATGAAAGGGGAATTAGAACACAGGAGAGCTAAAGAGTTGTGTAAGATATTAGTCTAATATTCTGCAAATTCTGATGGGCGGATGTCTTTAAAATGGAATAAATGACAGTAATAAATAGAGGCAGGTTGATACATAGGCAGAATATGTTGTTGTGTTCAGGGATCTCATAGTAACCATCGGCTGAATCTGCCCCCAGGATCTATGTGTGCAGGAGCTGACTCTTTCACAAGGATCTGGGACTTGGTTGTGTTGCTGGGATCTGGGCTGTTGGATGCAGAGAGCCCAGAAACCTTCCCTTCATTGTTTAACGCTCCAATATACGCATCTTGTTCCAGCACACACGAGGGGGGAGGGTTAGGGTTATTACGGAGCGCCCAGAGGGAAGGATATAAAAAAAACACATTCCAACAGAGACACACAAAACGGCTAGATGCTGGGATCTTGAGCGAGAGAAGAAGAAAAAAAAACTGCTGGAGGAACTCAGTGGGTCAGGCAAGAGTCTAGAGATACAGCGTGGAAACGAAACGTCAGTCGGTGCGGGCAAGTTGGGCTGAAATGCCTATTTCCCCGCTGTAAGACTCTGTGACTCCCTGGGACCCGTTCTACCCAAAGATACTAGAGCGGAGCACGATCTCTGACAATAGACAATAGGTGCAGGAGTAGGCCATTCGGCCCTTCGAGCCAGCACCACCATTCAATGTGATCATGGCTGATCGTCCCCAATCAGTACCCCGTTCCTGCCTTCTCCCCATATCCCCTGACTCCGCTATTTTTAAGAGCCCAGTCTAGCTCTCTCTTGAAATTATCCAGAGAACCTGCCTCCACCGCCCTCTGAGGCAGAGAATTCCACACACTCACCACTCTCTGTGAGAAAAAGTGTTCCCTCGTCTCCGTTCCAAATGGCTTACTCCTTATTCTTAGACTGTGGCCCCTGGTTCTGGACTCCCCCAACATCGGGAAAAAGTTTCCTGCCTCTAGAGTGTCCAAGCCCTTAACAATCTTATATGTTGCAATGAGATACCCTCTCATCCTTCTAAACTCCAGAGTGTCCAAGCCCAGCTGCTCCATTCTCTCAGCATATGACTGTCCCGCCATCCCGGGAATTAACCTTGTAAACCTACGCTGCGCTCCCTCAATAGCAAGAATTGACTCCACCCGCTCTGCCCTGATCCACCTCTTGCTTGTTCACTCCTGCATGACGCTGTGACACTGTTACCTATCCATGTTCTCCAGAGATGCTGCCTAACCCACTGAGTTACTCCATCCAGCACTTTATGTCTCTTTGGCCAAACCTCACACTGGTACCATTCACAATCATCCTCTTACGGGCAATAAACGCTGGCTCTTGTCAATAACACCCAGATTCTGAAATTTAAAAATTGAACGTGGTAAATATATGTTATTTGTATCTGTGTTTGTTCTGCAGATTCACATGGCACCATGGCCACCCAGCCATGTCAGGAGGATAAGGGCACCAGCGGTGTGAACACAGGTAGGAGGTGAATGAATAATTGTTACATGCTGAACCTGTACCTTGGTCAGCTAGCATAGCCATATGGTTACCCTTCCTCCAAACAGATGGCGCAGCGGTAGAGTTGCTGCCTCGCAGCGCCGGAGACCCAGGTTCGGTCCTGACTATGGGCGAAACGTAGAAAATAGGTGCAGGAGTGGGCTATTCGGCCCTTCAAGCCAGCACCCCCATTCAATATGATCATGGCTGATCATCCAAAATCAGTACCCCGTTCCTGCTTTCTCCCCATATCCCTTGATTCCGTTAGCCCTAAGAGCTAAAGATTCGCGTACGGCGTTTGTACGTTCTCCAAGTGACCGCGTGGGTTTTCTCCGGGTGCTCCCCAGGACGTGCAGGCTTGTAGGTTAATTGGCTTCTGCAAATTGATCCGAGTGTGTGTCGGATGGAACTCGTGCATGCGTGATTGTAGGTCGGCGCAGACCCGGTAAATGAAGGGCCTGTTTCGACGCTGTATCTCTGAACTTAAAGAAAGGATTAAACTTCTCCCCTGGGAGGTTGCGTGTGGTGACCTCGTACAGCGGGTGGCTGAGAATGAAGTCAAACGTGTTTTAGTACCTCAGGCGGTCCTTTCCAGCTTATGCAGTGTAGTATTTTCTCTCTCAATCACTGTGCAAACTTTTTATTTCATTCCACACCCCGTCCAACAGTCCAGATAATCCCAAATCGAGAGCAGTCCTGAACTACTCCCTACCTCAGTGGAGACCCAGGGACTATCTTTGATCAGACTTTATAGGACTTACACTAAACGATATTCCCTTTACCATGTAACTGTACACTGTGGACGGCTCGATTGTAATCATGTATTGTCTTTCCGCTGACAGGTTAGCACGCAACACAAGCTTTCCACTGTACCTCGGTACACGTGACAATAAACTAAACTCATTATTTAATTCAGGGAGACTCCAGAAGTGTTGGAGTGAATATGTTGCTGATATTTGAGTCAGAAGCGTGTCAGTGCATGTCGTATATTTGGTTTGATTTAATATTGGCATATGTGCCGAGATGCGGTGAAAAGCTTTTGTTTGGATGCTATTTAATTAAATCTGGCCATACTGTACATGTGTGCAATCGAGCCACTCGCAGGTACAAAGGGCAGAGCAAAGAGAAAACTACCAGAGTGCAGAATGAGAAGAAATCCAATATCCACAGTCCATGCCTTAGCCTACAGGAGAGCTAACACGAGCCTGATGCCCCTGTCCCACTTAGGAAACCTGAACGGAAACCTCTGGAGACTTTGCGCCCCACCCAAGGTTTCTGTGCGGTTCCCGGAGTGGGGCCAAAGTCTTCAGAGGTTTCCGTTCAGGTTTCCTAAAGTGGGACAGGGGCATTACAGAGTGGTAGTGTGGTGCAGCGGTAGAGTCGCTGCAACACAGCGCCAGAGACCCAGGTTCGATCCTGCCTACAGGTGCCTGACACAAAAAAAGCTCAGCGGGTCAGTCAGCATCTCAGGGGGGAAAGGAAAGGTGACGTTTCGGGTCGAGACCCTTCTTCAGACTCCAGGTGCTGTCTGTACGGTGTTTGTACGATCTCCACCTGGTGACCGAGTGGGTTGTCTCCAGGTGCTTCGGGTTTCCCCCCCACACTCCATCGCACGTGGGCGAGACCCGCGGATTGGGATGGGTGGCGCGTCAGCCTTGGTACATGTGTTGACGTGAGCCATGTGTATGATGCGCGCTGGCCCCCTACACACTGTCCGAGCCAAGAGCGGAACTCGCTATCAAAATATGGAGGGGACGGGGGACACAATATTTTGGCGGCCACGCGGGCACACGCACACGCACACATACACGCGCGAGGCTTCGGAGGCTCAATCCAGCGCTAAAACAGTAGATTTTAAAAACCTGATTACAAAAACTTGGGGGGGGGTGTCCCCCACCTCTTAAAACATGGGGGGGGGACATGTCCCCTCCGGCCCCCCCCCTTTGGGCTTTCCGCCCCTGGTCCGAGCTCAGCCTGCCACTGCCGCTGCTGACTGTGAATGGGCTGTGAATAATAATAATAATAATACATTTTATTTATGGGCGCCTTTCAAGAGTCTCAAGGACACCTTACAAAAATTTAGCAGGTAGAGGAAAAACATGTAAGGGGAATGAAGTAAATAGTAGAGACATGACTAGTACACAAAGTAAAGACAGAATTCAATACAAAACACAGTATGAGGCAATTAATGCACAGATGAAAAGGGACGGCACGTGGGGCTAAGGATAGGCAGAGGTGAAGAGATGGGTCTTGAGGCGGGACTGGAAGATGGTGAGGGACACGGAATTGCGGATCAGTTGGGGGAGGGAGTTCCAGAGCCTGGGAGCTGCCCTGGAGAAGGCTCTGTCCCCAAAACTGCGGAGGTTGGACTTGTGGATGGAGAGGAGACCGGCTGATGTGGATCTGAGGGACCGTGAGGGTTGGTAGGGGGAGAGGAGGTCAGTGAGATATGGGGGGGGCCAGATGGTGGAGGGCTTTGTAGGTGAGGATCAGGATTTTGTAGGTGATCCGGTGGGAGATGGGAAGCCAGTGAAGTTGTTTGAGGACTGGAGTGATGTGATGCCAGGATTTGGTGTGGGTGATGAGTCGGGTGGCTGCGTTCTGGACCAGTTGGAGTCGGTTGATGTAGGTGGAGCTGATGCCAAGGAGAAGTGAGTTGCAATAGACCAGTCGGGAGGAGATGAAGGCATGGATGAGTCTTTCAGCAGCGGGCGGTGTGAGAGAGGGTCTGAGTTTGGCGATGTTGCGGAGATGAAAGAAGGAGGTTTTAATGACATGGCGGATGTGAGGCTCAAGGGGGAGAGGGTGGAATCAAAGATCACGCCAAGGTTGCGGGCCTGGGGAGATGGGGAGACAGTGGTGCCGTCGATGGTGAGAGTGGGGTTATTGATTTTGCTGAGTGTGGCTTTGGAGCCTATGAGGAGGAATTCTGTCTTCTCGCTGTTGAGTTTGAGGAAATTATGTTGTGTCCGCTGGTGACTCAGGGTGAGGCCACGCGTGGGTATGTCCCAGCGGATTCACTCCACGTCACCGTGTGGAAGCCAAGAGGCTGCTTTTGTTCGAGTTCCCAGCGTTTTGGGGCAGAGGGGGATTTACAGACCCACCCCCACCCCACCGGCGCTGCCGTGCAGTGAGGAAACACTCACTCTGAGAAACGGATGCACTCAATTTGCTTTCAAGTGCTACGGGTCGTATTTTCCGCTGATCTGTGCAGTCTGTGGTCGCCGTGACCTGAGTGATAAAAACCATGAGTAACACTTTCAGCTGTAGCGCAGTCGATGCAGCGAATAGCAGAGTCTCTTGTCAACGCTGTTGGCCTCATTCCAGCAAACACCACATCCCACCCTACCTTCTGAATATCTCACCATTCATGAAGTAGAAACAAGGAACCGCAGATGCTGATTCACACACAGGGGGAAAAAAAAGACACAAAGTGCTGGAGTAACTCTAGTTGGTCAGGCAGCATCATTTTTTTAGTTCAGAGTTACAGCACGGAAACAGGTCCTGGGGCCCACCGACCAGCCATCCCCACACATTAAAACTATCCTACACACACTAGGGACAATAGACAATAGGTGCAGGAATAGGCCATTCGGCCCTTCGAGCCAGCACCGCCATTCAAGGTGATCATGGCTGATCATCCCCAATCAGTACCCCTTTCCTGCCTTCTCCCCATATCCCCTGACTCCGCTATTTTTAAGAGCCCTATCTAGCTCTCTCTTGAAAGCATCCAGAGAACCGGCCTCCACCGCCCTATGATGCAGAGAATTCCACAGACTCGCCACTCTCTGTGAGAAAAAATGTTTCCTCGTCTCCGTTTTAAATGGCTTACTCCTTATTCTTAAACTGTGGCCCCAACATCGGGAACATGTTTCCTGCCTCTAGCGTGTCCAAACCCTTAACAATCCTATATGTTTCAATGAGATATCCTCTCATCCTTCTAAACTCCAGTGTAGAAGCCCAGCTGCAGCCATTCTCACAGCATACGACAGTCCCGCCATCCCGGGAATTAACCATGTAAACCTACGCTGCACTCCCTCAATAGCAAGAATGTCCTTCCTCAAATTAGGGGACCAAAACTGTACACAATTTACAATTTTACCGGAGCCAATTAACCTACAATCCTGTACCATTAAAGTGCAATGATTGATTTACCGGAGAAGATCAGATATTGAGCACAATGTCTTCCGACCCCAGACACTCCACATAATTTACCCTGTGTTGCTGTACCATTTAGTTGAGTGACCAGATCGATTGAATAAAGGTTGTATAGGAAGAGTGCAGAGATCAGTGGTTCCCAATTGTAGCCCCACAGGGGGGCAATTGTATATGTAAGGGGGGTCAATTGAGCGCCCAGACACATTTTCCACCTTATTTTTTAGGATTTTCCATGTGTAAACATATGTGTTTCTCCTCCTAGTTATTTTGAGGACGAATTTTTTGGGGGGTAAAAAGGTCTTTATTGTGTAGTTATAAAGGTCATGTATGGGAAGGCTTCTCAGCAGAAATGGAGTTTTTTTAAATGACCGAAGATGGACCATAAAATGGGGAGTGGGGGGCACAGAGAGGTCATTAGGTGGGGCATGGCAGGTTGGGAACATCTCTGGAGAAGATGACATAAAATGGGTGACGTTTCGGGCGCATGCATTCACTCATTGGTGCCACTTTGCAGATTCCCCATACGCACCTTCGGGCTTGACCTGCTACAGAGAGTGGACGTCGGATGAGCAGACGAGCGGCGACAAGCCTTTCCGATGCACGTGGATCAGAGGGAGGGACCCAGCAGAGTACAGGCTGTGCTACTGGTGAGTGAGTCCCAACACCCTCCCCCCTCAGTGTCAATGTCTTGCTGGTAACTGCAGGGTCCAAGCACTACCCAGGCAACTCCCTGCTCCACTCACACCGTGAGGTCACGGTGGCGCAGCGGAGAGTGTTGCTGCCTTACAGTGAATGCCGCGAATGCCGCAGACCCAGGTTCGATCCTGACTACGGGCGCTGTCTGTACGGAGTTTGTACGTTATCCCCGTGATCTGCGTGGGTTTATCTCCGAGATCTTCGGTTTCTTCCCACACTCCAAAGACGCACAGGTTTGTAGGTTAATTGGCTTGGTAAATGTAAAAATTGTCCCTAATGGGTGTAGGATAGTGTTCATGTGCGGGGATCGCTGGTCGGCGCGGACCCGGTGGGCCGAAGGGCCTGTTTCCGCACTGTATCTCTAAACTAAACTAAACTAAACTCACAGCATCTGACAGGGGATTTACATCATGGATTTCTGCTCCAGTTCTTTGCACGGTGGCGGCACGGTGGCGCAGCGGTAGAGTCGCTGCCTTACAGCGCCAGAGACCTGGGTTCAATCCCGACTGCGGGTGCTGTCTGCACGGAGTCTGTACGTTCTCCCCGTGACCGCGTGGGTTTTCTCCAGATACTCAGCAGTTCCTGCAGATCAGGATATATATGAAGAATAGTAACTGCAGGATTCACCATTCACTGGTTCAACTGATCCACGTGTCAATGAGGGTAAGGGCAAACCTCAAGGAATAAACGTGTTCCAGATGATGCAGCTCATTTGCTAATTTTCCTGCAGGAGAGAATGACCATAAGTGATAGAATAGAATAGAATGCCTTTTATTATCATTCAAACAGCTTGGTTTGAACAAAATTGCATTTCTACAGCCTTAACATTACAAAAAAAACCAAGACACACACTTAACACAATTTACACAAACATCCATCACAGTGAATCTCCAACACCTCCTCACTGTGATGGAAGGCAAAAGTCTTATCTCTTCCCTTTGTTCTTCTCCCGCGGCCCAGCAGTCCAACTGCAGCGTCGAGGCGACTGGGGCTCACGTTGTTAAAGCCCCCGTCGGGCGATGGTAAGTCCCGCGGCCGTTAAGCTGCGCCGGGCGATGTTAGGCCCCGCTCCGAGTCATTTAAACCCCGCGACTCCGGCGGGAGAAGTTACCATTGCGGTCTCCCACTAGGGACCCGCGAGCTTCCGATGCTCCTGTCCACCGGGCCTGCGTCCACAGCCTCCGAAGTCGGGTCACAACCGTGTGCCACCACAGCTCTTCCCGGTCCGAAATCGGCCAACTCCGCGATGGCGAGTCTGCAGGCTCCGTGACTGGAGCCCCCAGGTTGGTTCCAGCCGGAAGATGCCGCCGGAACCAACACGTTTTTCCCCTATCAGGTCCACGATGTTAGGCCCAACAACATCGGGGACCCGACAGGGGAAAAGTCAGGTCCCCGTACAGGGAAGAGATTAAACGGTTTTCCCCACCCCCCACATATACACAGCTAAAAAAATAATAAAAACTAGAGTCAAAACATACATTTAACGAGACAAAAATTAAAAAAACTGCAGTCGAGCCGCTGCCGTTAGGCGCTGCCACACCACAATAGCAGCAGAATTAGGCCATTCGGCCCTTCGAGTCTACTCCACCTTTCATTCATGGCTGATCTATAATTTCCCTCTCAGCCCCATTCTCCTGCCTTTTCCCGCAACCTTTGATGCCCTTACCAAATCAACAAGCTTTAAAAATACCCAATGATTTGGCCTCCACCGCCACCTGTGGCAATGAATTCCACACAGATTCACCACCCTCTGGTTAAAGAAATTCCTCCTCATTTTCATTCTGAAGGCCATCTGTCCTGGACACTTCCACTCATGGAAATGGAAACATCCTCTCCACATCCACTCTATCCGGGCCTTTCTTTATTTGGTCCCAGGAATGTCCCGGGAATTTCTGCCTCTGCTGCAAATGGGGAAACGTCTCCGCAAATACCTGCGATCGGGTAACTGATGGGATGATATTCAACCCTGCCTGCAACTGGAGTGACCAACAGGGAGAATGGCCACAGCTCTGTGCAGAGATCCCCAGCTGAACGCTTCTGTAGTTCTGGCCTTACCCTGCCCTGCACTGGCCCCTGGGCTGTGAGATTCACACTCCACAAGTTTAGAGATACAGCGTAGAATCAGGCCCTTCCACCCGAGTCCACCCCGACCAACGATCACCCGTTCGCACTAGCTCCCTGCGATCCCAGTGTGGGACGAAACCGGAGCACCCGGAGAAAACCCACGCGGTCCAGAGTCTCCTGGGGGTTTAAACCAGGGCCTGGTTTCATGGTGAATCCTATGGTTACCCCTCTTCATATATATAACCTGATCTGCAGCAACTGCTCAGCTGCTGAGCACCTGGAGAAAACCTATATAGGTCACGGAGAGAACGTGCAAACTCCGCGCAGACAGCGCCCGTGGTCAGGATCCAACCCGGGTCGCTGGTGCTGTGAGGCAGCAACTCTACCGCTGCGCCCCTGTATCTGCTGCAGCCCAATAACTCGGGCGGGAGGCAATTTCTAGTCCCCTGCAGACTGAAAATTGGTGGAAAGTCCAGAGGTTCGAGGTGAGGGTTACTGTCGTCAGTGGGATTTGTGACACGGTAAAAGCACAAAGTCAATTGTTTACGAGGCTGCCGAGACCTCCTGTTGATTCATTTCTTCCAGTGCTTTTTAAATTAAAAACACTTTGCCTTTTCTTTGTTTCTTTTTCCACAGCTGTGACACATGCAAGACCTGCAAACGGTTTCAGGTGGGGAACAATACATCCCACATCCTGCACCGTGACGATTTCTACCTGAACAAAAACCTGACCTTCTGGGTCGAGACTACAGGGGACAAGGCGATGGTGAAGTCAGCAAAGCTGTATGTGGTGCCGCAGAACACTAGTGAGTTGACAATAGACAATAGGTGCAGGAGTAGGCCATTCGGCCCTTCGAGCCAGCACCGCCATTCAATGTGATCATGGCTGATCGTCCCCAATCAGTACCCCGCTCCTGCCTTCTTCCCATATCTGCTGACTCCGCTATTTTTAAGAGCCCTATCTAGCTCTCTCTTGAAAGCACCCAGAGAACCGGCCTCCACCGCCCTCTGAGGCAGAGAATTCCACAGACGCAATTTTGGCGAGAGAAGTTGCCGTTACGGGAGCTCCGTAAAACGGTCTCCCACCAGGGACCCGCGAGCTCCCGATGTTCCTGTGCACCGGGCTTGCGGCCGGAGCCTCCGAAGCTCCGACGTCGGGTTGCTAGCCGCGCGACACCACAGCTCTTCCCGTTCCGAAATCGGCCAACTCCGCAATGGCGAGTCCGCAGGCTCCGTGACTGGAGCCCTTAGGCTGGTTCTGGCCGGAGGCCGCCGGCTCCACGATGTTAGGCCCAACAACATCGGGGACCCGACAGGGAAGAAGCCGGGTCCCCGTACAGGGATGAGATTAAACGGTTTCACCCACACCCACCCCCCCACATATACACAGCTAAAAAATAATAAAAACTAGAGTCAAAACATACATTTAACGAGACAAAAATTAAAAAAAGACAGACGGACTGTAGTCGAGACCATTGGGGGCCAATGTTTACCTGCCTCGGGCACAGTGAGGCTTCATAGCATGGAACAATTTAGAGGCGGCACGGTGGTGCAGCGGTAGAGTCGCTGCCTCACAGCGCCAGAGACCCAGGTTTGATCCTCACTACGGGCGCTGTCTGCATGGAGTTTGTACGTTCTCCCTGTGACCACGTGGGTATTCTCCAGGTGCTCTGGTTCCCTCCCACACTCCAATTGCCTCTAGTGCAGTGGTACCCAACCTTTTTTTGGCCATGCCCCACCTAATCACCTCTAAAATCCTGATGTTCCCCCCCCCCCCCCCCATGTGGTGATATATAATTCTTATCATTTAAAAAGTGAACTTCTAAATCCAATTCAATAAATAAGGTTCTCCCATGACCTCTCGCGCTTCGTGCGACGTGCATGAAGAGCGATGGCGCGGTGATTATGTAATAACTACACAATAAAGACCTTTTTTACCCCCAAAAAATTATTTACTCAAAATAACATCTGAAACATAAACTACATATGTTTACCTGATGGAAAATCCAAAAAAATAAAAATCGAAAATTTGGACCCAGACCTCCTCAGTCGCGCTCAATTGCCCCCCTTAAAAATCAAATTGCCCCCCTGTGGGGCGTACGCCCCACGTTGGGAACCACTGCTCTAGTGTGTAGGATAGTGCAAGCGTACGGGGGCGATGGCTGGTCGGCACGGGCTCGGTGGGCCAAAGTGCCCGGTTCCACGCTGTTTCACTAAAACCTGAAGTAAATCAGGAATGGAATGCCCTCCTTCGGTTGATGAACGTGATGAGCGTTCTGGAAAGTACAACATCTCATCTTCAAGAATGTGGCCTTAATCGAAGGCCTTTCTCCGCGGTAACCCTCCGTCTTGTTTCAGTCAAGTACTCGCCTCTATCGATGAAGAAAGTAGACATGACACGGTCGGCAAACCTACTCACACTACGCTGGAAGAAGCCAGAAATGAAGGGGATTTTCAATCAGATACGATATCGACGGCTGGGCTCGGAGGTGTGGAACCAGGTAGGAGTTCGTGGCCTGTCCTGCATGGAGCACCATTCACACCTTTCTCCAACGCACACTTTGCGCACTCCCATTTTGGGACAGATTTCATTCAGCAGCCCAAGATATACAAAGCTAAACCTCCCATGGCAGGAGATCATATGTCTGAAGTAGATTAAACTTGTCCCCAAGGCATAGAGATGGTGTAGATGGGCATGTTGGTCGGTGTGTGGCCAAGTTGGGCCGAAGGGCCTATTTCCATGCTGTATGACTCTATGCGATGAGATGCTGAATCTGTAAGCCTTGTCCAGCTCTGGAGTATCAACCTCGGACCAAAGAATGTGTAGCTCAGACTGGAAGACAAGGGAAGAATGAGTGGGCGACTCTGTCCAGCAAGAGGGTGGAGGGACAATATCTCTCCGTCTCGGGGTTCAGGGAAGTCACTGTCTCTGTGGCTCAGAACATCGGGGGTCAATGTTGATGTGACTCAGGCCCAGTGAGGCTTCATAGCATGGAACAACTTCGGGATGACACAGTAGCGCAGCGATAGAGTCGCTGCCTCACAGCGCCAGAGACCCAGGTACGACCTCGACTACGGGTTCTGTCAGCACGGAGTTTGTACGTTCTCCCTAAATCCGCGTGGGTTTTCTCCGGGTGCTCCGGTTTCCTCCCCCCACTCCAAAGACGTGCGGGTTCGCAGGTTAATTGTCTTCTGTAAATTGTCCCTAGTGTCCAGGATGGACCCAGCGGGAACAGGTGATCGCTAGTCGGCGCGGACTCGGTGGGCCGAAGGGCTCTGTTTCCACGCTGTATCTCTAAAACGAAAACTAAAAGCATGCTTCCTGGTTGTAGCTTGTGGAAACCACCTCTCGTCTCCGCTAGAAATCCCACCCATTCTTCTAAACGCCAGGTTTATCATCCGCAACCGCTCACCACTGGATAAATCCACAACCAAGGAAGTATTCTCATGAGTGTGTAGAAAGGAACTGCAGGTGCTGGTGGATATGGACAGTAGACACAAAGTGCAGGAGTAACTCAGCGGGTCAGGCGGCATCTCTGGAGGAAAGGGAAGGGTGACGTTTTGGCTCGGGGACCCTTCTTCAGACTGGGATCTCATGATTTGCCACTCATGCATCCACTCCACATAGATATCCCACTTCCTTGCCGGTTATATTCAGGAGACAAACACAAAAAAGATTATTTTTACATGGCTAACTCTATTCGCTGGAAACAAAGCCTGCAAAAAGTGATTGTGACTTCTTACCATTGTAAAAGTAACCAGGTCTGATCTCTTCTTTCCTTACAGACAATCTGCAACTCAAGTGAATCGAAGACTCATGGTAATAGCACAAAGCAAGGGGTCTTGGTTTGGTCTGTTGTTGTCACATGCTTGCTGTGTTTGCCTGCTACCCAGTCATATTATAATATGATGAGTACGATCAAGTCACCCAGTCTGAAGAAGGGTCCCAATAGACAATAGACAATAGGTGCAGGAGGAGGCCATTCGGCCCTTCGAGACAGCACCGCCATTCAATGTGATCATGGCTGATCATCCCCAATCAGTACCCCGTTCCTGCCTTCTCCCCATATCCCCTGACTCCGCTATTTTTAAGAGCCCTATCGAGCTCTCTCTTGAAGGCATCTAGAGAACCTGCCTCCACTGAGGCAGAGAATTCCACAGACTCACCACTCTCTGTGAGAAAAAAGTGTTTCCTCGTCTCCGTTCTAAATGGCTTACTCCTTATTCTTAAACTGTGGCCCCTGGTTCTGGACTCTGTCAGAAAAAGAGTTTTTCCTCGTCTCCGTTCCAAAATGTATTTTCCCGAAACGTATTTTCTCCAGCGGTGCTGCCTGACCCGCTGAGTTACTGCGGCACTTTTTTGTGCCTATCTTCGGTATAAACCAGCATCTGCAGTTCCTCTCTGCACATGCACAACTATCACAACAGTGAGGCAAATATGAAAATACCAGACTGCAGAATATAGTATTACAGCATTATGGTCACAGACATAATGTTTGCGGTCCACAATGAAGCAGTGTGTGAGATTAGGACAACACCCCAGCTTGTGGGAGTTGAGTTCTGCAATCTAGTAGCAGTGGGGATGAAGCTGCCCCGATACATGCTTTCGAGATTTTCGACTTTAGACACAGAAGCATAGAAAATGGGTGCAGGAGTAGGCCATTCGGCCCCTCAAGCCATTCAATATGATCATGCTGATCATCCAGAATCAGTGCCCTGTTCCTGCTTTCTCCCCATATCCCTTGATTCCGTTATCCCTAAGAGCTATCTCTAACTCTCTCTTGAATTCATCCAGTGAACCAGCCTCCACTGCCTTCTGTGGCAGTGAATTCCACAGATTCACAGCTCTCTGGCTGAAAAGATACAATGCGGAAACAGTCCCTCGGGCCCACCAAGTCAGCGGCGACCAGCGACCACTAACACTATCCTGCACACTGGGGACAGTTTACAGTGTCAATGTCTTTGGGGTGTGGTAGTTTGCACGTTCTCCCCTGTGACTGCGTGGGTTTTCTCCTGGTGCTCCGGATTCCCGTCACATTCCAAAGACAGTCACGTTTGTAGGGTAATTGTATTGGGTAAATTCCAAATTGTCCCTGGTGTGTTGGTTAGAACCAATTAATGTTTGTCGGCGCGGACTCGGTGGATAGGGGATGGAAGCGAGGGGTGTGGATGGGAAAGTTTGATGACGAGAAGCGTTAATGGGAAGGAGCTCAACGGGAAAGTTAGTGAAGCTGATGGAGACTTCAATGGGAGGAGGTGGAACTAGGGTCGCCAACTTTCCCACTCCCAAATAAGGGAACGGTGAGTTGGCCCCGGGTGCTGGACTGCACACAAAGCCCAGCCGGCGGGCCAGCTGAGGAGTTTTGGCCCGGGCCACGTGACATCGCGCGCAAAGTCCGGCGCCCCATCCAACTCATGAACCGATGATCGGCCGTGAAAAGGAGGGGTGGTGGTGTCGGCGGTAAGTGAAGGTCCGAAGGTCGGACAGCTGGCTGGGCTGCCGACCGACGGGGCCACGGGCGAGGCGCTGCTGCTGCTGCTGCACTCCATGGGCTGCACTACGTCGGGACGGGTGAGGCGGGCAAAGACGTGGCACTCCGACCCGACAGTCCCCTCGACCCGAGTAGCAGCGGTCAAATACGGGACAAGGGTGGTCCCGTACGGGGCAAACCACTTTAGCCCAAGATACGGGATGTCCCGGCTAATACGGGACAGTTGGTAACCCTAGGTAGAAGGGAGCTGGGGATGTAGAGGGAGGTGCTTTGTTGGGAGGAGGCAGGAATCAGGGTGGGGCATTGATAGGTGGGTGAGGGGGTGAGAGACGAACTTCAATGGCAAGCTTAGATCTCCAGTGCGTTGAAGTTTTGACGGGGCTCAAGGTCGAGGCATGGGTTGTGGTGAGAAGGCAGCTTCAACCAACTTTCGTCCGGTGACCATTTTGTTTCCTCCATCAGAGAACTGCACGATCCAGCTGCATGCGGCCTTTGCTCACCAGCTCCAGATTCGCAGGATGCTTCAAAACATCTGGAGTGAATGGAGTGACGTTGACTTCATCCCAGCTGGTGAGGACCCCCAAGCCCGTTGCTGTTTCGGGGGTTGAGGGGTGAGGGGGGGACAGTGGGAGGGGACCAGTGATGCTGAAAGTTAACGTGGGGTTAGTGAGTGGTGAGGGGTTAGGGAGGGGTGGGTCAGTGTGTGGTCAGTGTAGTGGACGAGCACTAGCTGGGACCTTCCTATTTTGGGCTAAATTGGTTTGCCCCGTATGGGACCACCCTTGTGCAGTCGTATTTGACCGCTACTACTCGGGTCGAGGGGACTGTTGGGTCAGAGCTCCGCGTCCGTCCCCACCTCACCCGTCTCGACGTAGTGCAGCCCGTGGAGTGCAGCAGCAGCAGCAGCGCCTCGCCCGTGGCCCCGTCGGTCGGCAGCCCGGCCAGCTGTCCGACATTCGGACCTTCGCTTACCGCCGACACCACCACCCCTCCGACTCACGGCTGATCATCGGTTCATGAGTTGGACGGGGCGCCGGACTTTGCGCGCGATGTCGTGCGGCCCGGGCAACAACTCCTCAGCTGGCCCTCAGGCTGGGCTTTGCGTGCAGTCCAGCACCCGGGGCCAACTCATCGCTCACCCAGCCACGGCCGAGTCGGTCAACGGATTGCCATCGGGGAATTTGTCCCGTATTTTGGTCCCTTATTTGGGAGTGGGAAAGTTGCCGACACGAGTGAGCTCACTGAGGGGGTTTTGGAGGGGTGAGCGGGAGGGCCAGTGGCTGGCTACCTCCATTCCCCCCCTCCCCAGGTCCATCAGCAGGTTGTGGTGGGACCAACTAACCACAGCCCTTGTGAAGTCCTCGCTCCTTCTGTGGGTTCATCTAGCGACGTTGAACCGGTCGCATTTTCCAAAGCCATTTTTGTGTATTTCCCAGCCATCACCAAGAGGTTGGAACTGCAGTGGAAGCTTGTCGACAATCTCCCACAGTGCCCAGGCAAGCGGCTAGTGGAGGTGAAGTGGCAGGTGAGTGGGTCTTCCCCCTCCCCCTCCCCTCCCCCTCCCCTCCCCCTTCCCGCCCCTCCCCATCCCCCTCCCCCCCCCCCCCCGCCCCCTCCCCTTTTCCTTCCCCCTCCCCATCCCCTCCCCCGCTCCCCTGCCGCTCCCTCCCCCTCCCCTCCCCCTTCCTATCCCCGCCCCCCTCCCACTCCCCTCCCCCTCCCCTCCCCCTTCCTATCCCCGCCCCCTCCCCTCCCCTCCCCTCCCCCCCTCCCCCTTCCTATCCCCCGCCCCCTCCCCCTCCCCTCCCCCTCCCTATCCCCTCCCCCTCCCCCTTCCTGCCCCCCATCCCCTGCCGCGCCCCCCCTGCCCCCCCCCTCCCCCTCCCCTCCCCCCCCCCCTGCCCCCCCCCTCTCCCCTTTTCCTTCCCCCCCCCCTTCCTCGGTATCCCATCCCTGCCTTCTCTCCATACCGCCTGATCCCTTTAGCCACAAGGGCCACATCTAACTCCCTCTTAAATATAGCCAATGAACTGACCTTCTGTGGCAGAGAATTCCACAGATTCACCACTCTCTGTGTGAAAAATGTTTTTCTCATCTCGGTCCTAAAAGACTTCCCTCTTATCCTTAAACTGTGACCCCTAGTTCTGGACTTCCCCAACATCGGGAACAATCTTCCAGCATCTAGCCCGTCCAACCCCTTAAGAATTTTGTATGTTTCTATAAGATCCCCCCTCAATCTTCCGAATTCTAGCGAGTACAAACTGAGTCTATCCAGTCTTTCTTCATATGAAAGTCCTGCCATTCCTCACACACTACAAAGACGTGCGGGCTTGTAGGTTAATTGGCCCTCTGTAAATTGTCCCTAGTGTGGAGAGAGTGGATGAGAAGGTGGCATAACATAGAATTATTGTAAACGAGTAATAAATGGTCAGACAGCATCTCTGGAGAAAAGGAATAGGTGACGTTTCTGGTACAGACCCTTCTTCAGACTGCATTTCCTTCGTATATAATAGATAATTGGCATGGGAGGCTAAAGGACTTGTGTTGTATCCATGCTGTATCTTTCAATTAAAATCTCTAGCCCAGCCCATTTTTTCTTCATAATTCCCCGCCCCTGCCAACGTCCTCGATAATCTCCCCTGAGTCCTTACGGCTGGTGTCAAAATCCATCTGAAGAAGGGTCTCGACCCGAAATGTCACCCGATCCTTCTCTCCAGAGATGCTGCCTGCTCCGCTGAGTTACTCCAGCTTTTTGTGTCTATCTTCGGTCAAAATCCCTCCTGTGGTTTTCTAAACGTTTCCTGAGTACCTGTCGCTTCCTTCACCTCCCCAAATAAGGGCTTTGTTTCCTCCAGTCCCCGACAGAGCCAGACACCGGGGTCACAGGTTACAGACTGACCATCCGCCCGTTGACCGACCGGATGGGCCGCATCAGCGAAGAACTAAACCAAACAAGTTACAAAACCACGCTCTCCCTGGCTCCGTACAAGGTTACTGCCGTTGCCTTGAACAGAGTGGGCACGTCGCCGCCCCAGACCATCGCCATAGCAGCCGGTCAGCACCAAGGTACGAGGCCAAAGCGGTCGAACCGGTCAATAGACAATAGGTCCAGGAGTAGGCCATTCGGCCCTTCGATCCAGCACCACCACTCAATGTAATCATGGCTGATCATCCCCAATCAGTACCCCGTTCCTGCCTTCTCCCCATATCCCCAGACTCCGCTATTTTTAAGAGCCCTATCTAGCTCTCTTGAAAGCATCCAGAGAACCAGCCTCCACCGCCCTCTGAGGCAGAGAATTCCACAGACTCACCACTCTCTTGTGAGAAAAAGTGTTTCCTCGTCTCCATTCTAAATGGCTTACTCCTTATTCTTAAACTGCGGCCCCTGTTTCTGGACTCCCCCGACATCGGGAACATGTTTCCTGCCTCTAGCCCTAAACCTGTCCAAGCCCTTAACAATCTTATATGTTACAATGAGATGCCCTCTCATCCTTCTAAACTCCAGAGTGTACAAGGCCAGCTGCTCCATTCTCTCAGCATATGACCGTCGGAGGATCTGGTATCAACGTCACAATGTTTCCTTGACACACGGCTGGGGGAGGAATCTTCACCTCGGGCTCCTGCACGACACATCTCCGAACATGACACAACCTCCCTTTCCTCAGCCCTCCTACTGTCTCCTCCCATCCCCCAGCCTTTGAGCTCCTCCTCCTTTTTCCTTTCTTCCCCCTTCCCCCCCCACCCCCGATCAGTCTGAAGAAGGGTTTCGGCCCGCAACGTTGCCTTTTTCCTTCGCTCCATAGATGCTGCTGCACCCGCTGAGTCTCTCCAGCATTTTTGTGTACCTTCAATTTGCAGTTCCTTCTTAAACAATTGATTAGATTGGTTTAGTTTAGGGAAACAGCATGGAAACAGGCCCTTCTGCACTCTGGCACACGCTATATTCACTGAGAAGATACAGGGACTGGACGCAATGCACTAGAACACACATTGATACATGCAGTGACCACTGGGGACACTCAGTGGACCCACCAAATTGCTTACCGATCACCATTTTACGTTATCCAACCCTCTCATCTGCTCCCTACGTACGAGGGGCAATTTTTACCGAGGCCTTACAACTAACCTATGAATCCGCACTTCTTTACGATGTGGGGGGAAACCCGGGGCATCTGGAGGAAACCCACGTGGTCACAGGGAGAACGTGCAAACTCCACACACACAGACAGCACCCGAGGTCAGGATCGTATCGGGGTCTCTGGCGCAGTGAGGCAGCAGCACTACCAGCTGCGCCACTGTGCCCGCACTATGATATGGAGGCTGCAGCCAACATGGGGAGATCATTAATCACTTTCTTTTCTCACAGTGAGACAATGAATTCCCCAGTCACTGCAAACATTTGGCCCGTGTTAGCTTCACACCGACAGATTCATTACTTATGTGTAGGAAGAAATGGCAGACGCAGGTTTACACTGAAGATAGACACAAAATGCTGGAGTAAAGGGCCTGTCCCACGAGCATGCGACTCCATGCGGCAAGCGCGACCTAACGTAGTCGCTTGAGCCGTTCGGCCTCGCGGGGCCGGTCCCACTTCGATCGCCGGAGCCGTATGGAGTTGTGCGGAGCTGGTCCCGACATCGCGCGGGGCCCCGAAAAACTGACAGGGTTCAAAAATTCCCCGCGGCAACGGCCTGCCTGTCCGCAGCCGCCTCGACGCCGTACGCACCGCCTCGACAGGCGTGTGCAACATCTTGATGCCGTACGTCTCGCGCAAACTTCCCGCGGACTTCGCTCGAACTTCACGTCACTCACTCGACCTCCGCGCGCCCCCCGCTTCCGGTTTGGTCGCGCTTGCCGCGTGCAGTCGCATGCTCGTGGGACAGGCCCTTAACTCAGTGGGACAGGCAGCATCTCTGGAGTGAAGGAATGAGCGACGTTTCGGGTCAAGACCCTTCTTCGACCCGAAACGTCACCCATTCCTTCTCTCCAGAGGTGCGGCCTGTCCCGCTGAGTTACTCCAGCGTTTTGTGTCTATCTTAGTTTTTTTTATTTTTATTTTTTTGATTTTTAGTAAGAAAGACAGGAAAAAAAATAAAATAGAGAGAAGAAAAAGAGGAAAAATAGATAATAGAAAATAGAAAAACGTGAAGTGTGTATATAAGAAAAGAAAGAGTAGAAAGTAGAAATAGGAGAGAAAGACCCTTAAAAAAGAAATTTTCAAATCTTTGTTCGGAGATGTAAATCTATCCACGACCTGACCTGAAATCAGTAATCTTTACGGTACCGCTGCATCACATGATTCCAAAAAGTCGATGAAAGGGGACCAACTCCTTAAAAATTGGTCATATTTATCTATTAGTCGGAGTCTCATTTCTTCAAGGTGTGCTATGTCCATCATATTCCTAATCCACATTTTAATAGTTAGTATAGCTGTATTTTTCCAAAATTTAAGTATCAATTTCTTTCCAATTATTAACCCATAATTAAAAAAAACTTTTTGGTCTTTATTTAAATTGATATCTTCTACTATTATTCCAAATATAATCCATTCCGTTTTAGGTTCTATTCTTGACTTGAAAAGCTTTGTAAATATATCAAATATATCGCTCCAAAATGTATTCAACTTTGTACATCCTACAAATGAACGTGTTATATTAGCATTTTGAAACAAACATTTATCGCATCTGGGAGAGACGTTTGGGTAGAATTTATTCAACCTCGTTTTTGAATAATATAGTCTATGTAATAGTTTAAATTGAATTAAATTATGTCTTGCATTAATGGAACAATTATGTGTGTTCATCAGATACTTTTCCCATCTATCTTTCGGGATCTTTATCATTAGTTCATGTTCCCAATCTTCTCTTAGTGCCTCTGTTGAGGGTAATTCTCTATTTAATATATTATTATAAAAGTATGATATTAGTTTTTGTGAATCAGCCTTAATATTCATTGCTTCTTCTAAAGGGTCTAAAATTATAGTTTGAAATCTATGTGTATATTTCTTCATAAAGTCACATACCTGTATATATTTAAAATATTGATTATCCTTCAGTTTTAATTTATCCCATTTTGATATGATTTTGAGAGAATTGAATGCGGGTTTGTTCACTAGAGGGGGGGTTAGTACTGATAATTGTCTCCAAATCTGGAATATTATAATTTAATTTCAAGGATAATTTGCCCAATTGGGTTCTTCTTATTATTATACTACATATCTCCTACTTTCCTAATCCCCAGTCTATCCCCATTGTGGATATGTGAGGATTTGTCGATAGGAAAGAGACTATTATCTAAATGGTTTGAATGCAGCGGGTGTTGTTCACTAGAGGGGTTAGTAGGCAGTAAAAGATAGATTATTTAGCTTTCATTTCAAAAGGATTTGGATAATTTTAGTTTACAGGGTTTGAGACCACAATTCTTATTGTATTGTGAGAGGGATAATTGATTCCTGGGATGTCAGGACTGTCTTATGAAGAAAGACTGGATAGATGGTTTATACTCTCTATATTTTATACTATAGAAACTTCAAAATTTTAAGGGGTTGGACGGCTGAGAACCCGATTGTTCAGCTAGGATAAAGGTATCCTGGATGAGAAGAACTTTTTTTTACCAGAGAGTTTTCTCTGGAACTCTCTGCCACAGAGGGTAGTTGAGGCCAGTTCATTGGCTATATTTAAGAGGGAGTTAGACTCCAACTGGAGGCGCAGGTACGGGAACTGAGTTGGATGATCAGCCCATATTGAATGGCCAGGTCGAACATGGCCTACTCCTTCTAATTTTAATATGTTTCATGTTTATCCACCCATTGGTGAGTGGTATCCAACCATACATTATGTTCTTAATAGCACTTAGGTAATGTAATGATAAACCCCCAACTTCTTTAGGTTTACACAAATGCTTTCGTTGAATTCTGTGTGCTCTGTAATCCCATATAAAATTAGTGATGTTAGAATCTAGTTTTTTGAAAAAAATATTTTGGAATATATATTGGGATCGCTTGAAACAGATATATTAATTGTGGTAAGAAAGTCATTTTTATAGCGTTAATTCTACCTATCAATGAGAGCGGGAGCGTTTTCCAAAATTTAATCATATCATTCAGTTTATTTAATAGTAGCTTAAAATTGGCACTAAATAATGATTTGTGTCTTCTCGTAATTTGAATACCCAAATACTTGAATTTTTCAGTTGCAATTTTGAAAGGGAATTTTAATAAGTGTTTCGCATCCTGTGGTTTTAAAGACATAATTTCGCTTTTATTCCAATTTATTCTATATCCTGAAAAAGAGCCAAATTTCTCAATTAGTGTTAATAAGGTGGGTATACTCGTTTGTGTATTAGTAATATATAAAAGAATATCATCAGCATATATTGAAATTTTATTCTTTGAGTCCTTGCTGTTATATCCGTGAATATTCGGATGATTTCTAATCCTTTCAGCCAGCGGTTCTATCATAAGGGCAAATAGCAATGGTGATAAGGCACAACCCTGCCTATTACCCCTTGATAAATAACATTTTGGAGATAACATATTATTAGTTAATATGTTTGCCGTAGGTTTATCATAAAGTAGTTTAACCCATCTAATAAAATTCTCTCCCGTATTAAATTTTTGGAGTACCTTATATAAATACTGCCATTCTACCTGATCGAGTGCCTTCTCTGCATCCAGCGTAACAACTGCAATATCTTCAATGTCCTCTTTGTGAGAGTACATTATATTGAAAAGCCTTCTCAAATTATTAAATGATTGTCTTTTGGGTATAAATCCCGTTTGATCCGGGTTTACCAATTTGTTAATATAATTATTCAGTCTTCTAGCTAGAATCTTTGCTAAAATTTTCTGATCCGTATTTAGAAGTGATATAGCTCTGTAAGAACCCGGCTCCTCTAAATCTTTATCTTTTTTTGGTATAAGCGTTAATGTTGATTCTGCTAAAGTTTCTGGTAGTTTATTTTCGGTATAAGCCTGCGTGTATAAGTTGAGTAATCTTGGTACAATTGAGTCCTGAAATCATTTATAAAATTCATTACTAAAACCATCTGGTCCTGGGGTCTTCCCATTTTTCAGTGAGTTTATTATTTCTTTTATTTCTTCACTAGTAATCCGTGCTCCTAATTCCTCTTGTTCTAAACTATCCAATTTAAGAAGGTTGCAATTATCTAAAACATTTGTAATTTTACTATCATCTGTATTTATTTTAGTTGTGTGTAAATGATGATAAAATTGGGCAAAACTTTTATTAATATCCTTTGGTAGTGTTAGAAGCTCACCCTTATCAGATTTAATTTTAGTGATAGTATTTTCCTTTTCTTGTTGCTTCAGTTGCCTCGCTAGTGATTTATGTGGCTTATCCCCAAATTCGAAGTGTGCCTGTTTTGTAATTTGGAATAATCTTTTTACTCTTGCCGATAATATTCTATTGAGTTTATATTTCAATAAGGTTATCTTATTATGTTTATCTATGGTTGGGTCAGTTGCGTTGTCCAATTCTAGTGATTCTAGTAAACCAGCGCCTGCAATTCCTTCCTACACGATACTGTGAATGTGTTTAACTCTCCCTCTTTCTCACAGGTCCACCCAACCTGAACCTCAGTGTGGTTGATAACCGCACCCTGAGAGCCTCATGGAGTGACCGCAGCACCAGCTTCTACTGTGCCATTCTCGAGCTGGTGTCTACAGAAACCATCCAGCACAACCGATGCCCATCCATCAAGCACCAGGAACGCCAGAAGAATAATGGTCTCCCTAAGTCAACAGGTTCGTCCACCAGAGCAGCTTCAGTGTAGTTTAGTTTGGATCTCATAAGATCAAAAGGCCTTGTACATTTAGGCCATTCAGCCCATCAAGTTCACCGCCATTCAATCATGGCTGATCTATCTCTCCATCTTAACCCCATTTTCTTGCCTTCTCCCCATAATCCCTGACACCCGTACTAATCACAAATCTATCTGCTGTATCTCGGCCTTAAAAATATCCACTGATTGCCTCCACAGCCTTCTGTGGCAAAGAATTCCACAGATTCACCACCCTCTGACTTAGGGGCGGAAAACCCGGAGGGGCCAGAGGGGACACGTACCCCCCATGTTTTGAGAGGTGGGGGACATCCCCCCCCAAGTTTGTGTAATCCCGATTTTAAAATCTCCGCTTTTAGCGCTGGATTGAGCCTCCGAAGCCTCGCGCGCGTGTGTGTGTGAGTGTGCGCATGCGGGCGTGGCCGCCAAAACATTGTGTCCCCCGTCCCCTCCATGTTTTGATGGCGAGTTCCGCTCTTGCTCTGACTAAAGACATTTCTCCTCCTCTCCTTCCTAAAAGAACGTCCTTTAATTCTGAGGCTGTGACCTCCAGTCTTAGACACTCCCGCTAGTGGAAACATCCTCTCCACATCCACTCCATCCGAGCCTTTCACTATAACTGTACGTTTCCACCCCTCATTCTTCTGTACTCCAGCGAATACAGGCCCAGTGCCGTCAAACGCTCATCATAGGTTAACCCACCCATTCCTGGGATCATTCTTGTAAACCTCCTCTGGACCCTCTCCAGAGCCGGCACATCCTTCCTTAGATATGGTGAGTAGAATTGCTCACAATATTCCAAATGCTGCCTGACCAGCGCCTTGTAGAGTCTCAGCATCATGTCCCTGTTTTTGTATACAAGCCCTCTCAAAATCAATGCTAGTTTAGACTATTTACTGAAACTGCGCTGAAACGGGCCGTTCGGCCCATCGAGTCCACTCCGATACAGCACAGATACCTGCACACAGGTCCATCGAGGGCAGATCCAAGGACATAGAGCTGTTCCATGCACAGTCTTGCTGTACTGTTCTCTGTTCTGTCTCTCTCTCTCAACTAAACACTGGGAGCCCGAAGACACTGTTTCCGGGACCTCTTCTTTCCCACCCTACTGTTCTCCAGCAACTGCGTGAAACTGAATGAGACTGATCATACACTTTGCATTTTATTTGACCTCGAGTTACTTTCGGAACACAAGCCCTAGCCATCGCCAACCACCCTTACGTCCAACAAGGTCCGACTTCACCCTCTCTCAGCTCCTCCATTCAATCTCATTCCAACCTCCCCTTGGAAGAAGATGGGCAGACACAACGTGCCTGGAGTAACCCAGCGGGTCAGGCAGCATCTCTGGGGAGAAAGGAAATTTGTCTTTGGATGGGACGGCCGTGGGGTTGGTGCCTGAGGTTGTGTGTTCATTCATTCCAGCGCCACAAGGGACTGCGGACGCAAGGACCATGGAGTTTGCGGGCCTGGAGCCGCTGAGACGTTACCGCCTCACCGTTTACGTCAAGGATTTAAAGGAGAAGAAAAAGTGTCGCGGGAAGACTGGCTACACCATTGGGTCCATCACTGCCTGCACCCAGGAACAGCGTGAGTCCCCGAACAGCCCTGTTGTGCCTACAATGAATGATTCTATCGCATGCCTGCAATAATTGATCAGTACGGGTGTCAGGGGCTGTGGGGAGAAGGAGGAGAATGGGGTTAGGAGGGAGAGATAGATCAGCCGTGATTGAATGGCGGAGTAGACTTGATGGGCCGAATGGCCTCATTCTACTCCTATTCCTTATGACCTTAATAACGGTGCCTCATCCACAGCCACGGAACCAAGAAGTGGTTGGTGAGCACATTGTCAAGGAATCGTGAACACAGTTGGTGAGCACTGAATCAAGGGAGATGTGAGGGAAAAAACAGCAACGGGTTACTGATTTTGGATGATCAGCCATGAAGGAGGGTTGTGGACCAAGCGCAGGCAAGTGGGACTAGGATAGCTGGAACATTGTTGGCCAGTGTGGGCGAGTTGGGCCGAAGGGCCTGTTTTCACACTGTATTAATCTATGACTCTATGAATGGCGGAGCTGGCTCGAAGGGCCGAATGGCCTACGCCTGCACCTATTTTCTATGTTTCCATGTTTCTATTACCCTCTTGTCATGAGCTTCCTGGGTCTCTGCGGGTCGTAGACGGGGCCAGATCAGGGTCATGGATTCTGGACTTCAATATTTTGGCTGCATTTTTGATTCAGGGAAATGATTCCCAGTTAATATTCCCCGACGGATGAGGAGAGGGGATTGCTATCAATCCCAGTCTAGGGATAGGAATACTTTCCCTTGACTCCGGCATAAGGCATATGTAGATTGGTCGGCAAGTGCGTGGTACATTTGGGAGGTTGAGTGTGAACTGAGAGTACGCAGTTAATGGCAAGTTTCGTAACAGCGTTAACCTGCAGAGACATCTTAGACTTGACGTTGTGTAGGAAGGAACTGCAGACGCTGGTTTAAACCGAAGATAGGCACAAAATGCTGGAGTAACTCAGCGGGACAGGCAGCATCTCCGGAGAGAAGGAATGGGTGACGTTTCGGGTCGAAGCCCTTCTTCAGACTGAGAGTCAGGGGAAACGAGAGATATAGAAGGTAAATAGATCAAATGAATGAAAGATATGCAAAACGCAATATGCAAAAGATATGCAAAATGAAAGATATGCAAAACGCAACGATGATCAAGGAATGGTGGAGCTCACAATGGTCCATTGTTGGCAATGGGGTAGGTGATAACGAGTTATGCAGACAGTATATATACTAACTAAGCACCTGTCTAAATGGTTCTTAAACATTGGGAAGTTGGGTTAAAGGGCCTGTTTCCATGCTAGTCTGAAGAAGGATCTCGACCCGAAACGTCGCCCGTTCATTCATTCTCTCCAGAGAAGCTGCCTGCCTGATTCCCGCTGAGTTACTCCAGCTTTTAGTGGTCTATCATCCTGAATGTGGTTCTGCGTGCAGGTGTGGGAGGTTCCATTTGCTGAGGAGTTGTGAATGGAAATAAACGTTGTGCAAAGGTCAGCGACTCATCACCGCTCCCGGCCTTGTTGCTGCTGCAGCTTTTGGACGCCAGGGATCAGCCTTTGAACTGATGGGCAACACCGGGCATTTACCTGCGTTGTCACCTTGTCGTGGTGGAGAGGTTCATGTGGACCTGAGACCCTGAGAGCGACGCCGTCTGGAGCGATGCTCCTGGTAGGGCCACCCATGGCGGTAAGGTCGAGGGGGAGGACTCTGACAAAGAGCCAATCCAACCAAGACCTCAACGGTGGAACGGGCGGAGGACGATGGCTGACCTATGTGGAGCTAACGTCACAATGGCTGGGAAGGCGGATGAAGGCTGCAGCAGAAAAGGGTCTCTGGTCGTCTTGGACTCCATGCCACTGGATCTGTCAAGGACCGTGGGGTGGCTGTCTGTGCACCAGTCTCCCCACGTTAAACAAAGTCACGCACAGGCGCCCCCCCATTCAGGGACTAGCACCCTGGAGACACCCATGGTCAGACATGACCGAAGCAGGCCTAAGGTGAAGGACCAAGCATTTGAAACAGGAACATTGCAGAGGTCCATAGAGGTGACCGCACCTCCCTGGGGAACCTTGCTCCAGATCAGCAGGAAACATCTTCCATCTGCCTTTGACCATGAACATTGGCCCAGTGTCCAACCTGTGCTGGCTTCCTGATTCTAAATGATTCATTATATCTGAGCAGAAACCTCTCTCTCTCTCTCGTTTTCTCTCTCTCGCTCTCTTTTTTCTCTCTCTCTCTCTCTCTCTTTTTCTCTCTCTCTCTCTAGGAGAGAGAAAGTAGAGAGAGAGAGAGAGAGACTGTGTGGGAGGAGAGGAGAGGAGAGGAGAGGGAAAGGGGAGATGCAACGAGACCTGGGTGTCATGGTACACCAGTCATTGAAAGTAGGCATGCAGGTGCAGCAGGCAGTGAACATATGAATGGTATGTTAGCTTTCATAGCAAAAGGATTTGAGTATAGGAGCAGGGAGGTTCTATTGCAGTTGTACAGGGTCTTGGTGAGACCACACCTGGAGAATTGCGTACAGTTTTGATCTCCAAATCTGAGGAAGGACATTATTGCCATAGAGGGAGTGCAGAGAAGGTTCACCAGACTGATTCCTGGGATGTCAGGACTGTCTTATGAAGAAAGACTGGATAGACTTGGTTTATACTCTCTAGAATTTAGGAGATTGAGAGAGGATCTTATAGAAACTTACAAAATTCTTAAGGGGTTGGACAGGCTAGATGCAGGAAGATTGCTCCCGATGTTGGGGAAGTCCAGGACAAGGGGTCACAGCTTAAGGATAAGGGGGAAATCCTTTAAAACCGAGATGAGGAGAACTTTTTTCACACAGAGAGTGGTGAATCTCTGGAACTCTCTGCCACAGAGGGTAGTCTAGGCCAGTTCATTGGCTATATTTAAGAGGGAGTTAGATGTGGCCCTTGTGGCTAAGGGGATCAGAGGGTATGGAGAGAAGACAGGTACGGGATACTGAGTTGGATGTTACAATTTTACCAAAGCCAATTAACCTACAAACCTGTAAATCTTTGGAGTGTGGCTGGAAACCTGAGCACCTGGAGAAAACCCACAGGGTCACAGCAAGAACGCATAAACTCAGTACCAGCAGCACCCGTAGCCAGGATCGAACCTGGACCTCTGGCGCTGTAAGGCATAG
This sequence comes from Leucoraja erinaceus, assembly GCF_028641065.1. Taxonomy (NCBI): domain Eukaryota; kingdom Metazoa; phylum Chordata; class Chondrichthyes; order Rajiformes; family Rajidae; genus Leucoraja; species Leucoraja erinaceus. The sequence continues at coordinate 7,069,527 of NC_073405.1, read as the reverse complement.
AATAGTGAAGACAGAATTTATTAAGGATTCTTAAGACCACTTGCCGCCTATAGCGAGGACCTTTTTTTGGGTATCTCTTTCAAAAGGGCTAGCAGAGGCATAATGGGCAGGATGGCCTGACACTGCACTCAATGACTCTAAGATGGTTTTTACTTTTAGCGCCAACTCAAGGACCCAGTGAGGTCAACGTGACCCGCATCATGAAAAGCTCCACGTTCATCACGTGGAAGGGAATCTCGTTGGGAGAGTGCGAGGGGACCCTGGAGAAATACCTCATCATCTACACTGACGGTCGGAATCACACGCACAGTAAGCAGAGCCATAGGAGCTGGCTCGAAGGGCCGAATGGCCTACTCCTGCACTTATTGTGTATACCACCCAACCAACCACAGCTGGCTGCAGGACAGCCCCATGCACCATAGTGACTCCCATCCAGAAGAAGGTCCACAGAACCAGACACAAACACACTCATATGCCCCTGTCCCACTTGGGAAACCTGAACGGAAACCTCTGGAGACTTTGCGCCCCACCCAAGGTTTCCGTGCGGTTCCCGGAGGTTTTTGTCAGTCTCCCTACCTGCTTCCACTGCCTGCAACCTCCGCCAACCACCTGCAACCTCCGGGAACCGCACGGAAACCTTGGGTGGGGCGCAAAGTCTCCAGAGGTTTCCGTTCATGTTTCCTAAGTGGGACAGGGGCATAGGATGGGATACAGCACAGGTCCATTGAGTGCAGACCCAAGAGCTGTTCTGGTGCACCTGAAATGAGAGAGCGTGTGATTGATCATATTGGGCGCATGAACGGTGGCATGAGTGACTGTACGAGGATACCGCTGGTTTAGGGACTAGGCTTGGCCTCCACAGCCTTTTGTGGCAAAGAATTCCACAGATTCGCCACCCTCTGACTAAAGAAATTTCACCTCATCTCCTTCCTAAAAGAAAATCCCTTAATTCTGAGACCTCTGGTCCTAGACTCTCCCACTAGTGGAAACATCCTCTCCACGTCCATTCTATCCGAGCCTTTCACTATTCCGTATGTTTCAATCTAACATCTTTGGGATGTGGGGGAAACCCACAAAGGATATTTTTAAGGCAATGAAAGATAGATTCTTCATTAGTACGGGATATTCATCAGAGGTTATGGGGAGAATGGCAGGAGAATGGGGTTAGGAGGGAGAGATAGATCAGCCGTGATTGAGTGGCGGAGTCGACTTGATGGGCCGAGTGGCCTAATTCTGCTCCTATCACTAACGAACATGAACCCACACAGTCACGGGTGAACTCCACACACAAACACACACACACATGGGCCGACACACACACACACACACACCACACACACACACACACACACACACACACACACACACACACACACACACACACACACACACACACACACACACACACACACACACACACACACACACACACACACACACACACACACACACACACAGCACGAGAGGCCAGGATCAAACCCCGGGGTCACTGGCATTGTGAGGCTGCAACTCTGCCCACTGTGCCTCTGTGCTGCCCCTTGCGTCCACCCACTGTGCTGAGAGGTGTGTGGGCAACTGCACTGCGCTGAAACGTAGCATCGAGTTAATAGCTTTGTTAGGGATTGTGACGATGTTTGTGCAAGGAAGTGTGTCAGTCTGAGTCTGTTGTGTGGGGGATAGTATCAGAGTCCATGCAAGAGATGGTGTTATTGTCTGTGGGGGGTGGAAACTGTACTGTAAACCCACGTTATAATGCACCACAGAAGGAGGGGGGTGGAGGGGGGGAATGGTGTCCGTTATTGCCGATTGTCCACTATAACTAAACACGGTATTATTCTGGTGTAAGTAGCGGAAACAATCAATTACAGTTGCTGGCAGATCAGATTCAGATTCAATTTTAATTGTCATTGTCAGTGTACAGATGCGCAAAGCGCTGGAGTAACTCATCGGGTCAGGCAGCATGACTGCAGAAAAGGAATAGGTGACGTTTCGGGTCGAGAGCCTTCAGACCCGCTGAGTTACTCCAGCTTTGTGCATCTTATCTGCTGTGTAAACCAAAGATCTTTTAGCGCTATAAGATCTTTGGTGTAAACCAGCATCTGCATTATTCCTCCCGACCCTGTTAAAAGGAGGGGGTTTACATGGGTTGGTGTTTGTGCAAGGGGTGGTGCCAGTGTTGTGAAGGGGGGAATGTTTTTGGGGCAAGGAATCCCGCCAGTGTTTTTCGCCTCCTCTCAGTGACCACCTCTGTCTTGTTGCCAGCTGCTTCTGTCAACGCCTCGACCATGAACTTCACCCTGACGAACCTGAATGCCTCCACCTTGTACACAGTGAAGGTCTGTGGCGTCTCCAGTGTTGGGCAAGGAGCCGGGACGGTTCGAAACTTCCAAACTGATTACTATGGTAATATGACCGGAAGCTGAGATGACTGGTTGCCCAAAGCCCACTAGAAAGTCCCTTGCAGTATCGCAGGCTGCATAGGATACGATAGACAATAGACAATAGGTGCAGGAGTAGGCCATTCGGCCCTTCGAGCCAGCACTGCCATTCAATGTGATCATGGCTGATCATCCCCAACCAGTATCCCGTTCCTGCCTCCTCCCATTATCCCCTGACTCCGCTATTTTTCAGAGCCCCATCTAGCTCTCTCTTGAAAGCATCCAGAGAACCTGCCTCCACCCGAGGCAGAGAATTCCACAGACTCACCACTCTCTGTGAGAAAAAGTGTTTCCTCGTCTCCGTTCTAAATGGATTACTCCTTATTCTTAAACTGTGGCCCCTGGTTCTGGACTCCCCCAACATCGGGAACATACAATAAAGTTGTATGGTTTGTTTTTGGACAAATGGGGAGAAGGGTTTATGGGGAGAAGGCAGGAACGGGGTACTGATTGGGGATGATCAGCCATGATCACATTGAATGGCGGTGCTGGCTTGGAGGGCCGAATGGCCTACTCCTGCACCTATTGTCTATAAATCCACCACAGTAATGAATGCGGAATTATTGCCTGCGGAAATTGCATTTTACAAATTTGTTTGAAAGCACTTTGGAAATCCAACCTGCCGTGCATCCACACCTGCAGTTCAACTGATGTTGTTTGATCATCAAACCCATCATCATCTCCATCTCGTTCACTTTAGCTTCCAGATTTACCAGGGATAGCGGACATTTGGCACATTTGGAGAGGGAATGGACAGACTGAGCATGGATTGATCTGTGGTAGACCAAAATGCTGGAGAAACTCAGCGGGTGAGGCAGCATCTGTGGAGGGAAGGAATAGGTGACGTTTCGGATCGAGACCCTTCTTCTTCAGTCTGGAGAAGGGTCTTGACCAACGAAACGTCACCTATTCCTTCCCTCCACAGATGCTGCCTCACCCGCTGAGTTTCTCCAGCATTTTTGTCTACCTTCGATTTTTCCAGCATCTGCAGTTCCTTCTTGAACATACGGGTTGATCTGTGTTTAGCTGTCGGAGAGATTTGGCCAAAATCTTTAAGTTGGTTCCAAAATGTGGAGAGGGAGAGGGAGAGGGGGGGGGGGAGGGGGGGGGGGGGAGAGGGAGGGGGAGGGAGAGAGAGCGAGAGGGAGAGGGAGAGGGGGGGAGGGGGAGGGAGGGAGGGAGGGAGAGGGGGGGAGGGAGGGAGGGAGGGAGAGAGAGGGGAGAGGGAGGGGGGGAGGGAGGGGGAGAGGGGGAGAGAGAGAGAGAGAGAGGGAGGGGGAGGGGGGGGGGAGGGGGAGAGGAGAGGGAGGGGGAGAGGGAGAGGGAGGGGAGGGAGGGAGAGGGAGAGGGAGAGGGGAGAGGGAGAGGGGAGAGGGAGAGGGGAGAGGGAGAGGGGGAGGGAGAGGGAGAGTCCTTCCTCTGTTGGTGTGAGTCCAGAACAAGGAGCCAGACTCTTAACACTAAGGAGGGTTTGCTCAGTAAACACTAGCTCAGGTTGAGGGCAGTGGCCATTTTGGTCACATGCCCTATTCCCCTCTCCACACCCTCGGTCCGTGTTGAGGTTGGGGCCTATTAAACGTTTTTGAAGCAGAGGCTTATCACTTATCAGTTATTTATTGGACTGCGGTCTTGGAGTGAAAGGAACTGAGTGGGTGAACGCAGTTCAGATACAGATCAGCCCTGGTCTAATCTCAGCCACATCATCTCACTAACTGAGTCTTGTGTTGAATTATAGATCGCAGTGAGATCCACGCAATCACCGTGGCGACATCCTTATCCGTCATGTTTGGGGTCTTCATGATGGTTTCTCTCTGCTACCTCTCCTTCAAAAGGTACGCTGACACTGGCCGACCCAGAGGCACAAACCCCCGACCCTGACACCAGTCGGGAAACACCGACCAACCATCCCAAGGCTGAAGAAGGGTTCCAACCCAAAACGTCACCTGTTCTTTTCCTTCTGATCCGCTGAGTCTCTCTCCCCTTCATCATCGCCTCTCCACCTCTGTCACACGTTCACAAGTTATAGGAGGAGAATTAGGCCATTTGGCCCATCGAGTCTACTCCGCCATTCAATCACGGCTCCTAATCCCATTCTCCTCCCTTCTCCCTATAACCCTTGACACCCGTTCTAATCACGAATTTGTCTATCTCTGCCTTAAAAATATCCACCGACTTGTGGCCTCCACAGACCTCTGTGGCAATGAGTTCCACAGATTAACTACCCTCTGACTGAAGAAGTTGCTCCTCACCTCCCTTCTCAAAGAGCGCCCTTTAATTCTGAGGCTGTGACCTCTGGTCCTAGACTCTCCCACCAGTGGAAACATCCTTTCCGCATCAACTCTATTTACGACTTTCATTATTCTGTAAGTTTCAATGAGGTCCCCCCCTCAACCTTCTAAACTCCAGCGAGTAGAGGCCCAGCGCTGTCAAACGTTCATTATATACGCACCCATTAAGCCCAGGCAGGAAGCATTTTGACCCCTGGTTCTGGTCACATTCAAAGAATTGCCTTGCCCTCTGCACCAGTTATTTAGTAAAACTCAGCATCAAGAGCCCCTTTTAACATTCTCAACATACCTGTCACTTTCATAAATTCATGGGGGCGGGAGATTCCAACCTTAGAAACATAGAAACATAGAAATTAGGTGCAGGAGTAGGCCATTCGGCCCTTCGAGCCTGCACCGCCATTCAATATGATCATGGCTGATCATCCAACTCAGTATCCCATACCTGCCTTCTCTCCATACCCTCTGATCCCCTTAGCCACAAGGGCCACATCTAACTCCTTCTTAAATATAGCCAATGAACTGGCCTCGACTACCCTCTGTGGCAGAGAGTTCCAGAGATTCACCACTCTCTGTGTGAAAAAAGTTCTTCTCATCTCGGTTTTAAAGGATTTCCCCCTTATCCTTAAGCTGTGACCCCTTGTCCTGGACTCCCCCAACATCGGGAGCAATCTTTCTGCATCTAGCCTATCCAATCCCTTAAGAATTTTGTAAGAATTTTGCCCCCCAGCTTAGTGTCATCCGCAAACTTGGAGATATTGCCTTCAATTCCCTCATCCAGATCATTAATATATATTGTAAATAGCTGGGGTCCCAGCACTGAGCCTTGCGGTACCCCACTAGTCACTGCCTGCCATTGTGAAAAGGACCCGTTTACTCCTACTCTTTGCTTCCTGTTTGCCAGCCAGTTCTCTATCCACATCAATACTGAACCCCGAATGCCGTGTCCTTCACGTGGTCCACCCTGTTTCGACTAACGCAATCAAACCGACGTGCACAAACAAATAATAAAAAACGATAAAATACATTGGCCATTATAAACAAATAATCTACAACTTTAGGCTGTGCAAGCCGTTCGTAGGGAGAATAATTCATGCACATGTACCCTGTGTTCTTGTATGTCTTGGAGGGTATCAAATGGAGGGTATAGAGTCTAGTGTACAGGATGGCTTTGTGTCTACCTGTGATATAAACCAGCATCTGCAGTTCCTTCCTACACAGGTCAAGGCCAAACTGAAACACTGACCCCAAACACTGACTAGAAATACTGACTACCACACCAACGTAGAAAGATTGACCAGAAGCAAAGGCCACAGCATCAACTGGTTATCAAATCACCGTCCAAAGTCCTAGGCTCCAGCACCAAGCCCAACGTTGACATCAGGCAGAAGCACTGACCCGTCGCTCTGATCGTAAATACTGACAACCCACCCCCCCCCCCCCCCCCCCCCACCCATCACCAACCCCATGAACGGCTCCCAGAAACACTGACGGTGTCACAAGCCGAAACACTTACTTCAACTCCTGCACGGAAACGTCAACCTCAACAATGGGCAGAATCCCAGATCAACAGCAAGAGCAACGCCGGCCAAAAACACTGATCGTAAAGGGTCGAGACCCGAAACACCACCCACCCTTGCTCTCCAGAGATGCTGCCTGACCTGCCCAGTTACCCCAGCACTCTGTGTCCTTGTGTTCTTTAAGTAGCATCCTCCCACAACCAGAGAGCAGTGCTGAACTACTTTGTATCTACTTCTTTGATGTCCCTCGGACCCATCCTTGACCGGACTTTGCTGGCTTTACATTGCCGTTACCCCCTTATTATGGGTCGACACAACATGCTGGAGTAACTCAGCCGGTGAGGCAGCATCTCCGGAAGTAACGGGCGAGGTCCTTGGGTCTGGACCCGAAACCTGGCCCATTCCTTCTCTCCAGAGATGCTGCCTCACCTGCTGAGTTACTCCAGCATTTTGTGTCTACCTTCGATTTAAACCAGCATCTGCAGTTCTTTCCCACACATCCCCTTATCATGCATCTGTACACTGTAAATGGATGGATTGTAATCATGTTTTGTCTTTCTGCTGACTGGTTAGCACACGACAACAAGCTTTTCCACTGTACCTCCTCGGTACAATAAACTGTACTGAACGGAACAGAATCTGCAGTTCCTTCTTTCCACCCTGACGACAAACACCAGCTGCACACAAACACACGCACACACACACGGATTGGCAACACTGGGTAGAAACACGGACCCATATAACCATATAACCATATAACAATTACAGCACGGAAACAGGCCATCTCGGCCCTACAAGTCCATGCCGAACAAATTTTGTTCCCCTTAGTCCCACCTGCCTGCACTCATACCATAACCCTCCATTCCCTTCTCATCCATATGCCTATCTAATTTATTTTTAAATGATACCAATGAACCTGCCTCCACCACTTCCACTGGGAGCTCATTCCACACCGCCACCACTCTCTGCGTAAAGAAGTTCCCCCTCATATTACCCCTAAACTTCTGTCCCTTAATTCTGAAGTCATGTCCTCTTGTTTGAATCTTCCCTATTCTCAAAGAGGTCCCCCCCCCCCCCCTGGTTGACCCGATGCCAACCAGCCGGCACTAGCCCCCCCCCGACACCAACTCCTCTACCGAGACCGATGCTGATCGGAGAGCCCACACCGCTACATCACCTCCAACACTGGCAGAAAACGGCGACACAGCTAGAATCGCCCGTGGCCGACAACGGTCTTTGTTTACTTTTACAGAACCCAGCGAATGATCTGTCCGGTGGTCGCTGACCCAGTCGACAGTCTTGCGGTCAAGCCCATGCCCATCACTGACCACGTCGGTGTAAGTTTTCCATTTGTGCGTGTGCTTATTGTGTGGGGGGATTGAAGCTGCGTGGGCTTGTGTTCACTGGAGTCGTGTTCCACATGGACTAGAAGGGCCGAGATGGCCGTGCTGTAATTGTTATATGGTTATATATAGAAGGATGAGAGGGTGGATCTTATAGAGACCTATACAATTATAAAAGGACTGGACGAGCTAGATGCAGGAAAAATGTTCCCAATGTTTGGGGGGGGGAGGGGGGGGGGGGGAGTCCAGGACCAGGGGGCCACAGTCTAAGAAATGAAGGCGAGCCATTTAAAACTGAGATGAGAAAATACTTTTTCACCCAGAGAGTTGTGAATTTTAGGAATTCTCTGCCACAGAGGGCAGTGGAGGCCAAGTCACTGGATGGATTTAAGAGCGAGTTAGATAGAGCTCTAGGGGCTAGCGGAGTCAAGGGATACGGGGAGAAGGCAGGCACGGGTTACTGATTGTGGATGATCAGCCATGATCAGAATGAATGGCGGTGCTGGCTCGAAGGGCGGAATGGCCTCCTCCTGCACCTATTTTCTATGTATCCACACTGTTTCTCTAAACTAACCTAAATTAAACTAAACTATAACCTCCAAATAGGCTCCAAAATACATAGACTATTGGACTTTGGACTACTATTGTCTATTTATTTATCTGTTTGATTTCTTTATGGTTTGCTTATACAGAGTCTGCTTATATGCTGTGCTGCTGCAAGTAAGAATTTCATTGTTCCGTTTTGGGACATAGGCCAATAAACATAGAAACATAGAAAATAGGTGCAGGAGCAGGCCATTCGGCCCTTCAAGCCAGTACCACCATTCAATATGATCATGGCTGATCATCTAGAATCAGTACCCCATTCCTGCTTTCTCCCCATTTCCCTTGATTCCATTAACGGTAAGAGCCACACCCAACTCCCTCTTGAAACCATCCAGTGAATTGGCCTCCACTGTCCTCTGTGGCAGAGAATTCCACAGACTCACAACTCTCTGGGTGAGAAATGTTTTTCCTCATCACAGTCCTGAATGGCCTACCCCTTATTCTGAAGCTGTGACCCCCACCCTGGTTCTGGACTCCCCCAACATTGGGAACATTTTTTTCCTGCATCTAGCCTGTCCAGGACAAGGGGTCACAGCTTAAGGATAAGGGGGAAATCCTTTAAAACCGAGATGAGAAGAACTTTTTTCACACAGAGAGTGGTGAATCTCTGGAACTCTCTGCCATAGAGGGTAGTCGAGGCCAGTTCATTGGCTATATTTAAGAGGGAGTTAGATGTGGCCCTTGTGGCTAAGGGGATCAGGGGGTATGGAGAGAAGGCAGGGATGGGATACTGAGTTGGATGATCAGCCATGATCATATTGAATGGCGGTGCAGGCTCGAAGGGCCGAATGGCCTACTCCTGCACCTAATTTCTATGTTTCTATGTTTCTATGTCCAATCCCTTAAGAATACTTGACTCTTGACTCTTACACTCTTGCAGCAATGGGAGACATGTTCCGCCGATGAGGACGTGACGGATGCCCTGCTTGTCATGGTGATCGCCCAACATGGAGCCCCTTCACCCGACGTGCCAGCGGCAGGTTGCACGGTGCCCGTCACCGAGGGCAGCGGGTCTGTGGGCGACAGCGACTCGCTGGGCTTTAGCAGCGGCTCTACGTTTGCCTATCGCCGGCAGACGGGCGGCCCGTCAGCCCCGGAGACGCAGTGCGGCGCCGATGACTGCGCGGAGGAGCAGACCGAGGGCCAAGGACCAGCACTGGAAACCGCTCACCTTCCCCCTTGGGACCCCCAACCTTGCCCGGACTCTGGGCTCAACCCCTGCGGGAACATGATCTCTTTGCTGTCTGTTTACGATCAGACGGTGGTGGAACAGGATCCGGCAGGGAGTCATGTTCACTTCTAGTGTGTACTGAGCGCACACACACACACACGCACTCTCCCTCTACTCGAGGCTGCAAGGGTACATGGCCTCTATCATTGAACTTCATGCTCTGGGGCCTACAGATCACAGTGGTTCAGGCCTGGATCGCCGCCGAGAAGTAGGGCCTAGCAGGCCGCTGCCTCGAGTGGGGAAGCTCAGAAACCCCGAAGACCAGAGAACCGAGGAGGAGGAGGGAGGCGCTGGTGACCACGGACGTGAGGAGTGGGTCGGTGGGAGAGGGAGCCCCTTCAAGGTCAGCTGCAGGAGGTGCCCGCACCCCGGGACACAGGGCCGGTCGAGGAGAGGGACTGCAGCAGCCTGGGGCCTACCTGGATTGGGAGAGCTCCAGTACTTCCAGCCCGTGGACTGGACTTTGGACTGTTTCTTCCTCTTTGTAGACAAAACAGCGGTAAATCATGGGTGTGGTCGGCAGAATTTCACTCCACTGTGCTTACGTGACTAAAGGCCCATTGCGGCCTTCAATGGCCAGTTCCTGTGGTCAAACTCCTCGAGGTCCAGTCTCAGCTAGGGCCGAGAGTGGACAGTGGCCTATAAGGAGCTTCACCCAACAATAACATCTGGTGATTATCATCACATCTGGATTCTGACCAGCTAACAGGTAACCCTTTAATTGCCCGAGCCGCTCTGCAACAAGCAGCCTGTGAGGAGTATTTTATCCAGAGTGTTGGGATCTGGAGTTTAGCCTCTGGATGGGTGGTGAGGCAGAAAACCTCATTGCATTTGAAAGACATCGCGACTAGTTTAGTTTAGTTTCGAGATACAGCACGGAAAC